>NC_090444.1:622047547-622769422 GCF_031143425.1 Pleurodeles waltl | reverse complement strand
TATGGACAAGAGGGGTGTGTTTAATCTACTGTCTAGCTTTGCAAGTGACCCACATGGGTGAGTCTATACTTTATTTCTGTTGACACTCATTAACACTGTGCTGATGAGCTATGATAAATGAGATGTAATTAACTTGTTATCCTTTGATGCAGATTCAGGTGGAACTGTTGCCCTGGTTGCATTATTTAATTACAACAAGGGTTTTGACTCATTACACAATGTATGTTATCGAGTATAAGGATTTGCATGAGATATTTAGATGCAGTATGATTTCAATATTTATCAACATCAATTTACTACTTTGCGCAGACATTGCAAATGGCACCCATGTTTGCAAATTTCTAAGTGGTGAATTTGTTTTTTCCCTCATTGATGTTTATGAACATTTTGTGCTTGTCCCTCATTTATGTTTTATGTGCTCACACATTTATGGGGTGGTGGGTGAATCACCATTTTATCCGTGAGCAAGGCGTGGCAGGTCCAAAAGGCATTGGGGAGAAGCCTCCATTAAAGCACTTTGAGCAACCTCTGCTGTGTCCAGGCATATCTGTGGTTATCCGATACTGTGCGCATACACACACACACATATATATATATATATATATATATATATATATATATATATATATATATATATGTATATATAATACCTAGTGGCAGTCCCCACTAGGTTGTTATAGTTAGGACCATGTTTCCTTAGAAAAAGTGCTTTTTGACTTGCCTTTATCTTTGGCGCCATTTGATGAATCTTCAAGAAATTTTCCCAAAAAAGGTGTGCTTGTGATTCTCGCACATGGGAAGTTTCGGGGTGATCCATCAAGCTGGGGCTGAGAAAAACAGGAGGTCAAAAACATGTGTGTCCCATGTCAATTCCCAGAGGAGTTTTGAACACGACTACAGCCCAAACTGCTTGACGGAATTACACCAAATTTGGCAGAAAGCTCGATTTTGCTCCATAGATTGTGCTTTTGGTTATTTGATGTAAATCAGTTTTGTAGTTTTTGTGATAAGAAAGGGGAACTAAATTTGTACCTATATGGCCACAGATCTATCACCACGTTTTTGTGACAATCATGGTGTATTCGTAAATGCACGCACCACCAGGAATGCTGTGATTGGCTGGCTGCAACTTGACCAGAAGGTTCCGGACACCATTACGGCGTGGATAGCACTGTGCTGATCCAATGCTTAAAAACTTTGCTAGATAAACAGACATTTGAGGTGAGCAAATCTAGAGTGTCGCTGGTGTTGCAGGGTGCTCCTTACAAGAGCTGCTCTCCACCTAAACTTGGGAACTACCCAGAGTTCTCTATTCTCTTTTTTTGCATATATATATATATATATATATATATATATATATATATATATATATATATATATATATTTATACATTTTGAAGGGGCCAGTGTGTATAGAAAGCCTGCTTTTGTTTTGCATAGTCTGCATGATCGCGAAGTTTCAAATATTTGAAAAAATTTAAAACAAATATCGTAATGAAGAAAATTAACAAAGATTTTGGGCAACAGGTGGCCCTGAGCAGAGCCTTTATGTTCACTATGAGTATGTGACAGCTACATGTAAGACTGGATGCATAGTTTCGGGTTGGAAAGAAACACCCTGTTGCCTTTGTGTTTGAAGTGCACACTATCACTTCTATAGATGCCATCCATGTCAAAGCAAAGGTTGTTGTGATAGATACAGCCCATATTATGGTCCCCGAGGAATGCAGAAACATTTTTATTAACATGTTTCCTGGTTTTGTCAATATGTGGACAGAATTGATTTGACATTTCCACTTCTGTCTTTGGCATATGTTGGAGTAAACCAAGACATGATGAGGGAAATGTGACATCAATAGTGCAAAGGTATCCTTAATCAGGATTTCCAGTTTTACCCCTGTCAGTGTGGTCAGGTCATTACCACCACAGTGCACAATCATGAGGTCAGGGGGTTGGCAATTTCTAATGCTTTTAACCAAAGAGAGCAATTGATGCCACTTTAACCCTCTCTGGTCAATCCAGTTTTTATCCACATTAGCAAAACCCAAGTCCCTGTCAATACCACTCTTTCTGGCAGCCTCCCTAACCCAAAAAAACATAGCTGTGTCCAACAATCCACACTCTTACCATTTTGAAGTGAAGGAACAGTAGCGGACAGGAGAAGGCTGGGGTGAATGAGGTAGTATTTTAAATGGAAGGAAGTTAAAATGGCATGCTTCAGGTTCAAAAAACATCATTGGATGCTGTGAATGTGATAGTGAATAAAATGAGGTAGTGGCTTGAAAGGATGACTAAGTTGGTCTGTGATTAGGTTTGCTAACAGTACAAAAGTGTAATGTAATCTTGGATATGCTTTTCAATATGTACAGTAAACCACACCTGCTGAAGATCATTTTATAACTGCCCCTTTTAGAATGTTCTGCATGCTTGTGACCTACTGGCTGTAATAGGTTGCTATGGAGACTCTGCTTAGAGTGTATTAGGGAAGGATGTTAACAAGAGAGTTCTAGCTTTGTAAAAATTAAAGGTGTTTGTACTCATTATTGCTTAATAGGTGGTTAATTTCCTAGTGAGGGATTGCTAATAAGGTGTACTGTACTCCTAAAGTCTTAAAAATATCAAGCTACGTATGTTTTTGGACACTCGTTTTTTTGCAAATTTGCATCAATAAGCATGATTAAGACGCGAATATAAACAAAACGTCCACAATACTGGGTTTCTTTATAAAAGTGCATGAAAGGGTTAACTCATACTAATCATTCAGAACTGGACTTACCAAAGTAAAATATGAAAGGTATGTTTTTATTTGCTGACTTCCACAATATCAGAAAGTGCAAAGTTGAAAAGCTTATCATTCACGGTTCCTTTGCATGAGACTGGTGTGTCATGCTTATGCTTAGTTTTTACAATTCCTGAGACTTTTCAATCTATCTATTAAGAGGAAAAAAACTATTTCAACAGCTAACTCAATCTTCAGGTATGTGAATTACATTTAATTCTGATAAAAAATGTATAAACATTCATTTGTCTATGTGAGATTGTTAAAAAAGTGTATGAAATATATAAAAAATTATTCAAAGTAGGTGAGATGAGCTACGAGTGGTAGTGTTTTATTTATTTAGTAGTTTTTTATATTTTATTATTAGCTGACTATTATTAGCTGACTAAGATGCAATTCTCTGAGGTGCATATTAGGTGTGTGGAGGGTACGCTCACAAAACGTTGTCATGGAACTACTGCTGCTTTACTTCATGGCGTAATTGCTAAAAAAAGCACGTTACTGGTTAAGCTTAAACTTAACAATGTATTACATTGTCTGTACTGTTTAGAAAGAATGTTATATTTGGAATTCTTTGAGTTGTAGTCCTATTTAATTCATTTTAAGAAGATTAGAAGGCTGAAAATTGAAAGGGGAAATCAAGCTGTATAAGTTGACAGCAATGTATTAGATACCTATTAGAGTAGTTGTTGGTAATTTATAAGGCAGGTTTGTATTTGCTCATATGCTTAGATTTGTTCTTTTAACTAATACTGAGTCAGAGGTGTAGTACAAGCTTCGCAACCATACTTAAACATTCAGGCCCTCATTAGGACCTTGGCGGCAAATGCTGCCTACTGCCACAGTGACGGCTGTCAACATACCGTCGCCATAGCTACAGACCGTCCATGCCATTATGGGCGTAGCCGGAATTCCGCCAGAAGGCTGGCAGAATTCCAGCTACAGTCATGGCGGCACATGGCGGTAAGGTGGCGCTGCTTCCAGCAGCAGCGCCATGCCAGCAAAACACCGCCTACTGTATCATGTTCCATGATACAGCCTGGTGGTGTTTTGCTGGTGGACGCTACTGCTGGCAGCAGCACCGCGTCCCATCTCCTGCATAGGAGCGCCTGCAAGCAGGTAAGTCAGATTCTCCGACAGGAGAAGGGGGTAGGGGTGCTGTGTGCGTGTGTGGGGGTGTGTGTGACTGTGTGTGAATGTGTGCATGTGTGTGTAATGCGTGTGTGCATGAGTGGGTGGGTGTATACGTGAAGTTGTGTTGTGTGCTTGCGTGTGTCCCTGGATGTATGTTCATGAATGTTGCTGTGAGTGTGTATGAATGTATGCATGCGTGGGTGAATGTGTGTGTGCATGTGTGCATGGGTGTGTATGTATATGCGTGTATGTGTGTAAATGTGGAGGGGTCGGGAGTGGGCGGGGGAGGACTCTAGTGAGGGGAGGGGGGCTGGGAAGACCCCTATCAGTGCCAGGGAAGGAATTCCCTGGCACTGATAGTGCCTACCGCCATGGTTTTCGTGGCGGCACAGAAACCACGGAAACCATGGCAGTGGGTGGGGTCAAAATGCCATGGGTGGCCTAGTGACGGCCGCCGGGATGGAGACTGAAGTCTCCAGCCCGGCGGTCAGTGTGTTGACTTGGTGGTTTGTCATAATAGTGGAGGTAGGTACCAACAGCCTTGTTGGCGGTAATACCTTCATTATAGCACTGACCGCCGGGGTCGTAATTACCCTGTCAGAGTTTAAATATAAGTGAGACCTAGTAGTGGAGAGGCAAGTGCGTGCTCGTCACAGCCTAAATAAAGTTAGCCTGTAAAACCCCTTTGTCAATTCTCAAGCTCACATTTTAGTTCAAATAAATCACCTCTGTGATATGGTGTAGGTATGCCATGAAATATGGTGCATTGTGCTTACGTGATTAAGAAATGTTTTTTCCAGTTTTAGAAACTTAGGGTCTGATTACAACTTTGGAGGAAGGTATTAATCCGTCCCAAATGTGACGGATATACCACCAGCCGCATTACGAGTCCATTATATCCTATGGAACTCGTAATACGGCTGGTGGTATATCCGTCACATTTAGGACGGATTAGCACCTCCTCCAAAGTTGTAATCAGGCCCTTAGTCATTCAGTTGGAGACCCCATGCCAAGCATTACATAGAACATACCACTCACCAAAGAACTGACATTCATGTTTCCAAAGCATAGATTTTGTGTGTCTGCCAGTGACAGAGCAACAGAGAGACTTCTACATTCACTCACATACTCAGAAACTATGTTATATGCAGCACTAACCAAGTTAGTTGCAGACACACCCACATACCCCTGTAGTTCCTAGCACAGGCACTAAGGTATTTATTCAGCTACTTATGTACACATTTAGAGAGTCATAGAGGTACTAAAACAGACACACACATTGGCAGGTTTACAGAAACATGTTATGGCACTACTACAGGTGGAGATCTACATTCACTGAGATATATTGGCAAGTACTGACAGAATCGTATTATGTATTCAGACAAATACTGCTTTAGTCATGGGTGAGACCTAGTCGTGGTAAGCCTGTGTGTGCTCTGTTACTCTCTATCTCAAGTTGGCCTCTCAAACTGCTTTGTCAAGATAAACAAAACTTTATATAAACGCCATAATTAATTGAACAATGGTATTGTTATTATATTAAGACAACTGTTTACATTGGTACTTACGTAATTAAATTGTTTAATGTAAAAGTATAATTAAAACAGAAGACTACTGTTTTTTGTTTGTTTTCAGATAATATTTTCTTTTGAACTGCCCTCACTTACAATGTGTTAAAAAGTCAGAAGAAAGAAACATAGAGAACAAAGCTATCTCCTCACAACCAAGAAACAAAAGGGGCAAAATGCAAAAAAAAGCAAGAAATGAAAATAGAAATGATGGTAAGAGAGCAACGACATTTCTTAAAATAGTATGAAAAACATTCAAATGAAGTGCAGAAGAAACAAAGTTTGACTTCAACTAAAAAAGCAGTAAAAGTATATGATAAGAAAAGTAAAAAATCCTGCAATAAAGCACAGAGTTTAAGTGGAAGGCAGCACCAGTTCAAGGAAATTGAAGGTAGAATGTTTCATAGATGAGTAATTCAGAACCTAATGAGATATATGAAGAAGTATAAAAGAAAGAGAGAAACGGTTGCACATAAGGACTGTGTTGAAGGTGTGGTTGATAATGTCTTTACTCTGAAAAGGAAGTTGTTTATTCTGATTATTAACAGAATTAAAACATTAGCTAAAATAGTGTTGAGTATGAGGAGGAAAGGTCAAAAGAAAAGATTAGTCAATAGAAGTAACTTTTGCAAAGTTTTTAGTAGTGAATGGAGACATACTTTTGTATTGAACCTTTCTTTAATGAAGAGAGCTACTGACAAGATAACACGTTGGTGCATGCAGTTGATGAATCTGGACATTGTCTTGAAGTAAAAGATGTTTCTATTGAAAAAGAGAAACTGTTATCTAGAAATGTAGAGGAAGTCAGAGCTGAAGAGGTACACAGAAGCCATAGATATGCCTCTGTAGATAAGTGAAACTGTAGCAGTATTTGTAGTGTTTGGCAGCAATCAATTGACATTTTGAAACATTTTCTACGTATCTTTCTATGCAATTTTGCAAGGACTCGATTCATGCAAAGTAAGGAATTTACAAACCTACAGGGACATTCACTAGCATGTCTATAAAAAAAAGTGTGTCAAAGCACCTTCCATCTTTTTCTAATGTTGGCAGTACATCACTCTCAATTGCACACTTTAGTTAGGAGGCTTTACCATGTGAATACTCCTGCACTATATGTAGAACAAATGAATAGATCCCTTTTGCATGACACAGTGGCAGAAAAGGTTTGTGATGATGTACAATTTACAATATTTTTTTCTTTGGTCCTGAAGAAGAGTGTTGAGAAAATGAAGAGTTGAAATCTGCAGGTGTAGCAGCACAAGAGACAGGTACTACTGTTGATAACTTTCATGAAGAGATTAGAAAATTTAAAACAGATGTTGTTGGCACACTCATAAAAAACAAAGTCAAACGTGTTATGTTACTTACTGTGTCTTCAAAAACTGAAGAAGAGAATAGAAATCAGTGGCAGGAATTTGCAGCTTATTTGTTTGTAGAGGAATGCTTTGATCACACGTCAAATTATATGTATGTATTGTTATAATAAGTTAGAGGACAATAAAATGCCAGCAAGAGCAGTGTATAACAAATTAGAACCTCGTTCAATTCCACAGGAGCTTCAAGATTTGAATGTTTATGCATCTATACTATACAATGTGTACATCCATTTCAAGCTATGGTCCATACGGTGCAAGGACAGGAAACTTACCTCCAACTGAGCTCCAGAAAGGTCTTAAATGTAGAGTTGTGTACTTGCCATTAGATTTCAAGTGGAATATTGAAACTGTAGGGGTGCAGAGTACAGATCAACTTGACTTTACTTAGAGGACCCCAAATGTCAGCAGTGTATTCCCTATATATTCCATCTGCTATTTGGGAGCAACATGTCCGTCTTTACTTATGCAGTTGTTTATATTCTGAAACAGGGGTGAATATGCAGAATCTGTCACCAAGGGAGTTTGTTGAAAAAGTTCATGGAAAAGATGAAAATCTGGAATACAACTAAATGAATTTGACGGCAAGTCAACATGGTACCAACGAGTATTGGTATCATCGTTATGGAGAGCTTCAATGCATGTAGAGAAACCTAGGAACACCTATTTGGTTTCTGACACTCAGTTGTGCTGAGTATGCATGGCATTACCTCCTGGATTTCTTAGGCGAAGCAAATTCAAACATAAAAGACATTAATCTAATGACACCTGGAGAACTCTGCTGATTCGATCCAGCAAGTGTTTGCAGATATTTTAACCACAGGTTTCAAGCAATGATGGTTTCATCTGCAACAAAACTAATACTCCTCTTGGCGAAGTGACTTATTTATTTTGGCGCAGAGAGTACCAAACTAGAGGTGCTCCACGTATTCACATGCTGTTTTGGGTAAAATATGCCATTAAGTTTGGAACAGACACTGATGAGCCTGTCTTGTCTTTCATAGAACGGTGTGTGACATGTGCCATTCCAACAAAAACTGCTGACAAAGGATTGAGGCAACAAGTTCTACGATTTCTAAATCATAGGCATGGTAAATACTGTCATAGACAATGTAGATCTAAAGCAGAATTTTACACAAGATGTTGTTTTGGTTTCCCAAGACCTGTCATTTCAGAGGGAAGAGAGAACAGCTTTTTTTCAGCAGTGAGACACACTCTAACACAGAAATAAAAAAAATACTTGAAATCTCACAAGAACAGAAGCTTAAAAATATATAAATGACTACAATCTTGTTACTCTGAAGATATGGAATGCAAATATGGATGCACAATTTGTAGAAGATGACTTGTTTGCTGTTCCTCGGTACGTAGCTTCTTATATCGCAAAGTTAGAGAAGACAGAGATGAAAGAGACCTGGGAGGAGATTTCTGCAGAAAACGTCTTACCAAGAAATTATACAGTTTTAGTTTGAAAATGTTCTCCCACAGAGAAATTGTATCTTCTTAATGCGCCGATAGGTTGACCTCGGCAAGTTTGCTTGCCACGTCTAGAGGAACTGAGTGGGTATGCCTAGGCATTGGAAGCAGTCTCAATAGAGTATTGAAGTCTTTTCCAGAAATACAGTACCTTGCAGAATATGATCCAGAGAGTACAGACATTCTAAAAACTAATATGCTGGATACAAACTACCCAAGAAGGAGTCCTCATCTTGAAAACATGTACCTCTATGAAGTACTTCAGCAATATACAGATAGAAGTAATGCAACTGAAAATATAGAGCAAGGAAGGTTTGCAGTGAATGGATGTGACAGTTGTTTGGTGAGACACAACAAATCTAATTAACCACAGAATGATTACTTGCCAAACTGCAGAGAGAAGAGAGTTTTTTTATTTCGCACTTTTGCAACTCTTCAAGTCTTAGCATAGTGAATCAGATTTACTTGGGCAGTATGATTGTTATGAAGACTCATTCAACGCTGTAAAAGACAGTATTCAGTGTTCTGTGTTAACAACATACTTGCAGATGTTGAAAGATGAGATTGTACAGAAAGAAACCATCACTGCTGAGATAGCCAACGTGAGATCACAAAGCAGCCAATGTTATATATCAGGAAGTCAAGATCCTCTTGGAGAACCAGTAATTTAAAATGAAGCAGCGATAGCTATTAATAATGATGTGGCGATTGCAATGCAATAGGCAAGAGAGGAAACTGGATTTTGAACAGTTAGTGGAACAATTGAGCAGTGCATATAGAGAAAGTTATAATGAAGTTAAAGGTAAAATAGAGCATTGATTTCTCCACAAGAAGAAACAATGTGAACGTTCTTCTTATAAACCAATATTATTATACATCAGTGGACAGGCTGGGACTGGGAAACACTTCCTAATTAAAGTCCTCACTAGTTATCTGCAGAAGACTGCATATTAACATTTGTCATGTGTAGTAACAGCACCAACAGGATTAGCTTCACATAACATTAAAGGAACTACTCTGCATCGACTACTAATGCTATCTGTTGAACATGACAATAAACTAGAATATTAGAAACTATCTGGTGACGCTTGCCATGAAGTATCAAGAGTATTGAAAAAAATAAAGCTACTAATTGTTGAGGAAGTGAGCATGGTATCAAACATAACGTTTGCCTTCACACACCTCAGGATGAAGCAGTTTTTAAGAACTAACGATGATATGTATACTCTTTGGAGGAAAGCATTTAACTGTCTTTGGTGACCTACTCCAACATACCCCTGTTAATGGACAACCAGTTTTCAAAACACTTTTGCATAAAGAAACAAGAAATTTCCTGGGAAGTATTGGCAATATGAACACTTGGTTAAACTTTGAATACAAAGAATTAGCGAACATGTACCAAGCATCTGATATGGAACATGGAGATATACTGAAAGACATTAGAATGGGAGTAGTATACCATTTATCACATGTAGTAAACCAGATTGAACAAATATCAAATAAGAGAATGTCTTCTGCACTATATAATGTGCTACAATGTTTAATAAGTGACAAAACTGTAATACATTCTGCTTCAGGCATCCAACACCTTTTAGATACACATACAGGATCAATAATGTTTACTCTAAACACTCAACAAGATACAGAAGAATTTATTATGGTCCTCCTTGAAGTCTTAAAACAATGAGAAGTAAGTATTGATGTTCTATATGGACTCAGTTACAAATGAAACCATCTTTATTAAAGCTGCAAATTTACATCTAGCACTCAAATGAATTCTGAACGATTTCTCTACTTAACAATACCGGATTGTAAAACTGTGCCTTTTGGCAAGTTACACAGAAATGGCAATCAAAATATGACTTGCCCAAACTGCGGATCTGACCTTATCTCTACATTGTTTCTACATAGAACAGGAAAATACCTTATAATAATGCTACAACGATGCAGACCAGATGGTTCCAAAATGGAAACTCAAATTACAAACTTCAAAGCTGGGCAAATATCAGTTTCAGGAACAACTTTTACTATTTTGGCTATCACCTTTCACAAAGGAGTTAATACAGCCTCTGGACACTACACTGTATATTTAAAAAGCACAACTGGATGGATGGAATGCAATGACAGCAACCTGAAATACAAACCAAAACTTCCCTTCAAACTACCAAACTTATATCTTCTCTTACTTCAACCAAAGTTCTAAGCAAAAGTTATGGTTAAAAAAAGTGGCGTGCAGTGTTTCCTCTGTATGGTTTATGTGCTTTTCAACATTATTCTGCCTATTAAGAGTAATGCCTTTAAAACGATGCTAAAGTGCCAAGAGTCCTTGTAATGTTCTGTAAAGGAGTCAATATATTAGGTCTATACAAGGCTCTCTAAGTAAAGTCTGAAACAGGCAAAACATACTCCAAGTTGAAAGAAGAAATATCCTTTAAAACTAAAAAAGTCCCCTTTTCTTTCCCCAACCATTTTTATGTCCTACTTGAGGAAGAAAAAAACTACTGTGCACGTTTTTTAATAAATGGACTATCACCACTTTAGACATCATTTGGCCTAACAAGGATTTTTTTTAAAGATCTTTTAAATTGAAAAGTACTTCACATTTATTTCTGATATTGTATTAGATATAATTATTCAAGAAAAAATATAATCTGCTTGTTTAGATTACTATAGCGATTATAGAGAAAACCAATGATTAATGAATTGTAGTGAGTGCAATGCATGGTATCACTTATTTGTAGTGATCTACTATGCAGCTTTGGGGTTTCTTTTACAGTCCATTGATTGTTTCCCCCACTGTTTGAAGATGATGCTTTATACAGACCATTGTTTAAGGATGAAGAAGTATGAAAGCTGAAAACAGTAAAAAAAAAGTGAGAATTATATTTTTGCTACATTGTAATACAGTCATACAGTAAAAGGAATAACTATTGCTATATTTGCATCACTATGAAGACTAAATACTAACATATCTTTATCTTTTTTTTTTCAATAGTGGCTGCAGTTGAAAGACAATAGATGCCTCAAACCAGTTCTTGAAGCACAGAGATATTGTTCAGAGGCGCCATGCAGAGTGCATATAAACATAAACCTCTCTTGCTATACCTTTCCATTAGATTATTTTGCCTATTTCCATATTAAACATTCAGTGTACCACAACCAATGGTCATGTAGGTACATAACAAGTTAATTAATCATTCAAGCACTTGTCCATAGACGCACTCACACAAACATTCACTCACTCATACACCACTCATACACTCACTCACATATGCATTCATACACTGATGCATTCACTCAAGTACCCATACATCACTCCTGCACTCAGTGCACCCACTCAGTCACCCATAGATGCACTCATACACTCAGTTACACACCTATACATACACTCATACACTCAGTCATTCGCCCATACACCACTCATGTACTCACTCACCCATACATGCACTCATTCACCCATACATGCACTTATGCACTCACTCACCCATGCATGCACTCATGCACTCAATCACTCGCCCATACATGCACTAATACACTCACTCAATCACCCATACATTCACTCATGCACTCATTTACTTATTCATATATGCACTCATGCACTTAGAAAATCTCTCATACAATACTCACTCACTCACCCATACGTGCACTCATGCACTTACTCACAGATATAAGCACTCATACACTCACTCAGTCACCTATAAAGCCCTCATGCACTCAATCACTTGCCCAATCATGCACTAGTACACTCACTCAATCACCCACACATTCACTCTTGCAGTCACTAACTTATTCATATATTTACTCATGCACTCAGCAAATCAATCACAGATGACTCACTCACTCACCCATACATGCACTCATGCACTTACTCACAGATAAATGCACTTGTTGTATAGCTGTTTTTAACCATGTTTTAGGCACGTTTTTTAAGCTAACTAGGCCTGTCACTGTGCACTTTAACCCTGTTACATTTTATTCAGCATTGATTTATTTTTCTAGCAATAGAAACATTTGCAGTGATGTTTTATTTTCTTTACCTCATTGCACTTTCACCTAGGAAAGCATTACGTTCTTATTAGGGCATTTATTTCACTTTGTGCTTTCTCCATGGCTACAGTCAAACAGGGTTGCCAACAAATGTGGTATGCTGGTGCTCCAATATTCACAGAAAACACACACTCATATGTGGGGACTATTTCTTAGAATGTTAGCTGTTTTATTATGAAAACACCTCTTTGTCCCTGACATGTTAGAGGGATATTCCAGCCAGATGACCACGACTGCATGCTGATTGCTGACTGCTTCGCTGCAGCTACTTGCTTAGACGGCCAGACAGGGCCACATAGGGACGGTGTCTCTCTAGACTACAGGCTTCTTCCTCCAGGTATGCGGGATGGTATACCCCCAGGGTGGAAACCTGAAGGGCAGATTAGGTTTATTAATCTGTGCTCAGTCATAGTGTTGGTAGGAGAAATATATACATCACTCCTAGTGACAGTATGATAGGACTATTCTTGTGTTTTACTCTGTTAGTCACCTGTTTGTTTTTATTATGTTTTATCAACCTAGTTATTGCAATAAATGTCTTTTTATCTAAGATGCAGTTATTTCAATAAATCCTTATTGAACCATATTCTGCCTCTGATGTCTTTGCCTGTACGAGACCCATTGGTAACTGAGAGAAAATGAAGGGATCTGATTGACCATGATTCCCCTGAGGAGTCTTCCTTGTCATGCGCCTGGTTGCCACAATCATCTCGGCCAGAGATGAGGCACTGTTAGTTAGCCGGAGAACCCGGATTAGGCCGACAGGCATCATGTGGTGTGGAATTCTACTTAGTAACCACAATCCATGTGAGCCTGTCTCCCAAATCCAGTAGCGTATGTGACATGGCGCCACCAACGTTTGGTCAGGCACTAATATTCGGATCCTCCTAAGTATCTTTGTTTCATTTAAGGCTAAAGACACCACAATACTATATACGGAGATATCCGTGGTATTGAGGATTTCCTCCTTAGCTAAATAGGTAGTACGTATCTTGAGCTGTAGGTTGTTCAAGCTTGAACCTTAAAAGAACTAATCCCGACTAGGTGTCCTTATCTCTGAACATACATCTACCATTAAAATGGCGAACCCACAACAGGTAGCTATTGCAGTAAATGTGCGACCACCCCTTACTGCACATTTATTGGCAAATTGCCTAACAGCCCAGTGGATCCAGTTACATTTGCTGTTGAGGCTCATCCAGCCTATAGAACAGACAATTTCTATTCTTGAGTCACCGTTCCAGCAGTAGATGAAAACACAAATACATTTTACCACTATACACCTGCAAACACACCTGCGCAATACAGAGCTTATGCATATTTAGAAACACCTTTATCTTATCAAGACCCTAACATCTGGCTTGATAGTGCCTACCACATACTATATTACATGTTAGGGTAGGTCCTCTGAGCAATGATGGCCGGCCTGGCCTTTATTTGCCACATATACACCACACCCTGATGCAGCAAACTTAGCGGTAGCTGAGGTTCACCGCCTATATATAGAGCTCACGACAATATACATATTATTACTATAGTTTGTCATGCAAACATTAACCCAGCACGTGCTACCCCAGTGCAACAACATGCAGTCACACCAGGTATTAACCCTGCAACTGTACATTTGATTATGGGTAAGTTACCCACCAAGCAGAAGGAAATTCCGTTTTGGTTAGCTCAAAAAATAACTACAGAACCTCAGGATAAACATAGAATTCTCACTATGTGCTTGCCATTCGGGATGGTTCCCACAGTTGATAACTGCAATACATGGGGCACGGTATTTGCCACACTCTATACTACCGCACACAGTAAACTAACACTTGCAAATCCTCTGGAGGTGATAAAACAAATTCAAGATGAATACGGGGCTGCCCCGCCCCTGCATTTGGGGATGCAATTAATGGACAATTTTGCCACGGTATCCTCAATCATACTAAGTTATCTTAAAGGTGAAGCAGTTGCACTAGCAGTGCGCATGCGGCTCCATGATGTCCTTCCACAGGGTCAAGAACAGGAGCTACCAGAGATTATTGCAGAGACCTATTCTAGTATTGGTCGAGATAGTCTGGGGGCCAGACCAATTAAACCACAATTTCAAGGCAGATCTAATAAAGATACTACCAAGCAAGCGCCTGAAGATTCCAAAAAACGCTGTGATAAAAAAGCAACAAACACCTAAAAAAGAAAGAAGAGAATCTCCACACTCGGAGACCCCACAAAATAGGTATAACCTTAGAAATAGGGATAATATAAAAATGCCTGACAGATATCAATATACTGATACACGCCAATCTCATTCCTTTCAAGACTCACCAGAAAAACGCAGTGAGAGAGGTGGGCGATCAGAGAAGTGAACTGAGTACATGAAACTGAGAAAGGACTCACAACGCTCATCTGAAGTTTCAGTTAAAAAGAAGAGAAACTTTCCCAACAAAAACCCCAATTTAAAAAGAAAAAAAGTGGCAGCAGTTACAATTCGACATGCCACTCAAGAAGAGAGCTTTACTGAAGAACACGAAGTGGGCACTGGCACTGCACGACAGTGCAGCAGAGGTCACAATAGTTCGCCAGGATCTTCAAGAGCATCTGGAGGTGAAAGCAACTGATCATTTTTTACAAGTTGAGACTGCGGGCATGAGTGCCTCCACACCGGATAGGGTGTAAAGAGTAACTTTTCGGTTAGAAGGGGACATTGAATGATAATTGTCGCTATCTTTTGGGACTGCATCGCCTCTATTTATGATATTTTGCTGCCTGAAAAAGATTGGCCGCCAGAATTCATCCACAATCTCCCTTATGGAGAGGATGTGATTGAAAAATCCTTCTCGCCCCTTATTCCCAGAAAGCTCGTGAAATGCATGCCCTTGATTGGGCAGTGGCACAGGCACCTGCGTTACATCGCCATCACGTAGGATGGGACAAAGATTCCCCCTACCACGTAAATACCAATAAAATCCCAACCCCAACCCCAATACCCTATAAAACATGATGCTTAAGCACCTGTGAGGGAAATCCTCAATCAATTGGAGTACCAGGGTGTCATTGAACCCTCAGACTCATCCATGAATAATCCATTAATTTCAATCGCTAAACCTGACCATTCAATAGAGATTAATATTAGACTACAGACATTTAAATAGCCACATAAAAAACATTTGCTATACAAAATGCACACACCACAGCACTTATGAACAATATTGAATGCAGAAATTACAAGACAATCCTGGATATATCTACCGAGTTTTTGGTCAAAACATAGCACCTGAAAGTAGGGACCTAACAAGTTTGAGCACCCTCGGCTCTCAGAAAAATTCTGCCGACTTCCAAAGGGGTACAAGAACAGCCCAGGACTGTTCTCAGCTCGTGTAACATCTATTTTACACAACATTGACCCTGAGGCATTGTCTTATGTGGATGACATTTATCTCACAGACAACGACCTCATGCAATAATTAAGATGGGTAGACCGCATTGTTGTAGGATTTGCCAAAATCGGCTACAAATGTAACTTAAAAAAAAGGCAAATAGGTTTCTTTAGTGTGCTGTGTCTGGGATACGAACTGTCGGATGAAAGCAGGAGTCTGGTGCCCAAATTTTTTGAAAAATGTGCACAACTACAACCTCCAAACACAATAAAAAAGCCCCAGTCAGTGTTGGGCTTTTTAAACTTTGGCAGAACATATATTCAAGATTATGCACATCGCATTAAACCATTGTACGACTTAATACTTCCTGAATTTACTGCTAAATTTTGGACAGTCGAACACACATGCATTTTAAAAACTTTACAAAAAGACATGCTTGAAGCAAAATACTTGCATACAAGGGACAATAAAAAACATTTGGTCTTCAGAGTAATTGCTGGTGCCATTGGTTTCACCTATGTGACATTCAATGAGAGTGAGACCGTTCCAATTGCATGTAAATCACACTTATATTCTACAGCTAAACAACACTTTGCTCCCACTGAGAAAACTCTCACTGCTGTCTAGATGGCGGCCCTTCAAGAGAGACCTCTTGCCCAGGGGAAGCGCATTGTTGTTGTAATCCTGATTCCAGCCCTTGAGGCTGTTACTAAGGCAAGCGTTCCAAACGCTAAAGCACTACGTTCACGTTGGAGCCAATGGGCAACATCTCTGACAGCCACTGATGTTGATTGTGTCTTTGACTTTAAATTATAGACCCAAGAATTCTTACAATATGTACTTGAGTATCCAGTTCCAACAAATACATTGCCTATCGAACAAAATCATAAAATCTAGTACACTGATGGTTCAGCCCAACAAGCGATAGGGACAAAACATTAATACTCCGCTGCTTGTGCAGTCGTGAGTGGTTACATCAAGAATGAGCCAAATTAGCAGTAGCCATGGCTTCTGTTGCTGCAGTAACTCGTTCTAGAACAAAAGTGGACAACAAAATACTGGAAGCCGTGACAGCTTTGGCTAACGGCATGCCTTTCCCTAAAGCGTATCCTGCTAGATATTCCTACTGGATGGCAGGCTTGTTTGATGCACAAGTAACAACACCTGGTGTGGGAGTTTGAGTAATTCCCAAGAAAGACCTAAGACCTGGGTTAGTAAAAGCAGCACATGAAGGAGTTGCTTCTGCCCATGCTGGTGTGGCGGCTACAATTTCAATATTACAATCACGATATTGGTGGCCAAGTCTATATAAGCAGGCCAAATAGTATGACCTTTGTTGTGACATCTGCCAGCAAATAAAAGAGTCCACCTTGAAACCCCCACCATAGACTCCCCTCCTAATTTCCAACAAACCATTACAATGTGTGTACCCGGACCATTGTGGTCCCCTTACATCAGATAGAGCATGCAAATACATCCTAGTCGCTGTTGACTCATGCTCCAGATTTCTGTGGATTCAGCCACAACGCTCGGCTGACGCTCGAACTATTATTAAAGATTTGTGAGTCTTTATCTGCACATATGCTGTTGCCGCTTTCCACTTGGCCCTGCTTTTGCCTCAAGGGCTTACAGGGCCACCATGGTTTCGTTAGGGGGTCCAACTGCATTACTTGTCTCCATTTCATCCCGAGGGAAATAGTGTTATGAAGCGACCAAACTGAGATTCAAAGCAATCCTTAACAGCTAGAGTATTAGGCATGGGTCGTAGCTGGCTTACAAACCTATATGGAGTCCAGAAAGCACTTAACAATCTACCTAGAAGGTCCCTGGGGAGGCGTACATCATATAAATGCCTTTTTGGAGCTCAAATGTATGTTCCAGATCTTGATGGTCCTGGTGTGGAGACAGCAGATACACCCTTTCACATACATGAAAGTGTCACTGACTTGCAGGACTTACAACAGTTCTGTGATGACAACGCATCTGCCAATGCTGCCTCCTTAAGAATCAGGCATGTGCCAGTGACATCTACCAGCTGGATTCCTAAACTTGGGGATCTAGTGTGTGAAAAGATTGCTGTGAAAAAGGAATTTGGTCCTTCTTATCGTGCACCGGTTCCAGTCCTGGGAATACACGGTACCAGAACTGTGATTCTATCACCGCTGCCTGGCTCTAAAGAAAATTGCTTTGTCTCCATCAACAATGTCAAGCTACACCATGTGGCCGATCCTGCATAGCACACCTAAAGGACTCCTGAGTAGTGCACAAATCCCTGTCACTACAGGCCAGGATTGTCCCCTTCAAGTCTTCAACAGCAATGTTAATACCTCCCCGAGCTTGGGGAGGGTGGAAAATCAGCTTTCATTAGTTCCACTTACAACTACTTCTACAATCAGTAATGAAAATAATGATCAATTTCTAATTCTACACAAACGGATGTTGTAATTTACTCTGAACCACCAAACACACTGTGGTTATTTTGTCGACGTAAACAACACTTTCAGTGACTCATCTGCCTCTACTGCAACAGAATTGTGAAGAGCACAAAAGCTGATACATTGGGTTATAATTAACTATATCATTTGTCCATGGATTTATCTATGGGTTTTATTGACTGTACTTGCCTTTCTCCTTTAGATTGGGTTTGCCATTGTCTTCTTTCTCCAGATGCACGGTCATTTTCTTCCTGAACGCTTCACAGTAGAACTGGTGGATGAGGTTTTAAAACCACATTTTTCATCTCACAAAATTTGCAGAGAGTTGTCTCTGGTGAACATTACAGCCATACCAATTCCTGATGGGATTGTATGGGACAAAGTAACATTCAATATATATGAGCCTACTGTGGTTATTCAAATACCATATGCATTTAAACTTTCAATGACATGTGATCACACCCGGAGTGGTTTCTGATAATTGGGATGTGAAAACTGTTGATGCTATGATATCTGATATAAAGTATTATGCAGTATTTGAAAATGGAGATATGTACCAGTTTAAAGGAAATTTTGAAGACATGTTCTGTTATAATTATTATGGACATTATTACATTCACAGAGCAAGTACCTCAAAGACTATTTTTGAATCTACACAATGGAAACACTGCCCGACTCCACCAGTAGGCAGTTCTAAAAAGTATACTGAGAAATTTGCATATTTATCTGGGCACAATGTCAAGAATGCTGAGCCATATTATTTTAAATTGCCAGAAATAGAAAGTCAACATGTTATACTGACAGACACAAAATGTATATACTCTGATTCATTTGTTTCCCGATTGGCTATAGAAGGCTATGAGTACTGGTTGAATTCAATTGACTTAAAAAGTGTGTGTGGGGAACAAAAAGTGGCAAATAAGTGGAAGAGAAGCTTTATTTAGAGCATGGATAGTTCCTGTTCAAATTATATTTTTAAATGAAACAGTACAACAAACTGGCTGTTTAGCCTTAGCAAACATTAAGGAATTGAATGTGCCCAGTATTCCCACCCCTGCTAAGTTTTACAAATGGCAAAAGTATATAAGTGCGTCCGAAGATCAGCTCAATGAATGGATCCAGAATGGTACATTTAACACATCATTTTCACGTCCTGGTGGGTGGTCATTGTAGCCTGTAGATACCAATGAGTGCCATACGAGTTTTGTTAACTCCTCAGAGGGTTTTAGAATGAATAGGCTGCACCCTCGATATGTGTCCTTGGAACACTTGGACATAGTGACAACATATAGTGTAGGGAAACTATGCCAGTAATGAATGAAAGTCTCCTCACTAGATGCTGTCAAAGAACATCTAAGTCTCCTGTCCAAAAACAAAGATTTACAGGATTTCCCGTTAGGCCCCAGGACACCACGCACAAAACGCTTCTTATATGCTGCATGTAATGAAATATGGAAGCTTTCCCAACAAGAGGTGGCTGCCCTGTTAAGGCAAATAGATCAGGAAAAATTACAGAAAGCATTAGCCGTTGTAGATAATGGGATTAACATCTTGTTCAACCGAATATACACCTTAAATAACATTGTATCCTCTGCAATAGATATAGTAAAGAGTGATTTATCAACATGGACAAAGTCAGCTAAGGTCCATTATGCAGTTAGGTTGAACACTACAATCATTAAAAGCAGGTCGCATTCCCTGGCAACACGTGAGCGCAAGGGAGATTTTTTCCACATTTAATTTCATGCGACAACAACAAATAATGGCAAAGAAGCAACATATGTCATGTTGAATTTTAAAAAGTTAGAAAATTTGCCTTTTACTGTGGCTGAAATGTCATCTGCTGAATGGTTAATACATGGGGTTATAGATCTGCCCATTTCAACACTTCAATTTACATCCTGTTTGAAACACATTCCAGTGAGCAGATATGAAAGGCTGGGAGATAGTCACATACACAAAGTGTGGGAGCTTCCTTTCTCATACAAATGTTTCAATGGCATGAAAAAAGGTTTTTCTTAGCGATAGTGAATGCGAGACTTCTGTGAGCCATTTGATGGTTTGTAAACAGATGTCTTTGCACGGGGCGTGTAATGCCTCAATGGCAAATTTGGCTTGTTATCTGATGGGACTTCCAGTCCCCTTGATTAGACCTGCGTTCCAGGTGCTCTCCAATGGCAGCTATGTGGTTCTTAACAGTGAGAACTGTTGTGGAATGCGAGCCGGAATAGCTTACCTCGTTTCATCCCCCAAATTGTTAAGTGCTGCTGGAATGTCCTTTTTATCCCTACACAGTTTCAAGGAGTATCAGACGTTTGGCCTCATATTGCTACTTCTGATGTGAATTTTGACAAGTTGAGCAGACTAAAGGCTTTATTGTTTCAAAAACATGTGATGCTTACATCTGCACGCGAGACCCATGCACTTCAGGTTGCGAGGTCAAAGGCGGAGATTCAGTCCACTTTAATTACAAACCTTCCGAGACACTTTCGTGAACTCATAGGACAAATATTTAATGCGCCCAGTACTACTGGAATCGCCCACTTTTTTAAGGCTGTTGGTTCTGGTTTTGTTCACACCTTCTCCTCTATATTCGGTTTAATACCATCAGACATGCATTCTATATTTTCGAGTGTTTTCAGGGGATTTCTGATTACTTTGGCTATAGTAGGTGGCATGTTGCTGTTGCTACTTTTTCTGCACAATGGCTGTCCCATCACAGCAAGGAGTACTGAAAGTGCTACCGCCAGCACAACTGTGTCATGAACACATGATGCAGTATTTCGGAGCACCACTCCTGGAACAACTGGAGTGTGACGGTCTTTGTCATTCCGACCCGTTTTGGATTGTGTGCATCCCGCGTTTCAATCCCTCTGGTGCCTCTTCGAATGTGGACTGAAAGTCTGTCTTTCTACGCAGCACTTACTTTAATTGGATACTGATCTGTTGATGTTCTCGATGAGGGCTCATTATCAGACATGCGCGTTGAGAGTGCGTTTGAATCAGGAAGCTGTTTATGAGTTGCCTTTTGTGAATTCCCAACTCTTAACTCTATGGAGGGCATGATACAGAATGCTGCTGCCTCAGCTGGAGCTCAGGCTTTGGAACACGAGTGCTCTGTGGCTTTCCTTGGATATGATCTGGATATTTTACCACCTGCCGAAGTAGAATGTCTCCTGGTTTCAATTGTCCTGGATGTAATTGGCGATTTCCAAAGTGACACTGAATATTGAATTTGGCTTGTTCAAATTGTCCTTTTCCTGCCTCTATGTCCCTTAACTTGTCACTATTGACATATTTATACTTTTTTAGCGTAAGATTTATTAGATTTATTTTACCTTAAGCTTTTAAACCACCTTTTGACCGGCATGAGGAGGGTGTTGTATAGCTATCTTAGAAATGTTCTACACACTTTGTTTTAAGCTAACTAGGCCTGCTGCTGTGCACTTTAACCCGGTTACATTTTATTCAGCATTGCTTTATTTTTTTTAGCAACAGCAACATTTGCGGTGCTGTTTTATTTTCTCAATCTCATTGTACTTTCACCTAGGAAGGCATTATGTTCTCATTAGGACATTTATTTTACTTTGTGCTTTCTCCAAGGCTACAGTCTGATAGGGTTGCAGACAAACGTGGTATGCTGTGTCTCCAACATTCACGGAAAACACACACATACGTGAGGACGATTTCTGAGAATGTTAACTGTTTTATTATAATAACATCTCTTTGTCCTAAACACGGTAGAGGGAGATGACCACAACTGCATGCTGGTTGCTGACTGCTTTGCTGAACCTACTTGCTTAGACGGCCGGACCCCTGGTCCACATGGGGACTGTGTCTCTCTAGACTACAGGTTTCTTCCTCCAGGTATGATGGATGATGTACCACCAGGGGGGAAACCTGAAGGGCAGATTAGGCTTATTATTCTTTGCACAGACATAGTGTAGGTAGGAGAAATATATACATCACTCCTAGTGAAAGTAAGGTAGGACTATTCTTGTGTTTTTAATCTGTTAGTCACTTATTTGTTTTTATTGTGTTTTATCATCCTAGTTCTTGCAATAGATGTCTTTTGATCTAAGATGCAGTTATTTCAATAAATCCTTATTGAACCATATTCTGCCTCTGATGTCTTTGCCTGTATGAGACCCATTGGTAACTGAGAGAAAGGGAAGGGATTCCCATGAGGAGTCTCCTTGTCATGCGCCTGGTTCCCACAATCATCTCGGCCAGAGATGAAGTGTTGCTGGTTAGCAGGAGAACCCGAATTAGGTCGACAGGCGTCATGTGGTGTGGAATTCTACTTAGTAGCCACAATCCATGTGATCCTGTCTCCCAAACCCAGTAGCCTCATTAGCATAATGAGAACCTATATGACACACTCATACACTCACTCAATCACCTGCACTCAGTCAATCAGCTGTATAACACTCATGCACTCACTCAACCATACATGCACTCAATCACTCATCCATACATGCACTAATACACTCACTTAATCACCCATAAATTCACTCATCCATTCCGTGAATCACCCATACATCACCTTATGCACTCAATCACCCATACACCACTCATGCACTCAGTGACCCATACTCCACTCATACACTCACTCACCCATAGATGTACTAATACACTCAATTACCCATGCACCACTCATGCACTCAGTCACTCACCCATACACCAATCATGTACTCACTCACTTGCCGTACATGCACCCATACACTCAGTCAATCACCCATACACCACTCATGTACTCACTCACTCACCCATACATACACTCACGCACTCACTCAATCATGCATATACCACTCACTCACTGACCCCTACATCGCTTATACACTCACTCACCCATACATGAACTCATGCACTCACTCAGTCACCCATACACCACTCATGCAATCACTCAGTCATTCACATACCCTCATGCACTCAGTCAATCACCCATACACCACTCATATACTCATTTAGTCAAGCACACATCACTCATACACTAACTCACTTACTCATGTGTGCACCCATACACTCACTCAATCACCCATATGCCACGTATACACTCACTCACTCACCCGTACACAAATGCTTGCACTCACTCACCCATACATGCATCCTTGCACTCACTTTCTCACACATATATGCACTCATTCACTCAATCACCCATACACCACTTATGCACTCACTCACCCATGCATGCACTCATGCACTCAATCTCTTGTCCATACATGCACTAATACACTCATGTAATCATCCATACATTCACATGTGTACTCAGTCAATCACCCATGCACCACTCACTTACTCATCCATACACCACTCATGCACTCAGTGACTCTCACATACATGCACTCATTCACTCACCCATACACCACTCATGCACTCGGTCACTCACACATACATGCACTTGTGCACTCAGTCAATCACCCATACACCAGTCATACACTCACTCACTTGCCCATACATGCACTCATACACTCATTCAATCACCCATGCACCACTCATGCACACAGTGGCTCACGAATACATGCACTTGTGCACTCTCTCACTCATATATGCACTCATGCACTCACACAATCACCTATACACCACTCATGTACTCACTCACTTACCCATACATGCACTCATACGCTCACTCACACACCCATACACACACTGATGTACTCAATCACCCATACACCATTCATGCACTCACTGACTCACCCATACAGCTACTCATGTACCCACTCATGTACGCACTTATACACCCTTTCAGTCACACATGCACTACTCACACACTCAATCATTCACTCAAATATGCACTGATGCACTCACTCACCAATGCACACTTATTTAGTCCCCCATTTTTCTTACATACATATACATACACACACAGTCTTTCTTACATATACAGACATATACAACTTATCTTTAGTTTATCCATGAAAGCGGTTCTGACAAGAACTTTTTTCTTTCTTTTTATCTAGAACTGTGTTTTTTTATTTTATAACATTGTGTATTTTTTTGTATTTGTTTCGAACAAAATGGCAACTAGGAGAGAAAAATAACAACAAAGAGAAAATCAGCAGGAAAAACTGCAGTAAATTATGAAAAAATAACAGGTATGTTGTCTTGCTGCCTCCAAAATAACATCAAAAGACTGCTCTCCGGCTGTCAGGGTGGTGTTGCAGTTAAGGCAATAGGTCCCAATACGCCTTAATTCAGGTGAAAATTCTGTGCGTCTTTTCAGCAATTCTGGTGGCATTCGATCTCCAGGGGCAGATGGTGCATCCCTGGAAGTGGATGTTACCTCTCCATCTTTCTCCTTTTGTGCCCTCGTCAGGTTCCTGCTATGGTACATTTTAAGGTGGTACAACATACTAGTTGTACCACAAGGATACTTTTTGGTGCTGCCCCTTGAAAGGATCTTATTGCACAAGCTGCATTTAACAAACTTTGCAACAGTTTTCGTTTCACCTGATGGAATGGTGAAGAAATCCCATGCAATAGTTTGCCTTTTAGGAGCTATTTCTTCATCACTGGATTGCTCCTGATGTTCCTCCTGCTCCTCTGGTTGCTATGGCACCTGCCCACTGCCTCCTGATGCCATTTTGATTGTGAAAAAAATCCCAAAAAAGCTATCCTAAATAACGTTCCGCACTAGCACTACAGCAGATCTCCATTGAATGATCCAAATATCAGTTGGAAGATTCAAAAAGAAAAAAATGGGTGGTACGTCCTTACAGGACTAATGAAAATTTTGTCTTCCAATCATAGCTCTTTGTTTTCAGGTCACATGATGACCGGCTTCATCGTGATAACTGGCCTCGTCACACGATGAAACAGTAGTAAACGTTAATATAAATATAAGAAATACAAGCTTAAACACTATGGGCGTGATTACAAATTTGATGGACGAGTCTTCCGACAGGGAGGCTGCCGCCATACTGATTACCTCCCCGCCGGGCCCATTACGACTTTCCCCGTAGGCTGACCGGTGGTCAGCCCCGTGGGAAAGTGACAGCAGCATTGTTGCCGGCTCGTAATCGAGCCTGCAGCAATCCTGCCGCCCGCAGGGTACACCAGCACCCTCGCAATGCTCACTGTCTACACAGCAGGGGGACCTCTGCACTGCCCATGCCAAGTGCATGGGCAGTGCATGAGCCCCCCCTATGGCCCCCTGCACCTGTTCTCTGCCACCCTGTTCATGGTAGGGCAACCCCCATGAAAAGGCTGGCGGAGAACCAGGTGTAATCAGCAGGGCTGCGCTAACTTCAGCGCTGCCCTGGCTGATTCCAACCTCCACCACTGTCAGCCTGTCAGGATAGAAGATTCCGACGGAGACGGCAGTAGGTTGGCGGGTGTCTAACAGCCACCACAAGTATGGCAGTCCGAGGACACACTCGTAATTATGCTCTATATTAGTATACAACTGTTGTCCAACATTAATTACATATATATATATATATATATATATATATATATATATATATATATATATATATATATGTGTGTGTGTGTGTGTGTGTGTATTTATATATATATTCACGACAAATAACAAATATTAGGGAAAAAAAATACAGAGTTACCAGCACAACAAAATAAATGGCAATGAGATACACAGCCAAGTGTGAAAATAGGTGGTCCATTACACAACTGTCATCTAGAATATACACTTGCCAATTACACAATTAAATCAATTTACTAATTTGCCACGTAAAAAAGTACCACAGTTTGGTACACATCTTTTAGGCAAAACTGTACACTCTTCTTTTTAAAAAATGAGTTTCCATTGTTGCCCTAATGGTTATTTCAAATCAATTACATTTTGAATGGGAAGCGCTTAGAAATATAAACATATCAACTGCTCCAGGTGAAGCTCCACCTCATTAAAATGGAAACAAACCTAACTCTTGGCCTTGAAAAATGCAAAACTAATATGTTTCCTCTAATACTGTACATTGAAATCTAGAGTGTCTAAAGCATCTAAACTTGAAAACTACCCAGAGTTCTCTCCTCTTTTTTTTAATATATATATATATATATATATATATATATATATATATATATATATATCAAAAGCAGCTCCATTCCTATATGGACACCAAATGCGCATCAGGACAGGATGTATATAAAAGCTGTAGTTTATTGGCGACGCATTTCGATCAGGACAATCTTCACAGGTTGTGAAGAAGATCGTCCTGATCGAAACGCACTGCCAATGAACGTCTGCTTTCATATACACCCTGTCCTGGAGTGCGCGTTTGGTGTCCGTATTGGAACAAATCTGCTTTTGATATATTGGTGGGTTCCCGTGTAGTGCGCCAGTCTCACTTGGTGAATGCAACCGGCATCAGCTGGGTTTTGTTTTCATAAATATATATATATATATATATATATATATATATATATATATATATATATATATATATGTTTGTTACATTATTACTGTAGCACAATATTAAAAACCTGATATCCTGACATACCAAGTTGTGGGCAGAGAGGAAGTGTGGGCCTTATTAGTGGAGGCTGGGCTTGGCCTTGGTCTTGGTCTTGTCTGACATCCTTTTTCGATTCTTTACAGCTTCCCGTTTGGCTTTCCAGAGACAGCATGAGATAGGGGAGTTCCTTATTGATTTTGAGCATCATGTCATATTGCAGGGAGATAATGGGCAAATGAAAAGGTGTTTTAATGTAGGAAGAGGAGCCATGTATTTGAGGTTTTCAGTTGCCCTCTATACACATTCTCTAATACTGGATCCACTCTATATAAAATGTAACCTTCCAACCTCTGCTCCAAATCCAAAACTAAACTGCCCAGCCTCTAAACAAACCCTTTTCTAGCATTCTTCACCAACCCATGACACTGCACATCTTTTTAATATCTACACTTGTTGCACATCCATTAAGGCCACCCGTATCCATTTTTTTAACCTCAACCTGCTACAGTGCTTCTTTCTAGCATTACTTACCATTTTCCTCTTTTTTGCCCTTGTGTCTGAATTAGAAGTCACTCTTGTTTTAGCGTCCCCAATTATTTCTCTGGTATTTCATCCCTCACATACCCAAACTACCTATGAATAGTAAATATGTTCAAGATAAGGGACACTTTCTGATGGTGACTTTCCAATTGCTTCAACCAACATAATGCCTGCCAAGGCTTTTAGTCAAACTCAGTATATCTCTCTAAGATGCTAGATCCTCTGTTATAATTTTACATGCCTTGCAGAACTGTTGTGTGGTTCCTATTATGATAATAAGACTGCCTGTTTATGGGACAGCACCACTGAGTGTGTAAACTCCACACCATTTGGAAACTGTGGGCCTGACTCCTAGCTAGCTCCATTGCAGGTGCCTCACCCAGCCTTAGAAAGGAGAAGGTCATTTGGGGCAACCTGAACCTGACCCTCTGACTCCTCAGGGAAGTTGTCGTGAACAGATCATACCCCTTTTGCTCAGTTACTTAGAGGCTCACACATGCCAAGGCACAACACAAGATGCACATGGGATTTTAGTGGATTAATTGAAGCAGTGCATCCTAATATAAAAAGCATGAGCTGCAATAATAAGGCAGATGAAACATAGTACGGTAATCATCATTATTGCCAGTGTATCGAAGATAAACAACCCAACCACGTTGTACGATTCTAGAGAATCTAGAGATTTATTCCTATACCCTATGTCTAAGTCTGAGAGCATAGCAGTGGTAACCGTTCTGCCTGCCCCGATCAAAGGGAATAACCCTGACCCCATACCAGAATGTGATAACAAGGGTCTGCCTGTTGTCTCAATGGAAATCCTCTTGGTACGCTGAAGAGTCAGCCTCAGGACCAACAAAGCTGTCAGTGGAATAGTGTGCATCTCAGGATGGCCATGACTGGACTGCCCTCCTTAGCCCTATGTGCTGTTTAGATAATAACTTATAGAGAGGTCTAAGAATAGGCCTGACTTACTCATGTTTCCAGAAGATTGGGCCTGACTCCTAGGCTCCTGTAGTGGCAATACAAGCTAGTATGTCATGTATAAGGCTCTCAGTTTTCCATTGTTACGGATTTTACAGATAAATACAGATAGAAAACAATATGTTTCATGTCTGTATTGATTTTTTAAAGTGACAAAAAGAAAATTGTGCTCCTTGTGAGTGACTTTCCATGCTGTTCTTCATGAATTCTAGGCCAACAGCTGAGCAGACAGACATCATTAAAAGTTAGTAAAACAGGATTACATTTCTTTAACTACATGATATGTTAACAAATATTTGTATATATTGCTAATATTTACCTGTAGTGCTATGTTTTTCATATATTTGGCAGCTTAATTAGCTATAATGTGATAGGCATTAAAGTATGAGTGCATGTTCATCAGTTAAATAGGTACAGAGATATACCATTTTACATCTCCATTTATTCTCAAAACACAAAAAATATGGAAAAACACCAACAAGATAGGCAAAAAATAACTATGGAAAAATACAGATGGAAATGTTAAAAAATGAAACACCATAAAACCAGGAGCCCTAATTATGTACCATACATGACAGGCTTGAGCAAAGCACAGAGTTCATTGCGTACAAAGGGCTTTGAAAATGTGCTGCACAACCAATTATGTCTTCTTGGAAAGAAGCAGGTGATTAAAATATAAAAACAACAAGCTAATAGCTGGCTGTGCCAAATAATATGAAATTAATAAAATATATCTAATTGTAATAGACAAAGACTACAGGCCTAATGCTAAAATATGGGTGCCCATCCTAGGTGCTAGAGTCGACCCACAACAGAGCATAGACGAGAGATATGGGTCTCAGAGTACTCCCAAGGGGTATTCCATTCAGATTGCCAGTGCAGAGACATATTGCCAGTCCTGCCATATACCCAGCAGGGGATTTGTATCCACTCTGTCAGCCCCAAGTCAGTATGTACACACCAGATACACTCAACCAAGCATACATGTACATGCACACACATACACACCACAGTCAAAGATTGGATGTCATTACATTAGTAATCAGTTGTAGAAGATACATAGGCTATAGGTCATCAAGCACATTGGATATGTTTTTGGCTCGCTAATTTTACCATATGCACATATCTACATTTATACATACAAGCTGATCATACATTAGGTTGGATTAGGCAGATCAACTTGCCAATTAAAAGAGTATGTGATCACCTTCCTACTTAGACTTGGGTGCTGCTAAAACGTTTAATGAGAGTCTTTCATTGTTGACATGTGTTGGTGTGGGTAGTTGAAGTGGGACTTGGAGTAGGTTTTGTCTCATGCCTTTTTCAACTTTACAGCAGGCATGCTGGCCCACCACAGAGACAACGACAAGGCAGAGTAACAACCTTTTATTTTACTCTTGTGAAAGGGTAAGTGAAACAGGACATCAAAGACCACCATGTGTTTGAATATTTCCCTTGGCCCAGTACCTTTTATTTTGTTGGCTTCTACCAATAAATGATTTACACAGCTCATCCCTTACCTCATGTCTCCTTCTAAAACTAAACTGCACAATCTCCTCCATCCCCCATTTTATTACCTAACTGCTTCCTATTTTCAGTTTTTTTCCCAACAGTAACCATGTCAGGGTGATACAGTAAAGTATAGTATAAGCCTCGTGTAGCTTATTGTGTACAAGGTAGAGCAGTTTCTGTCATTCAGGGCTCTTTACAGGTTGCAGACAGCAGGTTTAGTCCTCTTCTGAACTTCCTTAGGTTCAGTACTGCCCTGAAGTAGGTTCATGTGCCACACTTATGCCTGGTATGAGCTATTGAGTGGGACTGACTCCTGGGAATGCCTTAACCAATGAGGTAAAAGCTCCCATGGCCTACCCTACACACGTTGCACATTTTGAAGATGGTGGAAGTCTTCGGTCACACTAAACTTGGGCTCTGAGAGTTGGGCGTGTTTGTGGGGAGTAAACTTTGATAACCCTAGTGGCTTCCCACATCACTTTGGGGCAGTCACTGTGCCCAGAATAAACCGAGAGCCAAAAGCCTGGTAGAACAAAAGTAGGGATTTTCAGCAACCAGACATTGGATACACAAGAATTGTCATGGCATCCTGATTTCCGTGCCCCCAGTGTTACATGTAAACCCAATTTAACTGTCAAGAAGGATTTGATATTAAAGCAGGCTTTGTCGTTGTAATATCAAAAACAATACTCACAGCCCCACCCTCCATAATCTGTCAAATTTGGAGGAATCATCTCTGCTAATTTAGGTCAGCCTGTTGTTTACTCCTGGGAGGTACTTTGCACTTTTCACACCATTTCAAATTCTAATTACGGACGGGCTGAAGAGGGAGAGCAAATGCAAATTTAACCACCAGGAACTTTAGATAGGGCTATGATAGCTTTCTAAAAATTACTTTTCCTCAATATTTATTAGAAAATAGAAATCTGTCATCACAATTGAATTGGATTTTATTTTTTTATAACTCCTAAAATGTTTTTTTATTATTTTCCCAGCTAGCTTCAATCCAGAGAAACAATATTAGGACTTTTAATATGTTCACTGGTTGTATACATAGGACAGCTAGGCCTGCCACAGTGAAAATTAATTTTATGTGCTAGTCACTGGAAGGACATGTTAACATTAAATTTCGATATATCCTGCTTTTTTTAAAATAAAAAAATAAAAGCTTTATTTTTGTTCCACGGAAGCCAAACAAATAGCATTTGTACACTTTATATTATGTTACATTGAATATACAAGAAACATACCTCTTCACAATGCATAGTTACATTAAGAGAAATGATTCCATTTTAATGCAAACTGTAAGTTTTTACAGTTTAACTCAAAAGTGTGTATTGTTCTAATCTTCGGATGATGATGAACTGTCTGATGACATCCCAGCAATGCCTGAGCACTGAAGGATGTTGAGTTGACACTTCCGGTCTCCTTTTTATTTACAATTGCTTTCCATATAAATTATGAATGGGGCCATACTTTCTCAAATTTGGACACATGGTCATGAATTAATGCTGTCAATGTTTCATTACATAACTTGACCAAATGTTTAATTACCAGACATCAATGAGAGATGTTAGTTCTTGTTTCCAAGCTTGTGCTAATGATAGCCTGGGAGTTAACAATAAATATGTGAGTTTGCCCTGGAGTCTCTAGTATCTGTATTATTGGGTCTACTAGGAGTCTGATCAATATGATGCCTGTTTAATCATTATAATCATTTACCAGTATTCTTGGATCTTATGGCAGGTCCACCACATGTGAGTCATTTCCCGTTGCTCTCCAATTTCCTTCCAACATAGTTCTGAGCTTTCATTCATAGCTTTTAGGGGAGCCGTTGTAAAATACCAGCTCATGTCATTTAATTACCATGCACGCTACTTTGTGGGTGATAACATCTACATAGGGGTGACAACATTTACATAGGGATGACTTATTAACATTTAAAAGGGACCTTTGACCCATCTAAAGGGTTTATTTTGACAGGTAAAATGGCTTATTTTGAACAGGGAAATGTATATTGACAACAGAAAGTGAAATACTGGATTGTACTGTTTGGTTGTATACATTAAAATAAAAAGAGCAATGCGTGATTATGCAGAATATAGATTTTAGAAAAACATACTGTTGTCAATAAACCCACTCTTCCTGTCTGAAGGGATTCTTGAGGCTGTGCTCTTCAAAGCACAGCTACATTTAACTCTGTTTGGATTTGGAATGTTTAGGTATTTCAACTGCTCGCTTAATTATTTTGCTGTGCGCTAAGCTACTAAAAATATGGCATCATGGACCTTATCTGGCTACACTGACCTAGGGCCAAATTTGTTGCGGGGTCCAAAGTCATGGTGAAATTTAATTTTCTATGGACAGTAGGGCTAATCCATAACTACATTGTGATGATGGCTACTGTGTGTTACCTAGATAGATAGATAGATAGATAGATAGATAGATAGATAGATAGATAGATAGATAGATAGATAGATAGATGTAGAAGTAAATGGGTGTTCCTATGTGGGAGGTTGAAATGGTCATGCCTGGGGGAGTGAAGGTGAAAGCGTCAGTGCCTATAGGTATATATAAAGCATGAGGCCAAGTGGGAAAAACTTATGTGGGAGGGATGAAGATTTGGTTAACATTACTTCTCCAGCAGATAGATTTTTGTCTCCTTGCTATCAATGCTAGCTGTAGAAAAACATTTTAACCGTTTGCTATGCAGGCAGAATGCTTCTTTCATCTACCTAAAAAGAACCCTAATGCGAAAACGCAAATGTATAGGTTTTATTTACAAAAAGTAAAGACACATTCATATACATGTGTACAGGCGTGCACACTCCCAAAAAAGTACACACACTAAAGTATTCTAAGATGAATAAGGAAAACTAGTAAAAAATAAAACTTCCTGTGTTTGTTTTTTTAACTGAAAACGAATTTTATTCTCCAGTTAAGGGTGTCTCTCTCCACCAACCTAGCACAACCTCAAAAACACAGAACGTATCTTGGTCATTTGAAGAATCTTAACCTGTCCAGCAACACATTTAAATTGCTCGAATGTTTTCTGCACATTTGAGGTCTTGTAGTAGGCTGGCTAAAATTGGTAAACTAAACGTAAAGAAGCGGTTAATACCGATCATTCCTTTGAATCTAGCCCAGTGAATTGGTAGATCTCATGGGTCAAAATAAAGATTCGATCCACGAGTAACAAGAGATCACTTTCTCCAGAGACTGACTGGTCTGTTTGAACTGCCTTCGGCAGCTCATCCAAATGCATACTGACTATTTCATGAAGGATTCTCCAGGAGGGCACAAGGATAACAAGTTCTGGGGATTGTGATACATGCCAATATGTGCAGAGAAGAGAGAACCTTGAGTGCTGCATTATTGCAGAGATGGCTGCAAAGTGGCAATTCGGTGCCCTCTGCATGTTTTGCAACTTGCACTTTCAGTGACATAAATTCTTGAAGGTACTGCTCATAAGTGCGAAGGTGAATAATGATGTGTTATTTTTAGATGTTGGAGGATTCTCCTCTAATATTAGGGATTATTCAAATTGAGTGAAACTGATCAAAACTGATGCTACCAGCCTAACAGGTAAATGCTATTTCATGATGTCATAGACCCACATTGATGATTATGTAGTCACTGCCGTACTTAAGATAAGTAACTTGGGAAGTGTAGACCCGTGAAAGGATAGGGATCATCTATAGTGGACAGAGGGGGTGGTTAATGGAGTTGTCTGGCCATCAAGAGACAGAATTACACTGGAAAGCAGTGCTGGGATGTTCATTTTTACTGTAGAATACTGAGGGGGGCTGGGTAAGTGAGCAAGTCAGCGTGGATGTCAGTAAAGGGGGTTTACCTAAACACGTCAGTGTTTTCTTTGCCCCCTGTCTCATGTCTCGATTTTCTGTTACATGTTATTTGTGTGGGACACATTTAAAGCTTATACCTGATGAAAAATCACACAATTTAGCTTTTGCAAACCAGAATGCTGAGTTCTGCGAAACATCTTTAAGCTAAACATTAAAGAAGTGAACTGCTGGCAAAACATTTAATAGATAAGCATAAATAATGACGTGCTTTGAGGAGCAAAATGTCCTGCAGCGTACTTTGAGTATGCAGATGCCTGGAAAAATTATTTGCTTTTCAAAAATTAAAAAACAATCATAAATCAACTCTTTCATCTCGAAAAATAAAAAAGGTGATAATCTGTTGGGAAAACATATATCAGCCAAGCCAGACAAAGAGGCCTGGCTTGACCAATCTGTAGAGCTACTCTTATGGCTGCACATCGGTATTCTGTTTAAGTCTTGGTAACAAAAAACATCAATTGCAAATAAGAAAACTCGGGTTTCACTACTAGCTTTAATTGATCCATCAAAAATAATAGGCCATCTTTTTCAATGTTATTTTTCAAATAGCTCAAAAACAATTAGAATGTTGATCTGTCATAACTGACAGGGTGTAAGGAGCCCTTCAACTTTCCATGTTTCTCTATAAATATAATACCTGGCAATAATAATAATCACCATGCACCATACATTTTCCTTTTAACCTTGCACCTAGGTAGATGACAGCTTTCACCAACGTTTATATTTGTAGGTGTTCTGCTTAAAATGGATCACTATGCCATTTCCATTCCTCAACCAGCAGATTCTGAAATGGTTTCAAATGCATAGATACACATGTCAGTTTTGTGACAAATTATTGCAATACTAATTATACTGGTTAAATGGGTGTCACTAAATTTGCGATCTCCAACAGTTATGGTCATATAATCAACATAAACAGTTCTACACTATGGAGGCCGTTTACTGAACACCAGCAAAGCTCAATAAACTCGATGTACAATTATGCCTGGACATGCCTATTTATTTATGACCCAGTTTAACAGGATTAACAACGAGCGTGTTTGGAATCCATTTCTGGTAAATGAGGGCCGACAGATCATCGGCTGCGTTGAAATTAAGGAGCATTGCTTTATTTTTGCTGCTATAACTGTAGTTCTATACACCATTGCAAGAGCGGAAAAGGATGTTCTAGCCCCAATAATCATGGAATAGCGGTATGAAATAGGCACGCTGGCAGAGTTGCACCACTGAATTGCTAGGCACATGGAAAAATCAAAATGCTGAAATAACCGTTTATGGTTTTCAGAAAGTCCAAGTTGAAGAACATAATTGTTAACTCTTTCTTTCAAGCATAACTTCACAAATGGGCATACTTTTCTATTACACATCAACCCTCTCTCTCTCTAGATCATCAGGTATGGCATCTCAAGTAGGTTCGCCCCTCCTTATTCAATAAATGAACTTCTTCTCTTTAAATTATTCTATTTTTTTATCTTGTGTTTATCCATATTCTGTTATTTGTTATTTGTTCCATTTTTATGGGCGAGCGCAAAGCGCTCCTCCGTGAAGTAATCTCTTTTTGGGCTTCAAACCACCCCAGGTCACGTCAGTCTCTTTCATTGGTACCTGGGCTGGCTCTTTAAAATCTGCTTGCTTTCATTTGTGAAAGGCATGCATATGTCATGCCTTTTCCGGTGTTTAGCCCGCCTATACAGCACTGGTAAACTACTAGAATCATACGAGGCTCGATGTTTTGAGCCTGGTTTCTGGACTATTTTATCTGTCAATTTTCCCCGCAACGCGATCACGCTGGGGTTTACATAGCGCAATCGCGCTCTGTTTTTTTCGTTTTCAATTTCAGCACAATCGCGCTGGGGTTTACATAGCGCGATCAAGCTGTGTTTTTTTTCTTTTAATTTGTGTGGCAAGAAAAGTTAGGTTAAGAGTTTACAACGCAAATAGCTCCAACTCGAGCAAATGCGAGCCCCGTTGCATTGAAAATGCTTGTTTTAAACACTGATCGATACAGCAAGTTGCATCTTGTTGCGTGAATATGAAAAGGAAGATCAAAACAAATCATCTTAGCTGCCTCTCCAGCTGGGTGACGCTATTAAATCTCAACACCATGGGTGTTGGCGCTACCTCTTGCAACACCTACTTAGAGAATGATTTAGGAGAGATAGCACATTTGAGTGGCCAATGATACAAGTCAACACACAATAGGATGACTATCTCGTTTATTTATATGAACCTCAGGAAGTGATCATCAGTCAAATTAATTTTCTACACATTGTTCTCAGGATCTCAAGAATTGCACATTTGCTGTTTGAACAAGTGGACATGATTGTGTAGAAGGCCCAATTGGGGTTCATGATAGACTCAAGGAACATTACGAAAGTTCATCACCCCATGGGGGTTGTTTGAGTATTGTACCCGATAGTACTATGCCATCTCTTCTGAATAAGATATATGGAGACAGCTCAGAATCCAAAATCGACAAAAGCATAATCAATTGGGTTAGAAGGTGCCACTCACACTACAGGTCAAAGATCCATAAAAGTGTATTATATTAGCAATAGATCCAGTGCTTAATTTGTGCCTGAGACTGCAAGTGGTGGACATATAGTTAAATTACAGCGATGAGCAGTTAAGTAGAATAAATATACAGTTCATAGTCCATATTGGTATCCTGCTTTCAACGGTGCAGGTCGACATTTTTTCGTTTAACACTATGACATAGATCCCCCTCACTTTTTTTTTCTTTAAAGGCATTTAAATGCTAGAGGGATAAAGCTAACCTTTCGCTAAAACTGTGGGACTGTTTATCTCATTTGGCTCAGCAAACAAAAGGCATGTCAACTCTGAAGAAAGTATAGACAGATGGACATGGCCTTATCTGATTCACTTACACCAAAGCAATAAGGCTGCACGCTCATTGAGAATTGAATATAGCACAACACGTTACCTGGCTGAAAAGTAATCAAGAGTTCATATGGTAGTCAGTGTGTACATTGTTATTTATATTATGATGCCCTGATGCAAGAGTGAGAAAACAGGCATAATTAATATTTGCAATATCTCAGGAGGCTTCACAACACTCCTTGCAGGTGTCACGTAGGCTTTAATTATTCTAATGAGACTACTGGATTTTGAGCAGCAAGATAGTCCACTGTGAGTCTGACCCACGGTGGATGACACCTGTCGCTCCAAATCCGGGTTTTGCTCCGGGTAAATAGCAGTGCCTCATCTCTCCCGAAAGGTAGAGATGATTGGGCAGCCGACCGCATGACATATCATACTTCTCAGGGCAGTCGTGGTCACTCAGGTCGCACCTGGTTCTCTCATTCACAATCCGGTCAAATATATAAATTACAATAAAAGCAGTATAAGTTTTAAAGATTGGTTTAATAAAACGACTTCATTCTAGATATCAAAGCGTGAGCTGCAATAACCAGAACAACACAACACAACAATATTAAAATGGTGACGATGAGAGTGAAGCATAAGAATAATGCTATCATATTGCCACTAGAATCAATGGACTATTTTCTATCTAAATCATATTTAGAGCACAGCATGCTAAGCTCTTATCCTGCCTTTCAGGTTCCCCCGGGAGGTCATCAACCCTCATACCTGAGCAAAGGCCTGTAGTCTGCGTTAGCATCTGCAACAAAGCATTCAGCGTACAGTTGTGGTTCCCTGGCTGGAATCTCCCTCTTGACGTGTGATGGGACTTGGAAGTGTTTTTATAATAACACAGCTGATGTTCTAAGAAAATGTCCCTATGTAAGGATGTGTATTTTCTACGAATGTTGGAGACAAAACTTCTACCACGATCACCGGCAATGCACCAAACTGTAGCCTTGACTGAAACAGAGAGTGATCAAGAATGTATTGTTTGAGAACACAGGAGGTCATTCCGACCCTGGCGGTCCAAGACCGCCAGGGCCGGGGCCCACGGAAGCACCGCCAACAGGCTGGCGGTGCTTCAATGCCCATTCTGACCGCTGCGTTAAAGCCGCGGTCAGAAAAGGGAATCCGGCGGTTTCCCGCCGGATTTCCCCTGCTTGGGCTGAATCGCCATGGAGATTCCGACCCCCTTCCCGCCATCCTGTTCCTGGCTGTTTTTACCGCCAGGAACAGGATGGCGGGAACGTGTGTTGTGGGGCCCCTGGGGCCCCTGCACTGCCCATGCCACTGGCATGGGCAGTGCAGGGGCCCCCTAACAGGGCCCCATAAAGATTTTCACTGTCTGCATTGCAGACAGTGAAAATCGCGATGGGTGCAACTGCACCCGTCGCACCCCTGCAACTCCGCCGGCTCCATTCGGAGCCGGCTTCATTGTTGCAGGGCCTTTCCCGCTGGGCCGGCGGGAGCTCCTTTGGCGGCCCAGCGTGAAAGGCAGAATGGCCTCCGCGGTCTTTTGACCGCGGAGCGGCCAAATGGCGGTTTCAGCTTGGCGGGGGGCGCCTGCCGCCCGCCAATGTCGGAATGAGGGCCACAGTGCTGGGCTAAGCAAAACGGTTAGATAGAAGAAATTAAAACAAGATCGTAAAACTGGTGATTGTAAAAATAACAATGCAAAGCTGAATAAAATATATCTAGGTCAAGGTGCACAGTGGCCTAATGTATTAAACTAACGTGCATGGAGCTATAACTAAAATGGCTACACAAGACAGGTACCGTCTTCCTTCTGTATTTGAATTTATTAAAAAGCCAATTATGGGAAGAAGACATAACATTCCACTTCTACAACATTACCATATATAACAGCTTTATATTTCACGTACTCACCTCACTGGGGAAGTTCATGTAACCTGATAACCTCTGGCTCTCAACCTGGCAATACCAGCCACAGTGGGGCATAATCCTCCATCTTAGTAGGAAGAACAACGAGTGGGCAGCATTTGTTGTATACGATAGTGCTGTGTAGGAAAAATGTGGCCTCTGTGGTTTACGGCCATGGAAAAACAGACATGCTTTGCCTGAGTACCATAAGATTTCATTACTGGGCACCACTTACTTAATGACATAGAATCAGTAACTGTTATTATCAAGGAGTAGATCTCACTCAGGCCCTCAGGAAAGGTGTGTGTTGCTAATGAAGGGAATCACACATTCACTTCTCGTCTTTCTTATTTCAGGCCACAGGACCTAAATTCAGACTTGGGAAATGTACTCTAGGTGTCCCACCTCTCAAAGCATGTGACTGAGTGATTATAAGGTAGCCTGCTCTATTCTACCTATGTAAATCCCACTAGGCCCTAGAATATCCTTTCAGCCAAATGCATCTGTGCCATCCTCAGAAGCAGAAGTAAGGCCTAATGAGCAGTGCATATTCATTAAAGAATAAGTGCTGAGGCCCAATGTTTTTCTCGGAAGCCCAGCACTGGTACTGCCAAGTTTTGGGGTTGCCAAATACCAAAGCTGTCTAGTCGTGATTCAATTTAATGCCTTTTTCCTTCATCACTGACCCTTTATCTCACTCTTGCAGATTTTTTGCCATCACCGATTTCTCTGTTTGTCACAGAATTTCTGTCTTATTCTTCTACCTTTTTGGAGAAAGTATTTCTGTCTTATTCTTCCACCATTCTCTCCCATTCCTGTCTTCCTCTCACAGTCTGATGATGAAAAGTAAGTGCCGGTCCAAATAATGAGTGCCACTGGGCCCCATGAGTAACCACTGACTTCAAATGAAGTACTGGCAGTTAGGCAACCACGTATGAGCTTATATGTGACATGAAGATGTGTGCCTGATTCTCCCCTTGCTGTAGGCACACCTAATGATATATTAAATAGTATTATAGGTTTCATGAGCCCTGAAGGAGGGCCTCTAGAACCCAAGACTGCCTTTTGTTAGTCCATTGGGGCAGCTACCACATAATAGCCAGGTAGAATGTTGTCAAAGGTGCTAAATCTCAGCAAGATGATTTGTAGCCCAATGCAGTGGACTAAACACACAAACCACTGACTGTAACGCTTACCAGATTTTTTACATTTCTTTGCTCCCTGGATCCTAGGTCACTTCTGTAGCTGTGGGGAACTAGGCCTTTGTAGAGGGTCGTCGACCAACAACTAAGGCAGACTGTTCACCCACTGGTAGTGCTACAGTAGAAGCTGACCATTGGAAGTTCTCCTTTCTCTAAACACTTTATCATATTTCTCCAAGACTAAGCCTTACTTCCGGAACACCTCTGTCACCTAGACAATATCAGTCTGACCTGATAGTCAGTCCCTCTTAGCCACCAAGGCAATATGTACTTGCCCTTTTTTGCAATTGGATTCCTCCAGTTATCCCATCCCTTCTAGGCTGTCCCTGTACGGGATCACATAGGGACATCAGGGGCCAGGCCTACACAACACTTTATCCTAATCAAGACTTTCACCTATGATCTGACACTACACATACACATACATTCACTCTGCAAAGAAAAACCCTGGTACTTGCAAATAAATGTATGTATATTTCATGCAGTCTACTTGCTTTGTACAGGTCTAGCTCACTTGCTTTACTTGATACAATATAAAATGCCTTCTAGAGTTTCAGTGATATGACTGCTTACTTAATGTGAGATTGATGGGCACTAAACTAAACTCGGTTTCCTATTTATTTATGGACATGGTCTTTGTCTGACAAAGATGGGATATTCAAAGCATGTGAATCTGTGAAAGATACGAATACTCGAGGAATAGTGGAGATACCAAAGGTTATTTTATCTGCTATCCGCCGTGATTACCTAGAAACTGTACTGATGGTAGTAGGCATTTGTGTTCATCTTTCTTCTTAGGCAGAATATCGAGAGGGATGAGGAGGGTTGAAATTATAGGGGGAACTTTCATTGTGGGCAGGCTGGGATTCTGGTTGAAGGTAATGGAAGCAGATGTTGGACTCGGTTTTGACTGATGACCTCTTTGGTAATTTTGCAGAATTCATTCTCACCACCTCACAGGAAACTATGATGCAGGCATTCAATCTTGTAACCTCTGCTGTCAGGAGTGAAAGTTTAAGTGAGCGCTTTGATAAACAAGGCTTTCGAATGGATGGTGTCAGAAGACGTGAATAAGAATATTATGCAATTGAAGTGCAGTGGTAGTGAGGGCCTGAACATTCTGTAGTAAATGATAATACCAATACAAACTAATACCTAGTGACCACTAGGGGCCAGATGTATCAAACACCCATTTTGCATTCCCTAAATAGCAAATTTTAAGAAATCGCTGTTTAGGGAATGCAAAATGGTATGTAACAAAATAGCCAATCCCTAATAGACATTCCTATAGAATCGCTATTAGGGAATCGCTATTTGGGATTGCGACCCCATAGGTGCAAATGGTTTTACATTATCTAAAAATTGGGAAATGCGAAACCAAAGATACCAAGGCCTAAGGCCCCCGTTGATTCACCCTGAAAATAACTTGTGCACATGTAAAGCGCACACATGCGCCTAGGGCACTTTAAAATACGCATTTTTAATGCTTTTTTTTTTTTTTTAAATTGCACATGGTTAACCACCAACTTGGAGTTGGTGGTAATAGGATTTCCTAAATGCCCATTTCGCATTTAGGAAGTGCTTGTTACATGTGCTTAGGGAATCGCAAATAGGAAATCCCTATTTGCGATTCCTATTTAGGGGATAAAAAATTGCGATTCCCTAAAATTGCACTGCCTATTCCTTTCATACATCTGGAAAGGCTACTTTGCATTAGCAACGGTCAAATTTACTGCTTTGCACCATTTGTGAATGCCAAATGGGTAGATACATCTGGCCCAAAAACCTGTGTAAAGGCCTTGAACTGTGTCCTGTGCTCACTGTGCCATCAGACTCCTGGTCCACCTCACTGATGCCACGGCATTTTGGAGTTTCATGTGTTGACATTCAGAGAGAATGTGGAGTAGCAATTCAAGTTGAAACTGTCCCTACTAGAGCTAGCCTCAAGCCTGATCTGCATTTTGTTGGCCCCTGTCACTAGTCCTTCATTATCTGAAAAAGTGGGCACACTCAAAAGGAATTGCTATGCTTGGAATATCGCCTGTAAACTGCAAGCCTGTGAAAAGCAAAAGATCCCTCATTATGGGCAGATAGAAAATATGTGTCCTGAAGGAGCAGATGGTCCTTGGACTGAATCGCGTCTGGTGCTCTTTTTTCTTTCTAGATGGCTTCCTAGCAGCCATCACGCCTTGATGACTGGAAAAGAGGCAGGGGTCTCATATCTCATGCTTGCAGAAGTCGAAGAGTAAGAACCTAGACTGGTGACAATAGAGAGCTCTGTTGAGGGTTTTGGTATCTTCACAGATGTCAGTCTTGTGTACCTCATATGGAATTCTACAGATCAGCAGTGCAATAATATTGCGCCTCAAAAATTGCACTTTGGGATGCAAAAGTTAGGTGACGGGATATTGTTGGACAGGGATGACCCATGTGTCTGAGCGTTTACTTTGTCTGCAGTGTGCGCTCTGTTATAATTCTACCTCTCCAAATCTACCCTATTCTTTCATACCCTGCTTTCTTCCTACATTAGCTATCTATAAGCTAATATTTCCTCTATGCACGCTGAAGAAGCCATGACATTCTACACCCTCCTTCCATCTACTGACCCACCAGCACTAGCCACATTTATGTGATTTTCATCCACCCGATACTTAATCAGTGCTTATGTTTATTTGGATAAGCACTCACTTTATGACGTCATTGCTTCTAGGCTTCTGAGAGGTACGTATGTGGCAGCAGCTTGGAGCTATTGCATGATTTTCTTATAAATGTTAATTTTATTGGTGGGGGGGGTGGTTTGGCTGCGAGTTTTGACCCCTTAATGTCATGTAGCCAGGAGTGTTATCCGATGTGAACAATGGATGTAGATTTGTATTAAAGAACATATACACAACAAATACCAAGATGCTTTCTTAGCATTCTCTGGCAAAAATGGTCAAGCATCTTCTGACAGATGGACCATAACTTCTGTACTCTAGATCCTTGTTTATATTACTGAGGACATAATATGATATACATTAATATGTACATGTGCATTAGCTAAAAAAAGCCCTCAATTTTTTCTTCAGAATTTCTATTTTTTCTTAATCACTGTTCATACCTTCCAAGCTAGCCCAGTGTAACATTCTGCTGGGTCTGCCAGTCAGTCAGTTATGCGGCCGCAAGAAATGAAACCATGTCTCTGAACGAACTTCACTGACTTCTAATCTTGTAATTTACTAAATTTAAGTAATTGTAATTGTCAGTTGCAACTGTGCTGCCATCAGAAATGTGCTTTTCTAACAGGTACCTAATATTGAATCCTGAAATGGATCCTCTGCTCCACCCCAAAACTGCTGTTGGTTAGAACTTAAAGGGACTTAAAGGATGCTTTGAGAAAGGAGTCCTTGTATGGTTGTAGAGTAACTGAGCACATAAATGAACGGCTAGATGAAAGGAAAATCACATGAATTAATGATTTAAGCACTCACTTCATGGCATAATTGTTTTAGGCTTCTGTGAGACACATATTTCATAAAAGATGAGAGTTATTGCAGGGCTTTCTTATTGTTTTTAATTGTATTGGTAAGTTGTTGGTCAAGTGTGGAGGGAGAGTATTGAAAAAGCAAGCACTAATGACTGAGAGGAGCCTTTACTTCAGTTTCTACATTTGGTTTCAGGGTCTGTTAGAAGGATGACTTTTGTGTTTTTCTTCTGCAGGCTTAAGGGTGTTGAACCTTGAGTGCAGTTTGAAAGTGATGTAAAGTTAGGCTATTTTATTGAGGCATGATTGGTCTGTGCATTTGTAGGTGGAGAAAAGAGGTTAATGGCAACGTTTGAGTTTTTCATTAGCCTTTGTTTTATTTGTTAGAAGGATATTTGGGCCATGTGAAGGGAATTGCAGTAGTCACATTTACTAGTGCCTACCGGGAGTGGTCCTTTGTAATGACGGGCAGGCAAGTTTTTTGGAAGAACTATGGGCCAGATGTATCAAACTGTTGGGCTGTTTGCAATAGCAATAATGAATTTTGGTATGTAACAAGTCCATTTTGCGATTCGGTGACATGTTACCGAATCGCACAGTGGATTTGCGACTACATACCGATTTGGTATTAGGAAGGGGCGTGTCAAGGGCGTCCCTTCTTAATATCGAATCGCAGAGGTATGTTTGATTGTTTTGTGACTGTGAATGCGGTCGCTAAACAATCGCAGTTACCACCTACTCCAAGTAGGTGGTGACCCATTCACAAAGGGGAAGGGGTCCCAAAGGGACCCCTTCCCCTTTGTGAATGCATGAAAAACGTTTTTTAAGAGCAGGCAGTGGTCCCACGGACCACTGCCTACTCTTAAAAAATGGAAAGAAAACTTTATTTTTCATTTTTAAACACATCCTCTTTTCCTCTAAGGAAAACAGGCTGCATTTAAAACAAAAAAAAAGATTGCTTTATTGAAAAGCAATCACAGACACGGTGGTCTGCTGAGCCCAGCAGGCCACCATCCCTCTGATTGTAGCCATTCGCAATGTCTCACAAATTGCTACCTACCTTATGAATATTAATGAGGTAGGTCCATTTGCGAGCCCTTGGGAATCGCAGTATGAAACTCCTGGAGTTTCATACATTTCAATAGCGATTACTTAATTGCAATTCGAAAAAATCACAATTAGGTAATAGCTATTGGATAACATGATACATCTGGCCCTATATTTCGAAGAAAGTGGTGTTGGCCACTGCTTCTGTCAGTTGAGAATGGAGTCCATAACTAAATAATGACAAAGTTCCTAACTTTAGTTTTGATGGAACAGTGTCCCCCATAAGAATTTGAGAGTTACATTACTTTTATGGGAAATGGGGTGTTTTAGCAGCAAGATTTCTGTCTTTCATCCAGTAGGTTCCAGGCTGCTCTGACTTTTTCAGATCTTTGTTGCTTTAAGGTCTTCTGTCACTTTGATGAATTGTTTTCTGTGACCCAGACGTGTAAATCTGCATGTCATTATCTTAAAAGTGGAAGGTTCTCAGGGCCCTAACTTACCTGGGCTATTGCTCTTGCTGGTCAAGGCCCTCTCAGACCCGGCTCTAGTGTCTTCAGGCTCCCGCCTCCTCTCCTGCACACTTTTCTCTCTAGTGCCTGGGCCTCTGCCCTATACCTCATCTCACCAGGACATCTGCCTGCTGCCTTCTTGCCTGTCTCACCAGGACATCTGCCTGCTGCATTTTTGCCTCGTTTGCCTTTCTGTTGCTTTTTCCTCCTTGCTGCCTTCTGCTCTCTTTCTCAAACTCTCTCTCTCTCACCCTTCTGTGATCTCTGTCACACTATCTCTCACTCAACTTTGCACTCCTCCATTTTGGCATTTTTGTTCTTACCCACTCTTTTACTTTCTGTCTTTCACTCTTTCCTCACACTTTCTTCTGAGCCGCTTTTTGTGTTTCTTTTTCTCAGTGTTTCAGTTTTACCACTTTTTTACTTCCTATACTCGTCTCCCACCCTCTTTCCCATCCCCATCTCCTATGCACCCTCCCTCCTTCACCCTGCTCATCCTGCTCTGCCGTTCTTTCTTGAGCTTTACCCTAAACCTGCCCCCTGCACTCCTTCCCCTACCAGAGGTTACTTAATAGTAGCCAGAGTGTGGACCAACCACTAAGCAGGTGCCCTGGCCCAGCACCTCCAACAGGTGAAGGCCCTCCCTGAACCAGCCCCAGCACCTTGTGGCTCCCACCTCCTCCCCGGCGCATGTTTCGCTCTGGTGCCTGTGCCTCTGTCCTCGACCTCGCCTCGCCAGATGTCTGTCTGATGCCTTCTTGTCTCTTTTGCCTCTCTTGTCATTGCCTTTCTGTTGCCTGTTCATCCTTGCTGCCTTCTGTTATCTTTTCAGGCTCTCTCTCAGCCTTTTGGGGCCCTTTCACACTCTCTCTCACACAGTTTTGCACTCCTTTTTGGTATTTTTGCTTTTTCCCACTATTTTGCTATGTGCCTTTCTCTCTTTCCTAGCAATTTCTTCTGTGCCACTTTTCTTTTTGTACTTCCCTCCTCTGTGCCTATAGTTTGCACCTCTTTTGCTCAGCTTTTCACACAGTCTTCCACACATTTTCATTTTCTGTACTCATTTCTCACCCCTTTTTCCACTTCCCACCACCCGGGCACCCTACTTCCTCCCCTCAGCTCCTGACTTTCTCCTCCCGGCTGCCGTGCCTTCCCACACTACTGTAGCCCATACCACTGCCCCCCTGCCCTTATCCCCGCTCCCAGGTACTAACAATTGGTAGATGTAGTGCAGACATGCAGCACGCACACAAAACCTGTCTGTGCGCATCCACTCCTGGACTGTACTCAGCAGTAAAAACCCAGCCCCACCCCTACCCCGCATGATGCTCCGTTGAACACCTCAGGTCTCTGAAATGAGGGCAACAGTCCACATGCTGCTACCGCACTGCACCACTGCTAGTTCACCTACACCACAACGCCACCACCTCCACACCACGCATCATCCAACATACTTTCCTCACTTTTCTACAAGCAGACACCCCAAGAAAAGATTTCATGCATGCTCCTCAACACTCTCTAGCTCACCAAAAACAACATGGAAATCGGTGATATCTTACACAACGCCACTTTGGATGTCCTCTTCCTTACGGAAACATGGCTGAACCCCGAGTCATTTTAGCAATGGCTATCCCTACAGTATACAAACTAGCACAACAAGACCAACAACACAGGCTGGGAGGAGGAATTGCTATCATCTACAAAGACTCCTTCAACAGCACTACAATAACAAAAGCCACACCCACCTACATAGAGCATCTACCCTTCATAATGCAAACATCAGCAACATATGCACTAAGCTGAACCCTTATATATCGAGTGGTAGGACCTAGAGCAACATTTACTGCCCACCTAGTCAACATCATCTCCTCCTTTACCATCAGCTCCTGAAACTATATACTACTATGGAGGCTTCAACTTTCAAATTGGAAGACACCTGGGATTATAACTGCATGTTACCAGACTTACACACTGATCAATCAATCAATGAAGCACTTATAAAGCGTGGCTTATCACTCATGGGGTCCCAAGGCGCTGTTGTGGGTGTGCTGATCACTCGAAAAGCCAGGTCTTGAGATCCTTCCTGAACAGCTTCAGCGAGGCGGCCTGTCTGAGGTTGAGTGGGAGTGGGAGCCTCCAGGCTGTGAGGTAAGAGAAAGATCTGCCTCCAGCTGTGCCCTTCCTGATTCTGGGGATGGCGGGAGGGCGAGTTGGTAGGATCGGAGTTGGCTGGTGGGGGGGTAGAAGGCAGGTGATCTAGGTAGCCCGGTCTGATGTTGTGCAGTGCCTTGTAGGTGTGTCAGTAGCTTGAAAATGATGTGGGATCCAGTGAAGGTCTCTGGGGTGGGTGGAGATGTAGCTGTAGCAGAGGATGTCCAGGATGAGCCTGGCTGCTGTGTTCTGAATTTTCTGTAGTCTTGCTTGTAGCTTCTTTGTAATGCCGGCATAGAGTGCGTTGCCGTAGTCCAATTTGCTGCTGACAAGAGCATGGGTGACTGTCCTTCTTGTCTCGGTGGGGATCCAATTGAAGATCTTCTGAAGGAGAAGCAGAATGTGGAAGCATGACAATGAGAAAGCATTGACTTGACGGGTCATGGAAAGCATGGAGTCCAGAATGATGCCCAGGTTGCGTGCTTGGTCGGTGGGGGCATTTCCCAGGGCAGTTGGCCTCCAGGAGACATCCCAGGCAGAGGGGGTGGAGCCGAGTACGAGCATCTCAGTCTTGGCTGAGTTGAGTTTGAGGCAGCTGGTCTCCATCCAGGCAGCGACCGATCTCATTCTGTGAGGAAATTTCTTTTGGCTGTTGATGGGTCATCGGTCAGGGAAAGGATCAGTTGTGCATCGTCGGCATAGGAGACGATGTTTAGGCCGTGCTCTCTAGTGATTTTAGCGAGCCGGGCCATGTAGATGTTGAAGAGGGACGGGCTTAGTGAGAATCTCTGGGTACTCCAAAGCAGGTTTCTTTGGGTGCTGAGGTGAATGGTGGGAGTCTGACACTCTGGGTTCTTCCGGTGAGGAAGGATTGAATCCATTCCAGTGTTTTGAGGCGGATGGCAGTATCGTGGAATCTGGTGCAAAGTGTGGAATGGCCGATTGTGTTGAACGCAGCGGAGAGGTCAGGGAGGATGAGGGCAGCCATGTTGGTCTAGTATGGCATGGATGTCGTTGGTGGCTGTGAGGAGGGCTGTTTCGGTGCAGTGATTGCTCCTGAATCGGGACTGGAAGGGGTCTAAGATGAGATTTGACTTGAGGAATTCCATGAGTTGCATGTTGATGGCCTTTTCTCTTACCTTGTCTAGGAAGGGGAGCAGAGAGATGGATCTATAATTCTTCATTTTTCTTGGGTCGGCGGAGGGTTTCTTTAGGAGCGGTTGTCCTCTGTGTGCTTTTAGTCGGATGGGAAAGTGGCAGTTTTGATGGCATGGTTGATAATCCTGCAAAGCTCAGGTGCAATGGTGGTGCTGGCCAAGTTGAAGATGTGATGTGGGCATGGGTCTGAGGGTGCCCCTGAATGGATGGAGGTCATAGGTTCCGGGTGTCTTCTGTGGAGATAGGGGTCCAATAGTTCAGGGTCTGGTGCGGCGTGGGGTCCGTGGTGATGCTGGTGGGCGGTGGGGGCAGGTTTTGGTTCTTGAATCCTTCATATATGTCCTGGATTTTCCAGTGGAAAAGGGTGGTGAGGTTGTTGCAGAGGTCTTGAAAGGGGGGATGTCTGAGGTGTCTGTTCCGGGGTTCGTGAATTCCTTGACTATGGTGAATAGCTCCTTGCTGTTCTGTGGGTTGGTGCTGATGCATTCTTGAATGGCAGCTTTCCTGGAGGCTCTGATATGCTGGTGGTGCATGGTGACTGCGTCTTTTTAGGCTGTGTGGTTTAGGGTTGTATTGTTGTTTGTCAATTTTTGTTCCAGTCATCTGCAGGTGCGTTTTGACTTTTGGAGTTCTGTCGCAAACCAGCTAGGTTTCTTATGGTGCTGGTTTCTGGTGGCTTTTCTGACGAGGGCTATGGTGTTAGCGCATTCTGTGATCCAGAGGTGCAGGTTGCATGCTGAGTCGTTCACGTTCGTGGTATCCATTGGGGGGGAGTGGCTAAGTTTGTCAATGAGTCAGGCTTCACTGACTTTGTTCCATTTTCTGCGCAGGGGTGTGGTGAGGTGTGGAGGTCTTCGTGAAAGCTAAATGGACGCATCAGTGGTCGGTCCAATGGTGTTTGGAGGTTTGAGAGATGGTGATGTTGTTTCCTGCCGAGAAGATGGGGTTGAGGGTGTGACCTGCTGAATTAGTGGGAAGGTTTACTAGTTGCTTGAGACTGGCGAGGTTGACAAGGAGGGTTGTGGTGTTTGGGTCATCTTGGTATAAAGTTGAGGTAGTCGAGTAGGGTGTAGTCAGTGGAGGCAAGTGCGTGGAGGGCGATGAGGTTGGTGATGGTTTCACTGAACTGGTGCCGGGGCAGTCTGTAGACAAGAGTGCCATTAAAGGAGGTGTACAAGTTGGTCTGAATTTGGAAGTGTAGGTGTTCAAAGATTGCTGTCTGTAGACTATGGTGACCCCTCCTCCTGGTCGATTGACTCTGTCTTTGTGGTCGGTTTTGTAGCCGTCTGGAATGGTGGTGGCAATGTCTAGGGCTGAGATGAGGTGATTCAGATCTCAGTGAGGAAAGCAACGTCAGTGGTGATCGTGTCAAGGAGGTCCCAAACTTCTACTGCCTGTTTAGCGAGGGAGCAAGTGTTGAGGAGTATGCAATTAAGGTGCCCATCTGGGCTATGGGCGAGGTAGTGTGGCGTGCGGAGGCAGCTGAGGGAGCAGAACCGGCAGGAGAATGGTCCAAGAGTATTCTTCGGGTCAGCTTGGTGGCAGGCTGAGGATCTTCCACGGTTGAGGGCGTATAGAGCATTGGTGTCGTATCAGTGGGTGGTGTGGAAACCAGGGTCTGTGGCAATGGGCGTGGTCCAGGTGTTAACGGATGCAGACGGGCTTGACTTTGGCGTGCTTCACCGCACCAGTGGTTTGCCCGCTGTGCAGTTGTGCAAGCACCGCCATTAGGAAGGGGAAGGAGGAGCTGGTCAGCTGGAAGACAGGAGGGAGGGAAAGCACTTCGCAGTGAGGGGGCGGGCCTGCAGGGGAAGCAGGGATGGAAAGTGGCAAACAGCAATAGCAGCAGCCAAGAGTTCAAGAGAGAAAACAGACAAAAAGATGACAAAAGTTGAAAAGGCAAGAAACACTGAGACAGACAGCTAGAGATGGCCACTAGGCCACCAGGGATGAGGCACAGGCGGGTGCCTGTGGGTGGAGGTGGGCCTCGGTCTCAGAGCCGGCAGGCTCTCAGAAGGATCAGCAACACCGGCAGCAGCAGGTGGAGCTGTGCAGGAGGAAGCGAATCAGAGGGTCAGTGGAGTCACGGGACTGACACACCATCAACTCTTTTCACCACTTTGAACAACATTGAAATCACAGTAACCACTCCGCTCACCTGGAATGGCATTATCCAATTCCAAATCAGCATTCTCAATTTAAAAAGATCCACTACCACAAATGTGGGCAGGATAAGCTGGAACAAAATCCAGGACTCCAGCTGGATAAATACCCTATGCCTCAATCAACCAAACGTCACCAATGAACTAAACAATTACATAGAAAACCTGGAACATTGGATTACAAAATTTGCTGACTCCTTGGTGCCCCAGAAACACATCACACAGAGAAGAACTTGGAAGCAAGTCAGCTGGTACACAGAAGAGCTCAGCACAACAAAATAACCATGCAAGCAGCTGCAGAAGGAAATGGGGAATGAACCACTAGGAAGATGAAAGAATGACTTATAAGACAGCCCTAAGACATTCTTACAAACAGAATTAGAAAAACAGGTCCAACAACAGGAAAGAAATCTTCGCAATCGTCAGACTTCACTTCTCCAACCACTACCACCAGTTGCATGACCCTTCACAGGAATTTTGTGACAGCCACTTGGACTTGTTTAGCAACAAAATTAAAACATATACAACAATTTTGACCCTCAACCAAACCCCTACACACGGCGGGAAACCAGGCAAAGGAGAGGAGAAGTGGTCAGTCCTGGCTTGCACCACCCCTAAGGTGCTGCATGCGAGGTGATCCCTCCATTTAATTTTCCTCCGTATTGCATTGAAGGAAAATAGCAAATAAGGTGTAGGGAAATTACCTCTGCCCACAGGAAGTAGTCACTCAGTGGGTGTAGCCATCCTAAGGTAGATGACCCATTGGTCACTACTAGGTTGCCCCCTAAAACACCCACTAAATTCAGGGCCATATTTATACTTTTTGACGCAAAACTGCACTAACGCAGTTTTGCGTCAAAAAAATTAGCGCCGGCTAACGCCATTCTGAAGCGCCATGCGGGCGCCGTATTTAATCAATGACGTTAGCCGGCGTTAGCCGGCGTTAGCCGCCGGCGCTGCCTGGTGTGCGTGGAAAAAAACGACGTACACCAGGCAGCGCCGGCGTAGGGGGATATGGAGCTTGGGCGTCAAAAAATGGGGCAAGTCAGGCTGAGGCAAATATTTCGCCTCAACCCGATTTGCGCCATCTTTTCCGACTCCCAACCCCCATAGAAATGACTCCTGTCTTAGCAAAGACAGGAGTCATGCCCCCTTGCCCAATGGCCATGCCCAGGGGACTTCTGTCCCCTGGGCATGGTCATTGGGCATAGTGGCATGTAGGGGGGCACAAATCAGGCCCCCCTATGCCACAAAAAAAAAATAATAATAATACTTACCGGAGCTTACCTTAATGTCCCTGGGATGGGTCCCTCCAGCCTTGGGTGTCCTCCTGGGGTGGGCAAGGGTGACAGGGGGTGTCCCTGGGGGCATGGGAGGGCACCTCTGGGCTCCTTCCGAGCCCACAGGTCCCTTAACGCCTGCCTTTTCCAGGCGCTAAAAAACGGCGCAAAAGCGGCCGTACGTCATTTTTTTTGACCCGCCCACTCCCGGGCGTGAATTTTGCCCGGGAGTGTAAATACGCCGCACATGCCTCGGAGTCAATTTTTTAGACGGGAACGCCTACCTTGCATCTCATTAACGCAAAGTAGGTGTCCACGCAAAAAAATGACGCAAACTCCATGGACTTTGGCGCTAGACGCGTCTAACGCCAAAGTATAAATATGGAGTTAGTTTTGCGTCGGAATTGCGTCAAAAAAAACGACGCAATTCCGGCGCAAACAGAGTATAAATATGCCCCTCAGTATTTAGTGGGCATACCTAGACCAAGAAATCAGATTCCATGGACAAAAGAAGATCAGCAACAAAGAAGACCCATAGCTCGAGAACTGAAGTCCTGCTGCACCAAGAAAAGGCACCAAACCCTGCCTTCTGCACCCAGGACTCGACAATCACCGCTGAGGGGTTGCTTGGACATCAGACGGACTCTACAAACCCCCAGAGGAACTCCCCTCTTCACAAATTGCCAAAGATCTCCCTCCAGAGTGAAGGAAGGCATCACTCTACAACTCTAAGGAACCAAAGACCCAGAGAAGGCCACTTCACTGAGAAGCTGCTGACCAAGAAGCGGATGCTGCAGTCAGACCAAACTTCAACCATCGGACTGTGAGGACAAAATCTACCAGTGTGCCAGGTTTAGTGGCACTGTGACCTCCAGTGTCCAGACCGTTTAATAGTTCCAGGTACTGGTCACCTCACATCAGACACCCAGAATAACAGTCCATTCCAGACTGAAAAAGGAGCAGGGAGAAGCTCCAGTCAAGGTATTTCAGGAACAACCCAGACATCCCACCAGAGTAAGTACCCTTGCTGACCTGCAAGCAACCCTCAAAGTAACCTACCTCCCGCTTCCAAGGGCACCTTTGGCACAGCTCCTGGCTCACAGATTCGCTCTGCACCCAGCCACCCTTTGCCCGGATGAACCAATGTGTCCTAATGGTCCCCCATTCGTTGTGACCTCGACACTCCAAAGGGAGCCACCAGACTTACCTTTAAGTCCACCTGTGCAGTGCTTTTCCAAGTGGTCCCCTGCAGTGGCCTGGAACCAGCTACATCGACATTCTGCAGCTGCTCCTGCCCCAACCGGGAGTTGCCCGAAAGTCGCTGGCTGGTCCAGGGTACCCAACGACAACCTCGATATACCTGCAAAAAGAGATACTGAATAATGCATTGCCTGATTTACTGTGAATTTTCCAATTATTCTTCCATTAATTCCTATGGTGTGTAATTAAGCACAGAAAGACTAACTTTATTAACACTTTAAAATTCATAACTTAAAAAGTACTTACCCAGTTTTGATGATCTTGGTCTTAAAAAATGTATTAAAATCTGAAGGATTTTTGTAAATTAGTCTTGAGTTATTCTTTTGAGTGTGTGCCTCGATTTATTGATACTGTGAATTCAACAAATGCTTTGCAAGATTAACCTAACTGCTCGACCAAGCTACCATAAAAATTAGAGCATTAAGTGGCCTCGTTTCTACCTCTGTGAACCAACATGTGGTTGCATGGACCCCCTACACAGTGTTCCTAGCTTTGCACACTACATAGAGGGCCAGCCTCCTGCATTTGGTGGCAGTGGGGGGATAAAGACTTTGTATTTGCTGATACCACTCTGTCAATTTTTTAAGCACACAAATAACTCTCTAAATTGTCTTTAGTCTAATTGTTTTGTTTTCCAATTGGCTAGAATTGTTTGCACATTTTTAAAATAAATGAATGTTAGGGTCCTGGTTAGGTCCCTGCAACAATAGCAAAAGTTTAAAAGTCCTTACTTTAGTTAGCCTTATCCAAAAAAAGGGGTTCCCAGTTAATAAAAAGGTCCCAGCTTTAATAAAATCAACATGTTAGATACAGAGAACCAGAGCCAGAAGCTCGACTTGACCCCTTACCAGGCATTTAGTTATGACCAGTTAAGGAAACTCTGCAAGCTGTACAACATTCATACTGGGAAACATGCCAACATAGATAAGCTTAGTCTTCTGGTGGACCAGCATGAGAAAGAGCACCCCACAGATAGATTGACTGATTAAACGTCTGGGGGGGGAGAAGGTCCTGGTGAAATGGAGATAAGGGTAGCTTCTCCTCCCAAGGCTGACCAAAAGACTGGCCTTAGAGAGTCAGCTTTTGGAAATTGAGAAACTAAGAAAAGAGTTGGGCCAAGGACCCATCTCTGGTGGCAGCATTCATGTATTGAGGGAGAAATCTTTCAATATTAAACACCCAAAAGGAGTTGTCCCTCAGTTCAATGAAGGGGGTGATGTAGTCAAATGGGTTTCTGCCTTAGAAAGAGACTCTATTGGGTGGGAAATTAAGAAAAAGCATTTGGGCACACTGTTGTGGGAGTTATCCTCAGGAAAGTGCAGGGATGGACTCCTGATACTGAATGAGGCAGATTCTAAATCCTATGACCTCATGCAGGGTACCCCAATTGATGGCTTTGGTTTTTCAACTGGAGAGTACCGCATGAAGTTCAGAGAGGCTTGAAAAACCCAGAGCCAAAGTTGGGTAGAGTTTGTGAACTATTCAGTAAAAATGCTGGGTGGTTGGCTAGCTGGCAACAAGGTGCAAGATTGTGATTGGCTGTATAACCTATTCATGAAAAAGTATCTGGTGAGTAATTGTTACCATGATAGGCTACATCAGTACCTGGTAGACCAAGGTCTACTTTCCCCTCAGGAGATGGGAAAGAAAGCAGACCACTGGGTCAAGACAAGGGTGACCACGACTGCCACTGGTGGGGGATACCAAAAGAAAGAGGCCAAAAGGTTCCCTCAGCGGAATGATGGGAGCCAAAATACTAATAACAAAGAGTCTTCTCAAGGCCCCCAAAAACCTGCATAGGAGGGTGGTCCCAGAGACTCCTCACAGTCTAGAGGTGGGTACAAAGGTAAGAATATTGATCCCAACAAGGCTTGGTGCTATGGCTGTAAAAACAGAGGGCACCCAACTGGAGATCCTAGCTGTAAAAATAAAAAAATGCCTCTAGTCAGCCTGCAGTAAATGCAATTGCCAATCTCCAGATGGGATCAGAGCTGTGGCCTGACCATGTCAGTGGTTCCAACTTTCGTCATTGAGGTTTGGGTAGAATTATCCTTTGCTGCCTGGCCAAGTAACATGCAAAAATACAGGCAGCACCCTTTGATTAACGGGGAGAAAGTAGAAGCACTGAGGGACACAGGGGCTATTGTTACCATGGTAACCCAGCATGTGGTCCACTTAAATCAATACCTCGTAGGGAAGTCTTATCCTGTCAACAATGCTGACAATGAGACAAAGTTCCATCTCATGACTATGGTAATATGTGGTTGGTGGGAGTAGTAGGGCAAAAAGAAGGGGTTGTGTCCTCATCCATCCCAATAGATTGCCTGCTTGAGAATGACTGGGAACATTCCCCCTGGGCTAAAGTAGAACTGAAGACCCATGCAGCAATGCCTGGACTCAAAGAATGGGCATGTGTCAAGACTAGCGCACAGTCTGAACTTCAGAGAGAAAAAGAAGAGTTGGATCCTGAAATAGTGGATCAGTCTCCAAGAGAAAAGGCAAGAGGACTGGGGAAACAGCTTCACAACAGATCCCAGACCAAAACCCCTCTTTCCAGGAAGAGGACTCACCCTCCCTGGAGAGAAGGGAGCCTGCAGAGCTTGGACCTTAGCACCCAGAGCTCTTGGGTCCAGGAGGACCCTCCAGGGAAGATCTGTGCAGGGGCAGAGAACCTGCTCCACTCTTGAAGGCCTGGGCAGCAGGTTGCAGAGAAAGAGCTAGGATATGTCAGTGGTGCCCACAGGGTTTATTGGGAGAAGGGACTCCTGCATACTGAGGCCAGAGACCTCAAGCCTGGTGCAACCAGGAGGGTGGGTGCCCCAACAGTTCAGAGATTTTCTCCTCTCTCTAGCCCATGACATTCCCCTAGCTGGGCACCTGGGCAAAACAAAACGTGGAGTAGGTTGGTTAACCACTTCTACTAGCCAGGAATGTCACAAAAAGTGAAGAACTTTTGTTAGTCCTGCACTACCTGTCAAGCCAGTGGAAAGGCAGGAGGACACTTGAAGGCCCCCTTTATGCGACTACCTGTGGTTGGCGTTCCTCTGAGAGGGTAGGGGTAGACATTGTTGGCCCTCTAGATTCCCAAATGGTATCAGGACACAGATACATACTAGAGGTAGTGGATCATGCCACTAGAAATCCTGAGGCTATACCACTTAGGACTATTACTGCACCTGCAGTTGCCAAAGCCCTCCTAGGTATCTTTACCAGATTAGGGTTTCCTATGGAGATATTATCATGCAGAGGTTCCAACTTCATGTCTTTATACTTAAAACATGTGGGAGGAATGTGGGATAACTTATACCTCCACCACACCATACCATCCACAGACAAATGGGTTGGTTGAAAGATGTAACCAGCCCCTAAAAGGCATGACTGGAGGACTCCATTAAAAACTCAGAAGGAGAAGGATGTCTTACTTCCATGTCTGCTTTTTGCCTACAGGGAAGTGCCACAAAAGAGAGTAGGTTTCTCTCCATTTGAACTTTTGCTTGGCATCCTGTTAGGGCATCACTAAGGGGATCATTACGAGTTTCACTGTCTCAGGAACGCCATGTTGGCGATGGCAGACATACTGCTGACGGCCCGGTGGTGAAGCCTGCCAAATTATGACCATGACGATGTTCCCAACAGAACACAATCAAACTACCGCCAGTACCGCCAGTACCAGTACCACCAGTGCGGTCAGGCTGCAGTGGACGGCATAAGGCACCTTCAGACCAGTGTGGACCATGTTTCAGCCAGACACATTACAAGGCTGCACACCACCAAGGTTTCTACCTCAGTCGCACGTAAACCCTGGCAGAAACAAACAGAATAAAAGGAGAAACTCACCTACACAAAGTCATACTCATCCAGAGCCGCCATGGAACCTGAACTCGAAGTCCTCCCACTGCTCCTGCTCGCACAACAATTCCTGAACCAGTGACGACGATGAAGACAACAACCGTAAGTACACCAACCTAGCACACACTGGAGGGAAAGGCATTGGCACACATACAGCACACACAGCCGGGACGGCATGCGATGGCCACACACACACTTAATAGCACCCCCATTCAAACACACACACCAACATACACACAAGCACACACATACAACATACATGCACCCCCAACTACACACACCACGGCGAACACATATGTGCCATACACACACACCAGCCCAGACACACACAGCACCGCCACTGTCTAGCACAATCATACACAACATTACTGAGTCACACGACATCAGAACCATAACCACACAAACACTTTGGCAAACAATGTCACTGCACACAACACATGACAACATATACTGACAACAACACGTAACAACACCACAAAACCAAACAACACTACCACACTGCCATACAATGTTCCATATGTCAAACCACACCCACACAACGCATATGACACAGCCATTACCGCACACACGAACGCACACACAACAACCACACAAGGGCACACAACACCACCATAACACATGGCAACATACACAATACACAATTTAGCTACACACATGCATGTACTAAACATAAACACATCCTACACACAATACACAGCAATGACAGTGGGACTAATGGCAGGGCCACACACACATGCAGCCCAGGCACAACAGCTAGCACTCCAACACACACACACACACACACACGTCACACACACACAAATCAAAGACCACAAACACTAAACAGCAATGTAGAAAGAAAGGCAGGACAAGTATGTTGCCATTGAATCTAACACCAGGTTGTCCCAGATGTATTCAGAAGGTCAAATTGTAAAGAAATCAATAACTATTTACATTCACAAGAGAATTAGGCAGACCAATGTACATGCTGCCAAAGGCACAAATGGCACTTCACTGTGCCCGTTCTTAACTTCTGACTGCAAAATGACCTCCACAGGGTAGCGGCATCAAGGGGGCATGCTGGCACCTCAGGAGTGAGGAGTGGAAGGGGGCTTTGGGCTTGGGAGGGGGGCCCTTGGGCCTGGGTTTGGGTTTGGGTGGGGGGTCCTTGGGTTTGGGCTTGGGAGGGGGTCCTTGGGCCAGGGCTTGTGAGGGGTAGACTTCTTGGCAGGGGGGGGCATGGGCACTACCAAGGGGGCAGGGGAGGACTTGGAGATGGAAAGGCTGGACTTGGGGAGGGACACAGAGCACTTGGGGGTATCACGGGGTATGAGAGGGGTAGGGAACAGGGAAAACTCTGTGAGGAAATGCTTCTTAGACACACGGCAGTGGTAATGGCAAAAGGGTTTGGGAGTGGAGGGAGAGGAAGTGGTTGTAAGATGTGCCTTCATGGATGACTTGGGTGAAGTGCATCCATAGAATGCTTGTGGGTACTGGGTGTCTGTTGGGTGGGTGAGTGCGGGCGTTTAGGTGTTTTGTGAGGAGGTGCTGGGTGATGCTGTGGTGGAGTGGTGTCTCTGTTGGAGTGGTGTCTGCAGGTAAGGTACATGTGCTGCTTGTGGTGGTGTTGGTGGTTGTGGTGTCTGGAGATGTGGTGACTCGGGTGCATGTCTGTGGGTTTACTATTGTGCTGATTGTGGGTAAGATAATGTCACGTAGGTTCTCATTATCCTAATGAGACTACTGGATTTGGGTGACAGAATCACCTGAATTGTGGGGTACTGAGTACAATCCCACACCATGTGACATATGTCGGCCCAATCCAGGTTTTCCAGCCAACTAGCGGTGCCTCATCTCCACCCGAGAGCAGGGATAATTGCGGCAACTGGGTGCATGACAGAGATGATTTCTCAGGGGAATCGTGGTCGATCAGATCTCATCCCTTTCTCTCAGTTACATTAGTCTCACACAGGCAAAGACAAAAAGACGCAGAGTATAGTTCATTAAGGTCTATTGAAGTAACTGCATCTTAAATAAAATGGCATGCATTGCAATAACTAGAATGATGAAACACACCAGGAGCAAAAATTGTGGCAAGGAGAGTGAAACACAAAAACAGTCCCACCACACTGTCACTAGGAATAATATATATATTTCCTACATAAGCCAGGACAGCGTGATAAGCCCTTATCCACCCATCAGATTTCCCCCCTGGAAATACATCCTCCCCCATACCTGAGCAAGGAAGCCTGTTGTCTAGAAAGACACCGTCTCCATGTAGGCCAGGGATTCGGCAGTCTAAGCGAGCAGCTGTAGCAAAGACGTTCAGCAATGAGCATGCAGTCATGGTCACCTGGCTGGAATCTCCCTCTAATGTGTATGGGACAGAGAAGTGTTTTATAATAAAACAACTGATAGTCTATGAAATGGTCCTCACTTAAGGATATGTATGTTTCTGTGAATGTCAGAGGCACAGCATACCACTTTTACTGGCAACCATATCTGGCTGCAGCCTTGAAGAAAGCACAAAATGAAATGAATGCAGTACTAAGAACGTGATGCTTTCCTAGGCGAAAGAACAAACATATAGAGAAAATAAAACAACACCGCAAATGTGTCTAATGCTAGAAAAATAAAGCGATGCTGAATAAAATGTAACTGGGCTAAAGTGCACAAGGGCAGGCCTAGTTTGCTAAAATAGCGTGTCTAAAATATGGCTAAAATAGTATCACAAATAGGTGGTTTAAAGAGAGAAAAGGCGCTCACAATCGTGCAAATTTTATACAAAATTATACTCTATATTTGTCACCCCAAAACTATCTGCCAGACGGTGCTCTTTAGAAGGAACTCACCCAAAACCCCATACATCAACAATCAATGTTAAAAACCATAAGTACAAATTAAGGCACACGTTCTGAAATGTCCAACACTGTATTGTGATTCTGCATTTTATTTTCATCTTCAGCTCAAGCTCCAGCCAACACGTGTATCGTCTGGGATGTAACCCATTGACTTCATGAGGGCTGCGAATTATAGATATACTTAGCATTGTAAAGTCAGCCCAACATACTTATGTCATAACCACATGCCAAATCAGTCTCCATTGTGAAACAGGCGGGAACTAATTTGAACTAAATAACACTCTACTATGCTCACGTATTCATGCCAACATGTTGCACATGTTCATATACCCATAATCAGAATTTGTTGCATATGAGCCACTGCATATTGGGAGAGAAAAAGATAGACTAAACAATTCTAAAACCCTACAGGTTTATATATTAGAGTCCAAAGCACTAAGGTTAGTTCATGCACCCACATGTGGAACCAACTATTATTTAGACACTCTGGCCCTCAATGCAACCCTGGCGGTAAATCCTGCTTACCGCCGTGCTAAAGGCCGCCAACATTCCGTGATCGCTGCAGAAATCCGCTACAGGTATTGCGACCCACATCTCGTAATCCGCCACAATACAGACACCCACACAAGTCCACCACACCAAAGGTCAGTGATAAACTGGTGATGGCAAAACCCACACTGTCACGCCAAAAAGAATACGCCCACACTATCACGACCCACGAATCAACGCAGCGGTCTTTCAACCGCGATAATCCATTGGCGCTACACAACGCCGCGCTCAAAATACACACACATTTACAAAACACAACCACATTGGACAATTACAAATACACACACCTGATACACACACACACCACACCCACACACTCACACCACAATAAAACACACACATACATTACCCACAACCCCTTACAATGACATTTTTGTGAAGAAGCAGAGAGAGAGAATAGCAAACACTACACCAGCATCCACAAGCACACAACACCATCACTCATACAACATCCACGCACCTCAAACAACACACACCAACACAAAATTTCCCACAGCACAACAAACATCCCCTCACACATCCCCCACACCACATCATGGCACCTCAAAGAAACCCCAGGTTTTCTGAGGAGGAGCTCAGGGTCATGGTGGAGGAAATCATCCAGGTGGAGCCACAGCTTTTCGATCACAGGTGCAGCACACCTCCATTGCTAGGAAGATGGAGCTATGGTGGAGAATCATCGACAGGGGCAATGCAGTGGGACAGCATCCAAGAACACGGGATGACATCAGGAAGAGGTGGAACAACCTACGGGGGAAGGCACCAGATTGCTGTACAGAGGACTGGCGGTAAACCCCCACCTCCTCCCCCGCAACTAACAACATGGGATGAGCAAGTTTTGGCAATACTGCATCCTGAGGGCCTCGCAGGAGTAGCAGGAGGACTGGACTCTGGTAAGTCATATCTTAATTACCATATCCCCCCACCCCACCTGCATGCCATCACATACCACCACCCTCCCACTCACGCCCATCACTCCATCAACTCACATATGCCCCACTATCACAATCCAGCCATCCCAATACCAAGCCCTGCATGCAACACAAAAGCATGGACATCCATTACCAATGCATGTCCAGTACAACCCACACACTAATCACACAATGGCAAACTCAACAATGCAAGCACAGGAGTAGAGGGTAACTCACGCAATGCACAAGATGGCACACACAGATACAATAACTGTGCATTTACTCCCCAACAGGACCGATACCCAACGTCACGTGACAGGAGGTGCCAGACATATCCAGCCCCCCCCCCCCAGAAGAGGCCCACAGTGACGACAGCAGCTCTGCACATCTGGATGACCAGCCCGGCCCATCAAGGACCTCTGGACAGTCGGTTCCCCTGCCACAGTCACAAACCACCACACAACCTCCCCCCTCAGGAGACACCACCACAGCACCCACCCAGCGGGCCCATCCCTCTGTCCACAGGACACGTCAATCAGTAATGTGTCCACCACTACAGGGACCCCAGGCAAACCCACCAACCCAAGACAATCAGGGACCTGGGGTCAGTGGCAGTGGGCACACGGTTCAGGGGACAGAGGCACAGGATAACAGGGAAGCTGGGAGAACTGCTGTGCGACAGGTGGAGGACAGGCCCAGGGAACCCACTCTCCACGAGGCACTCTCAAACATCATGGAGCATACCATCATTCCCAGGAGACCATGGGCACAGTACTGGCCAAGTTTCAGGAGACCCAGCGGCTGCAGGAGGAACACTACCTGGGGATCAGGGACGACTTGAAGTCCATCAACACCATCCTGGTCACCATTGCAGGGGTGCTGGAAGACCTGGCCAACACCATGAGGGACACAGTGGCACACAAACGGGCCCCTGACACTAGCCTGAACAATGAACACCCATCCACCTTCGCCGGCGCTAGTGGACAGGAGGCCCCGCCAGAGGAACAACAGGCAACCAGCACCCCAGCCCCTGCAGAAGGAGAACCACCCCGCAAACGGTCCCTGAGATCGAGGAACAAGACAGAGAACATTGCCAAGACCCCCGCCAGGAAATAAGACTCTCCTGATTGTCACCCTTTTGTCCCACTTTGTCAACCTGACAACTTTGATCTGCCATCACTCCACTTCCTATACCCCCTTGGACAATGCACCTTTGAGACCAAGAGACTGAACTCTACCATGGACATTCCTCCACCATCACCCCAGCCCATTGCACACTCCCCTCCACTTATTAGCACAGAAATAAACACCCTTGAATCACAAATCAATCTGGAGTTAGTCGGGACTTTCACAAATGTGCAATTGCAACCTCTCTGAAAACTAGCAATGTCAAAGTTCATGTTCACATACCAATGTTACACAGTTGTTGGGCAGCAGTAAACATAGCAGAGGGCACAAAGTGGGACCCAGATCTGTGAAATGGAAAGGCAAAGTGACATATCAAGGTCCATACACAGAGGTAAAAAGGCAGATTCATGCTATGTCCTACAGTAGTATTAGATGTGAGAAGCGGTGCCATCCTCTTACCTGTGTCTCACTGGAAGATTGCATGATGATGTTGTTTCGGTTGTCTATATCTTCTTCTTCTGCCTCCTCTTCTTCACTGTCCACAGGCTCCACAGCTGCCACAAGACCAGCATCAGGCCCATCCTCCTGCAGAAAAGGTACCTGGCGTCGCAAAGCCAGGTTGTGCAACATACAGCATGCCACGATTATCTGGCACACCTTCTTCAGTGAGTAGTATAGAGAGCCACCTGTCAGATAGAGGCACCGGAATCTGGCCTTCAGGAGGCCGAAGGTGCACTCTATTATCCTCCTAGCTCACCCATGTGCCTCATTGTAGCATTTCTCTGCCCTTGTCCTGGGATTCCTCACTGGGGTCAGTAGCCATGACCGGTTGGGGTAAACAAAAAATAATATCGAGGGACAACTGTTAGATATCCTCCAACCCTTAGGGACTCTCCCATACCCAGACACCTATTTAAACTGTGTGGGGACCTTGGGCTCACCTATTAGCCACATACAGTGCCATTGGAGTTGCCCCATCACATAAGGGATGCTGCTATTCCTCAAAATGTAAGTGTCATGCACAGAGCCAGGATACTTGGCATTCACATGGGAGATGTACTGGTCTGCCGAACACACCATCTGCACATTCATAGAATGGTAGCTTTTGAGATTTCTGTACACCTGTTCATTCCTGCGGGGGGGACAAATGCCACATGTGTACCATCAATGGCACCAATAATGTTGGGGATATGTCCCAGGGCATAGAAGTCACTTTTCACTGTGGGCAAATCCTCCACCTGAGGGAACACGATGTAGCTGTGCATGTGTTTCAGCAGGGCAGATAACACTCTGGACAACACGTTAGAGAACATTGGCTGTGACATCCCTGATGCCATGGCCACTGTTGTTTGAAAGGACCCACTGGCCAGGAAATGGAGCACTGACAGGACCTGCACTAGAGGAGGGGATTCCTGTGGGATGGTGGAAAGCTGACATCAGGTCTGGCTCCAACTGGGCACACAGTTCATGGATTGTGGCACGATCAAGTCTGTAGGTGATAATGATGTGTCTGTCTTCCATTGTTGACAGGTCCACCAGGGGTCTGTACACCGGAGGATGCCGCCATCTCATCACCTGCCCCAGCGGACGTGCCCTATGGAGGAGAAGGGTGAGCAGGGGGTCATACACCACATAGGTTTCTCAAGGCTGTTTAGCAGAATCGTGATATAAATGTTGTGTCTTTGTCTGTCTGTATGCCTGGCCAAAAGTGCTGTGACGCAGTTAGTTGGCCTGCCATGCGGCCCCCTGAACAAGGGGAAATGAGGTAACTGCGCTGGCGTTGTGCAGCGTCGCGGTAGGCGGTCGAAGACCGCTGCACAATTCAGCATTGGTTATCATTGGGCCCTATGGGTTCCAGGAGCCAATGACGATGTACGCCGGCGGTGACGGTACTCATTGCTATGGACGTGACCGCCATTTTGTATCTGTTCACTCACTTGATACCTGACCTTCAACAGGAGAGGACCTACACTGCAAGTGCTGCTGTGACCTGTGTCTGGAAGCAACAATGGCTACAGTGTCTGGGGAAAGGGCCCCTGCCTTCACTGCGGAGGAGTGGGACAAACTGGTGGATGGGGTCCTCACCCAGTACACACTACTCTACAGTCCTCCAGACAAACAGGTGAGTAAACTGTGTGCATGGTGGATGGCACATGATTGTATGGAGTGTCGTGGATGGAAGAGACGGGGAGCACAGGCCAGCATGTGAGGATGGTGAGTGTATGTTTTTCTGGGCCAGGATGGGAGGTTTGTGGGCAATGAGTGAGAAGAATCGGATGGGGGAGTAACATCCATTTTTACTTCACTATTCCTCTAGGTCAGCGCCCACCAGAAGAAGGGTATTTGGTGTGCCATCGCCAAGAATGTGCAGACTCTGGGGGGTCTACCATAGACGGAGCACCCACTGACGGAAAAGATGGGAGGACTGTGCCGCTGTACCAAGAAGACGGCGGAGGCGCAGCTGGGGATGGCCTCCCAACGTGGAAGGGGTGCCCATCGCACCATGAACCCCCCTGATGTACTGGATCCTGGCGGTGGCAAATCCTGAGTTGAATGGGCGCTTGAGGGCATCACAGCAGCCACAAGGAGTGAGTACAGTCTCATTCAGCTGACTCTGCACGCTTGATGAGGTGTCTGGGTGGGGGAAGTGGGCTGTGGGTTCCCCTAGGCCAGGGCAGACACGCCAAGGTACAGCCATTGTTTTGCAAGCTCAGTGCCACTCCAACCCCAAAGGTGGTAGTTGCCCTCTAAACCTATTCAGGCTCCTGTGGGTTCAAGCTGTGCATGAAATGGGTCTAGGCAGAGTCCACCAGGGGCCTGTGCTTTTCCCCTGCACTGTTAGTGCATGCACTAGTGCATAGGTCTGCTCCTGTGTGCTGTGTCCGCCAACGGTAGTGGTGTTGCAGGCATTGAGCATGTGTCTCTTCTGTCTTTCCCCCCCTTTTTGTTTGGTCACCCTCTCCTTGTGTCCATTAGCATCATCTGGCAGAGGTGCATTGGCACCGGAGCAGGAGGGAGCTGCAAACCACATGGCCCTGGAGGGTGAATTTATGGAGTCTGAAGGCACCAGTGGGACGGAGAGCGTGGGGAGCTCCACGATGTGGACAGGAGAAGACACCAGCGACAGCAACTCCTTCTCTGATGGAGCTCCCTTGAGGTGGTGGGCACCTCTGTGCCCACCGCAACAACAGGTACAGCCGCCACCCCCTACCAGCACTGCCCTCCCAGCAGCCCCTCATCAAGTTTCCCGCAACCGCTCACCCAGGAGGGTGGGCAACTCCTTCGCCCCAGGCACCTCAGGCCCTGCCCCAGTCAGCCCTGCTGCCCTCAGTGAAGAGGCTATTGACCTCCTGAGATCCCTCACTGTTGGGCAATCAACCATTTTGAATGCCATCCAGGGTGTCGAGAGGCATTTGCAGCAAACAAATGCATACCTGGAGGGCATTCATTCTGGTGTGGCGGCCCAACAGAGAGCATTTCAGGCTCTGGCCTCAGCACTGATGGCAGCCATTGTCCCCGTGTCCAGTCTCGCCCCTCCAACCTCCATTACCCAGACCCAATCCCCTGTACCTCAGCCTATCCCAAGCACACCATCAGAACAGCATGCACACTCATCAACACACAAGAGTGGACATGGCAAACATAAACACCACACATCCCACAGGCACTCACACAAGCACCATCCCCATGCAGATACAGCAACATCCACTGCCTCCACTGTGTCCCCCTAGTCCACGTCCTCCTCCTCCCTCCCTGTCTCGTCTCCACTCACACCTGCATGCACTACATCCTCAGCCACTACCTCCATCACCAGCACACCTATCACCACACACCGCTCACATGCACTCACCACACCCACTACCATGCACACGTCCCCTGTGTCCTCTCCCAGTGTGTCTGTGAGCCCTCCTCCCGAACTACATAAACGCTGGCACACACCCACCCAATAGCCATCCACCTCACAACAGCCTCAGGCCCATGCACCTTAACCCAAATTCAGGAGACGTACATCTCCTACAACCACTACCACTTCCACCACTCCCAAACCCCCGCCATCTTCCCGCCCCAGTTTGTCGAAAAGCGTTTCCTGGCTAACATTAACCTCTTCCCTACACCTCCCCCCTCCGTCCTTTACCTAGGGCTAGGATGTCCAGGTCCCAGCCCAGCACCTCAGCCACCAAATCCTCCAGCACTGTGGTCTCAGCAAGTCTTGTCACATCGCGGGCGGCACCCATCAGGGCTGCCAGTGTGCCGCTTAGCGAGGCCAAGGATTAGCCCATTCCGCCACCTGCCAAGGTGAAGAAGGTGCCCACATGCAATAGGGAAAAGCCGCACCAACCACCCATCAAGGCCTCCTCCAAGCCAAAAGGGGACAGTGCCAAGGGACCAGCAGCGACATCCAAGGTGGGGAAAGGACACACGGCTAAGGGGAAGTCAGCACATGGCACGGAGCCTCCGGCTGAGGGACTAGAGTCACCCCTTCTGGCAACCAGAACAGCAACCTGTACGGCAGTGGACACCGCCACCTACACCACCACCTGCACCAACACCTGCACCTCTGCTGCCTCAGCAACAGTCCCCAGCATCATCCCCAGTGGGCAGCCGAGGCTGCAGGAGACGTCCTGCTGTCTCCCTCCACAGGTGCTGACACACTCACCACCAGCAGCATCTCCGCCACAGACACCGCCGCAACCACCGCCACCAGCCCCGCGACTTGCTCAGACGGTGCCACCACAGCCGACATGGCAAACATTCCCAGTGGACAGCCGTCCGAGGCTGCAGGAGATGTCCTGGACCCTGCACAGCGTACATGAGGCACGACACCCAGCACTGTTAGTACCAGCAGGTGGCAGGCAAAGTCGCAGCAGGGTGGAATGTGCCTCTGCCTCCATGAAGTATCATGTTACCTGTTCCTAGGCAATCTTGTGGCACACACACCCAGGTGAGGAAATGGGACCTGTCACACTGCATGTGAAGCACTCTGGGAACCAAGCCCCCTCCAGAACCAGTGGAGAAAAACATCCACTCACGCAGTCCTTGGCAGGATGAAGCACTCTGGGCACCAAGCCCCCTCCAAAACCAGTGGAAAAAAACATCTGCTCACACAGTCCTTGGCAGAATGAAGCACTCTGGGCACCAAGCCCCCTCCAGAACCAGTGGAACATGTCAACAACTTGAGAGACTGTGGCCTTGCACTCCCCAGGACCAAGCAGTGGGCAAACCACCCACTTAAGAGACTTGGGAGACTGGCTTTGCACTCCCCAGGACCAAACTGTGGGCAATGAAGCCCCCTCGTGCAGCAGTGGCGTCGTCCGTTCATCCGGCTGAGGTGCCCCCCCTTCCCCTGAGGTGCCTGTTGTAATACAGTGGGCAGTACATTGTGTTCCGCCTGTCTGTTGGTGGTTACCGTCGCGGAGTTTGTTTCTACTGCCGTGGCGGTTGGAGTGTTAAAGTGGCTGTCTATGTTGGCGGTTTCTGCCATGGACTGATTGCATTTTTTTAACCGCCGGCCTGTTGGTGGCATCACCGCTGCTTTAACACTGACCGCCAGGGTTGAAATGAGGGCCTCTGTGTGTTTACATTCTGTAACGAGTAATAACTAGATCCAATGAGAGATACCTGTATGATAGAAACTCCATACAAATTGGAGTCAAAGAGCTCTGTGTCCCTATTTTCGAACTCTCCAAATTGCTCTGTATCGTTGCCAAAAATAACAACATTATCAGTGAAAAAATATACAACTCAAAGTGGTACTCGACCTCAAAAAACGAAACGGGTGGTTAAATTAAATTCAGAATAAACTTACCCCTCAAAAACCACACTAGTCCGTGATCCCAAATTCTTCAACAAATCATCCATGTATTCCCACAAGAGTCCAGACTACTGACGCGCTCCACCCTGTTCTCACTTCAACCAACCAGTATTCGCCATCGATATTATTTTAAATGCGATCTACCAACTATTGCTGAACATCACGTTTCCTCTGATTTGACTACATGTTTCTACAACTCTAAGAGGGTTCTTAGGCACATATTCAATCCCAAAAAATGTAAACTCCTTATGTACTCTCTGTGTGTCACATATCTTCATGTGTTGTACAATCGGATACCGTTCATCGTCCTGTCTTACTGTGCTCAAATGTTCACTCATTTTGACTCTAAGCGGGCGAATTGTGCTTCCAATGTATATACGTTCACATTTACATAATATAATGTACACCACAAAGGTCGTACCACAATTGATGTTTGTTTGAATTTGGAAGCTCCGACTCCCAGCTACTCCAAAGTCCTTTCTCCATACCATGCCCACCTACAAACCCCACATTGGCCACATTTGAGGAAACCTTTGTTATGCTCAGATAACCAGTGGTCCGGTATATGATAGGCTGGGTAAGTAGAACACAGAAGACTTTTCAAGGATCCTCCCCTCCGATAAGTAATCTCAGGACTATTTGAGATACAACCCTCCAACGTAAAATCCTGCATTAAGATATTCCAACGATTTCTCATCACTTTTAGTACTTATGACTAAAATAGCTATACAACAATAGCTCTGGTGGCTGGATCCGTGAATGATGGTGCAGTGGTTGCAGGTGTGTCTGGTATAGTGTCTGTGAAAGAGGGGCTGGCGGGGGAGTCAGTGCAGGGAGTGGATGTTGGTGTATCTGAAGGTCGATGCCAGTGGTGGGTCTTGTGGTGCTTGTGTTTCTCTGACCTACCCTTGACTGTTGAGGTGGAGAGAGACGGGAGACAAAAGGACACTGGTTGCCATCAGAGTGGAGGCCAGAGGATGAAAGGATCTCTGTAGGCTAGCCATGACACAGTGAGTGCCCTCCAGTAACGCATTGCTCTGTTGTACTTGAGCTGCCAGTTCCTGGATGGCATTCAAGATGGTGGATTGACCACAGAGATGAACCTCAGGAGGTCAATAGCATCCTCACTGAGGGCAGCAGAGCTGACGGGGCAGGGGCAGAGGTGCCTGCAGTTAAGAAGACGCCTACCCTCCTGGGTGAGCAGGCATGGGCAACCGGGTGGGGAGCTGCAGGGAGGGTGGTGGTAATAAGGGGGTTGGTGGACTAAGATGGTGCTGGGATGGTCCCAGATGGGTCCACCACCAGGGAGTGTTCACCAGAGGAGGATTCCGAAGGAGAGGTGGTAGATCCAGTCTCCTCCTTGGCACTCCCCTCGTCCTCCATCCCACTGGGTCCCTCGGCCTCACTGGTTCCAGCTGCCTGGGTCTCGTGGGCTGCTGCTGCCCCACTCGCATGTGCCCATTCTCCTTCACCAGACAATGCTGATGCACACAAAGATAGAGAGTGGGAGGGAGAGAGAGACAGATAGGGGGGAAAAGGTCAACATATACTTCCCATAGACACAGTTCAACTTGTTCATCTGTGGCAATACATATCTGGCTAGGCAATTGCATTTGCCAATACATATTGCCCACATCATGCCATTACATTTCACTGCTACCCACCCACACCTGTAGGCCAACCCTCACACCTACAACAATACCTAAGTAGGACTGCACTACTAGAGTCATCCTCATGATGCCTACCAAAGTCATTTCAGCTGGCACAGCATGCCCTCGATGCTGTATCAATAGTATGCCTGCATGCACATCTTACCTCTCCATACCCCTTTCAACCATTGGATGTGCAGCTGATTGAACGGAATACGTCAGGCCTCTACAGTAACAACACCTGATTAGACCATGTCCTCTGCAATATGTCTATTACAGTGAAGACAACTCCACTCACAGACTACACAGCACCTATCTGTCATATTACATGGCTGGCCACTCCGTAGAGTGAAGCCAACATGGAATACAACTCGGATTTAACCAATACAAGTCAGACGCCCAAATATTTCATATCTGATGTGTGCTATGTGAGTCTGTGGTATAGCCATGTGATCAGTCAGACCCTATAATATAGCCAGAGCAGCTGGCCCCCAGTACATATTTCACTACTTATCATACTGCTAAGTGCATCTTCAATGGGCCATGTATCACATATCACACATCCACTGAATGCAGTGTCACAACAGATGTACCTCTGGAACACACATAACACATCATGGACCACTACCAATGCCACCACACATGCAGGTACACCAGTTCTTCTACACACCGTGACAACTCCAGCCTCACACACATCATTCCAATAAAGGAATCTGTCACTGAGCCCAGACAACACACATCTCAGAGGGGAAATATTTTCATCCATGAGGCACACATGGACAAACACCACTGGCTGTACACCAATTACACATCCCACTACCACATAAGGCAGTCTGGGGAGACTGAATACAAAATGGGAATCACATGTACATGCCATGTTATGCCAAAGCCACTCCTAAGCTGCCACTACCTATTACCCAAGTCAAGCTGTAATAGTCATAGGCCATCAGATGTGCCCACAAATTGCCATTATGACATGATGTAGGCAGTTACTCAACATTGCAGCATAGGAATTGCTAGGGCTTTGTCATACATGCCATATACACACCATGGTGTCAAATTAGGGATCTCGCAGGGGACTTGTCACCTCTTGTACCAACCCATATGTTTAAAAGCTACATCCCCACAAGTATAGCTCCTAGGAATGTATTATATGTGCAATCAGGCCTCATAACATCCACATGTATCAGTATCCCAGGTTGGCTACCTACACATACCCTACAGTCAGCAGATCACCTTAATATAGTCAGCTATCAGGCCAATACTCCTGTCCCATGAAGGCCATTCATGTGGTGGAACTGTAATGCCCGCCCCTCAATCTGTCAATACCAGCTACAGTACAACATGTATATAGTCCAGTTGATAAAAGGAGAGTCAAACAGTAGCATATACAGGTAGGCTACTCGGATGAGAATGGACAGAAACCTCAGAGCCACTAATGCAGATGGATGGAGCTGTTAATACACAATGCTTCTGGTGATCCAAACACTTACATCCATTGTATGGCCAGGATGGAGTCACGCATGTACCTCTGCCATCAGTGGATCTCCACATTACAGACATGCAGAGGTATGAAAATGGGAGATGTACATCCACTGACAGTAAAGCATGAACACACATCTACAACAGATACTGTGCCAGGGTGCCTAACACCCATTTCCAATTACAGAGAAACATGTAGCATTAATGACAATGTCACATTGCCTTCAGTGAGGCACCCAATCCCATTTAAGGTATGCCAAGTCCCTGGATACAGTTCAGTACTCACCCCCTTGAGGCTGCTGTGCTGCCCTCAAATGCCCATCCACCTCAAGGTAGGCCACCACCAAAATACAGGCCATTAGGGGGTTCAGGGTCCAACGTGCACCCCTCCTTCGTTGGGAGGACATCCCCAGCTGGGCCTCTGCAGTCTTCCAGGCCCAGCGTCTCAGGTTCTCTCACCGCTTGCGACAATGGGTGCTCTGTCGGCTATGGACCCCCAGGGTCCGCACTTGCTTGGCGATGGCACGCCATATCCCCTTCTTCTGATGGGTGTTTACCTGCATGGGTCACACAGACAGAATGAGAAAGTTGTGTAGACTGGCACCATACCAACAGCAGTGGAGTATAAACATCAGACTTACCAAATGCACACACAGGCCCATCGTCACGGCTGACACGCCTTAACTCCATGCCCCCTGCATGCATGTACTGACCGGTACACTTATGCCATTCACTGTCCATTCAACCTCACGCATGACAATGACATTGGGCTCACCTGTTCCTCTGGTGCCCCATACAGCTGTCCATACAAGGTAGGACCCCGTCCACCAATTTCTCCAGCTCTTCTTGGGTGAAGGCTGGGGCCCTGTCACCTACAGGTGTGGCATGGTGGCTCCCAGAGACAGTAAACAGCAACTCACGTTGTCGAGGTCTTGCTTGCAAGAGTGTCAGGAGTAAAGTGAGCAAGGCTGCAGAAAATGGCAGTCAGGGCCACCGTATACAGAACCGTCCACACCAGCGGTGATCGCCATTGGCCCCAGTCCCCCATAGGCAGCTATGTTTACCAATGAGAAGTTGCACAGCGGTTGTGACCGCCTATCACGATGACGACATATACCGGCGGACTTAGGTCACTTCTATCTTGCTGGACAAGCAGCTGCCATTTTATGCAGATATCATGCCCTGCTGTAGCAAAATAAGTGTACCACACATGTTTTCTGTCCAGAATGCGGTGCAGGCCTATGTTGTGCCATCATAGTTAGGCATACACGTGTGACATTCATGACACAGTGACGTTACATGGCCGGTTGTCTGATGGAGTGCATGTCCAGATACTCGGATCCTCATGGGCGGTGTAACAATATAGGTATATAGCATGACTACACACATGGTCAGTGCAGGACAGGTCTGTGTACCACATATGGCACATTACACATGTGATGTGTGTCACAAACTAGATTAACGCCAGCAATGTGCAGCAAGGATGGTGTCTATGCTGCTTCATCCTGACCAATATTGTATGTGTCAGAAGTGCGAAGCATGTCTACAGTGTTAGGTGTGTGCAAAAAATACATGTCCAGCTAACAGATGTGGAGTGCTTGTCACATTGTACATTCTCTCCTCTCTATCCTAGATATGCTGTCATGAGGAGATTGAGACACGCACTAGTGTACCGTCAGCTAGTCGACCATGCTACCATGGAGGACAGGCACATCATTATGACCTATTGTCTGAATTGTCTGACCATCGTGGGTCTCTGTACCCAGTTGGAGCCAGATCTATTGCCTGCCATACATAATCCCTGTACCATCCCTCCCATAGTACAAGTCCTGTCAGTGATACACTTTATTGCCACAGGCTCCTTTCAGAATAGCTTGGCAGCAGGGATGTCACAGCCCATGTTCAGTCTTGTGTTGAGGGATGTACTGTGTGCTTTCTTGAAACACCTGGACAGCTACATCAGATTCCCCCAACATGTCGATTTGGCTTATGTGAAGGCAGACTTCTATGAAATGGGACACATCCCTCATGTGATAGGGGCCATAGATGGCACCCATATTGCTTTGGCCTCTCCCAGTGCCATTGAACAGGTGCATAGAAACAGAGAAAACTACCACTCCATCAATGTTCAGTTGGTGTGTGTGACAGACCAGTACATCTCCCAAGTGACAGCCAAATTTCCGTGATCTGTGCACGACTCCTACATCCTGAGAAACAGCACATGATGGCACAACTACACGGGGAGAGGGCTTGGCCTATTGGTATTTATGCATTTGGAAATGTGTGTTTCTGTTATGGCACCTGTAATCACTATCTACCCTGTGGCTGTACCTGTATTATAACAGGTCCTACCTCTGTGCACACAGGTGACTCTGGCTATCATATCCTTTCCTGGCTGTTGACACCAGTGAGGTACCCTGCCACAGAAGGGGAACACCATTTCAGTGAGGCCTACGGCAGGACGAGTCATGTAATTGAAAGGACATTTGGCCTACTGAAGGCCAGATTCAGGTGCCTGGACGTCTCTGGAGGTGCCCTCCTCTACACTCCCCAAAAGGTATGCCAGATCATAGGTGTCTGCTGTATGCTCCACAATTTAGCCTTGAGACGTAGGATACCATTACTAGCTGATAATGAGTAGGCAGCTAGACCAGTAGCTCATGATGCAGACATGGAAAGTGATGAGTAGTCAGATGAGGAAGGCGCAGCTGACACTAGGACTGGGCTCATCAATCAGTACTTCCAGTAACAAACAGATATGTTGTGTGGGCATTTGCAAGTGTTGTATTTCCACATTGATTGGTCTCAATGGTCCTCCTGATTTGAGTGGTGGTGTGATATATTCCAGTCCCTATGTGTGTGTTTTGGGAGGTGACTGATTGCATGCAAGGTGCAGAGTTCAAATACCTCATCTCTAACATGTATCCTCCATGCAGGTTGCACAATTCACATCACCTATGGACAGGCCTGTATTGTGCTATGTCTCCTGCATTCTCCTATTCTCATGTCATTCAAGCGAGTAGCAGTGCACTGGCATTCATGTTCATTAGCCTTTGGTAACTGTTTACAGGGTACATGTTTGCCCATGACAGATTCCAGCGACAGTGTGGTGTGGTGAATTTTCTGAGACTGGTGATGTTTAAGTGACATCTGTTGTGTCCTGTATAGCTGGCAATCTACACTCGGCACAACAACTATGAATGGCTTATGTGCTTTGTGTGCCATCATTCCTACTATCCTGATGGAAGTCTCTGTCATGGTATTTTTTCAGGTTGGATAAGTGGATATACTCTGGTGTGTAGCTGGACTAGTGACTCCCTTACATCTGCCCTGGGACATGTCTGGTGTACTGTGTTTCCGCAGAGGATGCCCCTTCTACTGTCCATTACACTGCCTGTTGGTTTAGGGGGTCAGACCACACATTAGTTTTGCTGCCCATACTAATGTATATGTACAAAGAAAGACACATATGGTGTTGCTGTGATCTACAGTGTTTATTGTGCATATAGTGACAAACAGGTGATGAGAGGGGTCATGGTGGATGAAACCATCAGAATAGGTAGCACAGATTCAATGTCCAAGGGCCATTGGAAAATGGAGAAGTGTCATTAAACATTTAACTGGGCGCCTCAGTGGCACACAAGGGAGAGAAACCAGGAGAGGGTCACTTCCTGGCAGTGGGTTTTGTCTTGGCATCTGCTGCAGCCAGATGTCTGGATGGACGTCTCCGTTTGCAGGGGGTTCTTCAGCTAAAAAGGGAGGGGTGCCAGCGGCCTGTCGTTCCCCTGGCAGGGCCTTCATTCCACTAGCTGCCACAGATGTTGAAGGCTCAGATGTGATGTGGCTAGTGGAAGGTGTCTGCTGGTGGGTGGAGTAAACACGCAGGGTGGTGTTAATGTCGCTGAGCACCCCTGCAATGGATGCCATGGTGGCACTGTGGGCCTGCCACTGCTGCATGACCTCCTGGTGGTATACCATCTGCAGCCCCAACATGTTGATGATCTGGCCCATCCTGTCCTGGATTTGATGGTATGCTCCCAGGACTTGGGAGATGGCTTCCTGGTCAGGTTACTGCCTTGGGTGTCCTGTCCTCTGGCCCACGGGTTCCCTCCCATGCCCCTGCCCCATGTGCCTGTGCCCCTGGCATGGTGTGCCCACTCCCAATCTCATCATGATCTTCATTGTCTTGGGTGTGAGGGGTCGACTTAGGTCTCTGTACTGTAGGGGGAACACTGTTGATTGAACAGTCCTTGGGATAGAGGTTTGGGAACTAAGTGTTGGTTGTGATGTTGGTGCCACAGGGTGGGGGAGGGTTTGATGTGGCCAGGGTGAGGCAGAGAGGGGTAGACTGGCCAGGGGTCCCAGATGGGCCAGGTAGGTCGTCACTGTCCAGACATCCAGCGGCGTTGTCCTCACTGGGGCCTTCATCCTGAGGAGGGCTGGCAGTCTGAGGTGGCCCTTAGACTTGGTGACAGTGCTGTGTCTGAGTTTGGTTTTGTTTGGCATTGTGTTGTGCCATAGCATTGGTGTCATTGCCATGTAGTGGTCCTCACTCGAAGCATCCAACTGGTGCAGCTGGTGCAATAGTCATACATGCAAGGATTGTGATGTGAAGTGCACATTGCAGGTGTTGATGGTGATGGGCAGGTGCATAGTGGGAGTCGTAGTGATTGTGATTGGCAGTGCTACCCATGAACATGGCCTGTGACTGTGTGGGCATTGGGGCTGGGTGGTGGTGTGGCATGCATGAGAGGGGTATTTGGTGATTAGGTGGGAGGTGTGGTGGAAGATAGGGTGAATTATGGAGCGATTGGGTGGTGTGCAAGCATGCTGGAATGGATGAATTGTGCAAGGGGAATGTTAGTTACTCACCAGAGTCCAGCCCTCCAGGTATTCCAGTCAGGCCAACTGTATACAGGATGTCCAAGACCTTTTCCTAGCAGGATGTGAACCTTGGGGGGGGGCAACACCAGTCTTCAGCATGGCAATTTGGTGTTGTGATGTCATGAAACGCGCCTTCCCCAGTAGGTCGTTCCACCTCTTCCAGATGTCTTCACTTGTGCATGGATGGTTGCCCATGGAGTTGACCCTGTCGACTACTCTATGCCATGACTCCATTTTCCTGACAATGCACAGGTTTGCTGTATCTGTACTCCAAACAGTTGTGCCTCTACCCTAATGATTTCATCGACCATGACCCTCAACTCATTGTCTGTGAAACATGGGTGCTTTTAACGGGACATGGTGGTTGTGTTGTGGGTGTGTGTGGTGTGTGTAGGATGCTGTGTAGGGTGTTAGGTGGGGGTGTTTGGTTGTGGGTGCTGGCTTGTTGCGGTGTTTGTGTGCAGTAGTGATGTGTGTATAGTATTGATCGTGCAGTTGTGTGTTGTGTGCTGAGTGTGACGTGTATATGTGCCTATGGTGTATAAGTGCTAAGTTATACGTTTTTAGGTCCTCGCTGTCTCTGTATGTAGGTTTTGTGGTTTTGTGTGTCTGCTGTGTGTGTATGTGTGTCAGGTGTGGGGTATTCAAACTGTCCAATGTGGTGTTGTGTTCTGTCTGACGTGAGTTTTTGAGTGCGGCGGTTTGGACTGCCAATGGTTTTCTATCATGGAAGAAGAACCGCAGTGCAGATTTGTGGGTCGTAATGTGGTGGGTGGAAGGTTGTTGGGCTGGTGGCAGTGGTGGTAGAACTTCCTCTTTCCCACCCTCCAGTGTCCTGGCAGTGTCAAATTTGTGGCTGCTTTTTGGCGGCCTTCAGTTTGACTCTTAATACGGCAATCTGATACTGCTAACATGGCGGTCTTTTGGCGGCCGCCATCTCAGTGGTCTGCGAAAAGACCACCAAAGTTGTAATGAGGCACTGAGGCCCTCATTCTGACCTTGGCGGGCGGCGGAGGCCGCCCGCCAAAGTCCCGCCGTCAGGTTACCGTTCCGCGGTCGAAAGACCGCGGCGGTAATTCTGACTTTCCCGCTGGGCTGGCGGGCGGTCTCCTTCAGACCGCCAGCCAGCCCAGCGGGAAAGAGGCTTCCACGATGAAGCCGGCTCGGAATCGAGCCGGCGGAGTGGAAGCTGTGCGACGGGTGCAGTTGCACCCGTCGCGTATTTCACTGTCTGCGCAGCAGACAGTGAAATACATGTAGGGGCCCTCTTACGGGGGCCCCTGCAATGCCCATGCCAGTGGCATGGGCACTGCAGGGGCCCCCAGGGGCCCCGCGACCCCCCCTACCGCCATCCGGATCTCGGCGGTCCGACCGCCGGGATCTGGATGGCGGTAGGGGGGGTCAGAATCCCCGCGGCGGTGCAGCAAGCTGCGCCGCCGCGGAGGATTCAATGGGGCCGCGGTACACTGGCGGGACCCCGCCAGTGGTGCCGGTCCGACCGCGGCTTTACCGCCGCGGTCGGAATCCCCATTGGAGCACCGCCGGCTTGTCGGCGGTGCTCCCGCGGTCCTCCGCCCTGGCGGTCAAAGACCGCCAGGGTCAGAATGAGGGCCTGAGTCTTGTTAGGGAAGGCTGGGAGAAGCCTCTCAAAGGACTCTGTACTACGCCTACGTTCAAGGATGGCAGAGTACATGGAGAAAGCCAGACAAAATCTTCAGGTCAGCAAGGAGCTGCAAAAGCTCTAGTATAATCAGGAATGGTTGAGTTCAAACCAGGGCAGAAAGTTTGGGTGTTGGAGCCTGTTGCTCCCAGGGCCCTCAGGACAAATGGTCTGGGCCCTATCCCACACTTGAAAAGAAGGGGGAGGTCACTTACTTAGTTGACCTGGGCAGTTGCAAAACCCCAAAGAGAATTATTCATGTCAACCGCCTGAAGCCCTATTATGACAGAGCTGATGTGACCATGCTCATGGTTACAGATGAGGGACCGGAAGATGAGAGTGAACCTCTCCCTGATCTCCCTTCCAGCAACCCCCAAGATGGTTCTGTGGATGGAATTGTCTTGTGAGACACACTCCCAAAACAACAGCAGACTGATTGCGGGCAAGTCCTCAAACAGTTTGCTGTGCTGAGCTATTTTCCTTGACCCCTGGGAAGACAAACTGGTGTAGCACTGATGTTGTGTGGACACTGGTGACAGCTTGCCTGTCAAAAACAAATCTACAGATAGTCAGACTATGTCAGGGAGAGCAGCCAAGCAGATGTTAAGAAGATGCTGGATGTGGGTGTCATTGAACTCTCAGAAAGTCCCTGGGCTAGCCCAGTAGTCTTAGTCTCCAAACTTCACTCCAAAGGAGACAACAAGGAAATGAGGTTATGTGTGTATCACAGTGGCCTCAATTCTGTTACGAAAACTGACGTACACCCAATTCCAAGAGCTGATGAGCTCATAGACACACTAGGGGCAGCCAAATACCTGAGTACCTTTGATTTAACATCTGGGTGCTGGTAAATTGGCCTGACCCCAGGAGCAAAAGAGAGGTCAGCATTTTTTTAATCCTAGTGGGCATTATCAGTTTACTGGCATGCCCTTTGGACTAAAGAACCTTGCTATGGGCAGAAGTCCCTTCTCTACACCTGATTGACTATTTTCCTTCAATGCAAGATGGAGGAAAATGAAATGGAGAGGTCGTCTGGCATGCAAAACCTTAGGGGTGGTGCAAGCTGGGGCTGACCAATCCTCCTGTCCATTGTGTGGTTTCCTACCGCTACTCCCACCAAAAGTGGGGGTTTGCAATGGGGGCAGCCATCTGCTGCTAGCAGCAGGCTTGAGGGTTGTGTTTCAAAGGCGATAAGCGATTTGAAGCTCGCTAACAGGGCAGTGCACATTCCTGAGGGAGGGTTGTTGGCACCTCCACCCAGAAAGGGCTTTGTTCTGGGACACGGAAAGCAAGGTCTCTCATCACAGTGCTCCAAAATCTTGTCTGTTGGTGGTAGGCTATTTGTGACCAACCAGCAGCCATGCCAGGGTAGTTGTAATAAATCCAATACTGGTACGAGTTTGGATTTATCGTTCTGAGTTGTATGATACCAAACAACCCGGGGTTCAGAGCAGTCATCATTTAGCTGTGAAACTCATACTAACCAGCGTCCTCCACATGTACTAAAATGGCTGTTCTGTTCACTTACTATGTCCCAGGTTTGGCAAGGACACCTTAGGGGCATGTTGTTCATGTGACTATGCCCAAACATACAATATAGTGCACCCTGCTTTAGGGATGGAAGGCCTGCCAGAGGGGTGACTTACCTATAGTGCATGCAGTGTGTAGTAGACAGGGCACACAGGCTGTGTGCCATGTCGAGTTTGTCTTTTAAGATTGCATCAGAACACTCAGCCTGCAATGGCAGTGCTGGGTGCTAATGGATGCATGGCCCTAGAGGGTGGCACAATCTGTGCTGCTGCCCTGGGTGGCCTACCCTAAGTACCTCATGCCGTGGGTACCTAAGTAACATTTACTAGAGACTAATAGTGGCAGCTAAAGGTGTTGCCATTTGTATCAATACATTTGCAATTTTAGGGAAAGAACATTGGCACTGGGGGCCTGGTTAGCAGGATCCCAGTGCACTCCAGTCCACGTTGCATCCAGAAACTAGGCAAAAGGTGTGTGTGGCGGGTACTGCAACAGGATGCCACTTTCCTACACAATCTCTAAACTAAAATGGATCCATGACAATCCTGTAACTCACCTTCTTTCACCACATTACCATCTTCTTTATCCTTCCTAGCCCTGTCTGGCTACCTAATCTTTACACCAGAGTTCTTGTCTGCCAGATCACGCTATTTCCTCTTCTTTCTATTTTACCAGATTATAGCCAGATTTATTGATTTGTGATAGTGCTTGTCGATGCAGTTTCCATATTACAAAAGCATTGTGAAACCATATTTAACATATGTATTGCTTAAATGTAATTTTAGAAGCGTGACAGAAAGCTCATCTGATCTTAATCCAGAAATGGCCTTTTGATAATCGTGCAATAAATTGCAGAATGAAATGGTTTAATCTCAACCATACTTCTATATTTTAAATGCAAAAATATGTCAGAATGTATGCTCTAATTTAGCAAAACCAGAAAATCAGTGTGGAATCAGTTTGCCATATGTTTATCCCACGTGTAAATATCATTGTCAACTCTGCAGAAAAGATGCAACCATTTGCCTTGGATTTTTTATTTACACCAGGGCAAACTTCTGTGGTATGGCCCAGGGTTTTTAGCACTTTATGAGATTAGAAAGAGATGCTGCTGAAGCCTGAGATCAGGTATCTCTGCCCCTCCATGGCTTCTCAGGCCCTTTTCACCCAACCATTCCCCAGAGCTACCAAGATTCCCCTGTTCAGGCTTGACTAACTACCCCAACCCAGGGTGTTTTTTTTCCTTTGGATTCTGCAACAAGAACTACAAGTCCCAGAATACAAAGTAAAAACTCAGACTAGAGTACTACGTTGTACATAAACCTGGGAAACGTGGTAAGGCTAAGAAGTTCCTGTCAGCTTTGTTCTTCCATCCCTACACTATAGTAATATAAATTCTAGTCATGAGGTGAGTATTGTGCAACTGAGCTCCCCATAATGATGATAATAATCCAAGAAACTTTTTTAACATTTATTCTGTTTCTTGTGGAAGAGGTGCAGGAACTGTTCTGAAAGTCACATTAGTCACTAATATGTGTGCATATTGAAATATTGATAATGTCATTGTTCAATGCAGTTAATAAATCACTATTGCTCTTTGGTGCTCGATTAGCTTATGTTTGGGGTTTAAGGTACCTAAATGGAAAACTATTTTTCCTGTTTCATTGACTCTTCCTGATGTGAATATGTAGGTATGTATGTCTTTTTCTTTCCAGGCGACGGAGTTTTTCTCTGCAAAAAATTTCTGCTTCCCACACAAGCATGGAGCAGAAACCAATAAGGTTGTCAAGATGCATCGTGGAGAATAAAAATAAAATTATCAATATGTGAGTTAGAGAAGAAAAATACCATTGTTGTCCAGATGTATACAAGAGGATAAAAATAAGGGTGCTGCCTAGATGTGTTTTGGAGGTTTGTGCCGCATCTCTCTTTTGATTTTCATGCTGCCTAATCTAGCTTGCTGGGGACTGTACATACACTTACTGACACACGTTTTGAATAACATCCAAAGCAGTATAAACTGCAGATGAGATTTTAAAGAACAATTATGTTTAAACAATTTGTTGTGCCTGAAATTTGCCGGATCCTTAAGTGCAACGAGGGTCAACTGGCTTGTCATAGTTCCCAGTCTCACCTAACAGGATATATAAAGTGAACACTCCCTGCAGCACAGCAGAAGTGGGCTGACGTTTCTAAGTATGACTGTTTGCAGTTGCAGCTCCTTAATGTGTAGTACTCTTACTAAAACAATACTAACATAACGCCTCCTCCACCATTAACGCCTTTTATCGAGTTTTGGAAAGCAAACTGAAGCCAACCCCTTAGGACTTAGATTCAAATTAATATAAATATGTGTTTTCAGAGAAAGAACAAATACAGCACATCCAGGATTACTGAGCATTGGCAAAAGCTAGTAGGTCTCAGCTTTATAAACTGAGTGCTGAGCGATGGGTGCGGTGGATGTTGGTATGTAAAGCATGGTTTAAAAAAAGTAAGGGAATTAATATGAAATAATGGAGGAAAAGCAAATACTTAAGGTGACTCGAAACTGAAAACTGAGTTCAGTGTTTGCAAACTTTATAAATGTAATGATTTATTTTGCAAATTTCACACAGACAACTCTGAGTACAATCTAAAAAGCCTATCGCATGTGGTCCAGCTTCAAAACAGAGGATTTGTTGCAGGTAGTTAAAAGAACACACCCACTGCCTGAGGAATTGTCAGAATTTAAAGAAAAATGTTTGCCATTACATTTTCAACCGACTAGGACCTAAAACAAATGCTCTAGTCATTTTGTGCTATGGAACAGCCTAAGAAACAGAAGTACGGGCCTCTGGGAGAAAACTTTTATAAAGTCACTCTTCTGCCTCACATTTTGCTGAATAAGTGCAGCAGCCTGGCCCTCCCCCATCACTACAGTATAAATGATGCTTTGTTTGCAATGGCCTGGGCTTTGCTACAACATGTGCGAGTCATGAGATAAAAGAAAACCAGCATTACACAGTCTGCCATTTAGTCATATCTGGCAAAATATACCTTCTGTTGTGCTTTGACAGGCGTGGTGGGAAGCAACACTGGGAATACTGGGGGTGGGGGGGCAGGGATGTGAGGAGGAAGCATCAAATGTAGTCGGATTAAGAAAACATGTACTTTCGTGGAGTTGGGTGCGCATTGTGCTACTCTACTTATGTGTCCCTAATGGTATTTCATTTATTCAGCCATGTATATATGCACATTTATGATTGTAAATGCATATTACATTAGGCAATTTTTTTCATGTTTATCATTTAACTTGCTGCTTTATATAGGGTGATGGGGCACCACTTATTCACATACTATGTGACTTACAATGTGTAGGCATGCTCAGTGAATGTGCAACAGCATGTGTTTGCTAATTCTATTTTACTTCACTGATGACAGGGTCTGGCTTATCACAAAAGAAGAAAAGACAAGTGGTATATAAAAATTGTCTAAAATGTGTTATTTCTCTTCTGCCCTTTTGCACGACTAAGTCAAAGAGTTAGGCACAGGAAAGCTTTTCTGCTGGTTCTTGTCTCTCTTCTGTGTAAAGATAGCAGTCCCGCCAGCTTTTGAGAATACAAATGCCTCACTGTGTCAAGCTTTTATAAGCCTCAAGACAGTTTTTTTTTTTACAGTAAGACATTAGCTAACCAAGAGATGCACAATCAGTGAACTGTGTGACCTGCATCAGAAATCAGTCAGTTTTTAATAAACCTTTTAAGTAGGGTGATCGTATTGTACTTTTGTATGCAAGCCCAATGAATTCTGGAAGTTGTTGTCTGGTTTTACTCTCCCTTAGCTAATCAGACAAACACACCTGGAAATAATGATTTGTAGGTGAAAATTTCAGGACTGCAGACAGTGTCCATAATGACCCAGAGTAATGTGAAACGTATGATGGAACAACGCATGCGCCAACCACGCATGCCTGAACAACGCGGTCGGAAACACGAACTGCATTGTTTCTGCGAATGCCTTTACCACGCATGCCTTTACAATGATTTTTTGTTTTAAAGGCATATGTGGAACAGCATGCGTGGTTTCCGCATGCCATCCTCTTCACCTGCCCAAAAAATACAACTACCCCGACCCCCCACCCATCCTAAAAATTAAACTACACTGACCTCCCACCCGCCCCTGATAACGCGTCCCAATCTAGATAATTTATTCACTCTGGGACTCGTTTTAGGCCAATGAATCTTTTGACCCTGATTGAAGTCTCCTTAAGATGAGATAACTAGTCAACATGTCAATCAATAAATCAATAACTTCATTAATATTGACAATAGCATGTCAATCAAATTAATCAATTACATCAATAAGACTCGGAAAGCACCATGACTTTTCAGCCATGAATAACCACACGAAATTTTGTAAGATTTATGATATTTATTCCCTATTGATTACAATTCTACCAGCAAGTTTATTAGTCTCAAAACCAGAAAACACATCAACATTGTCATAATATGCAACTCGAATAGGATTTCATCAAAGCAAAGATCATGAATATTAGAACATAGCACAATATCAACATGGATTAATTCTAGCAGGGTATCATTAGCGCATTATTCAACAAAGCATAGATTCAGTCATTTGTCTGTTTGCGTCCGTTTAGTGAACTCATTAACTAACCTCGAATCAGCATTAGCATGTTGGGCTTCATGCAAAACAATTTAGCAACACCAATTTAGAAAACATCTAACTATGGTCTCTATCAAAAGAAGCAGTTGGTACCTAGAAAGAAAAGGCAAACAGACAATACAATTTCATCATCATATAGTTACCCTACGTAATGGTTCAGCATACAGAGTCGGTCTTCGTCCTCAGGACATCAGTTGATTCGCCATCAGCCAGGAAACACAGCAAAGTTCAGTAAGACCGGGCAAAAGGAATACCTCCCCCATAAGGAGGAAAAGTATGAATCGGGCAAGGCAAAGTAAGTAAGGATGGTTTGTAAAGTTCAAACAGCAAAGTCTTTGGGGCAGAGTAACAAAGTTGCTGGGCAATAGCAAAAGGCACGCAATGGCTTGTGATGGCATATAATGGCTCGGAATGGCTGATTTCTCCTCGTGTCCAAGAATTTTATATCGGTCTTGTTGTACAGTCTCCTAATTTTCAATTGGGCAAGTTTTGGCGCACCATCATCTCCATCCAATGGTTTACTTGTCGTCTCATTACGATAGTCACCCCATAATAGTTCTCACGTAGTTTATTGGCTCCTGTAATTGACGTCTCCAACGGGTAGAATGTCAGGTGAGGAATAAATGACATTTGTTACTCAAGTCAGTAGTCCCATTGTCTTCCCTAGTCTAAATGACCTTGTACCTGTTTCGAATTACACTGTTGTTCTCCACAAGAATGTCTCCTTAAGCAAGTTGGGTTCTCATGAGAAGATTTACTACGGTTACACACACATCTCTAACTTCTGGAAAAGTACGGCTTCATGTACTTCAGCAAGTCAGCACACTGCACGTTGGAAAAACACATTTAATATGAAACCGGGCAGCTAGGCCCCGACTCATGCTAACTAAGGCCTAGTGATTAATTAGCAAAACCTTAACATATACTCTTAATACTAGTACAAAATCATACATTAGTACATTAATATTTCATTATTAGTCAGTTTCATTAATCATCGTATACATTGGTGGCCACTCCCCGTGGGCACATTTCATACGCATGCGTTAACATTTAAATTTTCTATGCGATTTCACTAAGCATTGTATTGCAAGCTTCTCATGCTAATTATAAGATTTTAATCACACTCCATCAATCCCTCCTCTGATGACTCTTGTCATCACACAAATATTTTCCCTTCACAACATTTCACTTTCTTAGTTCCTTCATTTCAATTTGTTCCCCCATTTTTGACCTTTCGTATTTTGCTGTGAATATTTTCTCTCTTTTCTTTTCTTCCCTCTTCATATTGCGTTTTGCCAATTTTTCTCTAATTCTTTTACTAATTTTACATGATAACCATAGTCCAAATAAACATGCTAAAACAATCAATATTCCCCCTATTATTTTTGCAAGTATCCCATGCCAAATATTACTAAACCAACTTCCCACTTTAGCAAGTCCTTTTCCAACCTTTTCCCCAACTCCAGGTTCCTTCAGCTCCTTCAAATCTGCACTGTGTCTTGTTAGGTTAGTAAGTATACTTCCAATCTTAATACTGTTATCTGGAATATAAGCACAACAGTGGCGGTCATTAAGCACCCTACAGACTCCGCCACTTTTCCCTAAAAGAATGTCTAAAGCAAGCCGGTTTTGAAGAGTCATAGCCCTCTCCGCAGCAAGTTCAGTATCCATCAGGAGTATAGCCCCTGTGGAGTTTGTCAGCATGTTATCCACAATAGTAGACAACTTTCAAATCTTTATGGAATTCAAAATAACTCCCACTGAAGGAACTATTGCTCCAAATATATTACCCACAACAGCAGCCCCTGTCTCTCTTTTCTGTCTAGTATGATGTAATTCAGATAATTTAGGAAACTTCCTTAAGTCGTCAAATTGGTAAATCTTGGGAAAAACTATTCCCAAATAACATGTCCCATACCATCCCTTTGGAAGACGGTAATAAGCATTAAGTCCACATATGTAATAGATCCCCGGGATCGCTGGATCCTGTCCATTTAACATGAACATCCACTTACTCTGAAACAAAAACACATCTGCATTCACTCGTTCCCACAAATAAAGTGTCATGGTCAGATTGTGGCCTACATATACAAAGCTTTCCTACGTGTAATGCATCTATAGCTAATTTGCCTTGTGTCTTTATTGCATTATAAGCATAATCATTTGCAAACGTTAGTTTCTCTAATCCCTTTGCTAGCTTTTCTTTTAACGCTTTTCTTCTATCATCAGTGTGATCTAAAAAGCTCTTCTCTATAGGCGTTAGTAAGCAGGTTAGATTATTGCGATGCGCATAAGGTGTACCAAATGTCAGTGTAGGCTCAAAGAAACCCCTAACTATTTTTATACTATGATCTTTAGCTATCTTACTCAAATATTCATTTATAGGCACAAAATAAAACACTACATCTAGATTAGAATAGAAGTACTGAATATATTCTTGATCATAAAGCCTTGTTAATAGCAAACTACAACTTATCCTGTAAATTAGCGTCAAACTATGATAAGTAACCCCTTCTTGTACTGATGAAGGAATTTTCATGCACACATAACAATACTTTGCATCCATTGTTTCAACATACTCATTCAACAAGCGTTAGAAAACATTAGTAGATAGTTCCCCTTTTGTGTTAGTTCCCTTATGCAAATATTTCGTATCTTGCTCGAATCTCCCCCATGGTGTAAGTGTAGCAGTCTCAGGAATTGAAGCATTGTTAGTCGCACTCTTATCCACCAATGGTATTCCCATAATCACAGCTATGATTACTATCGCGCACACAACACCCAAAATAATACTCAACCATCTACGAATCCTATTCCTATTATTGTCATCTCTAGTGTTAATCATGATCTGTAAAGAATCAGAAAGCAGAACAATATGAAGGCAAACAATCAACTGAGGAAGGTCTAAAGCTATTTTTTTTTTTTCTTAAGCAAAGTATTTTTCTAGCAAGTATTTACAGCGTTTCACTCACTCCCAGGATCCTTGTCAAATCAGGTTAGCAGCTTGTCAAAATCTGTTTTTCAAAAGTCAATTCAGGGTAACAGTGTCACATCCGGTAATTTATCAGTCTCTTTTTCTCTCAGCTTTCCAGCTTTACTTCAAATTTAACACAATCTCTCTCCTCTGTAGTCAAATTCAGGTGCCGTAGTATTGACCTGGAATCTCTTGATCAAAACAGAATGCCAAGAATTCTTGCTGCCTTTTAGCTGATGTTGCATACGCCCATTCAGGACCTGCGTATGTTCTGTTTGCAACTCGCTTTCTTTTCAGCTTGCGATCACCCTGCAATTCTCCTTCACTCAGATCCTCCCTCCTTGTGGTATCAATTTCTTCCTCTATTGTTTCTTCTATTACCACTTTCTCTTTTGCAGCTTGTGGCTCTGGCCATTTATCTCCTTTCAGTGTCCTTTTACTGTTCGGCTTTTCAGGTTGCTGGTCAATGCCCTCCTCTTGTGCTATGGTGTTTTCTCTTGATGGCTCTGCAAGCGGCTCAGGAGGAGTCTGAACACTCTGACTTCCTTCTGTTTCTCCTCCTTCGCCTTCCGGGTCTGTCAGGGGCTCAACTTCAAACCCGTATCCGTCTACTTCTGGGAGAACCTCTCTTTGCCTCGGTCCTCCTGGCGCCTCAGTTGAGATAGGCTCACCGTCACCCCTCTGGATCTGGTTTGCGGTCTGAGTGACCAAGCCGTCCTCAACGGGCTCTCCTTCAGTCTCAGTTCCCCTTTGATTACTCTCCGGCCCTGAGACTTCCTTTCCTGTAGCTTTTATTTTCGACAACTCAATTTCCTCATCAGTTGAACACGTCAGCTTCTTTGTGTGACTGGCATGGATCCAATTTGGAACTCCCGCACATTTCACAGCAGTAGTGGTTGTCAGTATCACTTGATACGGCCCCTTCCAATGTGGCTCCAAACACAACTTCCTCACGTGTTTCTTGACAACAACCCAGTCACCGGCTTTCAGGTTGTGACCTAGATCAGTTTTCGGTGGCAGTGTGGTTGCTTCCACCTGGTGAGAGAAAAAGCGGACCACATCAGCCAGACCCTTGAAGTAGTCCAACACCATATCATCTGTGATATTCACAAGAGCATTGCAGGCACTGCGGTCAATCTCATAGCTCGGCTCATGAGAATTTCATGAGGAGACAGTCCTGTTTTCTTGTTAGGTGTATTTCTCATTGACATCAGCACTAAGGGCAATGCATCTGGACATTTCAAATTTGTAGCTGCACACGTTTTCGCCATTCTCGACTTCAAGGTACCATTCATCTGTTCCACTAATCCTGATGCTTCAGGGCGGTAGCTACAATGCAACTTCTGTTTAATGTTCAGTGCGGCACACAAGAGCTTAACCACCTCGTTGTTGAAGCGACTTCCCCTATCTGATTCTAAAGAGATCGGAAACCCGAAACGTGGTATCAACTCCCTAAGCAGCAACTTCACTACTGTGAGACTGTCATTCCTACATGTAGGGTAAGCTTCAATCCAGTGACTAAAGATGCACACAATCACCAGCACATACCTCAAACCTCCACACACAGGCATCTCAATAAAATCCATCTGCACCCTGCTAAATGGACCTCCTGCTCTCCCAATGTGGCTCAAATTCACCAGGGTCCCTTTCCCCGCATTAATCTGCTGACAGATGATGCACCTGTGACAAATCACTTATGCGGCTTGTCTGAACTTTGGGTTAAACCAGTCGATTTTGAACAACCTAATCATGGCATCTCTCCCAATATGTGCCTGACCATGGTAAAACCTCGCAAACTGTGACAAAAGACTGTTTGGCAAAACCATCTTCCCCTCATCTGAAACCCACAAATCATCAGGTCTTTGTACACATTGCAATTTAAGCCAAGATCATTTCTCTTCTTTGCTGGCACGTCCCTGCAACAATTTTAACTCTTCCATTGTGTCAACCACCCTCAATGCATAACCTGTGCATGTCTCATTTTCAGTTTACAATAACAATTCCCACTGATCTTTGAACGATATTCAGTTCAATGCACAAAACCATGCGACTTGATCTGCATATCCGTTTCCCATTGACACAAAGTCTTGCGATTTCACATGGGCATTGCATTTCACCACTGCAATTTCAACAGGTAACTGAATCGCGTACAACAATTCCCTTATTCTTTCACCATTTTTCACTGGAGAACCAGAAGAGGTTCAGGAAACCCCTCTGGGACCATAGCTGGCCAAAATCATGGACAATTCCAAATCCGAATCTGCTATCGGTATAGATAGTCACTTTTAGGTTCTCAGCTGCATGGCATGCCCTAGTAAGAGCAATTAATTCAGCCAATTGAGCAGAATACACTCGTTCAAGCCTAGATGCTTCCAGGATTCCGGTGATTGTACACACAGAGTATCCGGCTCTTAGTACTCCTACTGAGTCTCTCAGGCATGAAACATCAACAAAGATAATGTAATCATTTTCCTCCAATTGAGTATCTTTAATGTCAGGTCTCGGTTTGGTACACAGTTCGGTTACCTCAAGACAATCATGTTCTACTTCCTCAGCGCCATCAATATCTGTAATTTAATTAGGAAGCAAAGTTGCCGGGTTTAACACAGTACATCTTTTCAAAGACACATTGGGTGACCCTAGTATAAAGGTTTCATACTTAGTCAGGCGGGCATTTGTCATATGCTGCGTTTTTGTCCGGGTAAGTAGTATTTCAACTGAGTGTGGGACCATTACTTTTAAAGGATGTCCCATCACTATGCCTTCACACTGTGTAAGGCTTTGACCAACTGCTGCAACTGCAAGCAAAGAACCCAGTAAGGCTGCTGCGACTGGGTCTAAAGTAGCTGAAAAATACGCTACTGGGCGGTTTGCACCTCCATGGACCTGTGTCAAGACAGACAAAGAACAAGCATCACGTTCATGACAAAACAGTACAAAAGGCTTTGTGTAGTCAGGCATACCTAAAGCTGGAGCCCTGCACATGCTCTCTCTCAGTTCAATGAATGCCTTCATTTCTTTCTCGGACATAGTCAGGGTACCCGGGCCATCCTTAATCTCCTTGACAGTCAACTTTACCAAAGGCTCAGAGATAATCAAGAAGTTGGGAATCCACTGACGACAGTAACCCACCATTCCCAAAAATATCCTCACGTCTCTCTTGGATGTCGGGGGATTCATCTGCAATATGGCTGTCACTCTTTCTTTAGAGATTTTCCTCGACCCTTTCTCAATTAGATGGCCTAAGTACTTCACTTCTTTCTGACAGTACTGCAGCTTCTTTGGGGACACTTTGGGGGTCATTCCGACCCTGGCGGTCATAGACCGCCAGGGCCGGGGACCGCGGATGCACCGCCAACAGGCTGGCGGTGCATCCAGGCCAATTCTGACCGCAGCGGTAAAGCCGCAGTCAGAAAAGGGAAACTGGCGGTTTCCCGCCGGTTTTCCCCTGGCCTGAGGAATCCTCCATGGCGGCGCTGCAGGCAGCGCCGCCATGGGGATTCCGACCCCCTTCCCGCCAGCCTGGTTCTGGCGGTTTTGACCGCCAGAACCTTGCTGGCGGGAACGGGTGTCGTGGGGCCCCTGGGGGCCCCTGCAGTGCCCATGCCAATGGCATGGGCACTGCAGGGGCCCCCTAACAGGGCCCCACAAAGATTTTCAGTGTCTGCGTAGCAGACACTGAAAATCGCGACGGGTGCAACTGCACCCTTCGCACCCTTTCCACTCCGCCGGCTCCATTCGGAGCCGGCATCCTCGTGGAAGGGGGTTTCCCGCTGGGCGGGCGGCCTTCTGGCGGTCGCCCGCCAGCCCAGCGGGAAACTCAGAATGACCGCCGCGGTCATTCAGTCATTCGCGGCTCCCGCCAGGCGTGCGGTTACCGCCGCCGGCGGGAGTCAGAATGACCCCCTTTATGTCCGTTCTTTCCCAAATTATTCAGGAAGGCAATTGTGTCATACCAGCAGTCATCTTTCGTTTTGGACGCAATCAATAAGTCATCAATGTACTGCACTAGAGTCGAATTAAAAGGCAGTTCTAATGATTCCAAATCCTTCTTCAATATCTGATTGAAGATGGAAGGTGATTCTGAAAACCCTTGAGGAATTCGACACCAACTGTAAACCTTGTCCAGGAGTTTGAAACTGAAGAGAAATTGGCTATCCTCAAGAAGAGGCACCGAAAAGAATGCTTGTTACAGGTCCACAACCGTGTACCACTCTGCATCACATGGAACCTGAAACATGATCACGGCTGGATTTGGCACTATAGGGCAACATTTTACCACTATCTCATAAATTTTTCTCAGGTCCTGGACAATTCGGACTTTCCCACAAGGCTTTCTCAGTCCCATTATTGGCGAATTACATGGGCTGCTCAAAACTTCTTTCAAGACCCCTTGCTTCACAAAGTCTGCAATTATCTGCGTCACCTGAATAAGGAAGTCTTGTGCCATGTGGTACTGCGTTACCTGGGGAAACACGGCATTTGGCTTCACATCTACTTTGACTGGTTCTACTCCTTTTATCAGTCCCACTTCTTTTCCTGTCAAGTCCCACACCTTCTCTGTCACTGTTCCCTGTAATTCGGTTGGCAAATCGGTCACTGTAAACATTGGGAAGAAGCTTATCAAAGGGTACTCCTCGTCTGTGGTCTCAGGCTCTGAGATCTGACCATCGTCCTCCTCGTCATCACTGTTTGTCTGCACCTCAATCCCTTCATTAGAACAGGTGATTGAACACCTCGTCTTACACAGTAAGTCTCTTCCCAGTAGGGATTAGGGATACAGGACTTGAATCACAGACTACAAACCTATGTAATCCCTGGAAGGTACCAATCTCAACTTGGACCGGATCTTTAATCGGATTTGTCAGGAGCTGATTTGCTACTCATACCACCCTTATGGTACGCCCCGAAAGCGGCAATTTCTGAACCTCTGCACTTCTGACTGTAGAGCGTATAGCTCCCGTGCCAACCAGGAACGAAACCTTGTGACCCATCACCTTCCCCTGCACGTAAGGTCCCCTCTGATCTACTTCTAGGGACGCTGCAAGCCTGCACTCTTCAGTATCTGAACAATCATCCGACCATTCATCGTTTATTCCATTCTCACCACGCAATGGGAACTGTTGTACCGTATTATTTTGACTCATTGTTTGGCCTGTGACCTGTTGAGGAAGCATCACCTGTTGCTGTCCCATCGGAGGTAATGGCAACTGCATTTGCTGTCTAGGTACCATGGGAATCTGCTGTTGTATTTGCTGCAACTGTGCTTGTTGAACGTGTGGCATTTGCATTTGTTGCATAGGCTGGAGACCCTGCATCTGAACCATATTATTCTGGAAGTTTGGATTTTGGCACCTCATTCTTGGACCCCTCACATTCTGAAATGTACCGACATCATTGTTTTGTTGAACAACACCATCCTGCACCATCATTGGGCACTCCCGCTTCCAGTGTCCCACGCCCCCACACGCATGGCATGGTAACACCTTTTTCATCCCCTGCACATCATTTTGAACCACAATAGTATTCAAGTCTGGACCACTGTTCACAAAACCTCCCCGACCTCTGCCTCTTTGTTGCGTCTGAAACATTTCATTTCCTTGAGCTTGCTGTTGTACCACCTGCTGTACTCCATTTCCCTGCATCCCTGCCTGAGCTGCCTTAATTTGCATCACCATCACCTTTTCTTTCAGCTTCTTTGTTTCAATTCAATCTCATCACTACAGTATTTCGCATACTGCAACACCTCATCAATCGGCTTTGCTTGCCAACAGATCAAATGATTCTTAATCATCTGGCTAATCTCTGGCCTCAGTCCCTCAACGAACCTGAACACCAGATGGTTCATGTCTTTCTGTTCTATGACCTCTGTGCCACTGTAATGTTTGAATGCCTTTAACAACCTCTCATATTAAGCATGTATCGACTCTTTGCCTTCTTGTGCCGTTCGATCAATCTGCCAATCAATATTTTGCGGTGACACCTTCCGCTTCAAGAACTCAATCACCTTATGGTAATACCTCATCACGTCAGGAGACGGTGCTCCAGTAATCTTATCCCTTGCTGGTTCCTCTGTCAGCCAATCCACACCCCTCTTGCACTCAAGCCACAAATCAGCTGGAACTATAATCTCAAACAGTGTATTCAAGTCTTCCCAAAGACATTTAGAAAGCTTCACAAACATGTCCTCTGCTGATACCACTCTATCGGCTTTTCTCTCAACCTGGGATAGTCATTCGTAAATGACAAAATGTCACCTCTAGACCACGGTACATGAATTAGAACCCCTCCAGCTGTTTCTCTCATTGGTAACATCTTTATTGTTCCTGTGTCTGGCGCAGCTTTCGCCTGCTGTGGTTCCGGGCAGTCACCTTTCCCCTTATCTCTTTTCTTTGCCCAACTGCCTTCCCACTTCTCTAATGCTCCCCAAACTTGAGCACTCTGTAGTATCTCTTTGAGGTCTGCCTTCATCCCAGTAGACCTCATATGGTCAAATTCTTTAGGTTCGAAGTCTAACCTATAACTCCTCTTCATATGCTTAGTATTGTCTAAGTCTATGCCGTATTTGTCTGCTACGTTCGCTAACCTCTGGTGCACCTTACTCACTTCTTTGGTTATTTTCTGGCACAGAAACCTCAATTCCGCTTCAGTGTAGGATTCTCATCTGTTACCTCCCATAGTCCCTTCAACTAATTCTTCTGCTTCCACACCCAACCTTATAAAGTTCAGGTATTCCTCTCTCTCTGATCGCTCTGTTGTCACAGGAGTAGTCTGCGGAGTGTTAAGCTTGTCTAACCACTCAGTCAGTTGCTGCACTGTCAAGCCTTGCAATGAGATATTTCCAGCCTGCACCATCGGTGTCTGTGATGTCTTTGCACTCTGTACCTGTGGAGCCAGTAGACCCAAACCTGCTTGTCTCATTGTCTCTAGAGGAACCCCCATTCGACTGAAGTCCAACAAGGACCTAGATCCTTTGACTGTCTGTTCTCCCGGTGTCGTCCCCTGGAAATTTCCTGTGAACCCTCCACTTATCACGTCTTGAATCATTACTCCTTGATCGCATACACTAGGCTTTGCCTGCGCATATAGCGGTAGTGGCGAGCCAACAGTAATCAGCAATGATATAGCAGCTGTTGCCTGTCCGTTTCCCAATCCCTGTGGGGCATTAACTCTCATAGCTTGATTCATCATAGGTGCTGTAACTGACTGCGGTCCTGTGACCGAAGTGTAATTCAGGACCATCTGTTGCTGCGGCTGGGGCAGCAATTGTGGAGTTGGCTCAATCTTCACTAACTTTGATCTCGTGTATACTGGATCAGGCGGCACCATCAAACTTGTAGTCGTCTCTAATACCGGGACAGCAGGGTAAAGCATCTGAATCGGTGGTGGCTGCAACTGTATCTGCGTGTCTGGTGCAGTGGATACACTAGCACCATTCTGTGTCGGAGCTGATGTGATAACATTATTTGCCGGTACTGCACTTGTGCCTCCCTGATTTTGTGTCGGATTTACAGGAACTGCACTAGTACTCGGTCTATTGTCATTCATGGCATATGGTGGCGGTCGATCATGTAACAACTGATTTAGAAACTCATCATCATCAGAATCATCTGCATCTGCCCAAGACTTCTGAGTCTCCTTTTGCTTACTAGACTCCTTGTCTGTTTTACAAGTTGCCTTTCTCCCCTGTGTTTCGGCTTCTTGACTTATTGCCGGAAATATCCTAACTCCGTCTATTATTTCCCTTCTCCACATCCTGTTCTCATTATCCCATCTGGCCTCCGCTAGAGTCTTCTCTGCTTTCCTCATTCTCCACTCAAATTGCTTCTGCTGTTTCTGAATTGCCGCCAGTTCCCAAATTGCTAATGCCTCAAACTGAGTGGGTCTCAGAGGCGGCTTCTGCTCATGTAACACCCTCCGCAAATTTTCCAGAATCCTTGTATTGAACGTTCCGTGCTCCGGAAACGCCAAGCATCCTTCCTTTTCTGTCAGTTTGCACCATTGCTTTAGCCAAAGGCATGGCGCTACTCCCTTCTCCTCCATGACGGCATAAGCCAGAGTATCCTCTGGCGGTGTAGGCTCCCCCACACTCGCGGTAATATATGTATCCCCCCTCAAAGCACCCCTTAAAGCCTTGAAGAACTTTATTTTTGCATCTTTTATTTTGCTTAGAATCTAATCAGGAAGTGACTTTAGTTCCCAGAACACTCTTCGCCTACCTTCTCAACCAATTGCCTCTCACGGACGGCTGCCAATCCGTGCGCGACCCCTCTCGGCAACTGACCTATCCCAGCGCGGCTCCAATGACGTCACACTCACACACACTGCGGCTGACAAAGTCTTGCGGCTTGTCTTCCTCACTCTCTATTCACACAAAAACGAATGCAATATATTGCGAGCACTTTAGCAACAAAAACCCAAATTCGCTGATTTACTACAGGAAGGGTAACACAATCGCTTCAGAACTTTACAGAGATTTCACATGAAGCCTCGGCCGATACTCTCTCCTTCTCAGATCCCGCACTCGCAAGCAGAATTCGACCCGCAAATCCTACTCTCGACTTGTCAATGGTTTGTTCCAGTGCACTTTAGAACTTGCCACATCTCCATCGAAGGTTTCACTCACACACTTTGACTCAACTCGACTCATCAATCACGCCCGATTGACCTATTAAACAGCGCAAATTACAACATAAACCAAGTGTCTCATACACTTATCAATATACTCCGGAGTCTTAGACTACGCCGGGTCCCTACATCACCAACAACCACGTGGACAATTTTTTAGCACAAAGAGCCACACTCACATGAAGTTCGCCGACTTCCCTACTCTCATACTGCGGAGTACGCCCACTTCTACTAAAACATTTACTGACCTAAATTCTCACAAACCTCACAATTCACCTGCGATATGCATAAGCTGAGCAAGCGCAAGTTCTACACCACACATACTATCACTAGAACGCCAATAACATACCCAACTCACTTCGGCAAGGTCCGAGATTCCGGGAAAGTCATTTGGGACTTATGGGCACATCATACCTCCAATTTGCATTATTTCAAAAACACTTTCTTAAACAATGGTCCCTCGTCCTAGGGCCCCAAAGGGCCTAAACCGTCCACGCGTCCCAATAGAGATAATTTATTCACTCTGGGACTTGTTTTAGGCCGATTAATCTTTTGACCCTGATTGATGTCTCCTTAAGACGAGATAACTAGTCAACATGTCAATCAATAACCTAATTAATATTCACAATAGCATGTCAATCAAATTAATCAATGACAGCAATAAGACTCGGAAAGCACCATGACTTTTCAGGCATGAATAACCACACAAAATGTTGTAAGATTTATGATATTTATTCCCTATTGATTACAATTCTACCAGCAAGTTTATTAGTCTCAAAACCAGAAAACACATCAACATTGTCATAATATGGCAACTCGAATAGGATTTCATCAAAGCAAAGATCATGAATATTAAAACATAGCACGATGTCAACATGTATTAATTCTAGCAGGGTATCATTAGCGCATTATTCAACAAAGCATAGATTCAGTCATTTGTCTGTTTGCGTCCGTTTAGTGAACTCATTAACTAACCTCGAATCAGCATTAGCATGTTGGGCTTCATGCAAAACAATTTAGCAACACCAATTTAGAAAACATCTAACTATGGTCTCTATCAAAAGAAGCAGTTGGTACCTAGAAAGAAAAGGCAAACAGGCAATACAATTTCATCATCATATAGTTACCCTCTGTAATGGGTCAGCATAGAGAGTCGGTCTTCGTCCTCAGGACATCAGTTGATTCGCCATCAGCCAGGAAACACAGCAAAGTTCAGTAAGACCAGGCAAAAGGAATACCCCCCCATAAGGAGGAAAAGTATGAATCGGGCCAGGCAAAGTAAGTAAGGATGGTTTGCAAAGTTCAAACAGCAAAGTCTTTGGGGCAGAGTAACAAAGTGGCTGGGCAATAGCAAAAGGCACACAATGGTTTGTAATGGCATATAATGGCTCAGAATGGCTGATTTTTCCTCGTGGACAAGAATTTTATATCGATCTTGTTGTACAGTCCCCTAATTTTCAATTGGGCAAGTTTTGGCGCACCATCATCTCCATCCAATGGTTTACTTGTCGTCTCATTACGATTGTCACCCCATAACAGTTCTCACGTAGTTTATTGGCTCCTGTAATTGACGTCTCCAACGGGTAGAATGTCAGGTGAGGAATAAATGACATTTGTTACTCAAGTCAGTAGTCCCATTGTCTTCCCTAGTCTAAATGACCTTGTACCTGTTGCGAATTACACTGTTGTGCTCCACAAGAATGTCTCCTTCAGCAAATCGGGTTCTCATGAGAAGATTTACTACGGTTACACACACATCTCTAACTTCTGGAAAAGTACAGCTTCATGTCCTTCAGCAAGTCAGCACACTGCACGTTAGAAAAACACATTTAATATGAAACCGGGCAGCTAGGCCCCAACTCATGCTAACTAAGGCCTAGTGATTAATTAGCAAAACCTTAACATATACTCTTAATGCTAGTACAAAATCATACATTAGTACATTAATATTTCATTATTAGTCAGTTTCATTAATCATCGTATACATTGGTGGCCACTCCCCGTGGGCACATTTCATACGCATGCGTTAACGTTTACATTTTCTATGCGATTTCACTAAGCATTGTATTGCAAGCTTCTCATGCTAATTATTAGATTTTAATCACACTCCATCACCCCTAAAAACTACACCAATACCCCCCACCCACCCTGAGCCCTAAAACCTACTGCAACCCCCCACCCGCCCTAAACACTGACCCCACCCCAAAATGAAAACTACCCCTCCCCTAAAAAAAACAAAATTACCCCGACCCCCACCCCACCCTAAAAATAAAACTACCCCAACACCTCCACCCACCTTAAAAATGAAACTACCCCGACCCCATCCCCAAAATAAAACTACCCGACCCCTCCACCGGCTCCAAAAATACAACTACTGCGACCCCCCCACCGGCCCCTAAAAACTACCCTGTTACCCCCCCCCACCCTGAGCCCTAAAACCTACCCCAACCCCCACCCACCCTAAAAACAACCAACCCCACCCCAAAAATAAAACTACCCCACCCCTAAAAACACAATTACCCCACCCCCTAAAGCCCAACAACTCCCCTACACCCCACCCCTAAAAATCAAACTACTGCGATCCCACAAACCCAAAAATACTAACTAGCCCCACCCCCACAAACCAAACTACCCCGATCTCCCCACTCCCAAAAACACTAACTACCCGACACCCCACAAACACTAACTACCCTGACCTCCCACACCCAAAAACACTAACTACCCTGCCCCCCACCCTCAAAAACAAAAGTATCCTGATCCCCCACCCTGAAAAACCTAACTACCCCGATCCCCCAAACCCAAAAAACAAACGACCTTGACCCCTCACCCCTAAAAAAAAAACTACCCCACCCCCAAAAACCAACGACCCCCACCTGCAAAAACCAAACTACCCTGACCCCGCAACCCAAAAAACAAACTACCCTGATTCCCCACACCCCATCCACACCCCACCCCCAAAAACAAAAGTACCCCGACACCCACACCTCCCAAAACAAAACTACCCCTCCCCTAAAAACCAGAAGTACCCTGATCGCCCCACCTCTAAAAAAACAAACTACCACGACCTCCCCCCACCCCAAGCCCTTAATCCACCCCTAAAAGCTACCCCCAACCCTGCCCCAGACCTGACCGCGTCCTCTCCCGATGGTGGCTCCCTTTTTCTCTGCCTTAACCACGCATGTGCGTTGTTCAGCACATGCATGATTAAGGCAGAGAAAACGGGAGTGCATTGTTAACGCAAGCGTGGTTCCACTTGTGTTAACAACGTCGGCCGTTGTTCCAGAGGTTCCCCATTTTTTTTCAAGTGACCTTTGGCAGTGCCTCAATTTTCCTATATTCAACGCCTTATTAAAAATTATAAAATGCGTAGCATTGCACTGTTGCATGGCTCCGCCTCATACTTGTGGGCCTTTGTTCTCCTTTTATGTTTTAAAAAACTACATAAAACATGCATTGGTAAAGTCAGTAGGCTTACCCATGGCAGATGTGCAATTTATGTTAAGTTTTTTCTTCAATATGTTATAGGCAAAAAAATATATATACAAAATTATGAAAAGCAAACATCGTACACAAGCTCCGACACCGAAGAGTGTTCCTTTTTCTGGCAGCTGAATGAATGTGATTAGAAACAATTTTCATCATTCACAGTGCAAGACAGAAAGTGGATGAAGTGGGCTAACCCACTGCCCTATGCTCTTTACCGTGGTGGGTGTATGTAACATGTGAATTACACTTGAACAGATCAGTAGATGAAGAAGGCTGATTAAAAGCCCCTTCGCATATATGCAGGTATTTTATTATGATTTTTTGGAAAATGTGAGGCTGAGGAAACAACTGAAGCTGTCTCCAGGCCAGACTTAAAAATGAAAACAGCCCCTTGTTCAGTTCGGGTCACCAGCGAGGCAAATTGAGAAGGACTGGTTGAGTGGGATGAGCTTAAAGATCAGGAGGTCGCATTTGATGTTTGTTCCTGTATAAGTAGTTCAGCTGTGGTTGTTTCTTCAAGAAATCTGATATAAAACTAACACTTACTTCACATACAACATGCAGCTCCATTTCTTTATTTTCAGCGCAGGTCTTTCCTGCCTTGGAGTCAGAGTCTATGAAGGCAATGTAGCAGAGGTTAAAGAAATATCCGATGGCAGCTTCCTCGGAGATCTGAGGAATGCTGCTCGTCTGTCATCAGATACTACTTGAATCACTTTTGCACAGCTTGTGTTGATAGAGGGCAAGAATTGCCTCATGTCAGAAAATAAAAGCAATCTTTAAAACAAAATGAAAAAGAAGCAGCTCTCTTGGCTTCTGCTGTTCACGCGCCACATTTTTATCGCAAAGTCGGGTAAATATTACGTTTTACACATTTCCAGGCGCAGAGTGAATAGGGTGGCCTATAAAGAAAGAAAAGGAAAATAATTGCTTTGAAATTAAATATAATTTGTATCGGAGTTTTGCAATTACTTATTTTATATATAAAAAAATCGAAATTGGAATATCCTTAGGGAACGAAAAAACTATGAGGTTCAGAATAGCTTTTATATGTAACCCTGCGACTTGATGCCTCCGACAAACCTCGTAATTGGGGACTGGTGGTAGAGTGGGTAGGGAGTGCACAGAAACTGGTTTTGAAAGAGGCGGGCTAGACAACTGGTACTGGGGGTTTAATGAAAGCTGTTAATGGAGTACTAATAAAAGAGGAGGTAGGAGACTACAGAAAGCTACTTGAGATGGTTGGAATGCACAAAGACTGGTGATGCTGATCTGGTGTTAGGGATTGCAGAAGGCAATAATGGGGGAGTGGAACTAGGTAAATTGGGTCAAAGGTGGCTGGTTCTGAGTGACAGTGCTCCCTGGAGGCCGGTGAGTGAAACTGCGATGATGCAGTGCATTTCCCCTGGGGGAGTCTCCTGACTTTATTGGAGCGCAGCTCTCCCTAGTGCGTGATCTGTATGTAGTAAGTCAAAAAGAAAAGAAGTTCCAAGGGCTCATCTTAATATTTTGGTGCTCTTTTTTTTGGGGGGGGGAGCCATGGATGGGACGAGATGCCTACGATGTGAGGTGAAGTGGTGCTCTCTGTAGGATTGGCTCTGATTCTTTACCCTGGTGAAGTCAACAGACCACAGCACAACTCTTGACCAGTGTCAATGCACCTGTTTTAGAATGGGAAATGACCATTACATAGCTCTGGGGAGCCTGTGACCCAGCCACATATTTCTTCATAGCAAGCTGTAGTGTTGTGACCCCTCCCCCCCCAAACCTCTGCACTGATGCTCTTTCATGCAATGGAGTGAGACCCAGAGCAGCAGGGATGTGTGCTCCGAGGGTGCACACTAAGGGCATCCTCCTTTCGGTGAGTGTGAGTGCTATCACCTCACTAGGCTGTAGGGAACTGACAGTGGTGGTAGTGAAATGATCATAACAATAGGGCAGGTATTTTTATCTGTCACATGCGAAGATGAGCAGCTTCTCCTGTGTTTTAAACATTTTCTGACAGTTAACTGGGTGCTTCACTCATCCATATGGGACATGGATGATGAGATTTGAAAAGGGTGCATGCGGAGAGTGTGTGATGGGTATCTCTGTGATCACACTGGGATCCATTTTCTATAAGGCAGACTCTAATGTTATCTATGATGGATCTTTGGAGGGAGAGCCATCAAGGCTTCCCTAGAGCATTACAGGGCTACTTTGTAGTGGGTCAGACTGGGGAGTGTTAAGGAAGGAGACAGGGGAGCCCTTTTAAGCTACAGTGTTTCCCCCATCCCTTCCTGGTCCACTGCCTCTGGGTGAGGGTACCCTCACAAACATTAATAGGTGTGGAGAAGCTCCCCTTGCTATTGTTCCCTTGTTTTGGGTTGCTTCTGAGAGGTTAATCTCAGATCAACTGCCTCTATGCATACACTTGTAACAAAGTCACAGGCTGGACCACTCCGCGTGAAACTAGCTAAAAACCAGAACTGCCTACAACCAGCCACAGAAAAGAACTACTGGAATGCACAAGGATATCCTGTAATTTAGGTATAAGATGGAACAGCAACTTCCAATTAGTATGCCATCATTTTCTGACAAGAAGAATAGGATGCTACACTAGCAGCGACAATGAGATTTCTTTGAGATCCAGGGTTTGGGGTATACTGGCCTCCAACTCTACTGACCATGTTCTACACCATTAACCTGGAGAAACTCAAGTAGTCTGCCAGGAGGGGCTGTTTCTATGTACTTCTAGATAGACAGCTGGATGACTTCTCCAGAGAGACCCTTGATCTACTCCTGTATGCAGAAGAGGCTACTCAGAAGAACAGAGGACTGAGAAGGAGGCTATACAGCACAAATCAATGTTGTCACTGTTGCACAGGGAAATACCCAAGCTGTTGTGCTATGAGTAAGGATGAAGAGTCCTGATGTGTGTCTCTAATAGAGGTGGCATAGGTACCTGAAGCTAAGGGTGTCATGAAGCTCGTCAGGAGACGAATTATTCTACAGAAGTGACAAGAAGCGTTCAAAGCACTATGGGACCCCTAATCACCATCCACATTCAGAATAAAAAGAAATATGCCAGGAGAACACAAACTTCATCAAAAAAGTGTCACCACTGTGACTCTGGTTTGGCAACCCTTTGTTTGGGTTGGAGGTTTTGTGCTTGGGCCTGAGGAAGATCCAAGCCAAAAAATGTAAACATTTACCACCTGCTTGAAAAGGTGGAAAATGCTCTGGGTGCTTTTTTCCATGCCCACGGGCAGACAGATGGGGTCTGGGTGGAGCAGGATGGAAGGATTTTTTTAATTCAGCTGGAAGGAGCATCTTCTGCTTCGTCATGCAGGTATGTAGATGGGCAGGAGCTGGTCACAGGAGGTGCATCAAGTCCCCAGCTCCACTGATGGTTCCAGGTCCGATATCTCCAGGCCCATAATTGTCGGATATAAAGTTTAAAAGTCCGATAATTATGGGCCCACAGACACCACTAAACCTGCAGTTGCCCGGAGAAGCAGCCCCTGGGCTACGCATACATGCCAATAAACCGAATCAGTCGGGAGAATCCCGATTTTTGAAGCCCAAACTGGCTTTATTTTACGTGTCTCCCAATTTATTTTTCAAAATCTCCCACTTACCTGCTCATAAATAGTGGCATTTATTCCCGCTCCAGGCAACTCATAATGAAGACCTAAGTGTTCATAACTCCTGCTCAGGATGGATAATAGGGCTCGCTTTCTGCTCTGTATCTAGAGAAGGAGAAGGCTCCGGGGAGAAAGAGTTGGGGGGCAAGCAAGAGCACCACAGTTGCTATTTCAGCCACTGGTAACGGTCCAATAAAAAGAAGCTAAAATAAAGAGACCTAGCAACTCGTGGACATCAATTGAGGTAGCCCAGGGGAAGCAGTTACTACCGTTCTTGCCCTTTGACATCATTGACATATAGCAGTCAGGACAGAAAACAAAAATCGTTTTGTTGGGCCATTTGCATTCTACAGGGCATATTTACAAGAAAGTGGCGCATCATAGATGATGTACTACTTTTCTTGTGATCCCCCCATCTGCACCTAACGACACTGTTGTTTTATTGTAAATACAGCACACCATGACGGTCGTTAGCACAATAGCGTCAACATTTTTTACACTGTTCCGGCACTTTGCTACACTAGCGTAAACAATTTGACACTAGTGCAGCACAGGAATATCCATTGAATATAATGGGTGCGTCATTTTGACGCTTGCTTTAATCAGGCATTAAAAATGACGGAAAAAATGGTGCCGTAAAATGTTGTAATTTCACTGCGCTATTTCTTTAGGCTTCCCTGCGTTGGAACGCCCTCCCGCCAGCACATATTGTGCCTGAAGCAGCCATAATGTGGTGCATGGGGCTGCAAAGTGGTGCAATGCAAGCATTGCCACACTTTGTAAATACAGCATGGGGGGAAAGCCACCTTAGCATCAAAAAATGGTGCTTTGGCTGCACATACTTGAGGTAGGGGCTTGCAAATATGCTCCTATATTTTTTTTATTCGATATCAAATACCTGGGCTGCAAATGGGCTATATATTATTGAAGGGCTAAGGGAGGAAAAAAAGGTCAAGTCTGTGGAGTTCCAGAATGAAAAGGTGCCCGATGCACTTCCGGTGTCCCGGGCATTATCGTGAATTGACGTTCAAGTTGTAACCCTGCCCAGCCTACGTATGCGTAGGCAGTTGGAATACGTGGGGCTGATTGTGTTCGCCTCTGCGTGCAGTGCAACCTGAAAAGACACAAATGCTGGAAGTGCATGTGCATAAAAACACGTCCACGGACAGATGTTATTCACACCACCCGGATATGGTTAATTGCTGCCTACAGCAAATACACTTCCGAGTTCCTGAACGACAATGACTTACACTTTTGTCTGTCGTACTAATTGGCCACTTGTTTATGTTTTTTAACCATGAAGATTGGCGGGTTTGAAAGAATGCTGACTGCATGCTATTGTTAGTTTGAAAATCGTATCTACATTTTACATCTTGTGTACAAAGTACACAAAAAACACGGTTAGGGCACCTGCACTCGTATGCGTTTCTTCTGAAAGCAATAATTATGAATATGAAATAAGAGTGGCTTCCAGAATGCAGAGTTTCGTGTCTTGCGTTTTCAGTTAAAATTATACTATTATTGGAGACGTAAAACAGACACAATAACTGATAAGTGTCAATTTACTACCCTAAATGGTGGCCAGTTAGTAGTCAAGCATTGTGAAGACGGATGCTAGTCCAATTATACCTGCGTTACTAGCGCATACCATAAGGAGGAATTTTCTTGCACGTTTTAGCATTTTTTGCTGTGTATGGAGAAATGAGAAACAAAATGTTATTTTTCAATTATCCATATTGTGCAAAAAATCCTATTTTGCATGCTGAGACTCTTGGTCTAATTCATTTTCAGCACTGGGTATCAGGGTCGTAGCTAACAACAGCGCAGCAGGTGCAGTGGCACAATGGCCCAGAGATGTGAAACACCCATTTCACCTAAAAAGTGGCAGTTTTTCGCTACAAAACCTTGAGGGGAATAATTTCCTTTCTTGCATTAGGGCCTACGGCTCCCTTGGTACACCACAGCTGGATATTTAAATGATAATGTAAAATAAAAGAGGAAACATGTAAACGGAACACGTTTCGATCGCACTGAAGCACAGCCATGTTTTTTTTTGTTTTTTTTTCTAGGCAGTTATTATTAGCTGTGCTGACGCTCAGGTCGCTCATTTCCCTTTAGTTAATGTCCTGTTGCTCTGAATGAGTTATTCTTCACCTTGGGACTCTGGACTTCTCCAGATGGACACGGACTGTCAGGAAATGCCATTCCTGTTGATCACTGCTCCTGCATTCCTGTACCACATCCTGGGTTGCATGAAATACCTCCTCTTTCTCTTAAGTGGAACATATGGTCAACACGACCAACTTCTTGAGTAGATGAGTCATGCCAGGAATTCGAGGTGCAAGGCTCTCTTCAAAGGAGTGACTAAGGGCCATATGTACGAACACATTTTCCCATAGACATAGAATGGGCAAAACTGCTTGCTACATCTGGCCCTAAATTCTTTGGAGTTCGGAGACTGCAGCAGGTTAACAAGGCATATCCTGAGTGTTTACCAGTAATCTCCATCACACTTATTTAACACGTCCTCGTTACACATGCCTTGTAAATAAGGGCACCCTTAAACAGACATATTGAGGAAGGGACTGCGGGTGGAGCAGGCCCTAACCAACCTTTCATTCGCATAAGGGTGAAGTAGTTTAACATGTTAGGTCGTCGTTCTTGGGCTTCAAATTCCCCTCACTCCGATGACCATGGTGACAGGCCATGAACACTACAAATGCTAACCACTATAATTCAAGAGCTCTATCAAGATGTTGAAAAATTGGCTGTATTGGTATATATTCTATTTACAAATTAGGATTGTCTATCGCTAGATGTGTTTTTACTTCTGTGCAAATAATATTTGATGGTTACATAAATTTAGTCCTCTTAATTCATGGTTCTTAAATCTGTAGTGAGAGCAGCGTTGGGAACTTACTGAACACTGTGCACAATCCCAGTGAGAAGAATGGCTCTCTCTGCTACAGCCTGGCGGGTTCCTGAACACTGAGTCTGTGCTGCCAGAACCGCTCTGGCATCTCCATGCCTGGAGTAACCCAGAGGGGTGTTCTGCGAGTTCCTTAGGGTGCCAGGGTTAAATGGCGGTGGCAGGAGGATGGGCTTTGGGATCAAATTTGGAACAAATAATGTCAGAGTTGGGTTTCTTTGTTGGGCGAATCAATGCCATACCTTTCCCAAAAGGGATCCAGGTAAAGCTTTATAACCAGCCCTTGCCAAGATGGTGTCTGCCCCATAGATGTTATTCGAGGTTCCCAACCTAAGATTGGATTCAGATGTTTCCTGTGATGTGAGTTCCTGTTTGAGTCATGTATGAAGGGGGAAATAAAGAAGAGAGGGAAATGTGTTATACTGCTTTTGTTCCCTTTTTGTAGTCACGTGCCTCACCGTCGTGTTACTATTTTCATCCCAGATGTTTGCTTCTAGCAGTTTGATCTTCTGAACAGTATACCTAGAAGTCTTGATTGGCTCTCTTCTCCTTCCTGAGATCAAGTGGAGCTAGGTGTCTTTCTGGAATCTTCAGTATTGACCTTCATCTTCATTCAAAAGCTACAAGATTGCCGAGGAGGTTTTTCTCTTTTGTGTTTTTTTTTTTCTCTTAACTGGGGCCCAGTCCAGGATACATTTGTCACTCTTCATACATAGTATTCTGTGAAGGGCGGTCCCACGGCTGAACTGGAAGGAGTCACTCTTTCCTCAGGTATCAATGCAATTTAATTCAATTGAATCTTTATTGTTTCAGCCAAACTGGCCATAACAATTAAAAGTGCTGTACTGTACAATTTAAAACAAAATATCACTACAAAGATCGCAGTTAAATCTTAAAATTCATTGGTTCGAAATTTCACAGTAAAATCAACAATCCAATAAAAACACTTAATTTTTGGCCATTTGACCATTTGACCAAACTGCGGTTCGCGTATAAAAAAGTAGTCCCAGGTTGAGCAAATGGGTCTTGGCTAGTGCAAATTCTATGTTTGTGCAGGAAGCCTAGCGACTCAATCAAGGTAACATAATAAGACTGGCTCACATTATAAGATGTGCCAGACGAAAGGTGTAAAAAAAAAACGAAAAGAGACCAAAAAATATGACTGTCCTTCAAGAGTACACTAAGCATAAAGTGCTAGTGCATTTTATCCATTCAACGATGGATCCAGAGGCAGCTGCTGCAAAATGACTTTAAAACATATTGGGCGTAGAACACTGGTACGTTTACCTGCCCTCCAGTAATCAGCCCAGCAGCATCCACCAAATAAAATACATTTTGGCCACCTTAGTGTTAAAACAACCACAGGGAGAAAGTGCTTTTGACAGGCATGATCTACTTAGCGATGCTCCCTATGTGCATTACCAGTACATTTGGAGGGCCATAGGGTACGTCTCAGGCAACCTGTTTATATTGTTAGAGCAAATAGAACATATCAATTTCTAACGCCCCATCAGTCTGTTTCTTGCAGACCATAAAAATATGTTAAGAAAGTGCTATGGTGCTGGTCATTTGATGTTGCAATCGTGCTAAGGTTGTAGATGGAAAAATGTGTCAGAGATCGATATTCAGACCACTTAAAAGAATTAATAGCTGCCCCTTTACAAGCGTTGTCTGTCTGCGTGCTGCATCTTTGTGCACTTCTGCTCTTTGTTTCCATGCTGCATAGATACAAGATGAAACAGCCCGCCCAAGTCTGTGTCACATGATCTCATACACAGAAACTCAGCCTCATTGCACATTCTAACCTTGAACTTTAAGAAAAGTGGGCATAGATATTGCTTGCAAAGGTAAAGCGTATGAAGATAGAACAAGTGGAAGTGAGGTCATGTTTCTCAGCTACCCAGAGAACACAAACGGTAGTCTGAACCCTCATCAGAATTGAAAGACCACCTCTTGATAACCCAAATCACCGGCAATGTTCCCAAACACAATTTTAAGTAAAGGGATCTTTTTTCTGCTTGGTAGATGCCATCAATGAAACCAATAGGAGTCCACTCAAGATTTCGTGACAAATAGCGTTTTAACAGATGACCTCGTTGTTTATACAGCACTTGATTGGAATGATCCAAATATGCCTTTATGGGCAAGTCAAGACTTCGTTATTGTTTCAGGATGAAGCCAGAAACCTTTTAGGCAAATATTAACTAAGACCTTTAACAAATGGGCAAACCATGGTAGTGATAGTTTCATGACTTCATAATATCTATTAGTGTGTGTTGGACATAGTCCTTTTTCAGGGTCATCCTCAAATTTTTTTGCTTCCTTCCTTCTATTTTTACTGACCTTTTTCTGTTGGATTTAGGACTCTGGGCACTTTACCACTGCTAACCAGTGCTAAAGTGCATATGCTCTCTGTCTAACTTGTATTTGTGATGGTTTATCCATGATTGGCAAATCTGATTTACTAGTAAGTCTCTAGTACAGTTTGTGTGCCCAGGGCCTGTAAATCAACTGCTACTAGTGGGCCACCAGCACTGATTGTGCCACCCGCATCAGTAGCCCTGTAAACATGTCTCAGACCTACCACTGCACTGTCTGTGTGGGCAGTTTTGAACTGCCATTTCGACTTGGCAAGTGTACTCACTTGCCACGCCAAAACCTTCCCTTTTACTACATGTAAGTCACCCCTAAGGCAGGCTCTAGGCAGCCCCGTGGGCAGGGTACAGTGTATTTAAAAGGAAGGACAGGTACTATTGCATTTTACATGTCCTGATAGTTAAATACTGCCAAATTCCGTTTTCACCATTGCAAGGCCTATCTCTACCATAGGTCAACATGGGGATTGCCTTTAAATATCTTTCCAGTGTAGTTTCCCATTGGGAGCACATAGAGATATGGAGTTTGGGGTCTCTGCAACTCACAATTTAAAAGTACACCTTTTGGTGAAGTTGGTTTGTGGATTGTCTATTTGTAAATTCCACTTTTAGAAAGTGGGCATTCTCTTACTTAACTATTTTGTGCCTCTGCCTGGCTGCTGAATACACGTCTGAGTCAGACTGGCAGTTGGGCTGTTTGTGAATTCACTTTAGACAGTGACAAAAAGGGAGCTGAGGTGTGCCCTGCATATCCTGATGAGTCTTCCTGGGCTAGAGTGGGAGGGATGAGCTGGCACCTGCACTTGAAAGGGCTGTGCCTGTCCTCTCTCACTACAGTATCCAAACCCCCTGTGTGTGTCTTTGGCAGGGCAAGGGGGAGGCAGGGTCTTGTGCACTACAGAGACTTTTCTTTGACGTTTGCCTACTTCAAAGGCAGAAAGGAGTGTAGGTATAGGGCTGCTGTTGCCACAACTTTAAATTACTTCTGGATCAAGAGGAACCTCTGCCAAAGAGAAGAGCTTGATGCTTGAGGAGGACCTGCCAATCTGCCTGCTTCTTTGCTGTGCTAGTCTGCTGCTGCTGCTTCTGCCTTAAGAGGGGAAGGACTGGACTTTGCTTTTTGGAATCCTGCTTGTGAGGTTTCTCCAAGGGATTGGACTGAGCTTGCCACCTGTTAAAGAGTCTCACAGACATCAAAGACGTCACATGCCACCACCTGGGTACTCCTGCTGAGGATCCTGACTTGCCAAGTGGGGCCAATCCATTCCCTGGGCCCTCAGATGTGAATTCTGGTGAGAAACAAGAAGATCCAGACACACCTACTCCTGACGAGTCCAGAACTGGCACCGCTGCACAACTTTGCGCCATTGCCCCTAACCTGAAGCCTTGGTCCCCACTGGAGTGTGATGACCCCGAACAATGCTGCATGCCCGACGCGCTGCAGCCTCACTGAAGTCCCTCAATTCTGTGAGTCCTGAGTGCCATGTCACCGACATCCGTGACACCCAATTCCGCAGAGGCGCCTGTAGCCCCGTGCTGTGACCCTGTGATGTTGCCCAACACATATTGACCCACCGGATTCCTCGACCCCGCCGGATTATCAGGAACCAATGCCCCTCACTGACTCTGCATCACCTCCCCTTCTTTGCAGTAAGGAACCAACAACTCATCAGATCCATCGACGCCTCATCTCCCCAACTTAGTGCACCGGCTTGTTTTCCTCATTACCACAGGCACTATACCTGGGGGTCTGTGTGACTCCGTGACGGGCACCGCCCTCCTTGAAAGTGAGGTCAGATTGTTGGTAATGACTCCATCAATGGTGCTGTGATAGCCCCATTTGGAGCTATTGTGTTTCTAAGCGCTACAATGAAGTTTAATCTTTTGAAAATTCATATCTTTGCTTGTGTATGTTGTTTTTTTGTCACTTTGGTCTGGTCTTGTTTTACTCGGATATATATTGGCTATGTTTCTAAAGTGGTGTTGAGTGCTTTTGTGGTGTTTTCGCTGTGTTACTGTGGGTGTTTGTACAAATACTTTATACATTGCCTCTGAGATAAGCCTGACTGCTTGTGCCAAGCTACCAAGGGAGTGAGCAGGGGTTATCTAAGCTGTGTATCTCCCTTACCCTGACTAGAGTGATGGTCTCTACTTGGACAAGGTGCAAACTAACTGCCAACTATGCACCCCATTTCTAACAGTGTGGATCTGTAAGACATGAGGTCTGCCTTAGACCAGATACAGAACCAGTATTTTAATTGTGCCACTATGATGTAATCCTCGATTTTTGCAATGTCTAAATTGATTCTCACACATCCATTGGTGTTCCCCGGCCCAGGTGAGGTAACCGTCTTATAAAGCTATTTTCAGTGATTTGTAGTACTGGTCTTTTTGTGTCCGCAAATCTCAGTGTTGTATGTGCTTGCTACCCTTGCTTTCATTTGAATGGGAATGAAGCTCCTTAAAGTACATTTTGGAAGGCTGCCGTTACTTTGATGCAAGGTTGATGGAAGAGATACTGTAATTGTTTACTCTTTATGTACACCTGGATGTGAATGCTGCATCTAACCTCTTCACACTGTATTCCAGCGGGACCTGTGTTGTATGTACTTGGTTTCTACATTATTTTTTCTTTGATAAAAATTAAATAAAGGTTTTAAAAATTCTCTATGAACAGGCAACAACAAACAAAGTAGCCTCTTACTATGTGCTCTGAAACACTTTGAGGCCTCATAAATGGTAGGTGAGAATCAAAATCTTCGAGGATGACTGACATGAAATTAATTACTGATGCCATGGGAATAATACCTAGAAGAGTTTCTATCCAAAATAACATCAACTTCGCCAACACGTATGCTCCCTTCAGGCTATTTATTAGGTGAAATTCCAGTGCTGGCTTTGGTATCAGGAAGAGGATGAGAAATGTAGAAGGGCTCTTTTTCTCAGGAGCCAGTGCTATAACACCATTCTCCTTCGGTGTTAGTACCCACCTGTACAGAGCTTGCTCCGGGATCTGGGTCATTGAGTTACACTGGCACATGAATCTGCAGGCAGCTAGGAAAACTTTATGCAATACCTGTTCCTGACTATGTTCCACTTTGCGACAACATTTAGTTCTCCTCAAGGACATGGCCGAAATGTTAAACTCTTCCAGAAACTGAATGGAAGGACATCTGACTGGCAGACAGCACCACGACAAAGACAGGAATGGCTAGTAGGAGAAGAGTGAAAACAACTCTAGTATTACCCTCAAACCTCTGCCCTTAACATTCCACCTGAAAGTGAATGTATCCTTTCACAAAGGTCTGCATTAGGAGTTGAACTTAGTACATGGCCACCTCAAGGATTAGTGAATCTGTTCTGGAAGAAAATAAATATCTGGCTTGGCATCTTCGGTAGCTAGCTTTCTCAATTTTCCAAGTTGGAGTGCTAAGTAGTTTCAGAATCTGGAAGGGGAAATTGAGCAATATAGCTTTCGGGGTGGGTGGACGTCACTCTTCAAGCACTGAAGCAAGTACTGTGGCTTTTGAACCCAATAAAGGCACGCTATCACAGCCTATGTTGGCCATTAATGAGATACTGAACATACCTAGGAGGAGACTGGGCTATATAATGAGAGTACCTTCCCACCTGCAGTCTGAGGCTAAAAAAGGTAGGAACCCTTTCAGACCAATGTCCACCCTCCTGTCCACGTTATCCACTGACTAAGCTTCCTATTAGGTCTTACCTGCAAAGCTTTGCAGGAGGAATCAACCTTTAATAAGTCAGAAAATTTGCATTTGAACCCTTTTAACATATATGTCTTGGGCTAGTATGAAAGGACTGTGAAATGTCAGTGTACTTCCATATTGAAAGCACAACCTTGCTGATGCAGGATAGCAGGAGAGCGCTTACCACAGACAAGTTTAAGATCTTACGGAGAGGCATCTGCTGAAGTTAAACCATCTCTGTTCATATGAAGGGCACTTACTCATTGAAATCCACACTATTTCACATAAAAGCTGAGACTTAGACAATCACTTTTCACTTTAAATATGTTTTCAATACATTTTAACAAGAGGCAAGCAAATACTGCAACACCATGACCGAGTACACCTTCATAATCACCTTGCTGAAAACCTGAGCCACAAGTTTTTACTTATCGCACACAGCAACAGCAATGTCATGACAAGGCATCATCAAGCCCCTGCACTCCAGGTTATCACTGAACATATTGCAGCCTCTCCCCGCGAGACAACTGAGGAGTACAAATGGTGCAACATAACAGAACTGTGCTACTAATCACAGATTACTTTCTCATAAACCCCCTTATATTGCTTTTAGAAACATCCTCTCAAATAATGGCAGTACATTTCAAAACCTCTCTTCCAAGAGTTGTCTTTCAATAGCACATACAAGCCCTGTGGGTGACAGGTTTCAAAGCTATCAGATTAAAATAAATCTCTGATTTTGCGCTCCTCAAGTCTGGTCCTGAAGCTATAATTTTTTCAAATTGCATGCAATTCTTCATGGCCATACTCCAACCACAGATTGTAGCACTCAGTGTCACAACTGCATGAACCTTGGCCTTTCCCCCTCGTCCAGGCCAATAGCCTGTTTACCTTGACCAAAGGTTAGGAGTGTACCTTTCACAAACATCTTATCATGCACCCTCACAATCTTCATTTTTGTCAAAGAGGCCCAGAAATCCGGCAGGCATAAATTCCCCTGAGGGATGAAATAGCATTGCCTACCCCTTATAAACAGAGCTGGTCTATTCTGGATGTTTAGCCTTTCTGATTGAGGAAGTTAAAGAACACCCCACAACAGCCTACCCATCCATCCTTTACAGCCTACCCATATGAGTTCACATTTATTTAAGTTCAACCTTAAGCCATTCCACAAACACCCTAAACAGTGCCACCTGATGTTAAGTTTCAAAGCTAGGCATAGAAAAGCCTCAAAGCGAATTTACCTTTTAAAAAATCCAAACTCTTAGTCATGGGTAAATCTCAGTCTGGATAAATCTATTCACCATAAACTGTAAATAATATAAAAAATCCAAATACATCTTTATCTGAATGACTAAAAACAAATAAAGCTCTGTGAGCAGCAAGTTCATGTTGATAGTGTCAATTCTAGTAAGCCAGGACAGAAACACATGGGTTCGCCTCATCAAACCTGTCACATCAAATGTAGTTCCAGATATCACATAGGGCTGAACAGGTTATTAATTGATAATATTCTAAGAATTATAGGAGCAGCACAGTAGTGAAGTGGTAGGACAAGTCGGTGCCTTTCAACTGTCAGCTTCAACTAAACACCCTCCCAGATTCTACCTTCCATTCTAACATTCTCACATTCTAAATGCATCTCTCTCATTTAACATACTCTCTCAAACATCATACAGCTCCACAAGAAAACATCCCAATGAAAAGTGGAGAGGTGAACATCCAAAATAGAAAGGTCAATACATGTTCACCTTCAAGATGACAATGAGTGTGGAGAAGCCAAAAGGATATTCTCTATATTTCTCAGGTTAAGATCTCACCTAATACTGCATCTAATCCATAGATTGTCAGGAATAACTGGGCACTCAGCAGGTGGTGTGGATGGGTAATATGAAGAGTCCGCACTTCCTACGTCATGACCAAACAAATCCCTCAAGAGTTGCACCATGGTGCTCTATTTGTTTGGGAGAAGAATCTATGCTTCTTTCCCCATAATGAGGAGGTCTCACGGGGGGCGTAGTATGGTGTGTGGGAACATATGTAACAAAGAAAACATCTAATGATTGATTAACCTTTGGTTGAATCTGGGCTGTCACTATCCGTCCAACTGAAATAGTACCACCTTCATCCATAAAAGCTCTGTGCAAAACATTTGTGACTCTGACGTGATGAGGCAATTAAGCATTTCACTTTCCCCACCTATATGGCAATTTGAAGCAGACAAATTGCTATTCATGAGGAGACCTACAAGATACTCTGCCCTTTTAACTCATCATATACTTTCCATTTTCTTATTTTGGCAGTACAACTTTCTGGCTTACACTTTTGTAAACTGCTTCTCTCCTAATGCCAGCGCTTTTTGAGGCCACAACCTTTTCCTTCAACCACCACAAAACAAGACAAGACCCTGGTATTTGACCTTTTAATAGTTCAAATGGTCAATTGCCCATCGCAGAATAAATAGAGGTCCTCTAGTAAAACAATATGACTTATGAGGCTTTGTTCCAATTTATCCCACATTGACTGCCAACTAAAAAGCCTCTTTACGTGTGCTGAACCTGCCCATTAGCTCCTGGATGCCACATCTGTTAAGATGCTCAATAAAATTTACACATACCAATTGGGGCCCATATTCTTACACTAAACATTTTGCAGAAGACATCATCCATAAATTGACCATTTAATCTGAAGTGAAATTTTCGACAACTTTCAGTTCTAGCCATTTAGTGTAATAGTGAGTCAAAACTGTTGTGTAAACATCCCTTCTAGTAGGAAGAAGGAAATACTCCATATTGCCGATTCCCAACTTTTACCAAGGGCCTTACAGATGCTCTACATGCAAAAGATTAACAGCAGAAGCCTTGATAGATGTGTCACTCTTATTTCAAATCCAGCACTATATCATGTTTTAGCCACCTTGCCTACAACAGGCTAGCATATTCATTAAAAAAAAACTTTCTTTCCATGTGCCTCTTGTGACCCAGGCCAGTAATTCTCCTTGTTACATTAGAAGGCTGAACTACTTTGTCCCATCTCATAAGGATGCCATTATCCCATGACAACTCCCCTTGCACATTAGCAAAATACCTCCACTCGGCTCCGAATTCCCGTTCTTCTTGCCATGCAAAAGTAATGTACTCCTTAATCTTTTCGAAAGTGGGGTCTGGTTACATAGTTTGATTCCAATCTACCTCAGTAAAAAACATCATCACCTAGGCGTCTCCTTGTTGACTTAGCTTAGCATCATGAGTTGTAACTCCTCCTTTAAACGCCCTTTCATTCTCTTGTCCTTTCTTAAATTGACAAAAGCGAGCAGGACATGCAAATATCATATTGGTTACTCTTCCCCCAAATACTTTCTATTTCAAATTGATAAACTTTAGGTTTGTCTGTTGACCTAACTAACCTGACAATGAGCCATCTAGCACCTCCCGGAGAAAACATATTTACAATAGACTTGTGATCAGTTGAGAAGAATAAATTTGGACCCTCAAAGAAATATTCAGAAATGCTCAGCTATCCAAGTGTACGCAAGAACCTCCCATTGAATAAATAAGCAGTTCATTTCAGACTGGCAAAAGGATTTCAGTCCATATGCTATTACTCATGTACTCTGACAATCCCGCTGCTGCAAAACATTCCTGCAATTGCTAGCACAGACAGCAACTACAGATTGTTTTCACACTACAAAAGGTTTCAAACACAGATCATGTACCACATCCTCCTCAAGTGGCTCAAATCAATTTTTTGTTCTGTGCCAAAATAATTTTAGCATCCTTCCTAAGTAAATTGCTTTAGAGGCTAGAGTTGAGAAAAATAATCTTCAACAGACTTTGCATAAAATTCCGTTACGCTCTAGAAGGGACATTTGTCAAATAGGGTTAAACGTTTCCAGAGTTTCTTTAACACGATAACCTTTGGGTGCTATCCCCTCTTTGGAAATGGAATGACCTAAATACGCACACTCTCACAGCTAAATGTACATTTGTTAAGCTTTAAGGTGAGGACCTTCTCATATAACGCCCAGAATACTCTTTTGAGATTTTTGCCATGATGTACTTGTTTTTTTCCCACATGCATGTATGTCATCGTGATAGGTGACAGCACCATTAACTCCCTCCAATGTCCCTTTCATAAGACACATACAGCACCTGCAAGAGCAAAGGGCATCCATTTGTATTGGAGCATTTTCTATTGTGTCATGGAAAGCCACCAAGTATTTCAGTAAAACCGATGGTAGGCGTTCACAAGATCCACAGTAGAAAAGACAGTTGCACCTTCAAAGGTGGAAATTATCTCATACTTGTTTTGGATTGCATGACAGTCAATCCAAATGGCATTGCTTAGACTGCATAGATCAATACACAGAAGAAAATTACAAGACATTTAGAGGGAAATAACAATAGGATTACACAAGGAGAGCATTTAACAACCTCTATTATATCTTTGGAACAGAAGTTCTTGAGCATCTCCTTGCACTCCCCACCTATATGATGATGGAACATTCCTCAAGTGATGCCTTACAAGATGACTTACAGAAATGACCTCATCGTTTCACCCTGGGGATACCTGCACTTCAATGCTGCTGTTTCTCAATCACCTTGTACTTTGATAGGGCTGAGAAGCCACATGCAAGAACACTCTGGGTAAAGGGAATTTGAAAGACACACATCACTGCATAGTTGACTCTTTTGGATCCGGTATGGATTTGCCTCATGCATTTGAATCCTGGAGGCAATAAACAAATAACATTTACTATATAATCTTCTGAATAGAACTATCGCACGCTATCCCGAATGCTGTGTATATCTTCTAGAATTGTGTACCCTCTATAGCTACATATTCTTGTGAATATAAATGGTTTGCATGCACCATATAATATGAAATTCTTGGAAATGCCCCTTTCTGCAAGATTCCCCTGTCTTTTTGCTTCTGACCTCCTATTTTTGATCCTCTGCTGAATTTCGTTTTTGTAGCTTTAGGATTCTGTGTACTTTACCACTGCTGACCAAAGCTAAAGTGCAAATGCTATTTGTCTAAATGGTATTGGTGACTGGTTCTCCATGATTGGCATATCTGATTCACTAGTAGGTCCATAGTAAAGTTCATTATGTATGCCCAGGGTCTGTTGATCAAATGCTACCAGTGGGTCTGCAGCACTGATTGTGCCACCCACATGAGTAGCCCTGCGAACATGTCTCAGGCCTCCTTTTGCAGTGCCTGTGTGTGCAGTTTTAAACTGCCAGTTCGACCTGGAAAGTGTACCCACTTTCCAAGCCCAAACCTTCCCGACTAATACATGTAAGTCCCTAAGGTAGGCACAAGACAGTCCTGTGGGCAGGGTGCAGTGTATTTAAAAGGGAGGGTATGTGCTTGTGTGTTTTTCATATCCTGATTGTAAAATACAGCTAAATTAGATGTTCACTATTGTAAGGCCTATCACCCCCCAGAGGTTAACATGGAGATTGCCTTGAAATATCTTTCACGTGTAATTTGCCACTGGGAGCAGATAGAGATATGGAGTTTGGGGTTTCCAAACTCACAATTTAAAAATACATATTTTGGTGAAGTTGGTTTTTAAATTGTAAGTTTGAAAATGCTACTTTTAGAAAGTGGGCATTTTCTTGCTTAACCATTCTGTGCCTCTGCCTCTCTGTGGAATACATGCCTGGGTCAGGATGACAGTTTGGGTGTTTGTGAATTCACTCTAGATAGTCAGACAAAGGGAGCTGAGGTGTGCTCTGCATATCCTGATGGGTCTTCCTGGCCTACAGTGGTGGGAGGAGTCCAACTTCCTGGAGTGTGTCTGGGCCCAGGGCAGGAAAGGCAGGGTCTTGTGCACTAAAAAGACTTTCCTTTGAAGTTTGCCTAATTCAAATGCTAAAATTAGTATAAGTACTGGACCTCTGATACCACAACTTTAGGACATTTCTGGACTGAGGGCATTCTGTCAGGAAGAAGAGCCGGATGCTGTAGGAAGGACTGCCCCTCTGCCTGCTGTTTGTTGTGCTGGCCTGCTGCTTCTGTCCTGGGAGTGAAAGGACTGAACTTTGCTTTCTACATCCTGCTTTCTAAGGTTCTCCGAGGGCTTGAGCTGAGCTTGCCTCCTATTAAGAAGTCTCAGAAACATCAAAGACTTCAACTGCCAGTACCTAGGCTCTTCTGCCACGAGTACTGACTTGCCAAGTGGTGCCAACTCCAGTCCCTGGGTGCAAACTGGTGACCATTAAGGAGAAAATCCACACATTGACGCACCACTGCAGAAATATCAATGCAGCACCTGTCTTGTGACTGCAGAATCAATGCAGCGCCTGTTTCACCGTGGCTCAATCAACACAGCATGTCTGGAGTTTCCACACATGACTATGGGTGTCAATTTCTCAAGACCATGCACCGCAATAAGGAACTGAGGCTGCATGTCTGGAAATCAACGCATCATCTTTCCTGCGAGGAAAGAATTGACGCATCAACTCCCCTGCCAGTACGGAACCAATGTACTGCCTCTCTTGTGAGGAAAGAATCAATGAATCACCTCCCTTGCGAAATAAGGAATCAATGCATTCCTTTGCTTTTCGATGCATCACCTTCCCTGCAGCCTGCATTGTCTTTGATTTTGACGCATCCCTAGTACTTTATGCTAAAACAATATCATCATTGACACCTATGGATTAAGACTTGTTTTAACTTTTTAAAAGTGATATCTTTACTTGTGCATGTTGGATTTTTGTAATTTTGGTCTTGCTTTATTCAGATATATATTGTCTATTCTTCTAAACTGATGTGGAGTCCTTTTGTTGTGTTTTCACTGTGTTACTCTGTGTGTGTGTGTGTGTGGGAGTGTTTGTGTGTATACAAATACTTTACACATTGCCTCTGAGAAAAGCCTGACTGCTCGTGCCAAGTTACCAAGGGGATTAGCAGGGCTTATCTTATATGTGTGGCTCCGTTACCCTGACTAGAGTGAGGGTCCCTACTTGGATAGGGTACAAACCACTGCCAACTAGAGACCACATTTCTAACATAAATGATAGTCTAAAGTCATTTCCTATGCTGTTTGATGATATATGCATGTAGAATCTAATCCCTTAACTTCCTTGAATAATACTGAATTCGGTTTACGATATGTTCAGAAAACCAAAGCAAGTACATAATTCAAAGACCTTGGAAAAAAATGGAGATTGTGCTTTTGAAGAAATGACCAAGTTTAAACAAACACAGATGGCGCACTCCAACAACAATTAGTTCCACTCAAGAAATACAGCTTATACCATGGAGAAGATATCCTAAAGATGATAGTAGCAGACGTCAGTCTTCAAAGATGGCCACCACATTAAAAAATGCCTGGCACATTTTAGTTAACGTTTTTGTCTTGCTTGGAATGTGACTCTCACTATGTAGATGTCATCTTCGATTTGGCACACCAAGTACTCATTATTTCGGCTTCCATTTTAGAAGTATAAAACATTACACAAATCTACATTCAATATTAATTACATAAAATCAATATTCAATGTTTATGTTTATGGTTAATATATTTATATGCAAAACACAACTTGTAATGTTCTTGGCGCTAAACTATTTAGAGGTCCTTAATTTATGATACTGGTATTAAAATCATCATTTGAATAAGTGACATGTTAGTGTCTTTCTATACAGCAAAAGGGATAGTTGTGTTCATAGCGATAGTGGCAGAGCACTCCATTCTTTTGCTACAGCCACTGAAAAAAGCGTAGGCCCTTATTACAACATTGGCGGTATTTTGGCAAGACCACCGCGCTGGCAGCTGCCAAAATACCGCCAGTGATGGTGGTCTCCTGACTGCCGTATTATGAGGCACACAAAGGAGACTGCCGAAATACAACCTCATTACAGCCACCGCCAGGAGGACCAACAGTGAGAGAGAGGCAGTCCCACCACCTGCACCACCACAATGTGAAGGCTCCACGCGCCATATTACAAGCCACATTCATTCCAATGGGAACGCGTCGCTGTCAATGGGGGACTGGGGCTCATGACGATCATCGCCCGCGGTGACGTCAGGAATGCAGCGGCCGTCACCACCGACATCTCCACCGTCCCAGACAACCTCCTCGACTTGGGCTTTAGTGTGGCTCTGTCAGGTTGGGTCGACTGTAATGGAGGGTAGGTGTGTGCCAGATGTGCATGTGTGGTGGGTGTGCGTGTGTCTGTGTGGGTGTGTGGAGGTGTGGGGGTGCGTGTAGGGGCGACAGGAGTGATTATTCCTTTTGCCAGGTGCATTACCACCAGGTTTTTTGTGGTGGGGCGACTGCTGCAAAATCCCTGGCGGTAAGCACCCTCGTGGTCTGCCCACACTAGCGGACCTGGTGGCGATGTGGCTGTTTGCCATCCGCCACACCGGCTTGCTACTGATACGGCGGTCTGCACCGCCGGGCCTGCGGCGGTGAGACCACCACCTCCACTGCGGCAGTCCTCGGCCTGGCATGGTCGTAACGAGAGCCCTAGTCTCCATATCTAGCTGTTTGGGTTCTTGGGATGTTAAGGAGAAACTGCCCATTAGAAAGAAGATGTTTTGGAGACCATTAGCATGGTAATTGTTTTACTGGGACAGGTGGGGGGTTGCAATACATGGCTTTATGTAAATGGTAAGGGATCTGAAGGTTATCCTGTCTTGTACTGAAAGCCTCACACCACCGGCCCAGAAGAGGCCCCCGCCGGCTGCCACGGTCTGCCCGCACTGGCGAGCCTGGCGGCGATGTGGCTGTTTTCCGTTGGCCACACCGCCTTGCTCCTGATATGGCCGTCTGCACCGACGGGCCCCCTACAGACAGGCCACCCAAATCAAAATCAATGTAAATTCCAAAATTATGCACATCTTTAGCATTTTTTAGTTTGTTGTCTTGTAACTGTGGACCAATGTAAATTTACCATATTCATTTTAGGTGATGTTAAAAGAATTTCTGACTTGTCAGTATTTAATTTGAGATAATTCAAGGCTTACTATGTAATCATCTTCAAACTTGAAGTACTGGTGCTTGAGTGATTCTCTTCTGCTTACAATTCAAAAATCGATTGTGTATTGTCAGTATACATATAAAAATTTGTCTCCAAGAGATGATAGGTGACACATGTATAAATTAAAAGTTTGAGGCCTGATGACCACCATAGATCAGCAGTTATTAACATTTTTACTTCTGTGGACTCCCACTTAATCATTACTGGAACCCAGGGACCCCCACTGAATCATTCTTGGTATCCAGGGACCACCAGTGACCCAGTGAGTCAATACTGGTAAGCCAGGAACCCTCGTTTAAGCACTTTCAATGATTGGACTTGTAAAACAATGCACAAAAAATACAGACACGCATTCATCAAACAAATACACAAGAGATTAAATATTTAATTTAATTCAGAAACAAATAGAAAAACAAATGTAGGTTTAATAGGAAGGTTGGAGCTTTTCTAAGTTCAATTGACACTGCTCATTGTTCTTACTATGTTCTATTTGAGGCACTTGCAGTGCTCCCACGAACCAATCTGAGGATACTAACTTAAATTTAAGCCTCCAATTTCAAACTCCTTCACAATTACTGAACGTTTTAACATTTTCAGTTGTCTATTTTGCTTCTTTATTTCCATAATCTGTTTATAATATTTTATTTTCTAAGCACTCGCAGACCCCTTCAGTAGGCTTTGCAGACCACAGGGGTCCCCGGACCACAGTTTAAGAATCACTGCCATAGGTCATTTCTTTTGGAAAAGATGATAACAGGAAAGTGAAACAATCTGTGTCTGATTATTCAGAAAAGATTAAAGCCAACTTAAGCCTGTGTTTCTAATTCCAGCTTTGTATAATCTTTTTACTAAAAACTGATAGTCTATCATGACAAATATGGCTGAGAGGTCCACAGTATCAACACCCCCAGACTAATGGCATCCATCATTCTTGTCAGGTCATCAAGGGCTGAAAAAACAAAGACTAAGGGCCAGATTTATACTTTTTGATGCTAAACTGCGTTAACACAGTTTAGCGTCAAAAAGTATACTGCCAGCTAGCACCATCCCAAGACGCCAGCTGGGCGTCATATTTATGGTATGACGGTAGCCGGCTGTGAGGCCCGGCTAGCGTAAAAAAAAAAGGACGCTAGCCGGTTGGGGGGAGCGCAGGGATAACAGGGGGTTTAGCCTCAAAGGATGACGCTAGTACGGGCAGAGGCATAAAAAATGCCTTTAACCAGACGAGCGTCATTGTCTAACGTTAAAACCCCATGGACATGGCTCCTGTCTTAGTTAAGACAGGAGTCATGCCCACCACCCCAATGGCTCTGCCCACGGGACACATGTCCCCTGGGCATGGCCATTGGGCACAGTGCCATGTAGGAGGGGGCCAAGTTAGGCCCCCCATGGTACTACAAAAATGTTTAAAAAAATACTTACCTACACTTACCTATACTTAACTGGCGTGGGGTCCCCCATCCTCTGTTGTCCCTCTAGTGTAGGTGGGGTTATCCCTGGGGCTAGGGAAGGGTACCTGTGGGCTCTTTCCATGGTCTGTGACCATAGAAAAAGATCCACAGGTCCCCTAACGCCTGCCCTGACCCAGGTGTTAAATAATGGCGCTAAGCAAGCTTATCACCATTATTTAAGGCCCCCATGCCCTGTGCTTGATTTTAGCACGGGGATAAACATGACGCTAATGCCATATCGTAATATTTTGCCCAGGAACACCTACCTTCCATCTCACTGACGCCAGGTCGTTTTCCACAGGCAAAAAGGGCCAGATTTATACTGTTTGACACTAAACTGGGCTAACAGAGTTTAGCGTAAAAAAGTATACCGCCAGCTAGCGCCATCCCAAGATGCCAGCCATGCATCATATTTATGGTATGACGGTAGCCGGCGGTAAGGACCGGATAGCGTCTTGAAAAAGGAGGCTAGCCGGGTGGGGGAGGTGTAGGGGGAACAGGGGGTTTAGCATCAAAGGATGACACTAGTACGGGCAGAGGCATAAAAAATGCCTCCAACCAGATTAGCATCATTTTCTGACGTTAAAACCGCATGGGCATGACTCCTGTTTTAGCTAAGACAGGAGTCATCCCCACTACCCCAATGGCCATGTTCAGGGGACATATGTCTCCTGGGCATGGCCATTGGGCCCAGTACCATGTGGGGGAGGGGGAGTTAGCCCCCCGTATGGCACTACAAAAAAATGTAAAAAAATACTTACCTCTACTTACCTATGCTTACCTGGGATGGGGTCCCCCATCCCCTGCTGTCCCTCTGGTGTGGGTGGAGATGTCCCTGGGGCTAAGGAAGGGAACCTGTAGGCTCTTTCCATGGTCTCTGACAATGGAAAAAGGCCCATTGGTCCCCTAATGCCTGCCCTGAACCCAGGTGTTAAATAATGGCACTAAGCAAGCTTAGTGCCATCATTTAAGGCCCCCATCCCCTGTGCTTGATTTTAGCACGGGGATAAATATGGCGCTAAGGACATATCCTCATTTATTGCCCAGAAACGCCTACCTCGCATCTCATTGATTCAAGGCAGTTTTCCGCAGGCAAAAAATGACTTTACCTCCAATATTTTGGGGCTAGACATATATATGGAGTTAAGTTTGCGCTGAATAGCGGAAAAAAATGACACTAATTCAGCACAAACAGAGTATAAGTATCCCCCAAAATGACTTTAACTCCAATACTTTGGCGCTAGACATGTCTAGCGCCAAAATATAAATATGGATATAAATATGGAGTTCGGTTTGCGCTGAATTATCGTGAAAACAATTACGCTAATTCAGCGAAAACAGAGTATAAATATACCCCTAATTCTGTACTTTGTCCTTGCATAAACCAGGTTAGGTAGGTATCCAAAAGATTGTGATGTCCAACAAAACCTCAGACTTGAAGGAACACTATTTCTTCCAACAATTTAGGCAAGTAAGGGAGAATAGAGACAGGCCAATAATTGCATGGATCCAGTAAAAGCTTTTTTATTGAGGTCTCGTGATTGCCATTTTCAAGACTTCGAGTAGAGTGATAGTATCAGACAATTCTCAAAAACACAATGGATCTCGTCGACTAAGCTAAATGCAAGCTCTGTTAGAACTTTTTCTCGACAGATATCCAGAAGGAGCCTGAAACCTGACTGTGTGGTGCTATATTTTTGCGATGATATACAATTTGTCAAGGATTTCTACTGGTTCAGCCATGAGTTCCATTGAAAGGACATACTTCAGTTTTTCTTCTGGTTCATTTTCTATTTCCTTTCTATTTTTATTGAAAAAACATTTGTAAGGAAAGATGTTTACAGATGGGCGCTGAGGAAATTGTATTAGATTTACTGTATTCTGGGGCTTGAACTTTTTTTACAGGTCTTAAAATTCTTTGCTCAGGTTGGGTGCATTGTTAGGTCCAGTAGAATAATACTGCTGTTTAGCTTGTTAAACTTACAATATTCTTTAGATGTTTTTCTGAAAAGCACTTTCTAGAGGTGGATCATATATATTTTGCAATGTGCATTCTGGCAAGTGAAGTTGTGGTTTCATTACAGTTAACTCATTATAGAACCATGGATTTTCTCTTTTTTCAAGAATGTGGCCTTTTCCGAACAGGAACTAATTCATCTAATTATTTAATGTGCATACTGTTAGATTTCGAGATCAAAACTTTAAGATCTGGAGGGAGTGGCTTCTAATATTTTGTTTCTTTATTTCTCAGATTTTTTAACAGTTTTCGATGCTGAAAAAGATTTCAAAGGGACCCTTCTACAATTGTTTGCAGAGCCTCTTATTTCTTATATTAAATGACTCCAGTTTAAAGGTAATGGCAAAATGCTCATATCATATCACAAATAGCGGGTTGTCAATTGTGATCCCCCGAACGTACAAAAAATGGGATTAAGAAGATGTCAAGCAGTATGTGCGGGTTATATGACATAACATTATTTTTCCCTTCTGAATATATAATAGGCTTATCTCCTCATACAATTGGTTTAATGAGTCATTATGAGGGTGTGTTGTTGGTACATAAGAAGATAATCACTTTTTGCTTGATTTATAAAGTTAGCACCAGATTGTCATATGCAGGACTATTTAAGCTCTCTAATTTTATTAGGTTCAACGTGCCTCGATAAACTACTGCTACTCCACCTTCCCATCTACTTTCTCTATTCCCTGTAATGGCTTATAGTTAGAGGAAACTCGTTTATCAAGTAAACCTGTGTAGCTAACCATGCTTCCATTAGGAACTTGATATCTAGTTTATGGTGTTGGATAAGAGAATAGATTTCTCCTCTATGTGCCATCACTTAGTGGACATTGTATAATAATCCTTTCATTGAGGAGATCATCTCCCCATTTTTGGTTCTTGAATGGCAATATTCTGGAGTGTGGAAGGTTTTATCTGATTTGAATTTATTATAGACTGTTTTTTCTGAGTGAAGCTTATTATCATTTAAAACAAGAAGCTGACTACTAGAGTAATAAATGGGGGGGGGGGGTATCTGGTTTAGGCTCACTAGTAACTTTGGTCTCATTTTGTACTCACTGGTTGGCAGGCACATGAACTGCCCCTAGTGCATAGAGCACATGAATTGGAATCCTTCCACGATGGTACATTTCTAGAAATAGTAAAAAGCCTTTAATGTTTTAATGTTTGAAAGCTAAAAATGATCCACCTGAGCAGGAATAGAAATTGCTTATGACAGACTTAAAACCCCCCAAAAACACACATTTCTTTCACATTTTCCCTTAAATAAATATACTAATTTGACAATATAATATTAATAATCACACTCTTCTATGATTGCAACTGTAAGTTTAATGCAGGTCGATAAAGGAGCAGACAGGCAATTAACTTTAAATCAGCCAATCGTCTCAACGCTCTCCACTATCTTCTTGCTCAAGCATTCTAAACCCCATCTTACACTCATACATGCTATTTATGTCATTACGCACTACCACAAGATTCTAAATATTAAAGACCCACAACAGACAAGTCAATGTATTGAACATTCTCTAGGATTAGCTACAATAATATTAAGAATCAAGTTTAAAAGTGTATTAAGGTAAGTTGGTACAACAGTGTTTAAAATTTAAAGTGGCAGTAACAGGACATTTTCAAATCGTAATGTCCACAAAATATCTAAAAACAGGACCTCAATGGCTCAAGATATTCAAGAAATAAATGTTCCGAATAATTGAATGAAAGAAGCCATAAATGTACCTCATGTCTATGTCTACTACCTTGAATGACTCCCATGATGAAACCTCTCTTGCTCTGATCATATGTAATGCTTGCCTTGTTGATGTTCCAGACAGTAATTCATATAGTATTACTCCGTCTTGAGTAACAAGATATGGAGCAATTCCAGTAGAGATTAGAATTCATCTAATTCTTTTTGTATCTGTCTCCATATTTTAAACTAATGGAATTGACTTCAATGTTAGGTGGTACCTTAATCTCTACAAATTTCTCCAACTATTCTTCCTCCTTTGTTATCTTGATGTCAGCACTTGAGGTGCATCCATATTCTCACTCAACCCTTTTTGCTGTTTGTCTTCATAAAAATCTGATTCCCAAGGACTCACAAGTGAAGCTTTCAAAGCCGCATTTCACTGCAAGCATGCTTAGTGTCCCAACATAATCCTCAATTTACTCTTACATTTCCTGTTTTTTTTAAAATAAAACTTAAAATGTTCAATAACTTTATTGATTTTATAACAGTATGAAAGCTTCAGCAAAAACTTTCAAACGTGTGGCATTCTCTAATACATCCAATTATTTAAATTATCTAAGTCCTTCATCTTCTAAACAGTTTTTCATAAGAAAAGGTTTTTTTGGGGTGGGGAAAGAAGTGGGTGGAGTCGTCTCCTTCTAGCACTTGTATGTAAGTTAGAACCACATCATACCAAACATTCCACTTATAAATGGTTTCCCAGAATACTACAAAAAAACGGGGGAATACGAATGCTATCAATGTTTGTTTGCAATAGTATTGCTATGCTGCGGAAAACAAGGGAAAGGTAAAATGAAAAGATATAACAGTTGGCTCAAAGATCAGTGGAAAATGCGAATTCTGGTTGGTGAGGTAAATTACACCCTTTTCTCTACAGCCTGATGTTACCAGCTAAGAGATATGGACCATTCCAGCAGTTCACTTTATTGTGGCGAAACTGGTTAAAGAAACATAAGAGGTATTCAAGCCATGGTGACGCACCTTTTAAGGCAACTTCGTAAATGTTGTACACATTTTATATTACCTTCTGTAATATTGTACCATGCTTGCTTCTTCTTGGTTTTAACCTGCTCAATGAGTTCACTCTTCACCACAACACATCTGGAAACAAGAATTACGCGCGTTTGTAAACTACTTTCTCATCCTTCTAACTCAATCCACGTTGTGACTTACCAGCGTCACATCACTCAGTAGAGGATTTCTCTTTCTCGTCCAACATGACCTCGCAGAAGTTCGTAGTCAAATGCAGCACGTGATTACGAAGTGTTCAGAGCTTACCTATGTGGCCGAATTTAGTGGAACGGAATCTCTTTCAGAATAGCATTTAAATCTGGGAAGGTGGAGTAGGTTCTGCCACTCTGAAACGTCATACAGAACATCACAAGCAGAGCCAAAATGTTGTTATGCACTCCCACATGAGAGACAATGTCTTTCGCAACAATATGGCCCCAGGCTCAGATAACAAACCTACAACGATCCTCCACCAATCACATAGGCATAGACGTCATCATTGATGAGGTTCAATCGGACACCACCTACAACAAAGACTGAATATAAGAAAGTAAACATTTCGGGCTCTTCTGAATGTCAAACAAGGGAAACCAGAAGTAGAAGCCATCTCAGTGTGTTTTAACAATGTGCAAAACATTTCTCAAGAACAAGATTTGATAAAAGTTATTTAGGTTTTTCAGTACTTTTCATATTGTCCGTTTTCATATTTTCAGGGTTCATTACAGCACAGCTATCAATTCACATGAGTTCTATGTCAGCACCGGAGGCCAGGATTATGCTTAGCTTTCTCCAATGGGCTCTTTCCGATAAAGTAGCCAGTTATGTGGTGTGCCACATCCGGAAACCATGCAATTTCCTTAGAGCGGAATGTCCCAGGCCTTCTTTTTCAGATAGAGTTGCCCTAACCCCTGAGGTAGACCTCAGAATGTCCACCTTTTTGCAAAAATGTATTAAAAAGGGTATTGATAGGTCCTGGTGAGCATGCCAGGACAAGCTGCTGGATGTCCTCGTCCCCTAACAAAAACTTTAGGCATGGCAGAGGATGCAAAATCTACAGGATCAAGACCTCTCTCCAGAGGTGCTGTCAGGTTGGGCACAACGCACTGTTATATTTTCAGGAAATGCAAATTGCAGTCTTTCAACTGAGCGACACCATTCCCTCTTAATTACAGTGGATCCTAAACTTGGAGATCTGGCAGATTCTGAAGCAGGGCCAGTTGCACAACGGGGATTGTTTGGAGAGCCTTTTATTAAGGAATTGGGAAACTTTCTAAACACCTTCACGTCTTTAAACAAGGCTCAGTCATTGAGTAAAAAGGTTTTTCCTTTCTGTGTTTTCCACAGGGCTGGTCAAGGCAAGGGCCACTTGGCCAGCTGCCTTCTTTCTCAAAATTATTTTAGAGGACAAGGCTCCCGACCAGGACAAGCCCAAGATCTCACACAATTTGTAAACTTCTACCTGACAAGAGGCCGACGTTCCTAAAGTCGAGGTGGCAGAGGATCAACCACTCTGTCTTATTCAGATAAGTGTTCTCCCTTGTTCTCTTCTAAAAGTAGGGGACCGTGTGGCAAATTTGACCCATGCCTCGGAAACAATCACAAAGGATGCCTGGATCCTACAGACCATCAGGGGCTTTCACATAGAATTTCAAGGCAACCCCAAACAACTTGCTACTCCTCGTCCCATTCATTTCTCCTCTCACAACAACACTCTAGTGGATGCGGAGGTTGTGGCTCAGCCTCATCCTCATGGTTTCATCAGCAATCTTTTCTTAGTCGACAAGACCAATGAGGGTCAACAACGAGTCATAAATTCGGGACTTCAATGACTGGCTCGTCTATCGACATTTCAAAATGGAGGGGATTCACCTTCTACATTATGTTTTGCGCCCACTAGACTGGCTAGTGCATCTAGACTTAAAAGAGACATACTTCATTATTCTAATTTATCCGCCTCAACAGACAATTTCTCCAATTAGTTTAGTGTCAGCAAACCATTGAATTTGCCACCCTTCCTTTCAGTCTATCCGCAAGACCATGGTGTTTCACCAAGGTTCTCAAACCGGTAATTGAGCACCTTAGGGCCCAGGGAATACGCCTACTATATACCTGGACGACATTCTTCTTTAGCTCAGTGTCCTTGAAAGTTGTCACTTCAATTACAGGTTACTGTCAACCTTCTCCAATAGCTAGATTTCATCATAAACAAATCCAAATCCCTGTTAGTTCCCTCTCAAAAAGCAGGTTTTCTAGGTTACATAATAGATTCGGTTTCAGCCACTCTAAGTCTTCCATCATGCAAAATGTCAAAGAATCATCACAAGTTGAGATGCCCCCTGACCAAGCAGTGAGTTTCGCTCTGGCAGATTGGCCGTTTGGTAGGAATCCCCTCTTCCTCCATCCAGTCGATATTTCTTGGCCCTCTCCATTATCAAACACTGCAATGTTTAAGAGCTGCTCACCTTCGCAAGGGTCCATTATACTCTCACATGATCTCCGTATAAGAGGAATCTCTAGAGGAGATCCGTTGGTGGCTCTCCCATATGGATGCCTGGAATGGCAGAGCAATCTTTAACTCAGCCCCAGACCTTATTCTCCAATCTGACTCCCCCTGTTTCCATCGATTCTTCTTAAACTAGACCAAATGCCTCACCAAATGGTTCTGGATGGATGTCTATCGCTAATGGCATGGCGAATTTTAGGGGACAATGGCTCGTCCCTGGACTTTCGCACCAAGCTGAGGGCCTCTTATACAAAGCCTGGGCTCCCAGCACTTCTAAACGATACAAATCAGCATGGACTCGCTGGTCCCTTTGGTGTTTGTGACAGGATTTTGATCCTGTGGATGCTGATGTAGTACGTATCGTCAATTTCTTAGCCAGTTTAGCTAATGAAGGTCTAGCTTACCACTCAATCAATACTTACAGATCAGCTATTTCGGCTTGACATTTTCCATTGAATGGATCTCCTTTAGGAGATCACTTGCTTGTGTTATTGCCTTCGAGGAATCAGACTTTCCCTTCTCCGGAACCACGTTAATCAACTGTTAATCATGTTTTAAACATATTCTTGTCCTGGCAACATACCCAATATTTGTCCAGAAAAGAGCTTACAACCAAATTAGCTATGCTGCTCTGTCTTCTATCCTGCAGAAGAGTTTCAGATGTCTGCTCCCTGGATTTCTCTAGTAGAACCTTATCTCAATCAGACGTTTCTTTCACAGTAAGTAGAACAAAATGTAACACTAGAGTGATTTCTTATCCTGCTTTCACAGATTTCCTTAAGCTTTGCGTGGTACAATACATTAAATCTTATGAAGAGATGTCTTTGGAATTTCAACTGCCTAGGGAACATCAGCTTCTCATTGCACTCAGAAAACCGCATAAAGCAGTTTCTTCCCCCACCATTGCACTGTGTACGATGGGTGATGAAAGGGACTTAAAATTATTTTGTCCTTACTCTGTGCACATTCTCGTCACCTCTGTTCACTTTAGGTGCCTGCTTGGAGGATATCATGACGCTGCAGTCTGGTCTTCAGATTCTACTTTTAAAAGGTTTTATTTTAAACCAGTTCTTGATGAAGCTCAGCTCATAGTAGATAAGCTTTGAACAAGCATAATCCTCACTTCTGGTCCTGACATACAATAAAAAATGTCTTAGCTATTGTAACAGAAACTTTCAATTCTATTAAGGACACAAAATCGAGAATTATCCCACCCAATCACCTCCATGATCCCTCCACGTTACTAGTAAGTAACATCATTCTGTTTGTTTGAATAATTATCAATAACAATGTACCATGCATCTGATTCAATTGTTATAACTCGGATTTTCTCGGATTTTCCTTGCAGGGTTTATTTTTGGTAATTGTTTACGTTTTCCTTTTTTATTCATTTATAACCTCTTCTTAGGATCTGAGATGGTTAAACAAGATGTTTAAGAACACATCACGGCGTGCCTCGCGCTTCGAAAGAGGAGGTGGAGACAATTCTGAAATACTATATTATGGACACATTCCAGCTGACTTTTTTGTTTTCCATTCACTTCATGCAATTGGATGTTCTTTCTTTTCCATCCTGATCCCAAGGCTTCAGGGGATCAGTAGTTTTTGTTGTTAAATGTTTTATAAATTGCTGCTATTTATTAAAGTGGAGAAATGTAAGCATAATCCTTGCTTCCGTGTCCTTAATATATTTGAAACTTTCCTTTACAATAGCTAGGACATTTTTTATTCTGGTACCAAATTCCTGATACAGAGATTGATTACATTCATGCTAAAGTTCCTTTCTTTCTGGCAAACGTTTCTATTACATCTGAAAAAAACTTAGATTGATGAAAATAAATAATTAAGTGAGGACATATTTTAGAGGTTTTGATTTTCTAAAATGCAACTATAAATGCTGAACACTGGATACTCATGAATTCATTCTAAACGGCGTAAATAGCTAACCATTGAAATCATTCTATTTTTCACTTACCTAGATTCTAGATTGGGGTTAAGTAAGCCTCCATTAGGGACCGGAACCATGCAGATTTTCATGATATCCACATGAAATAAATGTTCATTCAATTGATTTTTATGGGATTCATTCGCATAGACATTGGTTATCTTTAGAATCTGGCTTGGCTCTGGTGTAAGGGGACCAACATTAGGCCAACCTGTTCATGACATTTCATCTGCTGAACAGATATCGGCTCTTCCAAGGGACCATTTAAACAGATAACTGACCTTCATACACCTTTTCTACATAAACACACCATCATGCTTCACACTCAATTATGCTGTTTTGCCAACAATAGTCTTCTGCAGGTTGTAAAACGACAGATTGGTAGTTTCATTTTCTTTCTTAGAGGGTTGTAGAATTCTATTTACCCTACACAGCTTTCTCATGAAGAACTAGTTTCAAGCTGTATTAGAACATTGGAATGCTGGAGGCTCCATTGAAAACAATGGAGTGCTGCGGGCTTTTACTGGACGGTAAAAGCCCGCAGCGCCAACATTCCAATGTTCGCTTTGTTCACAGCAACAGCTGTGAACAAAGCCTCACGGTGCCCGAGGGGATTTTAATCCCCTCGGGCTCCGTGAATTTTTTTTTTTTTAATAGAACATTCTGCCCTGTGTGGCAGAATGTTCTAATAGCCTTAGAACCCGCCGTAGCGGGCTCTACCGGCTATTAAAGTCCCTCTCCCTTGTTAAATGCCCTCGCCTTCGGCTCGGGCATTTAACGTGGGGAGCGGGCCTTTAATAGCCTGTAGAGCCCGCTACGGCGGGTTCTAAGGCTATACTAAATCGACTGAGACAGCAACCATCTTGTCATCAGATCTTCCTACGATGGAAGTCAGGATGAAGAGAAGTAAAGTAGACTAACATATTTGGAGCTGGACATTTATGAAATTAGCTCCCACCTAGGTGTGTGATCTCGTGCAGAGACCTCACCCTAGCACCATTCCACACCAAAAGGCATGGGCTTGAAACCACTGGAAACCAACAACAACCCTGACAAAACTGATCAAACGAGACCAACACTGCAGGTGGCCATGAAGAAAATGGAACAATGGAGGCACGCCTGGGTCCTGCTCTGAAAGCAGTTCTTCTCCACGACTGTGCAGCCCACCAGGAAAATGCCAGTGTAGCATAATAGCGAGTCTAGCCCTCTCAAAAAAACATTACACAAGGTTGAGTTCAGACGCATACCGGCATGTTGAAAAGGTGTTAAAAACCAATATGTGCTGCAAGGGTTTTCGCCATGGTTACTGGCAATAGGCAAACCTGGAATAGAAGGATAATCGTGCTACAAAGTTATTTTCGTGCAGAAGTGCACTGGAAAACTAGTAGTAAACGGGCATAAAGTGCAGGACCTTATGGGTCCTGTACTATACCATTCAATGTTTTGAGTCTCACATGAGGGTGAATTGAAAACCGACAATGAGAGCATTGAAATCAGTGAACATAAAATAGTTTTAGAGGGTCAGCAAGGTTTTGAAGGGTGGGTGATGCTATTGAAGTCTATAGCAGGCACTTTGCAAAATAGTCTGTGGGCTGAAATGAGGGAGAAAACAGATGTATACAGTGGGATTAGGGGTCAGGGTGGAGGTACTCTAACCCCATGAATGTAGTGGGAAAATAATATTGTGACCGGATTATGTTTTTTCAAAATGGCAAGGTGTTTTTTTTAATGACATTGATATTGTTGAATCCGCCACGATGCCCAGCGCAGGCCCCTGTGTAGCGTTGCGGTCAATTTGTGAATTTTGGAGAAAAAAAAAAACTACATTGGTATACTCGTCCACCCACTCAAACAGTGATGGAGATACTCACAGAGGCACTCAGGCAGTCATGCATGCACTCACAGACCCACTCAGAGACTCACACACCCACTCACAGACCCACTCACAAACCCACTCAGACACTCATGCACCCACTCACAGACCTACTGAGACAATCATGCACCCACTCACAGACCCACACAGACACTGTTGCACCGCCTCACAGACCTACTAGGACACTGACGCACCCACTCACAGACCCACTCAGAGACTTATGCATCCACTCACAGACCCACTCAGACACTGACGCACCCACTCACAGACCCACTCAGAAACGTATGCAACCACTCACTGAACTACTCAGAGACTCAAGCATCCACTTACAGACCCACTCAGACACTCTCACAGATGCAGAGAGACACTCATGCACCCACTCACGGACCCACTCAGACAATGACACACCCACTCACAGACCCATTCAGAGACTCATGCACCCAGTCACAGAACCACTTAGAGTCTCATGCACCCACTCACAGTCCCGCTCAGAGACTCTTTCGCCCACTCATAGACCCACTTAGACAGTTATGCACTGACTCATAGGCCCACTCAGCCATTCACGCACCAACTCACAGACCCACTTAGACACTCACATACACACCCATAGACCCACTCAGAAACCATGCACCCACTAACAGACCTACACATACACACACCCAGTGGTACACCCACTTAGACACTCTCACACCCACTCACAGACCTCTTATGACACTCTGCACTCACTCACACACTCATTGTCAAAGGTTAGTGGTTACAGTTAAGAAATACAATTTAAAAAACCTAAGAAATTCACTTTAAAAACCAAAGGTTACAGTGATGTTAAAGTTAGGAAGTAGATTTTTTTTTTAAACTGAGAACTTCACTGAAAAAAACAAAGGTTACAGGGATGTTATAGTTAGGTACTGAATTTACTTGCACAAAACCATAGAAATTCAGTAGTCATCGTTACCAGCCTTAACTATAACGTATGCCCCGCAATGCACTGCTTATGACCTCACATATTACATCACTCATGACATAGTCAGTGACATCACTGATGACGTCTCAAATAACATCACTGATGACATCATCCACCTACAGACTCTCACACCCCAATCACACACTGATACAATTCTCTTATACAGCCACTCGCACCATCACACAACTACTCACATACCCATTCACACATTCATGGCACTACACAAAAAAACAGTCACTCATAGTAAAATAAACTCACACACCCATTCCTTTACTCATGTACCCAGTTACAAACAGTATTCACTTTGCCTTGAAATTACATTTACACAGCCATAAAACCCATTCAGATAGGTACACTGACATCTTATAATATAATATAATCTTTACTTATTCTCATATACAGTCACTGACTGGCTCACTCACACCCCTTTACACATACTCATACACCCATTTACTCAACTATACAGCAACACATGCACCAAATCATACAGGCATATAGCCACCCAGAAAATGTCACTCACCCATACAACTACTTCTACACAAACTCACTCATTCACAAAACAAATAATAAAACCAATCACCTGCCCACACAATTACTCACACACCAACTTTCTTACTCATGTACATAGCAAAAAATATACACACTCTTCTATATACTCACTGATACAAGTATAAACTCAACCATACTTTCAAAGATACACTCACTCACATATACAGTCACTGGCATCCACCAATTCGCCTATAAAGATACTGACACAATTTTTAACTCACTCAAACATCAACTCACACAAATACCTGCCGAGCTATAAACACCCTCGGTCACTAACTTCCCACTACACCTACTGAAAAAAAACACTCACCCAAACATAGAACTACTCACACATCCACTTGTTTACCTATGCTGCTACACATAACCCCACTAACTCAGTAAAACAGCTACTGAACTGTACAGCCACACACACAACTGCCGACATACAAATGCAGACACACCCATATCCACTCAGATTACATACATTATGAATAATATCCCTTACCAATAGCTCTGGAAGAATACCGGTATAACTTATGCAACACATAAGTAGGTATCTTTAACTGACATAAAACATTTTATGTGCACTTACACAGACTAGATGATGAATCAGTGATGTCATTTGAGATGTCGTCAGTGATGTCATCAGTGTCGTCACTGACCATGTCATGTAATATGTGAGGTCATAAGCAGTGTATTGCAGGGGCATAAGTTAGTGTTGTAGTGAGACTCTTGCTCCTTAGCAAGATTGCTAATTTAGGGGTGACAGCACTTCTGTTTGTGGGTGACTGAGTCACACCTACAAGTCGCAACTGTCTGCCCAACCATCCTGGCTCACAAACTTAGACATTAAAGGTGATTTCTGGCAGCCTTACACATGGACTCTAGATGCAACTTCTCAGGGAAGTCGTGGTGGAACTGTAGTGGATCTTATTTACTTTTATCGGGAATCGGGAGCTTGCTTAGCCTTCTTGCTTGCAGACCTGTGCCCCAATCACCTAGTGACTTTTAACCTACTTAGCCTGATCTCTTTTAGCACATTATTTAATTATCTCTTCCAAGATGGCTGCTATGTTTATAGTAAGGAAGATGTTTTGATTTCACGCTATCAGTGCCACACTGCAAGCGTCACTTTCAGCAACAAAGACAAGTGATATCCGTAGGTATTCACATCATGTCCTTTTCCCACTTACATTTGACAGGAACATAATGTACTTTTTGAGGGAATTGTTTATATAATTGCTGCCCAAAGCATGCCTTCTTATCTCAGGGGTCCTACAAGATCTGTCTAAATACAACTCATGGATACAAGGTTATCAGAGGGATTTCTACCAGATGCCATCAACGTTATCTATGCTACACGCCGCCTTGACGCAGACCAAGCATTTGTGTCCCCACGGAGTCTGATCTAGAGACCTCATTCCAAGGTAAAGAGGGTTGGGGGGGCTCGTCTCATGGACATGTTAGTTGTCAGGAATCCCCAAGGTGCCTCCTGCATTATCTGTCAGCATCCCCAGGGATTAGGGTTAAATCATATCTCTGTACTTGGTTAAACTTTCATGTTTCTAAGTAAACATAATGTGCTGTGTTACACAATTGGTTTTATCAATTATTGTTTTACCAATGCTGGTTTGCTAATGGAGCAGGTGTAGACATGTGCTTCTAATTGGGTGTGGTGACTCATCCATACATGGAAACTCAACTGCTCTCCTGATTGGCTATAAATAGCAGAGTGAAGCATTCCTCCCTGCTTGGCTTTGTTTTTCTTCCTGATCTCAGCATCTGAGTTGGCAGTCCAGCCCCTTCTGTCATCCTCATATTCAGGACTTTTGAGGCAATTCTTTTCTTCATTTCTGTACCAGCTGACACCAGACATTCCTCCAGCACTCTGGAAAAGACTGCAGTTAAGTGACTAGAATTCTCCAGGGAGTTTGTCCTTTGAGCGATGCGCTTTCCTAGAACAGCTGGTGTATTTCAGACCTCGTATTTTGGCAGAGTGCTTATCTTGAAGAGACAAACGCATTTCTGGACATTCTACATTATTAGTGTAGTTACTTGCCTAAATGTGCTTCAGGAAATCTGCTTGAGCTCAAGTACTACAAAAAGTGACAGTGCAATTTTAAAAGAGCATTTACGTGACTTTTCGTTCTCTAATAGCATAACTCTTGGATTTAAATTGTCATTCACGCCTGTGTTTCAGGTTTGAGGAGTTTGCTTTTTGAAGGGGATTTTGTACACACAGTGAAACCAAACCAAACTGTGCCACCCTAACTGTTTGAACCCAGAGTGGACAATTGTATTTCTTGGATTGTTTTTGTTCCTTTTAGTTTAACCCTATGCATGCAGGAAAGTTATATGTGATATAATTAATGCCCTTGTTTGTCTTTCTTGTGCATGATAAGTGCAACCACAGTTCTAATTGTAGTGTGCAACAGTGAATCTCTGTGAAGCCAGCCCTAGTGTCGCAGTACTAATTGTTATGGTACTCAGTTTGGGTTTTTGGTAATGCAGTGTTAGTAATTGTGCCAACAGTTATTATTATCCAAGAAAAGTGCTGGAGCATTCCAGTGTTCTTCTACTGCTCCCGTGCCTATAAAAGAAAGAGAGATTCAGTTTCAAGGAATCTGAGTGCACTAACTCTACTATAACTCTGTCAACAGCGATCTGCCCACCAAAGATACAGGGTGCCTGGCTGGGCCGGCAAGACGTGACAGTGTTTTGTCTCTTTCTCTTCCACTCCCCTTTCCCTTTTGGGACACCTGCCGGGGTTTCTGTGTCCACCAGGAAGTGCCGAAAGGGTGTTCTAGGAGGTTGGGGGGCATACCATCGCCCCTGCAGACATCCTGCTTTTCAGGTGAGTGGCCCGTCTCGAAATAAAGCCAAGCCACAACATACAGGGCTGCCTGGGCGATGGATTCCTCAATGGGTACTTTCAAAGGTTTAGCACAGGCTTTACCAGCTGATCAGGATGCTCCATCTTTATTATATTTAACTAGGGTCCTAGCGGGATTACAGAAGGAAGTTCTTTCCTTAAAGCAAGAGAACCTGGAGTTGCACACTGAACTACAGCAGTATAAATCACAAAACATCCCCTGGGAAGGAGTCAAATTAAAACAAAGATCTCCAGTACTGCAGGCCCCTCAGTTTGACCTGTCTAATCATGTTCCTAGACCCGATTCAGGCCCAATGACTTCCGCCACACAACCCATGCAGGTAATGGTCAAAACACCAACCCCTGTGCCCTTAGCTCCTCCAGAAAGGTTTTTTGGAGATAGTGCCAAGTTCAACATTTTTCTTAACCAGTGCCAGCTACAGTTTTTGTGTCGGGCAGCTGCATTCCCCAACAATGCTGCAAAGGTAGCTTTTATTATCTCTTATTTGGGAGGCAAAGCAGCTCATTGGTCTATTCCGCTGGTGGAGTGCAATGACCCTATACTGTATGATTTCAACCGGTTCAAGGAAGCCTTGCTGAAACGGTTCGCCAAACACTTTTTCGTGCAAGCCAGTGACAATGAGTAGCTGAATTTGCGCCAGGGAAACAAGGATCTACTGTACTATATCACCTCTTTCAATTGGTTGGTGGCAGAGACTGAGTGGCCTGAGGAGAAGAGGACCTCCCTCTTCTATCGTGGCCTTCGGGATGATCTCAAGGATGTTCTAGCCCAAACTGTGGAACCTCAGACGGAGTGTTCCGAGTTCATTGACCCTGTGGTACGATTGGATCACCGCTTGAGTGAACGTAAGGGAGAAAAATTCTGGGGTGACACACGCTTAGTGGTGCTCAAAACTGAGAAAAAGAAGTCCACCATTCCCACTCATGATACACCTGAGCCCATGCAAATTGGCAGTGTGCGGGCCCACTATCTAAGGAAGAGAAAGAACGCAGGAAAAAATTTAAACTGTGTTTATTCTGCCGTAAGGCAGAGCATTTTGCTCGGGACTGTCCTAACAAGCCTACTGCTCCAAAGAAAGCAATCAGAGCGGTAACAGGGCCTGAATTCTCTCTTCCTGACCAGGCGGAAAACTAACTGGCTTGATAACTTCGGAGACCATTTTATCGAGCGCTTCTTTCAATATGGTCTCACATCTTCTGGCTAATACCACTAGTCCAGTACCTCTACATCTAACTCTTATTGTGACGTTACTGTTGTCCCCTCAGGTTCGTAAGGTCATTCCCATATTGCTTGACTCTGTGGCTACCAGAAACTTTTTAGACTTGGGTTTAGCTAAAACTCGAAATATTACGACTGTCAGAAAAGACGTCCCTGAACCAGTCAGAGCCGTGGATGGCTCTGAATTGTCCTCCGGGCTTATCGTTTATCAAACAACACCCTTGTCCATGCTCTGTGCAAACAACCATACAGAACAAATTCAGTTTGACCTCATAGATACCCCATTATTTGGAGCCATTTTGGGGATACCCTGGCTTCAGTTACACAATACCAAAATTGACAGGGCAGCAATTCCAGTGACATTAGACTCTAAACATTGCTGGCACTCCTGTTACCAAGACAAACCATTACTAGTGACACCCTTGCATTGTGGGTCCACACATAGTACGACTATCAAGCCTGGCCATTCCTGCACCGTATAAAGACTTCTATAATGTCTTTAGTGAACAGAAGGCCACCCAGCTGCAGCAACATAGGTCATACGATTGTTGTATAGACTTGATTCCAGAGGCAACACTACCATGTAGTAGGGTGTATGCTCTTTCTGAGCCTGAGAATCGATACTTGCGACACTACCTGGATGATCTATTGGCTAAGGGTTTAATTCGTCATTCAGCATCACCAGTATTGTCATCTTTGTTCTTCGTGCCAAAAAAGAATTGCGATCTGCGCGTTCGTATAGATAATCGTGCAGTGAACAAAGAGACCAAGAAAAATCGGTATCCACTTCCGTTGACCCCCGTACTTTTAGATCAGGTACATCAGTCGACAATTTATACTAAACTCGACCTCCGGTGCGCCTACCACTTGATCCAAGTGATAAAGGGGGATGAGTGGAAGACGGCGTTCCAAACTAAATTTGGACTCTTCGAGTACACAGTGATGCCCTTCGGGTTGTGTAACGCTCCTGCAGCATTTCAATTTTTCATCAATGAAGTGCAGCAGGAGTTTCTGGATATTTGTGTAGTGGTATACATAGACGACATTTTGATCTATTAGTCTTCCACTGAGGAACAGATAGGGCATGTAAGAGCTGTTTTACAACGGCTTTGTGAGCATCATCTCCTTACCAAGCTGGAAAAATGTGTTTTTGACACTACAACTGTAGAATTCCTGGGATATGTGATCACTCCCAGTGGAATTTCCCTGGATAGGTCCAAGGTACAGGCCATCCTGGACTGGGTAGCCCCAAGATCCATCAAGGAAGTGCAACAGTTTTTGGGCTTCGCAAATTTTTATCGGGATTTATACCCCACTTTTCTACTGTGGTATCTCCCATAACTCGTCTCGTATGAAAGGGGGTTAAATTCCTCTGGGATGCAGAAGCTGAGAAATCCTTCCAACATCCAAAAAACACATTCACTGAAGCAACCATTCTCCATCATCCTGACCCGGCGCAGCCCTTTTTTGTGGAAGCAGATGCTTCCCAAATGGCAGTGGGTGGTTTCTTGTCCTAACGAGATCCTGAGTCTGGGCATTTCCATCCAGTAGCTTACTTCTAAAAGAAATTGCTACCTGCAGAGCAAAATTACACGGTGGCGGAGCGGGAACTTCTTGCCATCAAGCTTGCCTTCCAGGAATGGCGTCACCACCTACTAGGAGCTAGACACACCGTAACTATTTACACAGATCACCGTAATTTACAGCTTTTTCAAGTGACCAAGTCCCTGACACCTCGTCAATTACGCTGGCTTCTATTCTTTAACAAGTTTGACTTCAAAATCACCTATAGGCCCGGTATACACAACAAAAGGCAGACACGTTGTCTAGATTGGGTTTCTCCTCTGATGTTGCGCTAGAACAGGTCAGAAGCATTATACCCCCAAAACAAATTGTGGCTGTGTGCACTTCCCAAGAGCTCCTTGAGAAAATACGGGTAGCCCAACACAAGGTTCCCTGTTCAACTGATGTGTATGAAAAAGAGGGTTTACTATACCATGCTGATCAGTTGTACGTCCCTACCAAAGAATTACGGGATACAGTGTTACATTAGGGACATGATTCTGTCCTCGCAGGTCACCTAGATGAGAAAAAGCTCTTAGATCTCTGTGAAAGATGGTTTTGGTGGGCCACACTTGTGCAGGATTTCAGAAGCTACGTCCAGACTTGTTCCACCTGTGTTCGGCCTAAAACCCCACATACTCCAGCCACAGGATTGTTACTTCCCATGCCAATTCCGGTGGCCCCATGGCATACCATAAGTATGGATTTTATTTCTGATCTCCCAGCTTCCAATGGACACACTGTCATATGGGTGGTTGTAGATTACCTAACTAAAATGGCTCATTTTGTTCCATTAAAATGCCTCCCTACGGCTTCCAAGCTCTCTGATTTGTTTGTCCAACACATTGTACAGCTTCATGGGTTGCCCACCACAATTATTTCCAATCGTGGCCCCAATTTATATCACGATTTTGGCGTAGCTTCTGTTCCTCTGTCGGTATGGACGTCCGCTTGTCCTCTGCATATCATCCACAAACGGATGGGCAGACGGAACGTGCCAACCAATCGCTGGAGCAAATCCTGAGATCTTACATTGACACATGGTCTACTGAGTGGGATAAGGCTTTACCTCTTGTTTAATTTGTATATAACAACAGTGTCCACATGGCTACAAGAGTATCCCCATTTTACTGTTTGTTTGGTCTGCACCCAAGAATGCTATCTATAACTGGGTCCCAAACATCCACAAGAGTCCCATCAGTACAGATACACCAAAAAGAGTTACAGGAGATTCAAACAAAGTACAATACCATTTAAAACTCTACCTAGCACAATTAAAAAAACAAGCAGACAAAAGAAGGAGGCCTGCTCCCTCTTATCAGATAGGAGATCAGGTGTGGCTCTCATAAAAAAATCTCCATCTTGCAGGATCCAGAAAATTAAAACCCCGATTTCTAGGCCCTTTTCCTATTGCCAAAATCATCAATCCTGTGGTAGTAGAACTGACATTGCCAGATGATTTCAAGGTACACCCCGTGTTTCATGTGTCGTTACTCCGTCCCTATTCCCCTCATACCTGCGATGCCCCAACACCTCCCCCAGTAAAAGTACACAGGCAATGGGAATTCGAAGTGGCCAAAATTCTTGACTCCAGGCGCGTCCGTGGTGTTCTACACTATTTATTGGCTTGGAAAGGTTATGGGCCTGAGGACAATTTCTGGGAACCCGCGTCCACAGTTCATGCTCCACATCTTACTAAAAAAATCCATTTCTTGCACCCTTACAACATCGCCCTTTGAGAGGGTCCTTGGTGGGGAGGACTGTCAGGAATCCCAACTGTGCCTCCTGCGTTATCTGTCAGCATCCCCAGGGATTGGGGTTAAATCATATCTCTGTACTTGGTTAAACCTTCATGTTTCTAAGTAAACATAATGTGCTGTGTTACACAATTGTTTTGCCAATGCTTGTTTGCTAATGTGAGCAGGTGTAGATATGTGCTTCTAATTGGGTGTGGTGACTCATCCACACATGGAAACTCAACTGCTTTCCTGATTGGGTGTAAATAGCAGAGTGAAGCATGCCTCCATGCTTGGCTTTGTTTTGCTTCCTGATCTCAGCATCTGACTTGGCAGTCCAGCCCCTGTGTCATCTTCATAGTCAGGACTTTTGAGGCAATTCTTTTCTTCGTTCCTATACCAGCTGACACCAGGCATTCCTGCAGCACTCCGGAATAGGCTGCAGCTAAGTGACTAGTATTCTCTAGGGAGTTTATTCGTTGAGCGCTGCGCTTTCCTAGAACAGCTAGTGTATTTTAGACCTCGTATTTTGGCAGAGTGCTTATCTTGAAGAGACAAATGCATTTCTGAACATTCTACATTATTATTGTAGTTACTTGCCTAAATGTGCTTCAGGAAATCTGCTTGAGCTCAAGTACTACAAAAAGTGACAGTGCAATTTTAAAGAGCATTTACGTGACTTTTCTTTCTCTAATAGCATAACTCTTGGATTTAAACTGTGTCATTCATGCCTGTGTTTCAGGTTAGAGGAATTTGCTTTTTGAAGGGTTTTTCACACACACAGTGAAACCAAACCAAACTGTGCCACCCTTACTGTTTGAACCCAGAGTGGATATTTGTATTTCTTGGGTTGTTTTTGTTCCTTTTAGTTTAACCCTATGCATGCAGGAAAGTTATATGTGATATAATTAGTGCCCTTGTTTGTCTTTCTTGTGCATGATACGTGCAACCACAGTTCTAATTGTAGTGTGCAACAGTGAATCTCTGTGAAGCCAGCCCTAGTGTTGCAGTACTTATTATTATGGTACTCAGTTTGGGTTTTGGTAATGCAGTGTTAGTAATTGTGGCAATAGTTATTATTATCCAAGAAAAGTGCTGGAGCATCCCAGTGTTCTTCTACCGCTCCTGTGCCCATATCAGAAAGAGAGATTCAGTTTCAAGGAAGTTGAGTGCACCAACTCTACTGTCACTCTGTCAACAACGACCTGCCCCCCGAAGACACAGGATGCCTGGCTGGACCAGCAAGACGTGGCAGTATTTGTCTCTTTCGCTTACCCTCACAATTACTCAGCTACCCACTTACTCATATACATAGTAAAACATATACTCACTCTTCTATACACTCACTGATACAGAGTGTTATACAGACTCAACCATACATTCAAAGACACATTCACTCACACCTACAGTCATTGGCACACCCACTAACTCACCCATAAAGATAATGACACAACTTCTAACTCACTCAAACATCAACTCACACAAACACGTAATGAGCTATAAAGACCCTCAGTCACTAACTCACCACCACAATACTGAGAAAACCTCTCACTCACACATAGAGCTACTCACACATCCATTTGTTTACCTATGCTGCTACACAGAACCCCACTCACTCAGTAAAACAGCTACTGACACAGCCAGTTACCCATTTGTACAGCCACTCACACAACCGTCCACATACATTACAAATATAATCATTGATTAATAGCTCTTGAAAAATCCAGTATAACTTATGCAATACATAAGTATCTATCTTTAACTGATGTAAACATTTATACACACTTACAGACTAGATGACATAAACAGTGATGTTGTTAGTGATGCTACTGAACATGTCATGAGTGATGTATTATGTGAGGTCGTAAGCAGTGTAATGCATGGCATAAGTTATAGTTAGGGCTGGTAACTATAACTGCTGAAATTGTATGCTTTTGTGTGAGTAAATTCAGTACCAAACTATAACGCCAAAGGAACCTTTGTTTTTTTCAGTGAATTTCTCAGGTTTTTTAAATTCTATTTCCTAACTATAATGTCCCTATAACCTTTGGCTTTTTCAGTGAATTTCTAAAGTTGTTTTAATGTTGTTTCTTAAATATAATGTCCCTGTAACCTTTGACTTTTTAAGTGAATATATATATATATATATATATATATATATATATATATATATATATATTCACTTTAAAAAAACAGACGTTAAAGTTAGGCTCACATTTTAAATGTCCCAAACCATTGAAATTCACCAGTTTTAGTTAGAGTTACGTTATGTAACCATAACTTGTGCCCTAAGGTAACTATAACTCATGCCCTCGCTGTGCATTTTTTCATCAAGAATGTTACTGCAAATATTACATTGATATTATCAATGATGTTATAAAAGATGGCATGATTGCTGTGATTTGTAGGGTAGTTACCAGTACATTAGGGCACGGCAGTTTGCCAAAGGGCCTGGCTTCTGGGTCTGGAAGTAGGTGTGCAAGTGTCTAAGTGGGTGTGTGGAAGAAATTGATTGAAAGAGAGACAGAAAGAGAGAAAGAAAGAGAGAGTTAGGCTTTAATATCTCATATACTTAGAATGAGGTATTTTTGTTGGATTTAACAAAAAATATATTTAATATTTAAAAAAGTATAACCTTTTTTTATTTACAAAAATGGAAATGAACCCAGCTGAACTCCAACCGCCATAGCTCAGTGTGAAGGTTGGCTATGGGAGTTTTCTTTTTCATTAATTTTTCTTTTAGCCTTTAATGGGTTATGTGGTACCACGAGGGAGCCCTCAACTGCTCCTTGGTGGTCCCTACTTTCTTATTTATTCATTTTATTTTTATTTTTTATTAGAAAGCAGTTTACGGGCTATGTGGGACTGTGAAAAAGCCCCCCCGGGATCGCCCAAGGTCCCTAATTTCTTATTCATTTATCAAAAAATTTAACAAACATTTGATTTAAAAGCCCTGTATGGGTTATATGAGACCGCGAGGGAGCTCTCAAGGGCTCCCCCTCGGTCTCTACTTTCTTATTTATCTGTTTTTTATATAAAAGCCCTTACGGGCTACCTGGCACTGCAGAGGAAGCCTTAATGCTTCCCCCACAGCAGCTCCCTTCTAGCTGAAATATTTAATCTCTGTCCCCACTAGTGCAGGGGACAGAAATGAAACTTTGGACTTTGACAGCGAGACCGGCTTTAAAGGTCCTGCTGTCAAAACCCAAAGTGTTTGTCGTGGCTTGGCTGTTGGTGCAGCACTGCAGCCAAGCAACAGCAAACAGCTATGTCCCAGGGGTTGGCACCCACCGGAAATAGCAGAGGCCGGCCCTGGGGGTGGTGGTCCCCAGGGCCATCAGTGGCTACACAAGGGGGGCCCCCTCCAATGACAACTTAGCCCCGGGGGTGGTAGTCCCCAGGGTGCGGGCCCCATTGGACCCCCTTTCTTTTTGTAAACATTTGCCCCACACAGCCCCCGCTCCAAATATAGTGTTGCCCCAGTGGTGATGATCCCTGAAGTAGTGGGGCCCCCAGCTCCAAATAAACTGTAGCTCCAGGGTGCGGGGGGCCACAGGGCCTCCCTGCATTAAGTACGAGATAGCCCTGGGAAGGTGGCGGTCCCCGTGCAGCAGGAGGAAGCCAGGAGGCCCCCTCCTGCATACTAGAAGAGCCCTGGGGAGGTGGGGGGTCGCATACAAAAATAAAATAACCCCGGGGGAGGTGGCATCCCCACGCCATTGGGAGGGAGTCAAGAAGCCTCCTCCCCGCTTTTTTTATTTTTATTTTTTAAATCCCGGGACTTGGCCCACCCAACTTAGAGAACGCGCTTCGTTTTTAGAGTTGAGCGCGCAAATCGATCTGTCCCTTTTGTAATTTCTCTGTGGGCTTTTAACCACGTTCATGTCACGCTCATCAGTTTGGTTGGTTTGTGGGCTTGCCTTTTAACATGTGCTTGAATTAATTTGTGAAAGGCATGCATAGTCAGACGGAGGAAGGGAAAAACGAAAAAGCACCAGAAAGGGAGAAAGTAGAAAGCTGCTAGAGTGAGCTTAAGGGGCAGCGAGTGGCTGTAAATGTATTGAAGAGGCCCGAGATGGCTTCAGGATCACACTGCCTCAGTATTCCGTGTTTGCACATTTAAATGCAGCAGCCGTGTGTTTAAGAGGAGGGCTTTGGGCACCGGCACATATTTATTTACAAATTAAGCACTGGGTAATAGTGTGCATTCGATTAAAAACAGGTACGGCGCCACGTCACCATGTGACTTTGCAAAACCCCTGCAGCTGAGATGCAGTGGTGTGGCTGGCAAATACCTTCTTCTGGGCATATTAAACTCCTCATTTAAATCTGGGAGTTGTGACCTGAACGAAAGATTACCGAACACATCTATACGACAGATGGACAAAACGTGCACATATAAAATTTCTAGTGTTATTTTATTAGTGCATTTTTCTATGCAAGTCTGCTTGTAGCATTTAAATGCTTCAAGCATCCAAGTGTGAGCGTTCATTTATCGGTTAAATACAAATGGAACTATATTAGCTCAACTACATTTTTCCGCAAAACAAAAGACAAAACGTAAATAAGGATAAAACAGACAGAAGTGTCACACTCACTTGTCTGTTTTATCCTTATTTTCGTGTTGCTCATCTTAATCACATTTATTGCCATTTGTCTTTTGTTTTGCGGTAAAATTTAGTTGAGCTAGTATAGTTCAAAAACTCGAGAGCCTTAAAGATAAATACATTTTTCTTGTTACTGGTTACTGCCACCAAGTGGTACTATTGTGTATTGGAACATCCTTGTACAATCAGCTGTGTTCAACTCCTTGGAAACAGTTGCCTGACAGCAGGTGCCTTGACATTCTACAGTACCCTGCAGAACATTACACAGTAACGTAACACAAACCGACAACAACACAAAAAACAGTCAAATCAGAACACAACAACCACATCACAAATCAACGCAATTATGCAACCCAAAAGCACAACAGGCCTAAAGAACATATGCCCACAACTAAATACAAAGAAACAAAAATTGACTTTTTTCACACATTACAACCTTCAGAACCCCGCTTTAATTAAACGATGGTAAAAGGTGTTTTGTAACCACATCCGTACTATCAAAAAATAGTATAGCTATAATCAAAGATGTATTGCGATCCTAAACTATAAGTCTGTACAGAGTGTAGGACAAAGCTGGATGAAAAGACATTAAAAGCTCCTCATTCAAATGGAATTTTAAGGGTCACCTCGAGGTATTCTCCCTTCCGAAGCGAGGCACATTGGCGACCTGACACTAATTGTTTGCACACTAAACATGAATCATATCCTCCACACAAGGACTTAACGGGCTGCAAATAGGTCCCCAGTCTTCTATTCGTGAAGGGGGACCCCTCAGATTATCGGCCCAGTGTGCTCCTCTAAAACAGCTGCAGTGTTGAAACCCTGCACGGGCTTACGACTGAAGAGAAACAAAATAACTCGCTTTGTTTCTTAGCAGAATCTGCAAGGTAATTTTACCAGAAAGGGTGAAGCAACCTCAGAGAATTCCAAAAAGTGGGGAAGCCTTGGATATAGACAGATACTCCACGAAAATAGTTTAAGCCAGTTATGTAAAAAACTCTACATCTTTGTAAGACTTCCAGCATCGGTGACTAGAAGCAGTAATTTAAACCACCTTTATTAAATTAAGTTGTTTCTCACAACATGGTTATTCACAAGTGAGGCCTTTTGTGGCCCACAAATAACTTCGTACTTAAGTGCTGGAAAAAATGGATTGCTCTACAGGCAGGACCAGGGGCCGAGAGAAGCCTAGTGTGCTCCGTTTTGAAAATCACCTCTGACAAAAAAACAACTTACTGCAATGTTCAGATTCATGTGCCATCTGCTAGCCAGTACATTTATTTACTAACTGGTCTAATTGATTTTCATAAAAAGGTGACTCTTAACTCTTTCATACTTGTCAATGTGAGAACAACTGCTATTCTGCTTATTATTTCAAAGATTAGATTTTCAGTCCCCACAGTCTATGTCGTTACATTGTGCTACTATTTTGTGTATATTAGGCGGGTGTACACATTTTTCTGAAGACAAGCTACACAGAAACGTAATAATTGAAGTAGATATCAATTGTGAGGGAATAGCTAGTAACTCAGGTTCACTCTTTGGATGTTTTACTGTGTTGATGCTTTCATATGTTACTTAGTTCTAGTCTAGCACAGGTTCATCAATTCCTTGGAAACTTGGTGCTGTAGCAACTAGTTGGATGTAGGCTGCCATTATTTTGTTGGTTTTTCCAGTGGTGGTGTTAAAGTGCTCGTGCTCTCTCCATGAAACCTGGCAAACTTGGCTTTCACACAATTGGCACATTTAATTAGCTTAAATGTCCCTAGTAAAGTGGTACGACATGTACCCAGGACCGGTAAATTAAATGCTATTAGTATGCCTGCAGCACTTATTCTGTGACCCACTTAAGTAGCCTTTTTAAATATGTATCAGGCCTGTCATTGCAGTTTGTGTGCAGTTTTAAAACTATCCATTCGACCTAGCAAACTAAACTCCTCACCAGCCCTAAAACCTCCTTTTTAATACATATATGTCAGCCCTAAGGCAGGCCCTAAATAGCCCAAGTGGCTGGATACACTGTATTTTAAAAGTCGGATATGTAATTTTTGTTTTTACATGTCCTGGTGGTGAAAAATCCACAAATTTGTTTTCCACACCTCCAAGGCCTATCTCTTCGATAGGATAACACTGGGTTACTTGATTACATTTAATAAGTGATAACCTGTGCTTGGAAACGTATAGAAATGTCATGTTTGGTGTCTAAGAATTGTAATTTAAAATCCTGTTTGATAGTAAAGTCACAATTTTGTAAATGCCACATTTAGAAAGTTGGAATTTTATTGTCCAAACTATTTGGTACATGCAGCCTTTTTCTGGGTCACATGACTAGGTGTAGTTGGCATGTGGACTCTGTGTATTCCTCCCAGACAGCCACACAGTATAGAATTGGGTGTTGGCAGGATGAGCCATTCAAGGCAGGATGAGGGTGAAGCTGTGCATAGCTCCACTTGCACTTCAAAGACACTACTTCAGCACACACATGAATAACTTTGCAGCCAGCCAGGGTAGGGAGGCAGGAAATTCTAGACATTTCTGTGGGAGGTAGGGACTCCAAAATTTTATTCCACTTCAAAGTGGGCACCAGGTATAAAACTAGGACTCTCAGATCCACTCTTCACTATATTCCTGGACCTGTGGATACTACAAAAGAAGGACAGCCCTGCTGCCAGGGGACTGCCCTGCTGCCTGAGACCTATCCTGCTGTTTCAGAAGGCAGACTGGACCTGCTCTGTTTATCCCAGGCTACCTGAGTGACACAAAGGGTCAGCTGAGTGATCTCTTATTTTGAGCTTTAGGGACACGACAAGCTCCGGAGGCCTCCCTGCTACTGCCCAGCTGATCTGTTGCACTGGACCTGCCTGGACTTGCTATGGGACCTGCCCAAATCCTGCTGGCCTCTGCTAGAATGTGTTCTTGATCCCCAAGTGATGCCTCTCCAGGTAATGGCCCATGGCTGGTATCAAAGAGAACTCCTCCTGGACTAACTGAAAGTACTACCAAATCTGGCACTAAGCGACACAAAGCACCGTAAAGCCTCACCGCAAAACTCCAACCTTCATTGAAAGTGACACCAAGCAATTCAAGGCCTGCAAAGCCCTGCTGTACAGCGGCAGCTTCATCAAAACTAATGTCAAGCGACCAAAGGCCAACAAAGCTTCACTGTGCAGCTCATCAGAACCAACACCGGAAGACGCAAAGCCTCAAAAAGCAACACCATGCTAAAGACGTAATGCACAAGCTTCAGCAGGCTATGCTAGGTCAGGTACTCAGCCTGTACGCCATCGCTTTCTGTCTGAACTTGTGACTTTGTCCCATCCAGTGCGACCAGATACCGTGAGTTGGAGCGTTTCGCCTTTTGTTGCTGCTTTTATATAAATCTTTTAAATTGCATACCACCAGGTCTACTGATTGGATTTTTTACATTTTGGTGTCAGATAATGTATTAAATTTTACAATTTTTTTCTAAATTGGCCTGGGATTTTTCTTGTGTTGTGTTTTCACTTTGTTACTGTTTGTGGGCTCTACAAATACTTTACACATTGCCTGTAAGTTGAACCTGACTGCTTTAGTGCTAAGCTACCAGAAGGTTAAACACATGTTATTTTAGTGACTGTTTGTGGTTTACCCTGACAAGGGTTGTGGCTGTTGCTTTCGGAGGGCTCACAACCTAACTATCTTGTGATTTATCAGACAAACACAATTATCATTTAATAATTAGAAGGAGAAGGTAGAGGCATCTATTATCAACTTCATCAGAAACGTTTAGAGAAATACCTCATCAAGAAATACATTTTTGGCTATACTTTCCTTGTGGCACCCTCTGTTCTTGTTCAGCTTTAGCATTAGGATGGGCAGCAACAAGCACAGGAGCACGCATGTACCTGGATTTGAAGTGTCAGATACAGAATCTCCCTAGATGGTAATCTCCAAGTGTTCTTGCTTTTTTCAGACTTTTCATTTCCAACCTGTTAAAACACATTTACAAATCAGAAATTGCACAACATCCTATTGAAAACCAAAGAACTGTGAAGGTTCAAGGAGGACATTAAGGCGGTCATTCCAACCGCGGCGGGCGGCGGTCGCCGCCCGCCATGCGGTTACCGCCGAATGACCGCACCGCAGTCAAAAGACCGCGGCGGCCATTCTGGCTTTCCCGCTGGGCCGGTGGGCGACCGCCCGCCGGCCCAGCGGGAAAGAGCCTGCAACGATGAAGCCGGCTCCGAATGGAGTGCGACGGGTGCAGTGGAACCCGTCGCGATTTTCAGTGTCTGCTAGGCAGACACTGAAAATCATAGTGCGGCCCCAGGGGCCCCACGACACCCGTTCCCGCCTTCCTGTTCCTGGCGGTTTTTACCACCAGGACCAGGATGGCGGGAAGGGGGTTGGAATCCCCATGGCAGTGCTGCACGCAGCGCCGCCATGGCGGATTCCTTGGGCCAGGGGTAAACCGGCGGGAAACCGCTGGTTGCCCTTTTCTGACCGCGGCTTTACCTCTGCGGTCAGAATGGCCCATGAAGCACCGCCAGCCTGTTGGCGGTGCTTCCGCGGCCCTCTGCCCTGGCGGTTGTAAACCGCCAGGGTCAGAATGAGGGCCTAAGTAACTTCAAATGCATTTAAGGGAAACCTCAGTGTATGTGTGCAGAGTAAAATACATTATCCCAGCATTTAAAAAAACAAAACTTTAGGATTTGGAAACAGTTTTAAGACGTTTTCGTGCTTATAGAAAAGTTTATTGTCTACAAACTGGCTGTTGTTTTGCCATACTATAAATAGTATCAGCAAGAATGTGGATTATGCATTGTAGGAGGTGTTAGTCCTAATGATAGTGTCACAATTATCTACTAGGTCTAGTTAGGTCTCCATAATTTCAACCTGAGCAAAACCCTTGGTAGCAGCCGAATGGAGACAGGCTTATGTTTTGAAAAATGGGTAAAGCACTTATCAGTACAAAACAGTTAAAAAGCAGAAAATACAACACAATAAAAATCCCACTCCAAGTTGTAAAAATAAACAAAATTTTAATGAACAAATGGACACTAAAATGGCACATATTCAATAAGGGGAACCAGAGTTAGGATATTTCAAAGTTTGAATTAAGTGTTAGTGCCAAAAAGAGCAAAGCATTACCTGAAGGTATCTAGGTACGCCAGACCGGGACAGAGACACAAGTTCAGGCCAACCAAAATGGAGTGCAGGCTGGATACAGAGGCTGGGTTGGGCCACCCCCCTGACATCTATCACCCAAGCAGGCCTCATTGGACTTAGCTCCACTTGCTATTTCCAACTCTGTGACCTCAGTAAGCTGCTCTACTAAACCCAATACCTTATAGCTCAACCCTGCACCAACATCAACACCAGATGGGCAAAAGGAAAGCAACAGAGGCTGGGGCCGGGGTTGTGCTAAAAGCCAAGCGAAAAAGGCATAAGCACGCAGCTAGCAACTGCGTCATGGATAGAATCGACTCTCTCCTGGGTGAATGCAATGGAATACTAACTAGCCCCCAGGGAAACAATTCTATTGAAACTGGGGGGAGCCCACATCAATTACCAGGAAGGATGGTCCCATGAAAATCGCTGAGATTTTCGTGAAACGTGGACAACAAGTCACTGACACTACAGGGCAGGGCGAGAGTAGGAACGTTGTCACCCATACCGCCCCTTCTCTAGTAGAAGACCTACCACTGGCCACCAACGATTTCATCCAGCTAAGCAACCGTTTTAATCCCTTAATCAACATCCCTGAATCACACGATAACATCAATCCAGGCACCCTGGCAGATGGGCCAGCAGCCACCAATATGCATTTTCCTCACGTAACCCCACAGCATATTGAATGCATACAAGTTCTAAAGAAGGAAGTCACAGAACTCAAGCTTATGGTTAACTCCTTAACTGCAATAGTAAAACAGCTAACTCACGCAAATAACACGGCCACCACAAACCTTGTCCAAAACCCAACCCTATCAGGCATCACAATAAACCCGCCCAACTTCCCAGCTTCTAGCCATGCCGGCCCCCTCCCCATCGGAGACAAGACCACGAACCCTTACCAGACACCCTTTTTCCACAATTCAGGCATAGGACACTCACTAGACATCTATCATAAAACCCCCAAACCCATGAGCAACATTGCCTCAAAATACTCTGCACAACCGGCCACTGATCGGTCCCATTCAGGTAACATAGTTTTAATGGTTAACGTTCCCAAGTTAACCACATTGACACCCAAGGAAGGGGCAGACTCTATCATAAACAAGGCAATCCATTGGATTCGCCATGTCAGAGGCTGTCGTTCCATAATACGCTAGGACCTAATTAATGTAGTATGACGGCCAGACCCGGGAACTCACTTTGACATCTTAAAACTGACACTCAAGGACGGGACCATGGTGAACAACCTGGTGGCCCTAGATGCAAGAACAAGCCCACCGGCACACTCACGCATCCAGTTTAAATACCCCAGGCCACCTACGCACCACGAGGAGTGCTCGAGTTACCACCCAGCAGAAAACTTATCCACTCTTGATAAAAATGATTGACTCACACCCTTACCTAAAATCTATGCTGGCAAACCTTGCAACTCTCTAACATCTATCACCCCCAGATCTACCTCTTACCCCACTACTGTCTGTCCATGTATTCTCTCCCCTACCCATGACACTAAGACCACGGCCTGTCCACTGAGTAATCATGACAATGATGCACCTTCCATCTTGCAGGCGCATTGCCCACCAAACCATATGCTGCTGGCTAGGCCTGCAAGCACTTCCCGGATCAGGACCAGGTCAGTTCCAACAGAGGAACATCACCAACCACCCCAGGCCCCATGGGTAAACATTGGTATCAACCCACTTCTGCTCACTCAACCACATCTGCCAGACCAACCCCCGACAGCCAACCATACAAACCCCAGGCATTTAGACTGGATTGTTCAGCCACAAACTGGGGTACGACTTGTTTCATGGAACGTGGCAGGTTTGAAATCTATCCTTCCCCTTCCATCCTTCTCCTCCTTTATTGACGAACATGACATATGTCTCCTCCAAGAGACATGGTCACTCGACCCACTTTTTCGAACAGGCTATACAAACTTCCACATCCCCGCTGTGGCCAGTACGAGAGGCAGGCCCTCAGGGGGTCTGACCATCTGGATCAAAACATCACTTAGCTGCCATATATCACAGCTACCTACCGACTCTCCCGACCTGTTAGGCCTTCGTCTATCCTTTGGGCCCGACTCTGTGGTGAACATCTTTAATATCTACACTCGAGGGGTCAGGGGGGGTCAAGTCTCCAAAACCCTCTGCGCCCTCGTAGCCCTCTTACAAAACTACCCCCGCCATCACAAAACCATTGTGGCTGGGGACTTCAACATCACATTCGAACCCCTTTACTGGGACGATCTCAGGTCCACCAACGAGGAGGATCAAGCCTGGTCTATCCCCGCCCTGTCAATCCCACCCATCAAGAGATGGACGCAGGTCGCTATCCAAGTCAAATCATTGACCATGGAGTTCGGGCTCAGGGCGTTAAATGGCAGAACCAAATCAGACACCAATGGCAGTCACACGTTCAACAAAACCAACCACACCAGCAGAATCGACTATTGTCTATTCAATATAATACTATGGCCTCTAGTCATCGACATGACGATCACTGAAAGGGCTGAAAGTGATCACAACCCCCTCTCTGTCCACACATTAGCTCTAGGTAATCTCCCATCCACGTCTAACTCCCCAGCAGTAGCACCCGAGGGCATTAGCCTGGCCAACAATAAACGACACCTAAAATGGGACAAGGTCGTGGCTCGGCCCGCACTCATCAACGCTGCCAATAACACCCTAAAACTCACACTAATGGGCCTAGAGGCAGGTCCTGCAATTCCCTACCAGGAAATAAGCTTAATTCACACCTCCTGCTTTAGGGATATCGCAGCCCACTTCTCAGTACCCCCAGCCCACGACGAAACGTGTCGGTCCTTAAACAAGCGCTTAGTTCAAGCCATTAAATCCAAGGACCCCACCGCCATCCGTGTAGCAGGAAGTCCTATAAATCTGCAATACGCATAGCCAAGCGTGACCAAGATAATAAATGGTGGACAGCACTCAGTGACGCTGTGTGCGAGAGGAACCATAGTCTGTTCTGGTCCCTGGCAGCGCGAGGCCCAGAAACCAGTGGTTTGGACATCACAACCAATATTGCCCCGAGAGACTGGGTAGTTCACTTTAGCAGCCTGTACTCCCCTGATCACGATAGTCCCATCCCTGTTTGCACGGGCCCCCACCTAAATCACCCATTAGCACCCACCACCGCAGCACCCCTGTTGTTTACCCAAAGTGACATAACCTATTCTCTAAGCACCTTAAAACGCGGCAGGGCCCCTGGATCAGACTGCGTCCCAGCAGACCTGTTCTCAACAGACCTAGCATCTTGGTCAAGATACCTCACCATTATAGCTAACGCAATAGCATCTGGGGCGCCAATTCCAGAGTCTTGGAAAGCGGCTATTGTCATTCCAATCTTTAAAAAGGGCGACAGATCACTTCCTTGCAACTATAGACCTATTAGCCTAATCGACTGTGTCCAAAAAGTCTTCTGCCACTGCCTCCTAGGAAAGATCGAAGAATGGATAACTGAACGCGATATCCTTAGCCCCCTCCAAGCCGGTTTCCGGAAGAAAAGTTCCACCACTGATCAAGTCCTCAGATTCCTATTCTTATATTGGAAAACAGTGTTCATTGGTAAAGGCAGCCTTTATGTAGCTTTTGTGGACCTCAAATCTGCTTTTGACCTAGTACCTCGCAACAAACTATGGGACACTCTCTTTCGGTTGGAAATCCCGGAGCACATTCTTGCCATTCTGATACGACTCCACGAGAACAACTACGCACAAGTCAGGTGGGGCAACAAGGGCCAACTAACTGATAGAATCCACGTTTCCCGGGATGTGCGGCAAGGGTGCCTACTTGCCCCGACCCTCTTTTCCCTGTATATCAATGAAATCGTCCCCTCCCTCCTCAGACTGCAGGCTGACGCACCTTCACTCAGCACACAAAAAATCCCAGTCTTACTCTTTGCCGATGACACCCTTCTGATATCCAAGACCCCTAGTGGTCTAAGGAAACTCCTTGCGTGCATCGAGCATTTCTGCTCATCACAGGGACTCGAAATCAACGCCTCGAAAACAAAACTAATAACCCTCAATCCCCACAGATCTTTTAAAGGGAAGTTTCCTCTAAAGGGCTCCACACTTGAGAAGGTGGGCATTTTCAGCTACCTGGGCATAACATTCACTGACAACATGTCTTGGAAGCCACACATAGGAAAACAAGCCCTAAAACTAAAACAAACAACAGGGGTACTACTAAAAAAATTTCATCTCTCACACACAAAACCAATTTGCCCACCATTACAGTTATACGAAGCCCAGGCCGTTTCTTCAGCGCTTTACGGGGCTGAACTATGGGGCTATACCAAAACCCAAGACTTAACCACTGCTGAAAACAACTTCCTAAGAAACCTTGTGTCCCTTCCGCTAAGCACCTCAGTTTTCCCCCTTTTCATGGATCTCGGTATCAAACGCATTGGACACAAAGCCCGTCTGCGACCTCTGCTGTACTGGCGGCGTCTCTGGACCACTCCGGAGCTCGATATCTTCACTGAAGCTCTACAGGTCATCCTAAAAGCCGACCATCTTCACAGAATCCCCTGGCTACGATACATCAAGGGTTCACTGTACTCACTTGGGCTCGACGATCTCTGGAACTCACCATCCACGTCAGTCTTCCCCTCGAAAAGCGAACTAAAGAAACTATACTGGCAAATGGCAAATTACGAGGACACAAGGGCTGCACTCCACACTACACTATCTTGTGACTTTGCCAACCTAAAAGAGTCATGCAAGTACGAAGCTTTTTGGGACCTAATCACGGCGCCAAGGGAAAGGAAACTGTACTTCCAGCTCCGCATTGGTACACTCCCATTAAGACTTCTCACCAGTAGCTGGTCACACAATGAATCAACCGTATGCCCAGCTTGCAAAGCCCCCGTCGAGAATCTCCCTCACGTCCTTTTTGCCTGCCCCGCGTACACCGCCCCCGTAGGAAATGGCTGGGAGTCCACAGCTCTGCGCTAGCCCTGCGAATCCTCAGATCAGACACTAGGCCAACGCTAGTGATCGCCGTCGCCAAATTCCTCGGAGCTAGTTGGCTTATTAGAGGGAAAACCCGTCTGGATAAAGACTCCAAATAAGACTGTCCCATCGTCCTGTGCAGCACATTTTACTCCATTTTATTCCATTTTATTCCATTTTTATTCCACTTTTTTACCATTTTTTCTTATCTTTTACTCCCTTTTATCATTATATTTACTTGTAATTATCATTATGTGTATTTATTATTGCTTTCGCTTTTTTGGCTCTTGTAGCAGCAATAAAGCTCCTTTGAATAGAATTGAAATCTCCACCTGACGCCAACACCCCCCTACTCTTTTAGGGTTATGACAAAATCCAAACGTTGTCAGGGGAAAGCTTCCAGCTTTGAATTTCTGCTTCTTGGGTCATAGCCTCCGTGCTATGTTCAAATCTGTTCTTTTAATCACTCAGCTGCCCATTATGATAGAGAGGAACGCCTGTAGGCTACAGAGTATGCCATCACTCCAAAAGGAGCAGTTTGGATTGTTGTGCTTAGGAACTCAAGCTACACTACACTGAAGCAGGAACGTACAGCAATCCCTAGCTTCTATGTTGACAAAGCTATCTAGCAGGCTGAGTCAGCCTCAACGAAAGACTTATTTATGATAGGATATGCAGAAGTACATGCTTTGACAAACAGGCCCTTCACATGGCTTTATCTACATGTGGCCTTCTGGTATACACCATCTAATGAAGTTCATGGAGGTCAAAACACAACTGCCATTCACAATTATTTTCAAGAGTGGGCTCAGATGCCTGAGGAAGGCTATGCACACCTGCATTATGTGCAATAAAAGCACCAACACATTTTTTACTGGCATTGAGGGGCTTCTCTTATATTCCTAATCGTGACCTGGGGTGATAGCTAAACTCTCCTGGCTGCCCAACTATAATATAGAGAGAAAAAGAGTGTGGTCACATCAGCCTCTTCCTGGTGCACCTCCTGTGCCCATCATGCATTCGCCCAGTGTTTGGGTGACCATACAGTCTTGGAGGGATCAAAACTGAGGCTCCAATCTGTGCTGTGTACAATGTCTAAGTTAGACTCACCCTCCTAAAGTTTGAAGTAAGGTCTCACCTATGCCTTTTTTCAACCACTTGGGTGAGTAGTGTTGGAGTGTAATTTTTATAATCAACATTACCATAAAAAGCTTGCAAATTAATTTTTAAATGATGCTGAATAGAAAATGTGGTAGAATAAATATTAATGCACACGTTTGAAATGTGCCCACTGGGAGTGGCCACCAATGTATACGATGACAAATGAAACTGACTAATAATGAATTAACAATGTACTCATGTATGATTTTGTATTAGCACTAAAAGTTATGCATTAAGATTTTGCTAAATTAATCACTAGGCCTTAGTTAGCAAGGGTCTTGGCTTAGCTGCCTAGTCTCATATTAACTGTGTTTTCCTAATGTGCAATGTGCTGTCTTCCTGAAGGACATGAAGCTGTACTTTTCCAGAAGCTAGAGATGTGTGTGTAACTGTAGTAAATTATTTCTCATGAGACCCAACTTGCTCAAGGAGACAGTCTTGACTAATGCAACAGTGTAATTCGCAACAGGTACAAGGTTGCCTAAACTGATAAAGACAATGGAACTACTGACTGGACCGACGAGTGTAACTTTTCTTACCTGACATTCTACCCATTGAAGGCGTCAATCAGAGGAACCAATAAACTGCAAGAGAACTGTCTTAGGTGAAAATTCTAGTAAGGTGATCTACTGATTATTGGACAGAGATAACGGTGCACCAAATATTGCCCAATTGGGAATTAGAGACTTGTTCGACGAGATTAATATAACGACGTGACACAAGAAGAAATCTGCCATTACCTAGCCATTACGCGCCTTTTACTGAGCCATTATTATTATAGGTACCCCTTGCTGTTACTCTGATATTCCACCTTAAGACTTTGCATTCTAATACCCTAAACCATCCTCATCCTGTCCTTGCCCTATAACGCACTTCTCCTCCTTATGAGGGAAGAGCTACCTTTAACTTACCGAGATTTTCTGTTCCATCCTGGCTGATGGCGAATCGACTGCTGTCCTGAGAACGAAGACTGATACTGTCTACCAGCCCCTTTGGAGGGGTAGCTATCTGAGGATAAATTGTAATTGTCTGTTTTTCTTTTCTTTCTAGCTACCAACTGCTCTTTTGAGAGAGACTACAGTTAGATGTTTTCTAAATTTGTGTTGCTAAATTGTTTTGCATGAATCCCAAAATGCTGATGCTAATTAGAGGTTAGTTAAGGAATTCACTAATATTGGGTGCAAATAGACAAATGATTGGATCTTTGCTTTGTTGAATACATTACTAATGATACTCTGCTAAAGTTGATTCATGTTGACGTAGTGCTTTATTCTGATGATCCTGATTTTTGCTTTGACAAAGTCTTATTCAAGTTGCCATATTATAATGCTTTTGATGTCCTTATTGGTATTGAGACTAATAAACATGACCTTAGAGTTGTAACTTTACTAGATTTGTGTGATCATTTATTGGTTGTAAGGTCATGGGGTTTCATTCTTATTGGAGGGTATTGATAAGTTGTATCAATTAGTTATTGTGAATATTGATGAAGTGATTGATCTATTGATTGAAATGCCAAATAGCTATCTCGTCTTAAGGAGTCCCCAATCAGGGTCAAAAGGTTCATTGGCCTAAAATGAGTCCCTGTGTAAGTAAAGTAGCTAGGTCAGGACAATTTATCAGTTCTGGTAGCAGAGGACGTTTTCGGTCCTTTGCGGCCCTAGGAAGAGGGACTATTGTTTGAAAATTGGTCTTGAGATAATGCAAGTGGAAAGATGATGTTCCCCTAAGTCCCAAATGACTCTCCCGGGACCCCGGAGCTTGCCGAAGTGAGTTGGGTATGTTCTCGGCATTCTAGTGATAGAGTGAGTGGCGTGGGGTTTGCGCTTGCACAGCTTATGCATATCGCAGATGAATTGTGAAGTTTGTGAGGATTTGTAGGCCAGGTAATGTTTTAGTAGAAGTGTGCGTACCCTGCAGTATGAGAGTAGGGAAGTCGGCGAACTTCATGTGAGTGTGGCGCTTTTGTGCTAAAACATTGTCCACATGGTTGTTGGTGATGTATGAACCCTGTGTGATCTAAGACTTCGGAGTATATTTATAAGTGTATGAGACACTTGGTTTATGTTGTAGTTTGCGCGGTTTAATAGGTCAATCAGATGTGGTTGACAAGTCGAGTTTGAGTCAAAGTGGGTGAGTGAAGGCTTAGATGGAGATTTGGTGAGTTCTAAAGTGCACTAGGACGAACCATTGACAAGTCGAGCGTAGAATTTGCAGGTCAAATTTTGCTTGCAAGTGCGGGAGAGGAGAAGGAGAGAGTAGCGGCCGAGGCTTAAAGTGAAATCTCTGTAAAGTTCTGAAGCAATTGTGTTACCCTTCCTATAGTAAACCGGCAAATTTGAGTTTTTTAGTGCTTGCAAAATATTGCATTTGTTTTGTGCGAATTGAGAGTGAGGAAGACAAGCCACAAGACCTTGTCAGGCACAGTGTGTGTGAGTGTGACGTCATTGGAGCCGCGCTGGGATAGGTCAGTTAGTGAGAAGGGTTGTGCACGGATTGGCAGCCGTCCGTGAGAGGCAATTGGTTGAAAAGGTAGGCAAAGGGTGTTCTGGGAATTAAAGCCACTTCCTGAGTCAATTGTAAACAAAATAGGAGACGTAAAAATTAAGTTCTTCAAGGCTTTAAGGAGCGCTTTGAGGGGAGATGTGTACATTACCGCGAGTGTGGGAGAGCCCACACCGCCAGAGGATACTCCGGCTTATGCCGTACTGGAGGAGAGGGGAGTCGCACCAGGTCTTTGGCTAAAGCAATGGTGCAAATTAACAGAGAAAGATGGGAGTTTAGCGTTTCCAGAGAACGGGTCATTCAATACAATGATCTTAGAGAATTTGCAGAAGGCGTTAAATGAGAAAAAGCCACCTCCAAGACCAGCACAGTTTGAGGCCTTAGCAATTTGGGAACTGATGGCCATAGACAACGGCAAAAGAAATTTGAGAGGAGAATGAGGAAAGCAGAAAAGACACTAGTGGAGACTAGATGGGATAGTGAACACAGAATGTGGAGAAGGGAGATAATAGACGGAGTCAGGATGTTTCCGGCAATAACTCAGGGGGCCGACACGCAAGGGAGAAAGGCCACTTGAAAAACGGATAAGGGGTCTAGCAAAGAAAAGGAGACTAAGAAGTCCTGGGCAGATGCAGAAGACTCGGATGATGATGAGTTCCTCAATCATTTGTTATATGATCGTCCACCGCCATATGCCCTGGATGACAATAGAACAAGTACAAGTGCAGGTCCTGTAAATTCAACACAGAACCAGGGAACAGTGAATACAGCACAGGTAAATACTGTTGCAACACCAGCTCCGATACAAAATAGTGTCAGTGTGTCTACTGCTCCAGCGATGCAGACACAGTTGCAGCCACCAGCGGTTCAGAGGCTCTACCCTGATGTCCCAATAATGGAGACAACTACAAGCTTGATGGTGCCGCCTGAGCAGGCATAGACGAGATCAAAGTTAGTGCAGATTGAGACAACTCCACTTTTACTGCCCCAGCCGCAGCAACAGATGGTTCTGAGTTACCCTTCGGTCACAGGACCGCAGTTAGCTTCGACACAGATAATGAACCAGAATATGGGAGTCAGCTTTCCACAGGTTGCGGGAAATAAGCCAGCACCAGCCGCCATATCCTTACCTATTACAGTTGGTGCACCAGTACCATTGTACGCGCAGGACAAGCCTAGCGTGTGTGATCAGGGAGTAATGAACCAGGACATGACAAGAGGAGGGTTCGTGGGTAGCTCTCAAGGGATGACTCCAGTGGAACAGATAGTAGAGAGGTCGAGGTCCTTGTTAGACTTCAGTCCAATAGGGGTTCCTCCAGACGCCATGAGACACTCTGGTTTGGGACTGCTAACTCCGCAGATCCCAAGTGCGAATGTACCCCAGACACCGATGATGCAGGCCGGAAATATCTCACTGCAAGGGTTAACGGCGCAGCAGCTGAATGAATGGTTAGACAAGTTTAATTCATCACAGACTACCCCTGCGGCAGCAGAGCGGTCGGAAAGAGAAGAGTACCTGAATTTTGTGAGGTTGGGCAAGGAGGCAGCTGTCTTACACTGAAGCAGAATTGAGGTACTTGTGCTCAAAAATAACTAAAGAAGTGAGCAAGGTGCATCAGAGGTGGGCAAACTTAGCAGACAAATATGGCATAGACTTAGACAATACTAAGCATGTGAAGAGGAGCTACAGGTTAGACTTCGAGCCGAAGGACTTTGATCACATGAGGTCTACTGGTATGAAAGCACACCTCAAAGAGATACTGCAGAGCGCCCACGTTTGGGGAGCGTTAGAAAAGTGGGAAGGCAGATGGGCAAAGAAAAGAGATAAAAGAAAGAGTGACTGCTCGGAGCAGCAGCAGGCGAAACCAGCACCGGATACCGGTACAATGAAAATGCTACCCATGAGAGAAACAGCTGGAGGGGTTCTTGTCCATGTACCGTGGTCCAGGGGTGACATTTTGTCATTCACAAATGACTTTCCCAGGTTGAGAGAGAAGCCAATAGAGTGGTATCAGCAGACAGATAGGTTTGTGAAGCTTGCAAAATGTCTTTGGGAAGACCTGAATACGCTGTTTGAGATCATTGTCCCTGCTGATCTGTGGCTCGAGTGCAAGAGAAGTGTTGATTGGCCAATCGCAGAACCGGCAAGGGACAGGGTTACTACAGCACTGTCTCCTGATGTAATGAAGTACTACTATAGGGTGATTGAGTTTTTGAAGCACAAGCTGTCGCCGCAGAATATTGACTGGCAAAAGATTCATCGAACGGCACAGGAAGCTAAAGAGTCGATACATGCCTACTATGAGAGGTTGTTGAAAGCGTTCAAGCATTGCAGAGGCACAGAGGTGATAGAGCCAGAAGACATGAATCACCTTGTGTTCAGGTTTGTCGAAGGGCTGAGGCCAGAGATTAGCCAGATGATTAAGAATCATTCGATCTGTTGGCAAGCGAAGCCGATTGATGAGGTGTTGCAGTATGCAAAGTACTGTAGTGACAAGATTGAGTTGAAGCAGAGAAAGTTGAAGGAGAAAGTGATGGTGATGCAAATTAAGGCAGCACAAGCAGGGATGCGGGGAAATGGAGTACAACAGATGGTGCAACAGCCGCAAGGAAACGGGATGTTTCAGGCGTAAGCGAGAGGCAGAGATCGAGGAGGTTTTGTGACCCGTGGTCAAGATTTGAATACCGTTGCAGTTCAAAATGATGTGCAAGGGATGAAGAAGGTGTTACCATGTCATGCGTGCGGGGGCGTTGGACACTGGAAGCGGGAATGTCCAATGATGGTGCAGGAAGGTGTTGTTCAACAAAGCAACAATGTCAATACATTCCAAAATGTTAAAGGACCAAGAATGAGGGGTCCAAATCTGAACTTTCAGAATAACGTGGTTCAGATGCCGGGTCTTCAACCCATGCAACAGGTACAGATGCCACGTGTGCAACCAGTGCAGATGCAGCAAGTGTAACAGCAGATTCCTATGGTACAGAGACAGCAATTTCAGTTGCCCTTAGCACCAATGGGACAGCAACAGGTGATGCTTCCTCAACAGGTCACAAGTCAAGGGGTGAGTCAAAACAATGCAGTACAACAGTTCCCTTTGCGTTTTGAGAATGGAATAAACGATGAATGGTCGGAGGACAGTTCAGATAGTGAGGAGTGTAGACTGGCAGCGTCCCTAGAAGTAGATTAGATAGGGCCTTATGTACAAGGGAAAGTGATGGGTCACAAGGTCTCATTCTTGGTTGACACAGGAGCTACGCGCTCTGCAGTCAGAAGTGCAGAGGTTCCGAAACTGCCTCTTTCGGGACGTACAATAAAGGTAGTATGAGTGGCAAACCAGCTCCTGACTAACCCAATTACAGATCCTGTTCAGGTTGAGATTGGTACCTTCCAGGGATTGCACAGATTTGTGGTTTGCGACTCAAGTCCGGTGTCCCTACTGGGAAGAGACTTAGGTGGTCATTCTGACCTCGGCGGTAAAAGGCGCCTACCGCCGGTCAGAAATCCTCCATAATTCCGCCGCGGTCGCGGTAACCCGCCACAGTCATTCTGACCCGCAGCAGCCAAACCTCCGAAAATCCGACAGCCACAACAGACCGCCAGACCAGCGGTCGGCGGAAAAGTGGAGGTGACCAAACCTCCACCGTCACGCCAACAGAAATACGCCCATGCCATTACGACCCACGAATCCACGCGGCGGTCTTTCAAACGCGGTTTTCCATTGGCGGTACACACCGCCGCGGTCAGAATACACACAAACTAACAAAACTCAGCCACATTGGCCGATTTGAATTCCACACACCTGATACACATACACACACCACTCCCACACACACAATACAATATAAAACACACACCCACATCACCCACAAACCCCTACGACCAAAAATTCAGAAAGAAGCACTGAGAGACACAGCAGCGATCACAGAATACCATCACACAGAGGCACACTACACCATCACCCACACAATATCCACACACAAAACAACACACACCACCACACTCAACACACTTAACTACACATACTCCACCCCACACATCATACACACCACTCCATGGCACCCCAAAGACACCCCCGCTTCTCAGACGAAGAACTCAGGGTCATGGTGGAGGAAATCGTTCGGGTAGAGCCCCAGCTATTCGGCACACAGGTCCAATACACCAGCATTGCCCGGAGGACGGAGCTATGGCAGAGGATTGTCGACAGGGTCAACGCTGTGGGACAGCACCCCAGAAATCGGGAAGACATCAGGAAGCGATGGAACGACCTACGGGGGAAGGTGCGTTCCATGGTATCCAGGCACAACATCGCCGTGCAGAAGACTGGCAGAGGACCCCCACCTCAACCCCCACAATTTACAACATGGGAGGAGGAAGTCTTGAACATCCTGCATCCTGACGGCCTCGCAGGAGTCGGCGGAGGAATGGATACTGGTAAGTTGAAGCTTCACTACTGCTTCCCCCCCACCTGCATGCCAAATCATACCCCAACCCTCACCCCCATCCTCGAACCCCACCCTCACCCCCACCCCCATCCTCACCCCCACCCTCACCCCCACCCTCACCCCCACCACCATCCTCACCCCCACCCCCAGCACACCTATTCCCTGCCAATGTCTCACCATCACAACCCACACATCCCAAAACCTAGGCCTGCATGCGTCCACTAAGCATGGACACCCATCACCAAAGCATGCCCAATGCATATACACATCCCCCCCACAAGCCACCCTCACCAAAGCCCCCACACACGAATGCCAGCACTTGGGGACACGGGAACCCACAGATACACCCATATGCCACACATTGAAACTATAACCATACCTCTATACCCCTGCAGGACCCGACCGTCAACACACCGCCACGGAGGGCCCAGAATTCTCCACACCCCCCACCCAAGAGGCCGTCAGCGATGACAGCAGCTCTGTCGACCTGGACACTGATGACCAGCCCGGACCATCGGGGACCTCTGGACAGTCGGTTCCCCTCACACAGGCACAGGCCACTACAGACCCAAACCCCTCTGGGAACACCAGCACAGCTCCCACCCAGCGGGCCCATGCCTCTGTCTCCAGGGCGCGTCAATCTGCGGTGTGTCTACCACTACAGGGCACCCAGGATAACCCACCACCCCAACAACAACAGGGACCTGGGGGCAGTGGTAGTGGGCACACCGGCCAGGGGGCAGAGGCCCAGGGAAACAGGGCAACTCGGAGGGCAGCTGTGCGACAGGGGGGGGGACGGGCCCAGGGAACCCACTCTCCACGAGGCCCTCACCACCATCATGGGAGCATACAACCGCTCCCAGGAGACGATGGCGACGGTACTGGCCCGGTTCCAGGAGATCCAGGTACTGCAGGAGGAACACTATCGGGGGTACAGGGAGGACATCAGAGCCCTCACCTCCACCCTGGTTACCATGGTAGGGCTGCTGCAGGACCTCATCAACACCAGGACGGACACTCAACAACAACAAAGGGCCCCTGCCACTAGCCTGGACCAAGAACAGCCAACCACCTCCGCCGGCGCTAGTGGACAGGAGGCCCCCGCACAACAGCAGCCCACCAGACCCCCACCTCCTGCAGGAGAAGAACCACCCCGCAAGAGGGCCCTGAGGTCTCGCAAGAAGACAGAGTAGGATGTCAAGACCCCCGCCAGCAAAGGATACCACCTGATGTCATCCCACTGTCCCACATTGTCACCCTGTCACCCTGTCCATCCTTGAACTGCCCATGCTCCATCTCTCCACAGGCCTCTGGACAATGCACCTGTGTGACTGTTACTCTGGACTCTGCCATGGACATTCCTCCACCATAGCCCCCACCCACTTGAAACCACCCATCCCATTTTGAGCACTGAAATAAACACCCATTTTGCACAAAACTATCTGGAGTCTGGCTGTGATTTCAAAATATTGTAATTGACATGACAGTGCAAATATGTCCTTGTACATAGTGAAGTCAACAAACAGCTGCTACAAAGCTGTAGTCCAAGGGAAAACGAAGCACAGACTCGTAGTGGGGACCCCAGATCTGAAATAGGGAGGGAATTCCACAACTCAGTCATCATACACTGGGGCAAATAGACAGGCAGCAGAGATGCAGGAGAGTAGTTCACATTTACTAAATTATGTTTGAATTGTTACCTGTGTCCTATTGGAAGTACTGTTCAATGATTCTGTCCCTGTTGTCTGTTTCAGCCCCGTCGTCTTCCTCCTCGTCACTCTCCACAGGTTCCACAGCTGCCACTACACCACCGTCTCGACCATCCTCCTGCAGGAAAGGCACCTGGCGGCGCAAAGCCAGGTTGTGAAGCATGCAGCAGGCCACGATGATGTGACACACCTTCTTAGGTGAGTACATTAGGGATCCACCTGTCATATGCAGGCACCTAAACCTGGCCTTTAGGAGGCCAAAGGTGCGTTCGATCACCCTCCTAGTACGCCCATGGGCCTCATTGTACTGTTCCTCTGCCCTGGTCCGGGTAGCCACGACAGGTTGGGGTACCCAGAGTCCCCCAATAGCCATACACGGTGTCTCTCTAGCTGTTCCATCACGTAAGGGATGCTGCTATTCCTCAGGATGTAGGCGTCATGCACTGACCCAGGGAACTTGGCATTTACATGCGAGATGTACTGGTCAGCCAAACACACCACCTGGATGTTCATGGAATGGTAACTTTTTCTGTTCCTGTACACCTGCTCCCTGTCTCTTGGGGGAACCAAAGCCACATGGGTCCCATCAATGGCACCAATGACGTTGGGAATATGTCCAAGGGCGTAGAAATCACCCTTCACTGTAGCCAATTCGCCCACCTCAGGGAAAATGATGTAGCTCCTCACGTATTTCATCAGGGCAGACAACACTCTGGATAACACCTTCGAAAACATGGGCTGAGACATCCCAGAAGCAATTCCCACTGTTGTCTGAAATGACCCACTTGCCAAGAAATGGAGTACTGACAGGACCTGCACCAGAGGGGGAATCCCTGTGGGTTGGCGGATGGGGGACATCAGGTCGGGCTCCAGCTGGGCACACAGTTCATGTATAGTGGCACGGTCAAGCCGGTAGGTCAGGATAATGTGGCGTTCTTCCATTGTCGACAGGTCCACCAGCGGTCGGTACACGCGAGGATTCATCCGTCTCCTCGCCAAACCCAGCGGACGGTGCCTAGGAAGGACAACATGGAGCAGACAGTCAAGCAACCCACAGGTACGTACTCACAGTTTGCACAGTAAACGATTCTCTATGCAGTGAATGGCGTGTCTGAGTGGCTATGCAAGGCCTAGGCCTGTGTGATGCAGTTGAAATTGAGCCATGTGGACCCTCGAAATGGCGGCTGCCTGACCTGTGAAGTGTGACAATGTGATGTGAGGTCAATGCGCTGGCGTGGCACACCGCGGCGGTCGGCGGTCGAAGACCGCGGCGCGAAGCCGCATTGGTTAACATTGAAGCCTATGGGTTTCAGGAGCCAATGGCGAAGGGCGCCGGCGGTGGCGGTACGCACCGCCGCGGGCGTGACCGCCATTTTCTATCTACTTATCCACTTGCGACTTGAACTTTCACAGGAGAGGACCTATACTGCAAGTGTTGCTGTGACCTCGGTCTGGAAGGGACAATGGCTGCTGCGACTGGGGAAAGGGCCCCTGCCTTCACTGGAGAGGAGTTGGAGAAACTTGTGGATGGGGTCCTCCCCCAGTATGCGCTACTCTACGGTCCTCCAGACCAACAAGTGAGTTTAATTCAATATGGATTTGGGGCCACTGGCTGGCTTGGGGGCATGGCGGGGGGACTGGCGGGGATGGGGGGCATGTTGGGCCTGGCGGGGGCATGGCGGGGGGCCTGGCGGGGATGGGGGGCATGTTGGGCCTGGCGGGGCCTGGCGGGGGGCCTGGCGGGGATGGGGGGCATGTTGGGCCTGGCGGGGGCCTGGCGGGGGGCCTGGCGGGGATGGGGGGCATGTTGGGCCTGGCGGGGGGCATGGCGGGGGGCCTGGCGGGGATGGGGGGCATGTTGGGCCTGGCGGGGGGCATGGCGGGGGGCCTGGCGGGGATGGGGGGCATGTTGGGCCTGGCGGGGGCCTGGCGGGGGGCCTGGCGGGGATGGGGGGCATGTTGGGCCTGGCGGGGGGCCTGGCGGGGGGCCTGGCGGGGATGGGGGGCATGTTGGGCCTGGCAGGGGGCATGGCGGGGGGCCTGGCGGGGATGGGGGGCATGTTGGGCCTGGCGGGGGGCATGGCGGGGGGCCTGGCGGGGATGGGGGGCATGTTGGGCCTGGCGGGGGCCTGGCGGGGGGCCTGGCGGGGATGGGGGGCATGTTGGGCCTGGCGGGGATGGTGGGCGTTGGGCCACTGGCAACGAAAATGCAGACAAACTTGAACGTGGTATTTCTCCCTCCCTGTACGTGTCACATAGGTCCGCGCCCATGAGAAGATCGGGATTTGGCGTGCCATCGCCAAGGAAGTCCGGACCCTGGGGGTCCACCATCGACGGGGCACCCACTGCCGCAAGAGGTGGGAGGACATCCGCCGCGGGACCAAGAAGACCGCCGAGTCTCTGCTGGGGATGGCCTCCCAACGTAGGCGGGGTGCCTGCCATCAACTGACCCCCCTGATGTTCCGGATCCTGGCGGTGGCCTACCCTGATTTGGATGGGCGCGTGAGGGCAGCACAGCAGACACAAGGGGGTGAGTACAAGCATTATCTACTCTGTTGTCGCGCAGTGGAGGTGTCTGGGTGGGGGAGGAGGGCTGTGGGTCCCCCTAGGCCAGGGCGATATCTGTAGGCTGGGCACCCCCGTAAGCCCCTGTGTCCCCAGCCACCACCCTCAGTAGTGTGTCAGTACAGCCATCCCTGGGCCGTGTCATCCATGGGTGCAGTTGTCAACTCTAGGCGTGTAGGGCATGTTCCACGGAATGCGTAGCGGACCCCAAGTGCGCAACTTAGTGCAGGGGGCATCTGTGTCTGTCATGTCCGCTAACTGTACCGGTGATCCATGTACTCAAAATCTCTTTATTTCTCTCTCCCCCCCCCCCCTTTTTGTTTGTCTTTCTGTGCTTGTGTGCATCAGCATCATCAGGCGGAGGAGAAGTGGCATCGGGGCAGGAGGGAGCTGCATCTCACATGGCCCAGGAGGGCCATGCCACAGAGTCTGACTGGACCAGTGAGACGGAGGGCGAGGGGAGCTCCACAACGGGGACGACTGGAGCCTGCAGTGACACGGACACGTCCTCGGAAGGGAGCTCCCTTGCGGGGGTGGCACCATCCGTGCCCCCGCCATTACAGGTACAGCCGCCACCCAGCGCACCATCTCCGCCCTCCCAGCAGCCCCTCAGCGTTCGCCCCGTGCCCGCTCTGCCAGGAAGCCGGGCATCTCCTTCGCCCCAGGCACCTCAGGCCCTGCCCCTGTTACCCCCGCTGCCCTCAGTGAGGAGGTCATTGACCTCCTCCGAACGCTCATTGTTGGGCAGACTACCCTTTTGAATGCCATCCAGGGGGTGGAGAGGGAGGTTCATCGCAGCAATGCGTACCTGGAGGGCATTCATTCGGGTCAGGCTGCCCATCAGCGATCGTTCCAGGCTCTGGCCTCAGCACTGACGGCAGCCATTGTCCCTGTCTCCTGCCTCCCTCTACTAACTCCCTCCTCCCAGTCTCCTGTTCCTCTGCCTGTCCCACCCACACCATCAGACCAGCCTGCACACACCTCAACACCCAAGAGCAGCTCATCCAAACACAAGCACCACAGATCACGCAGACATTCACACAAGCAACATTCTGATGCAGACATGCCAACAGTCACTTCCACCTCTGTGACCCCCACCTCCTCGTCTCCCTCCTCCCTCCCTGTGACGTCTACACTCACACCTTCATTCACCTCACCATCAGCCAGTGTTTCCATCACCAGCACACCCTCCAGTACAGTCCGCACACGTGCAGTCACCACCCCCACTGCCATTTACACGTCCCCTGTGTCCTCTCCCACTGTGTCTGTCACCCCCTCTTCCACACCACACAAACGCAGCCACCCACCCACCCAACAGCCATCCACCTCACGACAGCCTCCCGCTCCTGCACCTGCACCCAAAGACAGCAAACTTGTCTCGCCTACAACCACATCCTCTCCCTCCACTCCCATACCCACTGTACCTACCACTATCCATTGTCCCAAGAAAATCTATCTCTCTACTGCTACCTTCTTTCCTGACCCTGAGCCCCCCCCCCCTCCTTCTCGTCGGGGTAAAAAGAGCACCTCAGCCACCACCAGCCCTGCAGCCCCCTTGGCAGGCCTGCTGCCCATGGAGGACCCGTCACAGCTGCCCAGGAGGAGCCCGCAACCCCCATAGCCGCTGCCCCGGGAGGAACCGGCACAGCTGCCCCGGGAGAGCCCACCACCCCCATAGCCGCTGCCCAGGGAGGACCCAGCCCAGCTGGCCACGAGGGCCCCACCACCCACAGCCCAGGTGGGCATTGAAGGAGCACCATCCCCGCTGCCCAGGAGGGCACCACCGGGAAATGAGCAGTTGGCCATAGAATGTCCGCCGTTTCCAGCACCGCTCCGCTGGGGACCGCCGTCTCAAGAACCGCTGAACTGGGCCCCGCCGTCTCCAGCACCGCTCCGCTGGGGACCGCCGTCTCAAGAACCGCTGAACTGGGCCCTTCAAGGCAAGAACCGCTGAACTGGGCCCTTCAAGGCAAGAATCGCTGAACTGGGCCCCGCCGTCTCCAGCACTGCTCCGCTGGGGACCGCCGTCTCAAGAACCGCTGAACTGGGCCCTTCAAGGCAAGAACCGCTGAACTGGGCCCCGCCGTCTCCAGCACCGCTCCGCTGGGGACCGCCGTCTCAAGAACCGCTGAACTGGGCCCCGCCGTCTCCAGCACCGCTCCGCTGGGGACCGCCGTCTCAAGAACCGCTGAACTGGGCCCTTCAGGGCAAGAACCGCTGAACTGGGCCCCGCCGTCTCCAGCACCGCTCCGCTGGGGACCGCCGTCTCAAGAACCGCTGAACTGGGCCCTTCAGGGCAAGAACCGCTGAACTGGGCCCCGGCGTCTCCAGCACCGCTCCGCTGGGGACCGCCGTCTCAAGAACCGCTGAACTGGGCCCTTCAAGGCAAGAACCGCTGAACTGGGCCCTTCAAGGCAAGAACCGCTGAACTGGGCCCCGCCGTCTCCAGCACCGCTCCGCTGGGGACCGCCGTCTCAAGAACCGCTGAACTGGGCCCTTCAAGGCAAGAACCGCTGAACTGGGCCCTTCAAGGCAAGGACCGCTGAACTGGGCCCCGCCGTCTCCAGCACCGCTCCGCTGGGGACCGCCGTCTCAAGAACCGCTGAACTGGGCCCTTCAAGGCAAGAACCGCTGAACTGGGCCCTTCAAGGCAAGGACCGCTGAACTGGTCCCTTCCAGGCAGGAACCGCTGGCCCTTTGGCAGACGTGGCAGGGCAGGATCTGTCTCGGGCAGGGCTGCAGGATGTCCTCTGGCCAACATGCCTCCTCCAGTGGCAGTGGAGTCTGTTATGGACTGTATGGACTGTGGCTTTGCTCTCCCCAGGATGGCCCAGTGGGCAGGCCACCCACTGTATGGACTGTATGGACTGTGGCTTTGCTCTCCCCAGGATGGCCCAGTGGGCAGGCCACCAACTGTATGGACTGTATGGACTGTGGCTTTGCTCTCCCCAGGATGGCCCAGTGGTCATGGAGTCCCCTCGTGGATCTGGCGTCGTGTACTCAAGTGGCTGAGGTGCCCCCACTTCCCTTCCCCCTGAGGTGCCTGTCCTTTTTTCTTTCTGATGCCCCTGCAGTGTTCTCTCCGTGGAGTTCTTGTCGTGGGACTGGGCCTTGCCCCTTTGCTCAGGACCCCTGTGGTCCACGGACAGTGGTTGGACTACATTTAGTAGCTGTATATATTTTGTACATAGTTTATTTATTTATTGGGATTACTGCTGACCTTATTTCAATATATCTGCCCGTTTAAGATCTCTTCTTTTGGTCTTTGCATTATTTCGGAGGGGGGGGTTTGTGGGTTGTGACAGTGATCTGTGGGAATGCATTGATGTGTGTGTTGTAGTGTGTGTGGGTGGGTGTGTGTGTACCGGTAATCTTTTCCCTCCCCTGTGTCGTAGGTGCAGTACTCACCGATGTCTTCCGCGCCGCCGGGCGTGCTCCTGGTACAGGAGCAGGTATAGGAGTGCGGGGATGACCTGCAACTCGGGTTCCATACTGCCGGAGTCTCGCGTGGAGTATGTGGAGGTGAGCGTTTTCCCGTTCGTAGTCTGTTTCCGCCGTGTTTTTATCGTCGGTGCTCCCGCCCCGGAAAAAGGTGGCGGATTGGTGGGTCGTGATAGGGTGGGCGGTACATTGTCTGCCGCCTGGCTGTTGGCGGGGACCGCCGCGCTGTTTGTTTGTTCCGCCGTGGCGGGCGGAGTGTTAATGCGGCGGGCTGTGTTGGCGGTTCCCGCCAGGGTCAGAATTGCATATTTTGGACCGCCGGCCTGTTGGCGGGTTGGCCGCCGCTTTATCACCGACCGCCAGGGTCAGAATGAGGGCCTTACTGTGTAAGACGAGGTGTTCTATCACCTGTTCCAATGAAGGGCTAGAGGTGCAGACAAACAGTGACAATGAAGGGGATGATGGTCACATCTCAGAGCTTGAGACGGAGACAACAGATGAGGAATACCCCTTGGTAAGCTTCTTCCCAATGTTCACAGTGACTGATTTGCCCGCAGACTTGCAGGGGACAGTAACAGAGAAAGTGTGTGACTTGACAGGAAAGGGAGTGGGATTGATAAAAGGAGTAGAACCAGTCAAGGTCGATGTGAAGCCAAATGCTGTGTTCCCCCAGGTACCGCAGTACCACATGGCACAGGATGTCCTTATACAGGTAACGCAGATAATTGCAGACTTTGTGAAGCAAGGGGTCCTAAAGGAAGTGATGAGCAGCCCATGTAATTCATCTATAATGGGACTGAGGAAACCTTGTGGGAAAGTTCGAATTGTTCAAGACTTGAGAAAGATAAATGACATAGTGGTGAAGTGTTGCCCAGTGGTGCCAAATCGAGCTGTGATCATGTTTCAGGTCCCATGGGATGCAGAATGGTTTATGGTGGTTGATTTGTCCCAAGCATTCTTTTCTGTGAAAGCCAATTTCTCTTCAGTTTTAAATTCTTGGACAAGGTTTACAGTTGCTGTTGAATTTCTCAAGGGTTTTCGGAGTCACCTTCCATCTTCAATCAAATCCTGAAGAAGGATTTGTAGTAATTGGAACTGCCTTTTCAACTCTAGTGCAGTAAATTGACGACTTGTTGATCGCATCCAAAACCAGAGATGACTGCAAGCATGATACCATTGCCTTACTAAACCACTTGGGAAAGAATGGGCATAAGGTGTCCCCAAAGAAGCTGCAATATTGTCAGAAAGAGGTGAAATACTTAGGTCAACTAATTGAGAAAGGATCAAGGAAAATATCCAAGCAAAGAGTGACTGCCATATTGCAGATGAGTACCCCAACGACACAGAGAGACGTTAGGATGTTTTTGGGAATGGTGGGCTACTGTTGTCAGTGGATCCCTAATTTCTCAATTATCTCTAAGCCGCTGGTGAGACTGACGGTTAAGGAAGTTAAGGATGGCCCAGATACTATAACTATGTCTGAGAAGGAGATGAAGGCATTCATTGAGTTGAGGGAATGTATGTGCAGGGCTCCAGATACCCATTTGGAAGAAAATGATGACATTATTTTTGTTGACGGCTCATGCTTAAGAGATTCAGTAGGAGTACTGAGAGCCGGACACGCTGTGTGTACGATCACTGGCATCCTAGCAGCATCTTGGCTTGAACGGGTATATTCTGCTCAAGTGCCTGAATTGGTTGCTCTTACTAGGTCATGCCATGCCACTGACAAAATGAAGGTAACTATCTATACTGACAGCAGATACGGATTTGGTATTGTCCATGATTTTGGCCAATTATGGTCACAGAGGGATTTCCTGACCTCCTCTGGTTCTCCAGTGAAAAACTGTGAGAGAATTAAGGAGTTGTTGCACGTGATTCAGTTACCTCTTGAAATTGCCCTGGTGAAATGCTGCGCTCATGTGAAATCACAAGACTTTGGTGGTGATTCTAAGCTTGGCGGGCGGCGGTAGCCGCCCGCCAAGCGGGAACCGGCAGAAGACCGTACCGCGGTCAAAAGACCGCGGCGGTCATTCTGGGTTTCCCACTGGGCTGGCGGGCGACCGCCGAAAGTCCGCCCGCCAGCCCAGCGGGAAACACCCTTCCCACGAGGACGCCGGCTCAGAATGGAGCCGGCGGAGTGGGAAGGTGTGACGGGTGCAGTTGCACCCGTCGCGAATTTCAGTGTCTGCAAAGCAGACACTGAAATTCTTCGTGGGGACCTCTTACGGGGGCCCCTGCAGTGCCCATGCCATTGGCATGGGCACTGCAGGGGCCCCCAGGGGCCCCGCGGCACCCCCTACCGCCATCCTGCCAGGATGGCGGTAGGGGGCGTCAGAATCCCCATGGCGGCGGAGCGCGCTCCGCCGCCATGGAGGATTTTCAAGGGCAGCGGGAAGTCGGCGGTACACCGCCGACTTTCCGTTTCTGGCCGCGGCTGAACCGCCGCGGTCAGAATGCCCAGCGGTGCACCGCCAGCCTGTTGGCGGTGCTACCGCCGACCTCCGCCATGGCGGTAATTACCGCCAGGGTCAGAATGACCCCCTTTGTGTCAATGGGAAACGGATATGCAGATCAAGTCGTGAGGTTTTGTGCCTTGAATTGTATATCGTTCAAGGATCAGTGGGAATTGTGAACTGAAACAGAAAATGAGACGTGCACAGGTTACGTATTAAGAGTGGTTGACACGTTAGAGGAATTAAAAATTGTTGCAGGGTCGTGCCAGCAGAGAGGAGAAACGCTCTTGGCTTAAGATGCAAGGTGTACAGAGCCCTGATGATTTATGGGTTTCAGATAAAGGGAAGATGGTTTTGCCGAACAGTCTTCTGTCACGGTTCGCAAGGTTTTACCATGGACAGGCACATATTGGGAGAGATGCCATGATCAGGTTGTTCAAAATTGATTGGTTCAACCCAAAGTTCAGACAAGCCGGAGAAGTGATTTGTCACCGGTGCATCATTTGTCAGCAGATGAATGCAGGGGAAGGGACAGTGGTGAATTTGAGCTACACTGGGAGAGGAGGAGGTCCATTTAGCAGAATGCAATTGAATTTTATTGAGATGCCTGTGTGTGGAGGTCTGAGATATGTGTTGGTGATTGTGTGCATCTTCAGTCACTGGATTGAAGCCTACCCAACACGCAGAAATGACGGTCTCACAGTAGCAAAGTTGCTGCTCAGCGAATTGATTCCACATTTCGGGTTTCCGATCTCTTTAGAATCAGATAGGGGAAGTCACTTCAACAACAAGGTGGTTAAGCTCTTGTGTGCAGCATTAAACATTGAGCAGAAGTTGCATTGCAGTTACCACCCTGAAGCCTCAGGATTAGTGGAGCAGATGAATGGTACCCTGAAGTCGAGAGTGGCAAAAATGTGTGCAGCTACAAATTTGAAGTGGCCTGATGCATTGCCCTTAGTGCTAATGTCAATGAGAAACACACCCAACAAGAAAACAGGACTGTCTCCTCATGAAATTCTCATGGGCCGAGCTATGAGACTGCCTGCAGTGCCTGCAAATGCTCTTGTGAATATCACGGATGATATGGTGTTGGACTACTGCAAGGGTCTGGCTGATGTGGTCCGCTCTTTCTCTCACCAAGTGGAGGCTACCACATTGCCACCGATAAGTGATCCAGGTCACAATCTGAAAGCTGGTGACTGGGTTGTCATCAAGAAACACGTGAGGAAGTTGTGTTTGGAGCCACGTTGGAAGGGGCCATATCAAGTAATATTGACAACTACTACTGCTGTGAAGTGTGCGGGAATTCCAAACTGGATTCATGCCAGTCACACGAAACAGGTGACGTGTCCAACTGATGAGGAAATTGAGTTGTCGGGAGTAACAGCAAAAGAAAAGGAAGTCTCAGGACCGGAGAGTAATGAAAGGGGAACTGAGACAGAAGGAGAGCCCGTTGAGGACGGCTTGGTCACTCCAACAGCAAGCGAGACCCAGAGGGGTGACAGTGAGCCTATCTCAATCGAGGCGCCAGGAGGACTGACCCAAAGAGAGGTTCTCCCAGAAGCAGACGGATATGGGTTTGAAGTAGAGCCACTGACAGACCCAGAAGGCAAAAGAGTTGAGGCAGAAGAAAGTCAGAGTGTCCGGACTCCTACTGAGCCCATTGCAGGTCCAGCAAGAGAAAGCACCATAGAGTCAGAGGAGGGCCACGAGCTGCCACAAGGAAGATCAAAGATCAAGGAGACACTGAAAGGAGATAAGTGGCCAGAATCGCAAGTGACAAAAGAAAAGGTGGTTGCTGATGAGACAATTGAAGAAGAGGTCGATACAACAAGGAAAGAAGACCTGAGCAAAGGCGAACTACAGGGTGACCGCAAGTTGAAAAGGAAAAGAGTAGCAAATAGAAGGTACGCAGGTCCTGAATGGGCATACGCAATGTCAGCTGAGTAGCAACAGGAGTTCTTGGCATTCTGTTTTGATCAAGAAGTCCCAGGTCAATACTATGGTACCTGAGTTTGGTCACAAAGAAAAGAGACTGATGTTAAGTTGAAATTGAGCTAAAGGAAGCTGAGAAAAGAGACTGATAAGTTACCGAATGTGACACTGTTAACCTGATTTGATCTTTTGAAAAAAGATTGTGACAAGCTGCTAACTGGAATTGACAAGGATCCTGGGAGTGAATGTGGAAGCTGTAAATACTTGACAAAGAGAGACTTTACTTAGCTTTGCAGAAGAAAAAAAAAAAAGGAGGCTTTAAAACCATCCTCAGTTGGTTGTTTACACTTATAGCACTCTGCTTTCTGATTCTTTGCAGATCATGCTTAGCACAGGAGATGATAATGGGGGGAAGTATTCGTTGTAAACATTTGGGGAGTTGCTTTGGGTGTTTAATGTGTGATATTCATTATATCTCTGTTTGTGGAAATGCGATTGGTGGATGAGAATGAAACTAACAATGCTACATTAACACCTTGGGAGAAGTTTGAGCAAGATACGAAGTATTTGCATGAAGGCACTAACACAAAAGGGAAACTGTCTACTAATTGCTTGTTGAGTGAGTATGTTGATACCATGGATGTGAAAGCTTGTTATGTGTGTGTCCACAAATTCCTGTTTCAGTACAAGAGGGAGCTACCTATCATAGTTTACCTTTAACCTATGGGATAAGTTGTAGTTTGTTGCTAACACCGTTCTATAGTCAGGAAGAGATACAGCATTTCTATTCCAACTATGACCTAGTGTTCCCTTATGTGCCTATCATGGAAGATTTGAACAGCGTAGCTAAATATTATGCCATAAAGTTGGTCAAGGGGTTCTTTGAAGCAACGTTAACAATTAGTACATCTTATGCACACCGCAATAATTTGACTTTCTTGCTCACATCAGTAGAGAAAAACTTTTTAGACCACACTGAAGATAGAAGGAGAGTTTTGAAGGGGAAACTAGAAAAAGGCTTGCAGCAACGATCCTTTATTAATAGTGGGAGTTACAGTGGAGTTAGGAAACAAAGGAAATTAGCTTTAGATGCACTACATGTAGGTAAGCTTTGCATAACGCGACCTACGTCATATTATGACAATGTGTTTGTGGGAACAAGTGAATGTAAGCATGTGTTCTTGTTTCAGAATAAGTGGACTTTCATGTTAAATGGACAGGATCCAGCGATCCCTGGGGTCTATCATATTTCTGGACTTAATGCTTATTACCGTCTTCCAAAGGTATGGTATGGGACATGTTATTGGGGGATAGTTTTCCCAAAGATACATCAGCTAGAGACGTTTCCGAGGGTGTCTGAATTACTTCGTACCAGACAAAAGAGAGAGACTGCTGCTGGTGTAGTAGGAGACATATTTGGAGCAATAATTCCTTCAGTGGGAGTTATCTTGAACTCCATAAAGATTTGAAAGTTGTCTACTAATGTGGATAACAAGCTTTACCGGAGCTATACTCCTGATGGATACTGAACTTGCTGCGGAGAGGGCTATGACTCTTCAAAACAGGCTTGCTTTAGACAATCTTATAGCGAAAAATGGCGGAGTCTGTAAGATGCTTAATGAGCATCACTGCTGAGCCTACATACCTGACAATAGTAATGAGATTAGAAGTATGCTTACTAACCTAACAAGAGATAGTACAGATTTGAAGGAATTGAAGGAACCAGGTGTTTGGGAAAAGGTTGGAAAGGGACTTGCTAAGGTGGGAAGCAGGTTTAGTAGTATTTGGCATGTGATATTGGCAAAAATAATACAGGGAATATTGGTTGTTTTGGCTTGTTTATTTGGATTATGGCTATCATGCAAAATTAGTAAAAGGATTAAAGCAAAATTGGCAAAACATAATGCGAGGAGGGAAAAAAAGAAGAGGGAGAAAATGTTCAGAGCAAAATAGGAAAAGGCAAAACCAAGGGAAGAAATTGAAATGACGAATTTAGAAAATGAAAATGTTGTGAAAGAAAGGATTTGTGTGATGACAAGAGTCATCAGAGGAGGGATTGTTGGAGTGTGATTTTTATAATCAACATTAACATGAAAAGCTTGCAAATTAATGTATAAATGATGCTGAATAGAAAATGTGGTAGAATAAATATTAATGCACACGTTTGAAATGTGCCCAGTGGGGAGTGGCCACCAATGTATACGATGACAAATGAAACTGACTAATAATGAATTAGCAATGTACTCATGTATGATTTTGTATTAGCGCTAAGAGTTATGGATTAAGATTTTGCTAAATTAATCACTAGGTCTTAGTTAGCAAGGGTCTGGACCTAGCTGCCTGGTCTCATATTAACTGTGTTTTCCTAACGTGCAATGTGCTGTCTTCCTGAAGGACATGAAGCTGTACTTTTCCAGAAGCTAGAGATGTGTGTGTAACCGTAGTAAATTCTTTCTCATGAGACCCGACTTGCTCAAGGAGACATTCGTGCCGAATGCAACAGTGTAATTCGCAACAGGTACAAGATCGCCTAAACTGGTAAAGACAATGGAACTACAGATTGGAGCGACGAGTGTAACTTTTCTTACCTGACATTCTACCCATTGAAGATGTCAATCAGAGGAACCAATAAACTGCATGAGAACTGTCTTAGGTGACAATTCTAGTAAGGTGATCAACGGATTATTGATACGTACCAATACCGGATGTATGTTCTGCCAAAGTTAAAGAAACCCAGCAATGACTGCAGTTTCTTAATGATATTTGGAGGTTGAAGTTGAGGGCATTTCTCTAGAGAGTGCAGGGCTGGACACTTGCCTTTATCTGATAGCTTGTATCCCAAAAATAGGACACTGAAGAAAGCAATTTTAGTTTTCTTGAAATTGAATTTATAGCCATGTGCGGCGAATCCTAACATGATCCGATCCACCCTGCCCAGATGTACGTTGAGATTGTCATCTATTAGATATAAATATCATCTACATAGGACAAAGCCTCAGGATCAATCTCATGCTGTATTGATGTTACTCGACCTGAAAACAACTCTGGGCTGTTCTTATACCCTTGTGGTAAGTGACAAAAGTGCCAATATGAGCCTAATGAGCTAACAGCCCTAAGATCCTGACTTTCAGGTGCTAGATATTGGCGGAAAAAAACCTTTGGAAATATCCAAGGTTGTTTTTTATTTTTTGCGCACTATGTTGTTAATTAGTGCTGTGCTATGTGCATTTTGTATTGCATAGGTGCATGTGTGACTGTTTAAGTGTCTGTAATCTAAGACTAGTCTATGTGAATGATCTGGTTTTGCAGCAGAGAACAACAGGTTATTCATTGCAGAGACACAGGGCTCAATTACTCCCTGGAACTCAAGTTGTATGAGTATCTCTCCCACTGGAACTTTAACCTTATGTTTAATAGGATATTGGGGGTGAGGCTGTGGTGACAATCTCATCCGTATTACATGGTAGGGAGAATCCTTATCCTACCCTGCGTGGTTGTAGTACAGTGCAGGAGCCTGCACCAGAGCCCAATCAGTGAAATAGGCTTCCTTTGCCGCATCTGGAGCCAGGACTGAGAAAGAAGGCAAAATGGCATTTTCCCCATATGGGAGTTTGTGGACAAATTCAGGTGGCCAATCTTTTTCTGCCGATATAATATCACACTCTAGGTTTTCCCAGAATATTACTTCAATGCTGCGCTTTATGTCCCCCTCATTTTCAATATTTAATTCATAAACATTGTCGGGTGAGGAGACGTGCCTGTCTGTTGTCTTTAATAAAAACAAAATTGTTAGTTGTTGTCGGATGATCTATTAGAATCTGGTGACACATTGTGTTCTTGATCTGAAGCCTGACGCAGGAATGTACCTAAGCGCTAAACTGTTTAGGCAGTCTTGTGGCTGCAATACAAAATATTATCCTGTGTGCTTTGCATTCTGTTCCTACTAACTCGGAGTAGGAGAACACAATGAAAAATAAGTAATCTATAACACTGATAGTGACTCTCTCGCAGAAATAGCGACAGATCATGAAAATAAAACCGTTACTGCTAAAACAAGCTGTGCTAAAATGAATGCAATTGAATAAACGAAAACAGAGCATACTATCTGGGTAAAAGGGCACAGGCCGCAAGCCGAAGCTAGGCCAAATAATGGGCCCACAACACAATATGATTTTTAGATGCTCAGCAACAGCATAGCATTCATCAGCTATTCTCCTTGAAAAACGTACTTCAGATTGATTTAAAAAAAATAATTTAAGTCTAGGAAAAAAGGAAAAGACATATTTGTAAAAGTAAGACAGAAGGAAATACTCTGCTGAATCTAAATTACATACTTTGGAAAAATTAAACAAGGGTTGAAATTCCAACTCGCCTCCACTTAAACAAAGTGTGTGATCCTGGAACAAAAGCAATTCAGTTCAAAGAAATGTGCAACAAACAGAAAGCTAAGGGCCTGATTTAGAACTTGGTGGTCTTACCTCCAATCTGAGGTGGTGGCAGACCCGAAAAGACCTTCAAATTGATGGTGTTCCACCCACCGTATTTAGATGTATTTTGGCTGAGTTGAAGACCACCACAATAAAGTGCGCCTCCTAGCTGTCAGGCGGGTTACCGCCCACCCTGTTTAGATGTTACAGTTCTGCGGGCAGTGTACTGGCAACAGATTCCTGATGAAGGGAGACCGTCGCTGGACCCAATGGACAGTGTAGAATGGCACTGGCCATTGAATGGAGGTAAGTCTCACACACACACACACACACACACACACTGTACCTTAGCCATATGCGTCCCCCTGCACTACACATTACACAACACACCACACACCACATACACACTTATATCCATTGCCAATCCACAACAACACAACACAAGCATGCTGGAAACCCACATTGCCATACATCCATGATGCAACACACATACATTGTTGACAGAGCACCCACAGACCACACAACCACAACAATTAACACAACTACACACACATCCACACAAACACACTCACACACAAGCATTACTACACACATCACAACAGCGACAACCACACAACAAAACTCACCTGAATGTTGCTGTGTGCACAGCACACACCGAAACATACACAACATCAAACCCACTTATAAGTGGCACACATACAGACAAACCACATCCCCTATTCAGGCTCCCTCTGCCTCAACCAGGCAATGGCATTACACACACCCATACATGTACTGACTCTCATACATATCTGGTAGCACAACATGACTAGTTCCCTTGCAAAGTGCACACATGGACATAGTCGACAGGTGTGAATGTAACTTCACTGTGGTGCCAGCATTCATTTGGCAGTGAATACTGACACCACAATGTCCAACACAAATGTGTTCCCAACACATACATGTCAAAGTAATTAACAAAAAAAACAGATTTATAAGAATACAGTGGTCTCATGCCCATATGTGTGTCCACACCATGTACACAGCCAATGCGGGTTCCCTACCTGTTAGTCCGGTGATGGGAAATCGCGTTTTCTTTGTAATCCAGTGGCAACAGTGACAAAAGGTGTTGTCCAGTCATGTCCAGTCGAGAATTAAAGCAGAATAGGGAAACAGGGTAGGTTTTTACCTCATTTACCCCATAATCTGCCAACTCAAGTGTGGAGGTTGGACGGCTCAGTTGGCATGGCAGTAAGGCGCATCCACATCTGCTTGGTGGTAAAGGTGGCTGGAGTCCCGCTGTCAGCCCCAGTTCTCAAGGCTGGCATGAAGTCTAGTGGAGATTCTTGGAAGAGTCGGTGGGACTCAAGTGAGCTTTCGCCTACAGTCCCACCAACAGCTAAATTGGGCAGGAAGACTGCCAATGCGGTAAACTTGTTTTCCAACAGACAACTGGTGGTGAGACATTAATCATGCCCTTAGTCTTTTGTGAATTAATGGAGTTTGTAGTCCTGCCCCATGTACGATATTACCTTTGTCTTTTACAGTGACAACCGTAAGGTCAGTTAATTCTTTGATCACTCTTGGCAACATCATTTATTGATTCAGATCAGATTTGAATGCATTCTCTTGGATTCTCATAAACAGCTAAAACAAGCACCAGCCAAGACAATAGGTTATATGGCTTTGCCATTGAAGACCTATTGGTTTTGCAATGCTTTTTTGCCTTTTTTTATTTTTTCCAAAGCTGAACAGCGCTTGGAAAAACAAAGAAAGTGTGATAATGTGTACGCCGGCATGCCTCTGCAGTGGGAGAAAAGGTGAACAAGGAGCGGGGATGCAGTTGAGCAAATGGATTAAAAATGGCACAAAACTATCCAAACCAGGGGGGGTGGGGAGCAATGGCTTTCATTATGGAGAGCTCAGAGTGTGCAGATGTTGAAGTGAAAGCAGTACCAGGAGAGAACAAGAAAACTTGCATTTTCATCGATTGACACAATCAAAAGAACAAAGTGGTTCTTGAATGTGAGCAGTGAAAAAAGACGAGTCATCCAGTCTAAAGGATGGTAACGAAGGTGCACTCTAGAGAAGGGACATACACAAGAAGAGGAAGAAAAGACGTTGACTAAGAATCAAGAAAATGAGACTGATGAGAAAGCCAACCAATGGTAAGCAATAATCTGGCAAAAAGCCCAATATAAATTTTGGTATTGTCTTGTCCACAAAACGTCTTCGAGAACTAACAGCTAAAAGCTGTCTGTATGCAAGACCTAAAAACTTGTGCTGTTAGTCAAGTCCGTGCTTTGTCGAAGCAGTGGCATGAGGAAGCCTTAGGGGAGCCCCTTGCAAGGAATGGTGAGAGGGACCCTCACAATACCCATATCCTTGACTCGTCAACGACCCTGTAGATGTCCTTTAACTCTGCAGCTTGCATCCACTTGGGATCAGTAGGAGTATTTTACCATATAGTTTCCATTGAAGAGAAAATTGTTATCCATGTGGGGTCAGAATGCTCTGTACAAAATTGCTTTCATAGCTATGATAATTATTTTCATATACACCATTGAACTGTAGAGTTTAATTTTAGATGGCCCTCACTGACAATTAGATAAATGCTGTGCAGATGCAAATTAAATCTATCTATCAAAAGGTGAAGACTAAAGGGGATGTATATAGTGTTGCAGAGCAAGTTGCTGTCCTATAAACTGGTGAAAAAATGTGGGTGTTCTCCTTCTGATTTAAGGCCTCATGGTAAGGGCCCTGTCATTGCACATGTAACTCTGCCTCCCAAAGTTGCTGAAACTAAGTTGAAGTACAATAAAAACACTCAGACAAATACGGAAGACACTAAAACCTGAGGTTCTTGTGCAAGACTATTTACAGTTTTAGGAGGGTCTGGCACCCCAAACACCCCGCCCCCCAGGAGCTACGCCCTTGCCCGTGATTCGCTTAGACTTTTAACAGTCCTGGTGTCCTGATAAAATTAAGCTTGGAATGTGATGTGCTAGTTGAAGGCTTCCCAGAGCCCAACCCTGAGGTCCAGGTCATTCACAGTCACACTACCGATCCCATGAGTCACTGGCTAAGATGGGCGCAGTAAACATCGGTGGTATCCCCATTCTGTGCAGTGTGTAAAATGGTCTAGCACCACCAAGTTCTGCCTATTTGAAGAGGAGAGATGAGGAAAGGACCAGCCAGCATGTGACAGTGATGTATATTACGTGCCAAAATTAACTAGTATAAAGTGGCACTCCAAACAATTGAATTGAGTGAGAGAAGATAATAAACAAAGGAAATACCTGTGTGTGTTGGGGGGGGGGCGGATTCCGGTGATCACAGCTTTAGGATCTCCTCAGAGTAATATATTTTAGAAAAACAAGTAAAAAGCTTTAAGGTGATTCAGGCTTGTTCTTAGGACTTGTTGCCAAAGGAGCAACATATGCGCATTCTTTAAAAAAATACAAATATAAATAATAATGTAACTTGTTTTTCACCAAATACATTTCTCAACATATACATGATGCATTACTAAAACTATGCGTAGCAGGCACTAAATCATCAGGGACTCAGAGCCAGGACAGGATAGCACTAGGCTGGCTCAAGGCCCCATTAGACAGTATTCCTTTGATACTCCTTATGGGTAGCAGTGTCCAATTAGCTAGAGGTGGAATGGAGCCACAAGAGCTAGAACCACCAAGAATGGTATGTCACCACTCTGGGGGAACTGATAATGCATCCCGACCTAGCTACTTTACTTACACTAAGACTCGTTTTAGGCCAATGAACCTTTTGACCCTGATTGGGGACTTCTTCAGACGAGATAGCTGTTTGGCATTTCAATCAATAGATCAATCACTTCATCAATATTCACAATAACCAATACAACTTATCAATACCCTCCAATAAAAATGAAATACCATGATCTTACAACCAATAAATGATCACACAAATCTAGTAAAGGTAAAGATATTTATTCCCTCTTAGTTACAACTCTAAGGTCATGTTTATTAGTCTCAATACCAATAAGCACATCAAAAGCATTATAATATGGCAACTTGAATAAGATTTTATCAAAGCAAAAATCAAGAACATCAGAACAAAGCACGAGGTCAACATGAATCATCTTTAGCAGAGTATCATTAGTAATGTATTCAACAAAGCAAAGATCCAATCATTTGTCTATTTGCTCCAAATATTAGTGAATTCTTTAACTAAGCTCTAATTAGCATCAGGATGTTGGGCTTCATGCAAAACAATTTAGCAACACAAATTTAGAAAACATCTAACTATCGTCTCTGTCAAAAGAGCAGTTGGTACCTAGAAAGAAAAGGCAAACAGACAATTACAATTTATCATCAGATAGTTACCCCTCCAAATGAGTCGGCAGACAGTATCAGTCTTCGTCCTCAGGACAGCAGTCGATTCGCCATCAGCCAGGATAGAACAGAAAACCTCGGTAAGTTAAAGAAAACTCTTCCCTCATAAGGAGGAGAAGTGCGTTATAGGGCAAGGACAGGATGAGGATGGTTTAGGGTATTAGAATACAAAGTCTTAAGGCAGAATATCAGAGTAACAGCAAGGGGTACCTATAATAAAAAATGGTTCAGTAAAAGGCGCGTAATGGCTAGGTAATGGCTGATTTCTTCTTGTGTCACGTTGTTATATTAATCTTGTTGAACAAGGCTCTAATTCCCAATAGGCCAATATTTGGTGAACCGTTAACCAAGACCAGAGATTAGATCTCATCAAAGCAGTGCATGATGATGTTTCTTCTGCTCACCCAGGTGTCCCCATTTATTTGGGGTGGGGTATGGTATTACCCCCATCCTCTTTTTTTTAAAAAAAAATGTCACTGGTGTCTGGTGGGCTTTCTGCCCTCCTTGGGGCCAGATGGCTGAAGCCTACATTAATCAAGTTAAGTACACCAGCTGAAATCTCGTTCGCCCAGATTATAACTGCATTGAGCCATGATAGTGACCTGCTGAAGTTAAAAGCCATAATTAAGCGTCAGTCATGGAACCGCCATAATCATCCTCTCACCAATAATGGTGAATATAAAAAATACAAAAATGTCAAGAATGAGATGTCCATAACTCAGGAAGGAATTATACTGCCAGGGTCAAGCATCCTAATTCCATAGAGACTGTGACAGAAAAGAATTGAAGTGGCTCATGAAGGACATCGTGTTATTATCGCCAACGAAGAGAGCTCTTTGAGACTGAGTTTGGTTTTCATACTTAGTTGAAGGAGTTGAAAAGAAACTCAAGGCCTGTCAAATATGCAACTGCTGTTCTACTAATGTTGCTCAACGTACTCTGAACATGCTTTGGAGAGAATATCCATTGATTTCTTTGGTCCACTTGATAATGGATATCATCTAATGGTGATTGTAGATGAATAATCACGTTTCCTGTCGGTTGAAGATCTTTCATCTACAACTCATGAATGAGTCATTGAAAAGATTGATACCATCTTCGCGACATGAGGTATTCAAGCCATTGTGAAGTCTGACAATGGGCCACCCTTTAATAGTAAAGAATTTAAAGAATTCCTGGAGCATCTGAACATAAAGCATCAAAAGAGTACGCCTTTGTGGCCATCGGCTAGTGGATTTGTTGAGCATTTTATGAGTATGTTGAAGAAAGCAGTGCAGCATGCAACTCAATCTCAATTTGAAAATAGTAATAAATTCTATTCTACGAGATTAGTGTTCGACACCCCTTAAGACCACAGGTGAAAGCCCTGCGACTTTCATGTTAGGGCGAGCCATGAAAACTATTTACCTCAATGGACCAACAACAGAGACCAAAGTGAGAACATGATTCATACATGGAACTTGGTTAACAGGCAGAAAATGAAAGGTTATGCAGACAAGAGGTTGACATGCAAAGGACATCTCATTTAGATTTAGTGATCGCCCCCAACAGATGCGCAAAGGAAAATCTGATGCTCCCCATGATGGTGAACCTTTCCAAGCGATGTCTACCAAGATACACATGGTGACTGCCCAGCGCTCTGGGAAGTCTGTTACCACAGACTCTTCTCACTTTAGGCCTGAGATTCATTGGTCTTCAAATTGAAATGGTGAAAGAAAGACTGCCTCTGAAAATTCAGAGACTGCTGCTGCCTCTTTACCAGCTTTGCCAATCTCTGACAGTGAAGATGACAGATTCCAGGAACCAGATCAGGTTGTATAATCAAAGTGGCGAGTTGATTAGTTGAAAAGATATAGTTATACATAATTTTTTATATAGGTGCACATCTACTGGTTTTATAAAAGTTTTAATTTTTCATTTAACAGTGGGGGATATGTAGTGTCTTGCACGTTTTATACCATAACTCTTTTGGCTCTGATCGGACTTCGTAGCAGTGTGACTTAATCGCAAGAATAGACTGTAATAAAATCTTCGTTTATGATGTTGGAGTTCACAGGTACAAGCAGAGGAATAAAGATGCATGATTTACAGCTCCATTGCTGGGTTCCCAGCCTCGGGTCAGACGCTACACTTTCCATGCAAATGAGGGAATCAGTCCCTTACATGCACAGCAGAAGCTTAGTTGCACAGTTTATTGTTCTGCTTCAAATGGAGACCTCTCTTTTTTCTAGGGCGACCCTTCACCCCCCTCATCAGTGGATGTACTGAATTTCAAACTCTTATATAACTGATCCACAAAGGGGTGTAACAGTGATGAGACACGTATGGAGCACACAAATTACAAAGTCATCATGTCATTAAATTGCTTTTCCAAGTGCCCCAACCAGGATCCCTCCCTCTCCAATGCTTCTCCATCTACACACCCTCCATCTCAGTAGCAACTCTTTTAGCAACCTTCTAGCTTACCATGCACGTCACCCCACCACTACTCATCCTACTCCTCATTTATAATCTATCTTGCAAAATTATGCTGTCAACAAAGTGCTCCTTCCTCCAATGCTCCCCATGACACCATCACATGGCTCAATCTCCTTGCCAACATGATGCTACCTCTGTTCTTCTTCTCATTTGAAGAAGTACCACGCTCTCATGCACACACACTAAATGCCTCAGCAAAGATCCAATCAGCACTACGCAATGCCCTCTCTGCAATCCACAGTGCTCACCAGATCCTTCAGCTATGGGACAATGTGGAGCAACACTTGTGGGGTGTTTGAAATAATAGTAACAGACTGAATTCAGGAAGATAGATAACTTAGGTCAAAGGGTTAATTTGTAAACTGGACTGAAATTCTGTAACAGTGAACTTTTTTCCTTTGGTTTTAAGGAAATATTGCAAATTATTTGTTGATAGATTGTTCTAACTGTTGAAGATGGACCCTTTGAGGTCCAAAATGCATTGAGGAAAATATATATTACATATACAATCTTGAGTACAATGTTTGCTCAAATAAAACAGAAAGGAAGTGTTTATAAACTGTTAAGGATAAATACATTTTTAGGCAACAAATCATGTTCCCAGCCTATTGGCATTAGAAAAAATAAAAATGAGAACTGGCTTTTGCAGGTTGGCAATAAGCAGTATGCTGAGTAGATGTATACGAAGATTTAAAAATGCTTGGTTTACTTACCAATAATCTTCACTACTTTGATTCCGCCTTACTTGTCTCAATACTTACTTTCAATACTTAAACAAATGTACACATTCACCATTCCCCTACCACAGTTTCAAATCTGTCTTCTCTTTCCATTAAAAATACAGAAAAAATACCCATAAAAACTTTCAACTCCCACAGGGCTTTCTGTTCCGACCCTGCCTCCCTGATAATAAGACTGATGAAGGAGATAGGGTGAGAGGGAGAGTAATAAGTAATGGAATGAGTAAGACAGAATTGGAGTAATGAAGACTACTGGTAACTAATTTGAACATTACTACTTCTTCCCCTTCTTCACCCCTCTACTTCCTCCAGGAGGTCTGCCCAAGTAAAAAACCTCCTTCATCACAACAGAGAAATAAAAAGGAAAACAGTAAGCTTAACAAGTAGAGAAGATTTATTGTCTTCCAAAGCCAACATAATTATCCTTAATTCAGGTTTATAGCAGAAAATAAACACACTTAAACAGACATGGATTTTAACAAAACATGTGATTCAAACGTTAATTCTGAACCTTAGGCTACAGTTACCCTGTGATGTGAGATGAATGTCAATGGAGAGAACTAGAGTGTAGCTTTATAAATGTCCTTCATGGGAACCTCTGCATATTCCGTACAGGTGGCAGCCCTACCCCTTGTTCAGGGATATATATGGCATTTGGAATTTCCTTACCATATTTCTGATATGCCAAAGAAATGACCATCTTGATCCACTTCGCTAAGAAGGAAGAAGGGTTTTGAAGGGAGGACCTTGGAGAAAGGAAAGACCCGTGGTAAATCCCAGTGGAAACGTTCTGTGCACCCTATGTCTTTGTAGGTCAAACACCTTAAATAATTTAGATGGAATACGTTCTATAGACCCTCCGTTATTCCAGGGAGATCTAAATGCTCTATTTACTTCCCATTCAATATGAGAGTAAAAACTGATGATCCCTTGTCAAATCCTTCTTGTAGAAATTGGAGATTACTGAGACTATTACTAGTGACAGTAGAAAAAATATTTAACTCTAGACCAGGTTTCAAAGGAAGTCCAATGGTCCAGGATGTGAGACACCAACTGGCCTAGGTCAAATCTTGACCATGGTGTTATACTCAGCATTGCAGGAAGAGAAAGGGAAGAGAAGAGAAGAAAATACTAAGGGGGTCATTCTGACGCCGGCGAACGGCGGTCGCCGCCCGCCTGGCGGGAACCACCATTTGCCTGCTCTGCGGTCAAAAGACCGCTGCAGCCATTCCGACCTTCCCACTGGGCCGGCGGCCTGCAACACTGAAGCCGGCTCCGAATGGAGCCGGCGGTGTTGCAGGTGTGCGACGGGTGCAGTTGCACCCATCGCACTTTTCACTGTCTGCTAGGCAGACAGTGAAAAGCAGGCTGGGGCCCTGTTAGGGGACCCCTGCACTGCCCATGCCAGTGGCATGGGCAGTGCAGGGGCACCCAGGGGCCCCTAGACACCCGTTACCGCCAGCCTCTTCCTGGCGGTTACAACCGCCAGAAACAGGCTGGCGGTAAGGGGGTCAGAATCCCCATGGCGGCGCTGCTTGCAGCGCCGCCATGGCGGATTCGCCCAGCCAGGGGAAAACCGTCCGGAAACCGCTGGCCCCGGTTTTCTGACCGCGGCTTTACCGCCGCGGTCAGAATGGGCAAGGAAGCAACGCCAGCCTGTTGGCGGTGCTTCCGTCATTCGCGGCCCTGGCGGTCTTTGACTTTGTAATTAAGTTGTTCCAAATCTGATGAAAGAAAAGAATGCAACCTCCTACAGGAATTCCAGCATAGTCAGGAACCATGTTTGGAATTTTGTTTGTTCCCTGACTGGCAAGATGAAGAAGGAAGTTGATTAAGCCTGGGCTGGAATAGAGTTCTGCTTCAGAAGAAATCTGATCTTCTCCTCTTAAAATAGTCAGACTTTTCTCATTGCCCGTCCCATGACTTCTCTTTCCTGCGAAAAGCCTGAGAATGCTTTCAGCTCTTGAAAAACTTATGCAACAACACTTCAAATTGTTCTCTGAAGAGTCTATTGACTCAGAGCATTCTCAGTTGACCGTTCTTTTGTCCAGCCTCCACCTTCCAGTTTCTCAAGTTAGGATGTCTTCTAGCAGAAACTGATCCAGTAAGGCCATCGCTAAGATCTTCAAATTGTCAAACAATGTCAGAAAGATATAGAGCTTGAATCTCCATTCTGCCAAACATTTGAGATAAGTCTACACCCTCCTGGATACATGTTGATAGTAAGTGAAAATCATTTAATAAGGATTGTGAAGCATATTCTGTATAAATCACAGCTTCTAAGGCGAGGCTTAAACCTGCATATGATCTTTTAAAAGTTCCCTTCACTTTTTTAGTATACAGAGTCCAATAATTTAAAATTCTCATTCAAAAGAGAGAATTTGTAACCAGGTTCGCTGATAAAATATAACAAGGGTCTGAGGAAGTTCAGTCTCCTCCTTCATTAAAGGATACAGCCTACTCATGAACCAGGGAAGGGAGAGTCTGCCAGGGTCCCTCCTTTCTGTATTGAAGGGATCTCCAGAACCTTAGGAAAAGTAGGTCTCTGTCATCGTTTAAACCAATTACCACCGGTGGTAGGCTGTTCTTCTTGCGTTAGTGTTGTAATGGGTCCCGCACATTCAGTACGCCTGGAGTTTTTTTGCTTTTTTGATGACCTGGTTTTGGACTTTTAACTGTGGGTGAGTTTCACTACCAGGGTCTCACCTATGGTAATCACAAAGCAAACAGACTGCACATGTTTACCACCAGTGTCTGCCTTTTAAAACAAGCCACTGCAATGCAGCAAGTGTAAAGAGCACGTGGCTGGTTACACATGAACATGTGTGCAGACATGTGTGGGCTGTGCCTGGGAGATTTCAGTCGTGTACAGCCCTGTAACTTTGCACAGGAAGCCTGGTACATTGGGGACTGTGCAGGGTTCGACATTCACCTGGGATAGGCCTAATATTGTTACTAATAGGGAAACTCAGTGCGATTTACTATTTTGTCTATGGCAGCACTCTATTATTCACAGGGAGAAAACTGTCATAGAGTGCAGTTTCGCTACTCTTTGGCCTACAGATACCATTGACATATTGAACTGGAGGGTTACCTGTGCAAGAAAATTAATCATGTAACTTCCAAAATGCTATCTGTACATTTAATGGGTCATCCAGAGTTTTCCGATTTCCCGGACTGAGCTAAGGATTAGAGTTCAGGTCTTTTGTCATCCTGCTGGGCCCAGTTAATTACATTTCTTTCCAGCAGCAGGAACAAACGCTGCCCCCACACAAAAGGAGCAATTAACAGTACTTCTCCCAGCTCCTGAGGAGGAAAGTGGTGGGTTGAAATGATCCGAATCAATCACTCAGCTGTCACACTGCAGATATGGGCCTGCCCAAACCCAAACCCACCGAACAAACGAGAGTGCTCAGACAGCAGGAGCCAATGCAGGACGGTGGTTCGCTTTGAACGTCTAGTGTGCAAATCCCTGGTAGTGATGTAAGTGAGGGGGTGGAGCTGAGACTCCAGGAGCTGATGTGACCACTAACTCCTGGATGACGCCATTTGAGACTGTCCCAGCCTAATGTGCAGGAGGGTTTTGAAAGGGGTGACAAGATGATGTGACACCCTAGGATTGGCAATGGGTGCCTGATTGCTGGAACTTTCCTCTCCCCTTTCACAACTCTTGGATAAGATGGAGACGGTCTCTTGCCTGTGGATTTGTCTACACTTCCTTGCTGGATCCTGGGACCACCATGGAGAACTGGGAGGAAGAACTCTCTGACCCCTACTCAGGACTAAGGACTCTGCCCAGTTGACCCTAGGACCAGTGTGTCTTCCCAAGGGCCAGTGAGGCAGGCCCCCTTACACCTCCCCTGAGGACCGTATGGGGAAAGGCCTGGATGATTTTTCACCCAGAAACAAAGATTAAGAGGATAGCTGGTGCAAGGTACCTGGAGGATCAGCTCTTTTGAGGACCGTACCACTTTGGAGGTGAGGATGGTTGCTGTAACTGTGGCTAGATCTGGCCACCAGGAGTAAAAATGAGCACAGGATCATCCAAATCTTCCCAACTGGGCCTGAGTTATGACATCTTAAAGTTTGGCTACTTATGACCTTTTATGCCACCAAGCCCCCAGGTGGGCTCCACTGCAGACCCAAGGTGGGCCAAGGTCCAGAGTACGGCGCAAGAAAGATTGATCTAAAAAAAAATTATTGTTGGGAGGGGCATGCATGACGCCCCTCCTCTCTTTCCTTTCCTCGCCCTGGGAACCCATTCCCTGGGCATGACTCTGCTCTAGTGGGTTGGGACCCCATCCCTGAACCTCCGACTGTCAAAGGAGATAAGGAAGGCCTTTGGCACTTGCTGCACTCTGGGCAGAGGGGCAGGTGGCCACCACTTGGCACAACCCTGCCCACTTGAGCGGGTAGGGAGGAAAAGACTGCTGGCTCTCGCTGCAGGACACAGGAGTGCGGTCCATGTGAGGAGGTGGTTAGGGGAAGCCCAGGGTGGGCTCCTGAGGCTGTTCACCACCAAAGTGATGCCTTCAAGATCCCTGCGTGGGACCGGGCAATCTTCCACTGGCCAAGAAAACAAGAAGCAGCACAAGGCCATGGGGAAAGCAAGGCACAACAAAACTAAAAGCATCACGGCTCTCCTAGCAAAGCAGACCCATCAGGAGAGCCAGTACTGTATTATTCACTGCACTCCTGGAGGAGCGCCTCATTAAGCCTTACGGGCCACACCGTTTTGCCAAAATGTATTGCTATTGTTTCCCTTGTGGTGGCCCCAGAGCAACAGGGTCATCACCAAAGACATCAGGAAGGCGCCGTCTTTTTTCCACAATGCATGTCAGGAGTCCCCACCCCAAGCTGGGGGGCCTCAAGATATTCACCACCCCTAGATTTTCCTTACATTTTCAAGCACTCTGAAGAGTGGGGCTTAGCCCTAAAGCTGGAAGTGCTGTGCCCTTTAGGGGCTCTGTGTATGCTTACATTTATTATGACCTAAAAAGCCCAAAGGTGGTTAAAAGCAGTACAGGTATTGAAGCCCCTTGAAGGGGCTAAGTTTATGGTTGCATGCAGTATCATTACAATGTGATGCCCTCGAGGGGCTGCTTTTGTGAGTGCAGGTTGATGGTGAAAATTTACAAACTGTACACAGACGTTTTACTCATTTCAAATGCTTTATTGGTTCACCATAATGATTTAAATGGTTTATTGAATCCCATATTTATGTCAATGATTACTGCTCACAGTATATGTATTTTATTATCCTTAATAAGTGCAATCAAGCTGGAGTATTATTTTTCATAATTGCATCTAGGTACACAATGATGGTTTTACATGTGGTTGCTCCTCTTTCCTAACTTGTGCGGTCAGCAAGTTCCTTGCGTCCGCTTGGCATATAAGTACACATTTTTTTAAAGATCACAGTGATTTGTTCTTAACTGAAACTTGATTCTAATTTATTTAATCCAACAGTTTTATTCATTGAATTTTTTATAAAATTATTGATGAGGATGTCAAGGCAGCCAACAAAAAGGAATTCTGTCGTTTCCCCCTCATATATAGGATGGGAGACACATGTGAAGGTTTATATCTATTTTTTCTCCTTTGTACATTCGCAGATCTCTCATTTTATCTTTATCTTATCCTCATTATTTACTTTTTAATCTTGTTATTATATATTTATTGTATATAGATCATGGTTTTACTGTTGTAAGTTATTGCTTTGATGGTTTAATTAGACCGAATAAAGCTTGTGTGACTTGAACATGTGGTTTATTGCCTTGAATCTTTCATTTGTTATCTTTTGTCGAATTTACAGTTATCAACTGTAGACAATTGGGTTATAGTTGTGCGACTTGCACAAGTAAAAGGTCCCCAATTGTCCTTAATGAGAACCAAGCACCCCAATGTAGTGCTTGACTCTCAGGGTAGTGAGGCAGAGCAGTACAAGGCTACTGAGGTGAGGTGATGTGGGCTAGCAATCACTATTCACTGGCATGCAATAACATGTAATAAATGGTTGTCCAGTCAGTACTTTTTCTTTAGAAAAGGAAGTATATTTTTTACACACACACTGCTAAATACTATGCCATAATTCACAAACATGAACATTGGCAGATGGGATATATCATATATGGCGTTGTATAATCACATTTGACTCCTTCAAGGGGTCACACCAACACATCAAGTGAGTCTGAAAATTATGACTCAAAGTTCATGCGGTGCCAGAGCAGCCATCGTGAATAACAATAACTGAATCAATAGGAGAAACTACACGCAGCACTCCACAGTCAGTTGAAAAATATGTTTCTTAAGTCAAAAATAGCATACTTGAAAGATAGTCAAAACAACATACTTTATTGGGGCCACAACACCCAAAAGCACTGAGGTTGTCATCGCTAAACATTTGGAAAACAGTCCAAAACCCATCAGGGCACAAAAAGGAACAGAAAGTACTCTGGATGGTGAAAGGTTTATGGGTATTTTCTCTGTACTTTGAATGGAAACTGAAGACAGTTTTGAAACTGTGGAAGGGGAATGGGTGTATTTGCTAATGGAGTAAGTAGTGAAACGAGGAAGGATAAGAGGAGGTAATGATCTCTGTGACACTTCCCACTTTTTACTCATAATCCTCTGCCTTCCCTTGTGCCTTTGTTGCCTGCTTGCCTTTTTGATAAATGGTAACCATACCACCACATTTTCCTGAAAGAACATGAGGGATTCTGTTAGTGGAACAGGGCAGAGCATTAAGGCGGTCATTACAACCCTGGCGGACGGTGTTAAAGCAGCGGTAAAACCGGCAACAGGCCGGCGGTAACAAAATTGCAATTACGACCGTGGCGGAAAACACCAACAAAGACAGACACTTTAACACTCCGACCGCCACGGCGGTAAAAACAAACAGCGCGGCGGTCACCGCCAACAGACAGGCGGGAGACAATGTATCACCCACACTATTATGGCAGACCAATCCGCCACCTTTTCCGGGGCGGATTCACTGCGGATAAAAACACGGCGGAAACAGGAATTTCAAAGGGAAAACGCTCACCTCTACACACCCCATGAGGAACGAGGACACCATGGACCCGGAACTCCAAATTCTGCCTGCGATAGTCTTCCTGCTCCTCTACCAGGAGCACGACCGCCAGTGGCGAAGACCACGGTGAGTACTGCACCTACGACACAGGGGAGGGGGGAGGGAAAAAACAGGGACACACCCAGGCAACACCCCCACCCTCATCCACTACAAAACACACAAATGCATATCAACACATCACAGTTACACCCCCTAAACCTCCCGGAAGAATGCAAAGACAATAGAAAATTAGTGTAACCATTGCAATATATTAAAATCAAGTAGGCAGAAATATATATATACACCATGTACAAAATTAATACCAAGCATAGTAGTCCAGGTAGTGCACTAAGATAGTCCGTGGAACACTGGGACCACACGGTATGGGCGAGACCCACACAAGATCCCCGACCATGACAGAGAGAACACTGCAGGGGCATCAGAGAGCAATTAAACAGGCACCTCAGGGGGAGGGAAAGGGGGGGCACCTCAGCCGCTTGAGTGCACAACGCCAAATCCGCGAGGGGGCCACATGCCCACTGTTACATCCTGGGGATTGCAAAGCCACAGTCTCTCAAGTCTCTACAGTGGGTGGTCTGCCCACTGTTCAATCTTGGGGAGTGCAAAGCCACAGTCTCTCAAGTCTCTACAGTGGGTGGTCTGCCCAATGTTCAATCCTGGGGAGTGCAAAGCCACAGTTTCACAAGTGGATGACAGTCTCCACTGGTTCTGGAGGGGGCATGGTGCCCAGAGTGCTTCATCCTGTTAAGGACAGAGGTAGTGGATGACAGTCTCCACTGGTTCTGGAGGGGGCATGGTGCCCAGAGTGCTTCATCCTGTTAAGGACAGAGGTAGTGGATGACAGTCTCCACTGGTTCTGGAGGGTGCCTTTTCTGCAGGAGGATGGTCCAGATGGCAGAGTTGTTGCAGCTGTGGAGCCTGTGGACAGTGAAGACGAGGAAGCAGGGGAAGAAGACATGCACAACAGGGACTCAGTGATCCAGCAATATTTGCAGTGAGACACAGGTAAGAATACAAACCTGCCTACTACATGTATTTTAACACTACCACCTCTCTACTGTGTGTCGTTTTCACCCAGTGTATGGTCACTGAGTTGTCACTTTCCCTTACGATTTCACAGATGTGGGTCCCACTGTGTGACATCTGCTTAGATTCCTCATGGACTAGAGCTGTGTGACATAGGTATGTTGACATTAAACTTGAAAGAGCATTTTGCCACTGTAATTGCTAATACATTATTTTGAAATCACAGACAGACTCCAGATCGTTTTGTGCTTTAGCTATGTTTATTTAAATGCTCAATATTGGAGGGGGTAGTGAAATGGTGAGGGGTGATGGTGGAGGAATGTCCATGGCAGAGTCCAGTCTATTAGTCTCACAGGTGCATTGCCCATATGGGCATAGGAAGTGGAGCTGGGGCAGTTTCAGTATGGACAGGGTGACAAAGTGGGACAGTAGGATGACAATCAGGGTGGTCTCATTTCTTGGCGGGGGTCTTGGCATTGTGCTCTGTCTTTGTCCTGGATCTCAGGGACCATTTGTGGGGTGGTTCTCCCTCTGCAGGGGGTGGGGTGCTGGTGTGGTGGTCCTGTGGCGGGGCGTCCTGTCCACTAGCGCCGGCGGAGGTGGTGGGCAGTTCATCGTCCATGCTAGTGTCAGGGGCCCCTTGTAGTGCCACAGTGTCCCTCCTGGTGTTCACAAGTTCCTTCAGCACCCCTACGATGGTGCCCAGGGTGGAGCAGTTCCTCCCTGAAGCCCATATACTGTTCCTCCTGCAGGCGCTGGGTCTCCTGAAACTTGGCCAGCACCGTTGCCATTGTCTCCTGGGAGTGGTGGTAGGCTCCCATGATGGAGGAGAGGGCCTCGTGGAGAGTGGGTTCCCTTGGCCTGTCCGCCCCCTGTCGCACAGCAGCCCTCCCAGTTCCCCTGTGTTCCTGGGCCTCCGTCCCCTGGACCGTGTGCCCACTACCACTGCCGCCAGGTCCCTGTTGTTGTTGGGGTGGTGGGTTATCCTGGGTTCCCTGTAGTGGTGGACACACTGCTGATTGATGTGTCCTGGGGACGGAGGTATGGGCCCACTGGGTGGGTGCTGTGCTGGTGTTTCCAGAGGGTGGAAGGTCTGTAGTGGCCTGTGACTGGGTGATGGGAACCGACTGTCCCGAGGCCCCCGATGGGCCGGGCTGGTCATCTAGATCCAGATGGACAGAGGTGCTGTCATCACTGTGGGCCTCTTCTGTTGGTGGTGTGGACATGTGTGGACCCTCCTGTCTGGTGACGTTGGGTAGGGGTCCTGCAGGCGTATAAAAGGATGGTTATTACATCTGTGTGTGTCATGGTGTGCAATGGGTGGGTGACCGTGTACCCCAGTGTTTGCATTCCTGTGTGAGACCTTGTGTGAGGATGGTTTAGGGGGTTGTATGGGTATGTGCAGTGGGCATGCTTTAGTGATGGGTGTCCATGCTTTGTTGTTGCATGCAGGGCTTGGTGTTGGGATGGGTGGGTTGTGATGTTGGGACATATGTGAGGAGTTGTGGTGCTGGGGGTGAGGGTGAGGGTGGGAGTATGTGATAGCATGCAGGTAGGGTGGGGGTTGTAATAGTTAAGATTTGACTTACCAGAGTCCATTCCTCCACCTACTCCTGCGAGACCCTCAGGATGCAGAATCTCCAAGACCTGCTCCTCCCATGTTGTTAGTTGTGGGGAAGGAGGTGGGGGTCCGCCGCCAGTCCGCTGAACCGCCAGGTGGTGTCTTGAAACCACGGAACGCACCTTCCCCCGTAGGTCATTCCACTGCTTCCTGATGTCCTCCTGATTTCTTGGGTGCTGTCCCACTGCATTGACCCTGTCCACTATTCTTCGCCATAGCTCCATCTTCCTTGCAATGGAGGTGTGCTGCACCTGTGCTCCGAATAGCTGTGGCTCTACCCAGACGATTTCCTTCACCATGACCCTGAGCTCCTCCTCCGAGAACCTGGGGTGTCTTTGCCGTGCCATGGGGTGGCATAGGTGATGTGTGGGGTGGAGTGTGTGGTGATTAGTGTGCTGATATGTAGTGGTGTGTTGTGTGAGGTGTGTGGAAGTTCTGTGGGTGATGGTGTTGTGTGCCTGTGGATGCTGTTGTTCTTGCTGGTGCTCTCTCTGGCCTTCTTTCAGAATTTTTTGTCGTGGGGGTTTCTGGGTGTGTGTTTTATATTGTATAGGGTGTGGTGTGTGTATGTGTATCAGGTGTGTGTATTTTGAATTGTCCAATGTGGGGATGTTTTGTAAATGTGTGTGTATTTTGACCGTGTACCGCCGATGGAATACCGCAGTTGAAAGACCGCAGCATGGATTCGTGTGTCGTGATAGTGTGGGTGTATTTCTGTTGGCGTGACGGTGGAGGATTTGTTTTCGCCAGTTTATCACTGACCTTTGGTGTGGCGGACTTGTGTGGGTGTCTGAATTTTTGCGGATTCCGAAATGTGGGTCATAATAGCTGTGGCGGAATTCCGTGGCCGCGGCGGTGTGTTGGCGGTCTTCTGCACGGTGGTAAGCGGCTTTTACCGCCAATGTTGTAATGACCGCCTAACTCATTAAATAATCTGACACATCTTAGTCCAATGGAACATCAATATTCCAAGACTCTCCATCCCTCTTGACCTTTGCACTGAATTTAATGCTAATACCTATAAAAACCTCATCTCTAGGCTCAGAAGAATCAGTAAACCCACCTAAGAGTAGTTCAACTCTTTCTGTGAGTCTCCAAATCTCACCTCTTTCTCATACTCTTCAGTCTCTTCATGCTCCCTATGGCAAACCGCCTTAGAGACAAAGGACTGTCCTCGCACCCATTAGGCAGATGCACTCAAATCTACATCAAAGGCTCCACATCCAAATATCTAGACATTATCAGAAGAGTGAGTATGACTTGAAATGTAGTATAACAACTGTACTCCTCCTGTGGGTCATAATTACATCCTGAATTAATTCAACCACCTTCTCCATGTGCTCACTTTCTTCAGCATACAGGTCTCATTTGCACACCTCGCTTAGAACCTCGCTTAGAACCTCAACCACAACCCTATCATGAAAACCAGGCTGTAGTGACACTCAAGGGTACCTTCTTCAAACTACAACACCTAAAAAAACACCTGTGTATGTCAATCCTGCCTCGCACCTATGTTATAGACCATCATAATCCATGATAAACTGAATGATGCAAATGTTGTCTAAACAAGATTGCCAAGCACCAACTGGACAGACTCCAAAATGCTCAGAACAGAATGCTACTGATTGACCAGCTACTGGTCTAGAAAAGGAGTCATATCTTCTCTCTACAGCCTGTTTCGATAGGGCCTTAGCCAGAGTCTATCTAAATTGAAAAATCTGTTTTGCTCAAGCACTCCCTTCAAGCGTGCTCATAACGGTTTTCAAAAGGTGGACTCAGCTAGGATTTACATAAACCCCTAATTGAATCAAGTATAGTTTTTTGCATTTTTTCCCCTACACATTTTAGCACAGTATGACCAGGTTCCTGTCTCACAAAGGTACTTTCCTGCAAAGACCATTTAAGTGGCCAAAGTACTGCAAAAAAATCAAACTGACAAATACCTACCTCTCCTAAATTTCTTCCCAGTTCTATTGGAACTCCAACAAAGACCAATCTACTCTTGCTCCCCACGAAACAAAGACAAAATGCTAATGTATGACACATCTACCCCAAAGCATGACGGGAATGGTGCCACTGAGCCAAGGAGGCGCCTTCCTCCACAGGGACCAAGTGTCGTGGCATCTATTGATAAGGAGATGTGTCTTGGGTGTGGGGCAGATGCCAGGAAGCCGTGCCTATTACGTCGAAAGCATTTGAAGAGCCACTGTGCTCCAGGGAGAATGACGCGTATATGGCAATCTTTTTTGCAATACAGCAAGCTCTATTATGCAGTCTTTTGTGGTCATTTATTTAACAATAGCCACATTTTTCAAAGAGTGAAAATATACCCCACAATGATGCCTGTCCTAGGAGGAAAAGGATACATGAGCTTAACCCTTTTCCAGTCTAAACTTCATTTCTTTTCTTGCTGCCACTTTAGGTGTAATGTTGGTATTTTCCCACCTGTTTAAGTACATGTTTTATAAGCATATTGTGGCTATTTTCATGCCCAACCACTTATTAAACCAACAAGTATTTCCTTTCGTTCCTTTACCCTGAGCCTGCACTGTCAGTCTTTCCTGAATTATCTTTCTAAAGGCAGCTAGATGGCTAAATGGTTTCCCTTCCCTTCAGGACCAGTGTTTGTTTAGGTACGCCCTGGTCAGATTTGTTTCCCTACTGTCCCTTCTTTTCACAACTGCCAGGTGTCAATTTACTTATGTGTGACATTTCCATTTTTCCATTGCCCTTTTGCGTCACACTTATTCACAACTACAAAATGAAGAGAAGTTACAGCTTTCTGCAAGATTGTGTTCTAGAAACTCCCATTGACTTTTGTAATGGTCATCATATTGGTCTGTAAACTGCCTCGAAAAGGCTTACAATTATGAACTGCACGCTGATAAAACGCCAGGATGGGACCAAAATGTCATCCAAACAAAATACAAGGTTGCTTTGAAGCTATCTCATAGGCTTGCCTCTGGCCTTTGCGACCCGCCCCCTGCCAAATACACACACACTTACACAAAGACACAAAATAGATTTCAGGGCCACATGTACAAATTTCAGGTTTTGCGGTTTGCAAATTGCGAGTCCAAAACCTGATGTACAACAGTGTCAATGACACTGTTTATGATCCCCAGTGGGGTCACAAATCACCGACCTCATAAATATTCATGATGTAGGTCGCAATTTGTGACCCCATTGAGAAAGAGCGCACTCACAGGGGTGGTGGCCTGCTGGGGATAGCAGAACACCATGTCTGTGACTGCTTTTGAATAAAGCTGTGCTTTTTAAAACAAATTAAAGGAAAATGGGATGCATTAAAAAAAATGAAACATTTCTTTTCATTTTTTCAGAGCAGGCAGTGGTCCAAGGGGACCCTTAGCCGTTCTAAAGAGCTGTCCAAGGCACACGCCACACATGTGGAGGTGGCCTTGCATCAACCTGTCAAGACTGAGCCAGTCAATGCCATCACTATCCCCAACATAGACAAGAGGAAGACACATTTCAAGGTACCTGTCCAGTACAAGGAAAAAAGTGCCTCATGTGGAAAATTAAATCATTTTGCTAAACTTTGTCGCTCCACGTCGACCAAAAAGCCATCCAAATCCAAATCCGTGAACTCTATGGAAAGACTTGGTACCCCAGATGAAGAGCAAGACATGGATGACGATGACACTGAAGGAGCCGTACATGTGATTCATGCGATGCAACCAGACAGCCAGGCTCGGCGTCGCACTCCCAAGTACACCATCGCAGTTACTGGTCACCCTCTGTTGGCACTGATGACACTGGGGAATCAATTATTATCATGGCATACAACGTATTTCAGACTCTCCTACGGAAGCTGGTACTACACACCACTGCAAATCACCTTTGCCACTAGTCGGTGTTTTCACAACCAACATCGCCCATGAAAGTTGAACAACGAGAGCTAAAGTGTACGTCACCCAAGGGAGCACGGGTATGCTGCAGAGCTGTACAATGGCTGAACAACTTCAACTGGTCAACTTTGAGTTCAGCAGACATCTGTCAGCCGTTGATGCCCTAGTGTGGAAGTTTGCCACTCATGGTGTGCCTTCATGTGGATGAGTTGGTTCAGCCAGTAGCACTTCACCATTGTTGCGTGGCATTCCACCTCTGCTCAGAAGTGGAAGAGGAACTTAAAAAACTGGAAGCAGCTGACATAATTGAGAAGGTGGAGGGTCCAACCCCCTGAGTGTCCCCAATAGTTGCTGCGAGGAAACCTAAACAACCCGGGAAGGTTCGGATCTGGGTAGACATCTGCCTCCCCAACATGGCGATACGGCGAGAGCCACACATCACCCATATAGTTGATGATCTGGTGGCAGAAGTGAGCAGATCAAAGTGGTTCTCGAAGGTAGACCTCTGAGCGGGATACCACCAACTAATAATGGCACCCGAATCAAGGGCGATCACAATGTTCCCCACTCACGTGGGGTTGAGAAGATACAAGCGCCTCAGCTTTGGTGTGTCCAGCGTGGAGGAAGAATTCCAGGACACCCTCTGGGGAGTCCTCACTGGGCTTCCTGGCATCATCAATGTCAGCAATGAAATCCTGGTACATGCTCCATCACTAGACCAACACCTCAAAAGGCTCAGAGGGGTGTTCCAGTGACTATTGGACAATGGGCTCACACTCCACAAGAAGAAATGTGCCTCACTACAAAAGGAGATCAGTTTTTGGATATCAATTCTCAGAGAAGGGAGTCATGCCAAATCCCTCCAAAGTCAGAGAAATTCAGTCTGCCCCAGCCACAGTCAACATCACAGGAGTCTGCAGTTTCTTGGGGATGGTAAGATACTGTGGCCGGTTTATCCAAAACCTCACAGCCCTCACACAACCCCTCCGTGAGCTTATCAAAGTCATTGCCATGTGGGGAACACCTTAAGAGGAAGCCTTCCAGGCCACAAAACGAGTACTCTCAGAACACACTACACTGTCAAATTTTAATCGACGCCATGGGTCAGAGTTATCGGTCAATGCAAGTCCCACTGGCCTTGGAGTAGTGTTTTCCCAAAAAACAGGACAATGTCGAGTGGGCTTCCATGGCCTATGCCAGCCGGGCTCTGACCGATACGGAACAACGCTATTCCCATATAGAAAAGGAGGCCATAGCCATCCATTTGGGTTGTCGTCACTTCCGTTTCTATCTCTATGGACACCACTTCACAATACATACCGACCACAAGCCGTTACTTCCTCTGCTTACCGGTTCCTCATCAAATCCCCCAAGAAGGATCGAAAAATGGAAACTCCAGCTAAAAGAATATGATTTCTCAGTGGTCTATTGGCCCGGGACACAAAACCCTGCGGACTACCTGTCTTGACATGCCAGGCCTTCCACTGTTGGAAAAGAGCCCAAGGTAGTCAAGAGGTCACGACCTCTGCCAATATTTTTGTTGGAGATACTAGAGGCAACATAGAAAGATGAAAGATGAGTGCCTTCGATCTGCACTATCTGCGGTGATATCGGGGGACTGGAGCAGGCTGGCCCGGAGCTTATATTTTTGTACCAATGATGCCAAACAGATGTTACTATCTTTGCAACATGTTTGAAATGAATTAGCATGGGTCCCCGGAAGGGCCTCGCTTAGTGATCCCTAGGTTGCTTCAATAATAAGTAGTTGACCTGGCACACACATCTCACCAAAGGATTGTCAAAACAAAGGTGAGGCTCTGATGCAAAGTGTGGTTTCCTGGTCTCTATGATATGGTGGAGAGGGCAGTTAGCCAGTGCATACTGTGCCAAGCCACCAGTGCCCATCATCACACCGATAATCACTCCCATTTCCTAGCCAGTGATGATTTTGGAAGTCTACCCGATGGCAGGCACATGCTTGTTGTGATCAACGATTCCTCTAAATATCCAGTAGTCGAGATTGTGAACTCCCTAACTGTCTGACAAGTTATCCCTTAACTAGAGAAGATCATGGCCACGCACAGCCTCCTGCATGAGTTCCGAACAGGTAATGGACCCCCGTTCTCCAGTCATGAGTTTGCACAATATCTCAAGTCGCTTGGCATCAGACATTTGAAAATCACCCCAAGATGGCCCCAGGCGAATGAAGAAGCAGAACATTTTCTGAGGACTGCTAACAAAGTGATTCGTATTGTGCTGGCCGAGGGTCAAAATCTGAAGTGTGCACTATATGCTTTCCTGCGGGAGTATCAGCTTACCCCTCACACCACCACGGGGTTTGCTCCAAATTAACTGTGTATCAACCGCCAACTGGCTGATCCGATACCCCACGTGGATGTGCCCTCTGCGATCCAAGAGAAGGTGTCTGACACCCTGGGTAGACGGAAAACAACTTTTTGTATCCTCCAAACGACGAGCGTGCTGCAGTCCATTGATGATTGGTGATGCCGTCTTAGTCCATGAGCCACCTCCGGGGAGCAAGTTTTGTTTACCGTTTGAACCACTCCCTTGCAAAATCTCCAGCATGAGAGGTACAATGATTACCACAGTCAGGGGTGAAGAGACAGTCACACGAAACGTTTCATTTTTTAAGCGCTACCAGCCTCCCTCAGACAATTCAAGTGAGGGCTTTTGCACACCTTGGAAAGGGAACTCTGAGACGAACATTGAGAACTCAGGAGGGAGGGCACCGGCTGATTTCCTTGTGCCAGAAATTTCCCCACGAAATCCAGAGAGAGCTGAGTTAGGAGAGCAACTGCCGAATCCGAGTGAGTCAAGCCCCAACTCTGGACCAAGAGATGATCTGAATTACGTTGAGGATCCCAAAGTACGGAAAGGTGTTTCTCTATATCACCTCAGGCCATGTCCGGCTGTCTTTTCGAGGCTGAAAGACTTTATCCTACAATGAGTTCCTGTTGGTGACGGTTGCACCGGAGTATAAGGGGATAGTGGTAACATGGTTAAAGATTTTTGAGTTTTTTTTCTTGTCATTTTCTCTTTTCTTGTTTTTTCTCTCTCTCGCACTCTGTGTTTACATCTACTTTTTTACTTGCATCAATGGAAGCGTTTGTTGTTGATTCTTGTTCATGTTTGGTTGGGAGGGATGTTATGTTGTCAGACCACTGGTCTCTCAGGGCAGCTCGCCAGTTGCGCACCCACTATGGGTGTTCCTGCTAGTGCCCTGGGGATTCTGTTAAAGTGGGTTAGAACCGGTGACATAGGAAATAATGTAATAAAAGAGCTGGGGTAAACCCGCCCAGCAGATTATAACCAGATAATATGGTGTGAGTGTCTATTCTGTTCCCTGCTGGGTCTAAGCATTGTGTCACTCGGGGCCTTCCTTTCCACAGTCCCGGTAGACTCTCGAGAAGACACATAACATGAACGCCCCTTCCTAACTGCAACTCACAAACCCTTTTTGTGATTCGGTAAAGAGATTACGAATCGCAACATTGGGTTTGCGCAGTTCAAAATGTTTTCTTTTGCGTTTGCGACAAGAAAAAAAGCTTTGTATATGTGGCCCTCAATATATTGACTTCCGAAGTGGTAAATGCAGATTATGAATTACCGAGATTCAAATCTGAGACCTCTAGTTTACAGACAAATCTCCACAGCAGAGTATCAACCTACCGCGCTATCTCATTATAAATAGATATCAAGAAATCAAACCACTCAACTGGTATACAGTCACCCCAAATCTCACTTAAGTGGCTAGCATTAGAACAAGTATTTCTAAAATAGACATTGATATATTCAGAAGGAACACATACAGAAACGAACTGCAATGAATTGTATAAACATGCTGTGTGCCCTGAAAACCTGCTTTTAAACGTGTTTTGTCAGTATTTAAGGGAATGTAAAATCAATTTCCTTTGATTGTTCCGGTGAACACATACCATGTGTGACACCAGGCAGTCCTGACTTTTTTTCCAAACATTGATCTGCCTTCTTTGACATGTAGTTTTGCTTTCCACATTAACTGTATGTTGTACCTTGCCCCAACATTCGAAATCTCATTAGCTTTAAAGTCAACTTTGTACGTAGGTGCCACACCCCGAAGCCAACAATCATGCAAATGTTCTTTGTGGAAAAAAATACGTTTCTCTTTTTAAAAATATTCTGGAGGCTCTGAAACATGACCATATGGATAGTGTAGGAGGAGCCTGCGAAATTCTGCAAACGTGACTGCAGTTTCGATTTGCTGTAGGGAAGCAATGCAATGCAATCAGAAGCAAAGATAACCTGGTACACTTTCTGTTGCCTGCTTATTATCCTCCTGTACTGTCTTTCATAGATGTTTCTGTGCCTTATTCAGATCAGATGAGCATGCACCAGCAGGGCTCTGTACTTTAACTGTGGGAGCAGAGAAGGACACTGGTGCTCTGAACTGCAACGTGTAGCATAACAACCGCCTCTGACCCAGTGCACAATGTACAAACTGTGCCAGACGTCTCTATCGCACTGCTGGCAAATCATTGTCATTAGCTAATGCAAGTTACAGCTGAGTTCAGAGGAACTGGGAATTGCGTGATAAAAGGTATTAGGTGTGGGGAAGTGGTGCCAGTCAATTATCTGAGTTGGTTTATCCTTTGATGAGTGAAACACTTAGAGTACGAGGTCACCGGATGGTAGTATATCTGGACGACATGATCTTCCTGGCTCATGATCGGGAAATGCTAATGAAACAAGTCCACCTAGCAATAGAATTAATTTAGGATTCGGGATCTGTAGTCAAATGAGAAAATTCAGACTTAGGGGCATATTTACAGTGGCGCAACATAGATGATATGCAAGTTTTCTTGCGCCCCCTCCCCTACCGGCACATAACTACACCATGGTTGCACTGTATTTACAATACGGTGCACCATGGTGGTCGTTAGCACAATAGTGTCATCATTTTTTACACTATTGTGGCGCTTTGCTACACTAGCGTCAAATATTTTAATGCAAGTGCAGCAAAGCACAGGGAGGCCCATTGAATATAATGGGTGCGTTATTTTTACGCCTGCTCTGAGCAGGTATTAAAAATGACGGACAAAAAGGTGCAGTGAAATGTTGTAAATTTCACTGCACCATTTTTTTCGGGCCTCCCTGCCCCGGAACACCCTCCCCCCCTTGCATACATTATGCCAGATGCAGGCACAAAGTGACGCAAGAGGGTCACAAAGTGGTGCAATGCAAGCATTGCACCACTTTGTAAATATGAAGCGGCAGAAAAGCCACCTTAGTGCCACAAAATTACACTTTGGTGGTGCTACGGTGGCAGAGGGGGCTTGTAAATGTGCCCCTTAGTGCCCTCTTAACAGATCTTTTTGGATTTGGAAAAGGAGTTGTTGCTACTCCCGAAGTTGAAATTCAACATAATCAAGGAGTTGAGTTTGAGTTAGAGTCTTCAGGAAGTGTTTCTTTGGCAACTAGCAATATTAGTGGGATTTTTATCCACCTTGATTCAGGCAATTTTTTCAGGCCTGCTTCATTATTGAGCCATGCAATATCTCAAAATAAAACATCTAAAAAGAGGTCTGACCTACACAGACTCTTTTCCTATAGATCTTGAGACTCGGGAAGAGGTAGCTTGGGTGATTGCATTGTAATATGCTGGGAATAGACAAGTAATTTTTTCTACATTCCCACATCTAGTTTTAGAGTTGGGTGCAAATCTATGGTTGTGAGGTGCTCAATTTAGCTAGCACTCAATTTTAGAAAGAGGGTCATGATGGGAGATATCATTACACATAAACTGATTATCTTCGATATCTGTACAATGTGGTGGCAGATTGGTGCTAAAGGGTAAAATTAGTTCAGAGCAATTAGCATCTGCACTTCCTCCTAACAATGAGAGCGAATGAATACCTAAACGGAATACCTGCAGGATTTTTAGGGACAGCGTTATACTCAAAGTCCAGATGTTATTATAATGCCTCCACGCAGAGTGCTTCAGAGGTGGGGCTTCTAAGTGAGTAAACGTGTAACTTTAAAGTATTGAAAGACAGTGGCTAGAATAAGAAATACTCCAGAGTATTATCTGAACTCTTTGGTAAATGCAGAAAATCATATCCGGCACACAGGTCGGAACTGAGCAGACCAAACACTAATGGACCATGGAGTATAAATTGTCAGCCTACGCAGCAGGTTTGATGCTCACGAGGACAATGCAAGAAGCAAGTGTTAGTATGCAGTGTGAAGAGCTTGTCTGAGGAGTTATGTGGCACTGGCAGACCGGGTGTGAAGCTGGCACTCTGGTCACGGTGGTGAACTGGCAATGGCTGGATGGAAGAAGTTAATACTGCCATGACATGACAGACGGTAACAGTGGTGGGCTGTGTGGGTTATTTTCTACAACAGAAATAAAAAAAGATTTAACAAAGACAAAGATTACAAATAAAAATTACAATTTAGTTACTTCAACTAGAGGAGCTCCACATTTCTAGCGCTGCTAAATATCTTTGGAGTACATGAAATTTACGAATGTATTTTTCAATCGCCAGAACTCTCTAAAAATACACAAATAAAAGCATTCGAAAAAAACAAATTGCAAAGTGTACGATACAAAAATCGAATTTTATGCGGCGTTGTACACACTTGCAGCTCACAAAAAGGATTTTTTTCATTTATCCTTTTCCATTCTCGTGAAGCAGTTTTCACTCAAATGAGTAAAAATAAACATCACTTTATGTGCCTGTTTCGCAACTGCAATCTTGAAACGTCCCGACACACCACATTGCCAAAGGTCAGGAACACATGGCCTTATGTTATCATACTGTAATGTGTCCGGCCCTGAAACATCAATTCAAGGATGCTGGAAAGAGCGATTGACGTCAGAAATAAAAACATAATTCTTAGACAGACCGAAAGCCAGAATTTGTATCAAGAGGTTGAGAAATAAGTGGAAAGAAAACCTTACTTGACAAAGAACAAAAACAGCGAAACTATGATTAGCAAATTATAAGTATTACATTTCCTTTCTATGACTTTTAAGAAAGAGTAGTGAGAAATGGTCACATGTTTGAACTGATGCAAATATGTAAATTACGGCCAGTGCTTAAAGGATGCTAATATATCCAGATAGGCGGCATCAGACGCCTTTTTTAGGGCCGGAACTTAGGGGCATAATTATACTCCATCTGCACCGAATGTGCGCCAAACATTTTGACGCATGTTCAGTGCAAACCGTGCACCATATTTAAACTCTGATGCCCGAGCCCACGAACGTCAAAATCCCGCCGTGTGCGTCATTTTCTGGATGCGGGAAACCGCCTTGTGTCAATGATATGCAAGGTAGGCGTTCCCGTCCAAAAAATGACACAAACACCCGTGCGCCTTATTTATGCTACCGGGCAAAAATGACGCACGGTTGGGAGGCGGAAAATGATGCACAGCCCGATTTGTGTAAAAAATTAACGCCAGGGTCAGGACAAGCGTTAAAATGGGGCAAACACACCTGTATTTAATCAAAACACACAGAAGCAACAGCAGAGCTCCAAAAGGAAGACATGGAGGTGCTTTTCATCCAGCGTGCACGCAGACGCAGAGCACAGGACCAGCAACAGCAGCATCCACAACACCAGCAGGGACCCCAAAGGCAACGCAGAAGGCAGGAGAGGATATTCCGCACCAGGACAACCCTTCATGGCCTCAGGGAACATGACATCATCCAGAGGTACAGGTTGAACTGGCAAGCCATTCAGCAGCTGCTGCGCAACATTGAGCCACAGTTGGCACCCAGCTTGCAGACACACCCCACACCATCCCACCCGAAACCAAGCTGCTAGCTGTACTACATATGTTGGCAAGTGTCTCCTTTCAAACCACTGGCGCCCTGGTTGCTGGGATCTCACAGCCATCATTCTCCGCCTTCCTGCCCAAGGTACTGGATGCCATCATCACACTCACACCCCGCCACATCTGCTTCCCCAACACACAGCAGAAGCAGCAAGAGACCAAACAGGGGTTTTACCTCATTAATGGGTTTCCACACGTTCTTGGTGCCATTGACTGCACACATGCTCGCCTTGTGCCACCTGCTGCAACCGAACATCTATACCGCAACAGGAAGCACACAAACTCCATCAATGTGCAGGTCATTGTGGATCACCAGGGATTGATCACCAACATCGTGGCAAAGTATCCTGGGAGTGTTCATGATTCATTCATCTTCCGTTACTGTACCATTAATTAACACTTCCAGAATGGACGATATGGAAATGGACTACTTGTTGGTAAGTACAGAAACCTACTTATATACACACTGCACAGCAACCCTCTAGGACAAACAACACATACACCACGACAGCGACATGTGGACAGGAACACACTGAGGTTGTGACACCGCTAGGCATGTTTCATATCCTCACCCAATGCGAGACACACGTAGGGAAAAATGACCGTTCAAAATAACAACTGATGCCACTCCACAGACACAAGGGGAAAATGTAAAACAACACAATGACAAACACATGGTGCCAACTGGCATTACATCTGCGAAGATAAAACTCCAATAACACATCAATAACACCCAATCAAACACCCTTCCAGCCAATACGTACTGTGTAAGGGGTGTGGAAAGTAATTTGCTGCAGGTCAGACACCGTGACTCACATAGCATGATGGTGACTACAATCAAGGTCACATGCAATCATTGAGGCCATTCCAATATCTCACATCACTCCTGCTCTCACATTGCCCACTACCAAGAGGCAAGTGGACTGTGCGAAGAACACATCTTGATGGGACAATATGGAAAGTGCACATTCCTACACATACGCATTGTGACAAATTAACACATACACAACAGATGTACTGCCATACAGACCTTCTGAAACTCAAAACGACAACCTCACAACCAAGTTAGCCAGCTGAACTAGACCATGTGCAGTAGTCTAGGTAGACGTTACAACCTGATTCAGCTTGCCAAGGGCAGAGAAATAGGTCTGCAGTGAACTTGTCACATGTGAAATTAGTGTACAGTCAAATGTTAAGACGTCAATGATCACAACATACGGAGAAGTTTGGCTAATTGTCACCTTGCAAAATGTAAGCGTCTCACTGATGGTTAAATGAATCTATTGCATATGTCAAAATGTATGGGATGTCCAGGGTACATAGATGCAAACGTGTTACCACCACTGTTGATTTGACTCTGTGTATGGAACTATCATCTCACCCCCAGTGAAGACATAGGGACACCTGTATCACAAGTCACAATGCAAGGGAGAACACACTGTACTGCAACTCTCAAAAAATACTGCTGACAACCGGTCAGCAACAAAACACTAATTCAGCCAAGGAAACAACCCAATGCTGATGGTACACCCTAGAAGCCTAGGAATCGACACAATAACACAAACAAAAATGAATCACAGACAACACTAGAGAACTACTGCCATGCAAGGTGATATTAATGGGGCAAGTAACATCAATATGATCTCAATCATTTTCTCTTTCAGCTGATCAGGGGTATGGGATCCAGCCATGGATTATGACCCCATTTGGCAACCCAAGCACTGCAGCAGAGCATGCCTACAATGGGGCACATAGGATGACACGCACCATAGTCGAGTGGACCTTTGGCATCCTGAAGTCGAGATTCAGGTGCCTCGACATCACTGGAGGCAGCCTCCTATACTCACCAGAAATGGTCTGCAAGATAATTTTAACCTGTGCCATCCTTCACAACATATGTGTACGAAAGAACATTCCCCTATTAGAACCAGAGCCACAAATGCCTGAAGAGGAGAGAGAGGAGGATGCTGGCAATCAACATGAGGGGGACCAACCAAACACAGCTGCAGGATTGCGTAGGCGCCAACATATTGTCAACAATTTCTTTTGAATCAACTCCCCATCACCACTGTATTAACATATGTAAATAAACACCTATAATAATCACCATATCATGGTCTGGGTAATCATTTTTGCTCACCTTTATCACTAACTATCAGAATAAGAGTGTAGCCTCATGGAGCATTGCTGATATACCGATCAGGACACAGAAATGTCCAAAGCAATTGTGATGCGTATTAATCAACAGTCACATTCACACACACTGTAAATGACATATATCCTGTACATTTCACATTTGAAGGGCAATAGCAGAGGACCACACCTATTTCACACATACATGTTGGCAACATGTTTCTTTGCAGCATATGGCACACAACTAAGACACCATCAGTCAATAATGGAACAAAAACATCATACATGAGGCAGTGGATGTGCTATTGCTTTAGTAACATTAACGTATGTGCAAACCCTTGACAGCAGTAACTGTTACATCACCTATCTTTGCAAGGACCATGTGTGACTAGAATTCCATATAAGCAGAACCTAGATAGCACAAGTGCTACACCTATGAAAAGCTTTGGGCACATGAAATTCCATGTACGTCAGCCCATGTCCTAAGTCCTGACACACCCATGTTCCCGGTCTCACCCCACCCGTTTTAAGAGGTCCATGGAATGGTAATATGTGTACCCAGATATTCCCTCCTCTACACACACACACAGACTAACAATTTTAATCCAGTGTGCTTCACCCTTTAGTATGGTATGCCATAATCATTCTACATCTGTATTCATGGACGTCAGGTTAAATAATGCACTGGCTTGTAGTCTCTAAGCCCTGTTATCAGCTGTAGATTGCTTCCCATGTGAAAGGTACTGTTGGCCATTTGAACTAGAATCTCACCTACAGGACTTGTGAGAGACTGATGCAGCACACACCTGTGAGCACCTTCATGCAGACCAGCCATTTGAACATGCACTACCCTTGCAGATGCTTGGAACAGTATAGAAGCTGCCATTTTATTGATTACATTGTTATGCATTGCTATAAAAATCAGCTGTGTAACACAGCCCTTGGGTTAATGTGTCACCTTCCAAAACACAAGACAAACACAGTGTTCCATATCAACTGTCTTGTTCCTCCTCCGACCAGTCTCAGTCAGACCACTGAGTATGTACCTTGTGAAATTGCTGGATCTTGATTGACCCTGCATCCTGTTAGCCTGACTGGCACCTGTCTGTGCGTTACCCTAAAGGTTCCTTGTGGCTACATATGTATCATAGTTGCTTTCCCAACCCTCACATACCTCCTGGGGTATTTTGTCAGGTGGTTCTTCAATGCATACTCAAATAAATTGTATAGCATAATCTGCTTATTTATTGTACCATTGTTGGGAACTTGTTTCCAAATACCCAAATCATGGCCTATCCCTTGTCTGGGTCTCATGTATGCATGAGTGAGAAATTGTGACAGTGTACCATGGCCGTATGCAGAGATTGGGTATGGTGCATCCAGCAGAACCAGCAACGTCAGATAATGTGCCAGAAAAGTCCACACAAGTTAGGACCCTGACAGTTCACACGCTGATTCACATTGCTCACAACATACTGATTAGCCATGCGTGGTGAATAGCTGCGAGAATAAGCAGCACAGAGGCTATGATGTGCCCAGATGCAGTGGGAATTTCAGAGGCCAACCTGTGTACAAATGTTGTAATGACACCTGCCGGTACAAGAATCCTGAGATATGATCTTACTCAGCACACCAAGGTTGCCCTGTTGATAGTCTCATAATACATCTGCAGGGACAGGGTAGGACCATCCCCATGTGGGCTCTCAAATCCTCATTGGATTTACTTCCATTGATCTCCGAAGGATACTCAGTAGATACAGGAATAGCCGCCACAGACTCATGACTAGACCTGGACGTACCTGTGACAACATAGACCCCTAAAAATATACAGGATTAACATTGGCCCACACACATGAACCAGACACCTCTGTGCAATTGATCACTGGAAATATGTGGCCACGTGCTGCTTGGTCTGCTGGTCCTCCACTGCCACAGGAGAGTTGTGGCTCTGTCATAAGACCTCAACTGTGGCGTGACATTACAAATGTGGTTTATCTTTGGCTCTCCGTGTCAAAAACACGGTACCCACTTAGTATGTACATGTGCCTGACTCATGGTGGGTTCACCAACAAGTGCCTAGGAAGCAGTATCCAAAATTCCAGGACATGTGATGGCCAAGTTTTGGACCATTGACATGAACAACCGTCTGCTATCTATCCGGTGCATGCTTTGTCATTTGTGGTGTTTATGTTACCCAAAAACTAGAAAGTGCACACAGCAGTTGTTGCTACATGTATGACTAACACATGTCCTCTCTCATTTCCACACTGACATGCATCTGAGGGTTGGACACATTGATTCCACATGCATACAAGCATATTTGCTATAATGCATCTTGTGATGGTCACACAGTGGGTCAACAACAATATTAGTAGCCAATGCACACACATTGAGCCATAGGCATTGAGGTATTGTACTTATGTGCGTCACTTTGCTATCCTTTCCTGACGCAAAACAAGCCCAATTTGTGCAATACATATATGTAGGCCACACATTTGGCCAGCTATTGTGTCAGTCAAGAGTGAAAATCCTGAACATGAAGTAGCGGATCATGGTCTACAGTAGTATGATGTGTCACATGTGCCCATACACCGTCATGCCCAAAGTGGGTGCAATCAGTCTATCTCAGTATTGTCACAACTGTAATTTTACATTAAAATGGTAAAATGACCCAAACCCAGTGACTGGCTGAAATTTTGCCGCATACGTGTCAAAAAATGACACACATGCGTCTAAAAATGACGCTTAAGGCAGAAAAATGAAGCATAATGCCCTGAAAAAACCATTGGCCCTGAACGGTATCTTCCACACTGTACCTCTGAAAATTGGATAAGTTAAAACTATTTAGAAACATATGGATGCGGGCTCAAATCTACTCCTGTGTGTCGATAAAAACGATGCGCAGACTGTATGCGTCAAAATATTTTGACGCATGACAATAAAAACGCCCACCATTTTGGGCAGGAAGTGATGCAATAGGGTATCCTGTTTACAGAATAGGTACAGTGGGTGTACTTTCACTTTCACTTTGCAGTCTGTGATATTTCCTGTCTGTGTGGCTGTGTCTCAATTTGTCTCTGTGTATTTAGTGAAATTGTCTCCTGTGTGGTCTTTTCATTGTCTTTTTGTGATTAAAAACTTGTTGTAGTATCCTGTCTGAGTGTTTTTTGTAGTCATTTGTGTTGTAAACTATTGTCTTTGTTTGGTTGGGAGTCTGTTGTGGGTAGTGTTAGTTTGGGTATAGTTGGGCTGTGTTAGTAGTTTATTTGAATTTTTCCTGTCCTACTTTCCCCCTATTCTCCTTTGTTCCAGTTTATCACCTATTTCTTTTTTTGTACAAATATGTTGGGTAGGCCTTGTCTTGGCAGGATGGGAGGGGAGGAGCTGGGTGGGTTCGTTTGGCTGGTGTGCCATTTCCTACCCCTAATGATTGAGGCAGGTGGGAGTGTGATACAGGGGTATCACACTGAGGTACGGAGGCTCCGGTGGCTAAAGGTGTTGCATCATCTGCAAAGGATTTATAAGACACCCAGAAACGAGCACCAGCTCAAGCACCGCTGGGCTGACCTTGTCTCCAGGGAGCAAGATCTGCTGGACCACCTGGGGATTGTAATTGGTGGCCCTGTTGGTGAGTACAAATCCTGTTGATGTGCACGTTTAAATGCTCTGTAGTGACATCAGCTGATTTTTACAATATCTGCCGGCAATGTTGTTGAGTGTGTGGAATGCTACTGAAACATACAGGGTCATATTTCTACTTTGTTAAGGACCACAATTGCTAGCTGTTAGGAAGCAAGAGCTCCACAAACTTACTGAATACATTTGCATTATGTAAGTTAGTGCCGCCTTTGTGTCAAACAGCAACAGAAATCAGGAGCCACTTCTGTATATATATAGGCCACAGTTGCCTGTGAGGTATAGAATTTTCTAACTCATTACCGTCATTTGTTGATGCAACAGCTAGACTGACTTTCTAGAAACAACATGAGGCTGTAAATTAGTGCAGGCTTCACGTAAATTGATGATAGCAATGTGGCACTAACATATGTCTCATGTGTGTTTGGTGAGTGTGTAAGGAAACCGATCATGGAAATTCCAAAAATCCAACGGATTATTGTGCCCCGCCTTCATTTCGGATACATGTCTGATCTGGATTTGGACACATAGATAACAAGTTCTAGCTGCGCTCAGCTAACATCTTAGACTGGTATTTGGAGTTTGTAGTGCCACATTTCGATTAGGGATGGCTGGCCAAAGGTATGCACATGGGTTCATATCTCTATGGTTGGTGCAACTTATCATAGCTGTGCTACATCAAATGAAGAAACTGTAACAAAATGAGGGCTAACAACTGTCTCTGGCCCTCTGTACATTGTACCTGTGTGTCATAAATTGGTCATGGTCACAATGGCTGGTTGACTGGTAATGCAGTCCTCACTGAAAGTGGCTGTGGATGTCTCTCATGGATACACATGATGAGACGAATACACTCATTGATTATGTTTGATCACTAATGAAGGAGCATGTTTGCCACCACATGATAGTTAGGGCCACTGCATGTGTGCAGATATGTGTGTATCACTCACTGGAGATCCTGGGTCTGTACATGTTAGCCTTGCTATGTAGGATGCAGTATCATCATATCTGAGAGGCTTTACTTTCTGACGTAATCTTACACATAGTAATTGTCTTTCGAATTGTTGTACAGTGCACAGACATTGAGCACATTTCTCCCGTCCATGCCTTACAGGTTGGCGAAGTGGCTGGATTCGAGGACCCAGACAACTCCAGTAAGTGTTGATATGTCTGTTAAGTGTTGTGTTTGCTGGTGATGTGTGATGGACTCCTGTGTGTTGGACACATAGCAAGGTGTGATGCGCTGGCCAATCATTTGTTTTGTTCCATGAGTGGATTATCATTTTATCACCATCTTTGAGTTGGCCAATCCTTATTGGATTGTCATATTTTGGTATTCTAGGTCAGTCCTTTAGGCACGGCAATGTGAATAGGGATGAGTCATGTGGATAAAACTTGATTCAAATAAAGTCGCACTGGACCATAATAGTGAATTAGTCAGCCAGTCAGACCCGAATTCTCCCAGAATAGGGATGCCAAATGCTTACCCACAGACTTCTGCTTCCCTATTCTCTACGTACTTGTTGAACTGTACGTTAAACTTCCTAGCAGCATGTAGCTCCACATGTAGTTCTACGAGTATGTGGCACTTGAGTGCAATGGCCTTGGTGTGCATGCAACTCATAGCCAGAGGTGTTCTTGCATCTCTGTGTTTGTTGTAAGTCATGGCTTACTGGTAGTAAATGATGTGGACAAGGGTCTGCATTTCCAAACATGAGTGTTGATGGGATTGGTCAAGGGTTAGCTGTCTCCTATTTGGAGATCCTCCTTACCTGTGGTGTGTGTGCTGGGCCAAGCACATGTCCAGCTTTCCTAAGCTTCCTGGGTGCCCTTGTTGTTAGAAATTATTAGTTGATAGTCCACCCCCCCCCCCCAGACACAGGCATAGGGTTGTGAATAGTGTACCTAGGACTGATGATACAAGTTTGGTACACAGACATGTACATCAGTGAATCACTTGTCTGAACCTAGTATACACACTCATGTTTAGCACATGCTTACTACACTGGCAAGTCCATTTACAACTTGCAGGTCATGTGGCCCTAGATTTCCATCCCATACAAATGACATTTGTAGCCCTGGCAGTGGTGGAGGATGTGCAGCATGATTGTTAGCTGACAACTGGCAGAACTATGATGCCAAAATCATGCCAGTTGTTACCCATCTTGTAGGGTTTGGATGTGCTATGTGTGATAGGGCCTTTGTAGGCTGCCTTGCCATGTACTTCCTCAGGGACAGTCAATGATCTGTATGATGATATGAGCTGTTATAAGTACAATAGATGTATTGTCTGATTTACTTCTTGTGCCATTTCACACAATGCAGTACCTAATGATAGATTTTCTATTTGTCTTACCCATCCAGGTCAGGGAGTTTCAACGGCGGGCAATGAGATACCGCCACATCCTTGATGTCGAGTCTGGGTACCGAAAAATGGCCCGCAGATATTGCCATGAATGAGTCTCCGGAGCCTGGAGGGCATTTGCACAAAGCGGCCCTTCTTTGCCTACCACAACCACCACCACTACCACCCAGGTGGCACCACCAGCAGCTGGGACTGTTGCTGGACCATCCACAGCAACTGCTCCTGGACCAAGCACAGCACCAACTGCAGGGCAGCCGACAGCCATTGACACAACACGGGCCCATACTTCCTCGGCTGGCACCCAGACCACCCCTGCTGCAGCCATTGACCCTGCTGCTTTTGCACAAATACAACGGAAATTGGACCGTGTCCCTAGAAAGATGAGCAGGCTGCGGCAGGAGGTGCGACAGGTCAACCGGCGGGTGTGTTCCATCAAGAGGACCCCCCAGAGGGCCAACCTGTAGACAATGAGATGGACATGATTCCCTCCCCTCCCTCATCTTTCCTGGTTCTTATACTTTGTGGGTGTAGGGGGCTTAGTGTTAGGTTAGTATAGGCTGTTAGTTTAGTTAGTGTTAGTGGGTGGGGGATGGGGGTTCCTGAATATTTCTACTGTTTATTTTTATGTGTGTAGGTGTGTGGGTGGGGGGGGCAATGTTGGGGTTCTTGTGTTTTTACAAAAAAAAAAATATATATATATATATATTTGTTTATTATAGGATAGTATGTGTTTAGGTTAGTATCTGTTGTCCTCCATGTGTCCCGTCTCATAACGGGGGTGGGGGATTGATGTTTAGAACGTTTCGTTAAATGTGATAAGTAAGTTTAGCTTAGGTTAGTTAGGGACAGTTGTGGGTAATGAGTAGTTAGAGTAGATTAGGGTAGGTACGGTCTTTCCCCGAGTTTTTACTTCTGTTTTTACTGTTTAATAAATATGTAGGTAACCCTTTACAGTATGTGTCACATGCTTGTAGATCAGGGCCTTGGCATGAGTGTACAGTGTCTCTTTTGTATTACATTTTGTGTCCTATGCTTCAAACAAATCCCAACAGAGCTGTAACATTGGCAGCTACCCCAAAGCTACTTAGATAAGATTCCGCCATTCATTGCAACCAACAATCAAAGTTACTATGGATCCCAAAGTGTGTTTTTTTTGTGATGTATGTTTTCAATGTCACATACTGTGCTTCCAGATTTAGTATTGGGGACACTGTGTTATGTCTGACTGCAGTCTGATGTCCAAGGAAATCCTTATAGGGCGAGTGGTAGTAAGCTCTCTTGTAGTATAGTGTACATAACTCACATAGATCATTTGTTACACTGTTCAGCATGATTACTTATTTGGATGTAAACTCATACACCTGCATTCATGCAATTTGGTGTATGTTAGCTTATATTTGGGGGCAATGTTACATACGTTAGTTTTGCTTTGAACCAACATTTTGAAGGCACTATTTTCTGGTTTTGACATCCCTTGAGGAAGCGTTAATCTGCCCAACACAGCATTATGGTGTATAGTTTCTCTTTTCCTCAGAAAATACCCTCAGGAAGGGCAGAGTATGGTAGAATCCAGGCCACTGTGCATAGTTATCAGCCCACATTATTTCAGGACAGTTGTATTGACAATCTATGATAATTGACAGGAGGCCAAATTCACTGATCTACTGCACGGTTGATGTATCACATTATACAGAGACAAAGTTCTGGTGTAAGTGCTACTTATTTAAAAGTGCTGTAGTGCTCTATGTACATTGTCCATGATTGTGAGTCCATTATAGTGACATCTTCCATTGTGATCCTACACAAGTGCAAAAGGACATGTCATTGAACATGCTGGGGTGAAGTGTCAGACAGTGCAGAGGGCCAGGACTTGCCAATGAGTTAGTGGGAGACAATCACTGGGCAGGCTGACATGATAAACAGTGGTTTGCAGAACAGTGCTTGAGTATAGTTGTTGCAAGACTGGCATGTTACAAAGCGCAGGACCTTGGTAATATGTGGCCTTGTGGCAGGGACTAGTGCTACCGGGTACTTTTACATGTGAAGGTGATCTGTTTCTGGTCTTCATCTTCTGATGTGTGTGTTCCCTCCTCTGCTCTTGTTGGTGGTGGTTGTGAAGGGGCAACACACATCTCAGTGTGTGTAGACGTGGAGTCAGACATCCCGGTAGCTGCTACCTTTGGGGGTCTTAAGGGCAGTACTGCTGCAAGGAGGATCTGCTGGTTCTTCAGAATAGCAGCCACATCACGATGGTAGGCAGCCAGGTCGGCCCTGAGGGGTTCAATGTTGCATTCGTGCACGCGTTGACAGGATTGCTGTTGTAGGTGTTGGGTCAACTGTATTACAGCTGTGCTGATTTCCTTCAGCCATTTTTCTACTTCCTGCAAGATAGCTGTTCAACCTTGCATAGCTGCTGCCTGTTCTTCAGTTGACATCATGCACAAACGCAACCCCTCTAGGCTGGCTGCCATAGTTTGCATCCCCAGCCGCACCTCCTTGGCCAGCTCCCTCTGTATTCCGACTACAGTTCTCTCAAAGCTGGTGCCAGTGTCGTCAGAGTCCTCAGCTGTATTGGAGCTGGCAGGTCGTACAATTGGGGTGGTGGATGGGTCCTCTGTGATGGCTGCTGTATCTGTGCTCCTCCTTGTGACTGAAGGTGGGGTCTGGAGGGTTCCAAGGACCTCTTGGAGGGTCTGGTGGCTGATGTTTGTCAGCTCATCATCCATGTCATCAGGGTAGTCCGGGACAGGCATATCCGCATCGTCCTCTGCAATGAAATACGGTACAATTAGTGTGTCAGTGTTGTGGGCTTTGTAATGTGACATGCCTGCCTTGTGATGATTTTCAAATTGTGATCCTGGTTCCTGTTCATTGCTCCAGTCTTTCAGATGGGCATTCTCCCAGGCCTATGCCCCACCTGCATGACATATGTATTGTGGTCAGTTTGTGGACTTGTCAGCAACATCTCCTCTAGGTGTTGTTTCTGGTCAAATAATGATTTGCCACCTTCTTGTCCTACTCAACCCGCTGTCTACTTCCATTCTCATGGTGAGGCCTTTCACTGGCTGTGGGTGCTCTGATGGCACTAGCACCACACTTAACAATCTGGACCTGCCCCAGTCTCTGATCTTTCACATCCACCTATATGTAGTTGAAATGTAGCGTATACTATGTATAGCATTGCTATGGCACAATATGGATGTCAGCATTGGTAATGTGTACTGCTGATGTTGGGGAATGTGTGGCACATTGGATTGCCCTGATAGCCGTAGCAGTGTCCTATTTCCTCCTCTGACTGTGCAGGTGTATTTTTGTGACCAGTTACATGTGTCCGCCCCCTGAATGCTGTTGTCTGAGCAGTATGACATTTGGGATGTTGCATTGTGACCCAGGCATAGGATGGACACTGACATATGCAGCATGGGTGTGACATTACTGCTGTGTACCTCCTAATGTGGATGACATTGGCTGATGTTTGCGGCAACTATGGACATTCACATTTGACAGGACTGGAACATTTGTCTTCTTTCAGGGGATTGTTAACGTTATCATCCTAAACCCTCTAATTTTGGTGTGTATGATCCATGGGGACGTTCCTGCCATTGGCTACTTGACCAGCACACACAGCGGCGGTGGTAGTGGCAACTGTTGTCAATGTTACATTCCAGTTGTCGGTATGGCTAGAGGTTGTTAATTGGGCCATAGTTAATGTAGGGAGTATAGTGGCTGACGTGTGACAGGATGCCAGTTTGACGTTGTGCCCTTTCCTCCTGGCGTGGCTTTACCTTTGCAACATCGTTGGCATGGCAGCATACCCCCATGGAAAGGTTGTTGGTGTTGTGTAGTGGTGTGCCCCAGGTTTCCTCTGAACGGGCCAATGCCCCGTGCCGGGCCCCTTTACCCATGCCACTCCATGTATATGATCACTTACATGCATTGTGTAGTAGTTATCCCCGCGCTGGCAGTTAACATTAGTGCATTTTAATTCCCCATGCGACTTACCCTGCATGTACGTTGTCTCCTGGTAGTCTGCGCTGTCCTGTCCTTGGATCCCTGTGACGATCTCCTCAGGGATGACGGCTGCAACCATCTCCTCCATGTGGTCCAGGGGCTCCTGTGGTGCTGGACTCCCACCTCCAGTCTGCAGTGCTGCCTTCCTGTTCCTGGCCATCTTTTCCTTGGTCCTGCGCTTGAAGTCATGCCAGCGTTTCTTGCACTCGATGACTGTTCTGTGTACTTCTGCCACACTGTTAATCTTGTCAACAATTTGTTGCCATATTGCCTCTCTCCTACTGATTGGCAACTTTGAGGTGACAAACAGTTGGTGCTGGTGTTCTGTCACCTCTTTCACTAGAATTTCCTGCTCCTCTGCACTGAAGCGACACTTTATTTTCTTCTTCTCCCTGTCCTGGGCCTTGTGTGGGTCCTCCTGGCTGGTTCCTGGTCTGTTGTCATCTTCCTGGGGTCTGTACAGGCATCTGGGATTTTGGCTCTCCTCTGCACAGATGGCTGTGTTTGCGGTGAGTTTTTACGCTATTGCATCAAAAAACGCTGCATATCCGGTTTGCGGTGTCGTAAATCGGCTCACAGTCATTTCCGCCACGTTAACGTTGTTTTCCTTTACGACGTGACGCTGTGGTGTGCATTAAAGAAAATGGCTCACACCTGTGGTTTGCGCCGCTATGCGTCAAAGTATAAATTTGACGCCCGCACGGCGCGCAGAAATGGTGTTAGCCGGCGGTAATATTTTTGACCCAAAACTGCGTCGGCGCAGTTTTGCGTAAAAAAGTATAAATATGGGCCTTACTTTTTATCACCTGACTTTGACCCAGCATCAGAAAGAGAAAAAGAAAGATTACAAAAACTGTGATACAGGGAGAAAGCAGGGATGAATACAAGCATTTGCATAGCCAATACATTGGGACCTTATAAGTATTTAGCCATGCTCTACATTACATTAGCAGATGGAAAATACCATAGCTGACATTGTGTAACCACTGGTGACACTCCAGAAGGTTCACCAAAACATATCTAGAGTGCTCAAACAGTCATAGTGTAATAAGAATGTTACATAATCATGGTCATAAATGTAATAAGGTGAGATCAATAAAACATATACAATCATCATTTAAACCCAATAAAAACCTTTATCAGAAATAAACTTTATGTTTGTGTATTCCTTCGTACACTCGGCATTAGACTGTTATGCTCAAAACAGCCCCTAGAGGGCACCACAATAAAAATAGCATTTGTAAGAAGCAAGGCCACTTAACCATATAGTCAGCCCCTTTGAGGGAATAATCACATGAAAAGAGAACGACAAAAAGCAATGCAATGTAACCAAATATTTAGCCCCTAGAAGGCGTAATACATTACACATTTTTAGGCCTACTAGAATAATACTACAAACCAGGCCCTTAAAACACAAACTATCCCCAGCCGTAAAACAAAAGTTCCAGCAATGAGAGAACTTAAAAAGACACTGAATGATGGGAGGGGTTATAATTTGGGGTCCCTCCGACCTGATATGGGGACCCAGAAATGACCTAGACAGAAAGAACAAGTCATGCTGAATGTTTTGATGGTGGTCCCATTGTCCTAGGACCACCACACGGTGAGTTATGAGCAAAACATTTTAGTAAAAGGAATGCCCTGCAAAGCATTATGGGGCGAGTTTCTGAGTGCAGCAAATATTGTATTATCTTGACTGTAATGCTCAGAACAGCCCTTAGAGGACACCACAATAAAAATTGCAGCTGGAAGAAACATGGTCATATAACCACATAATTAGCCTCTCAAGGGCATAACCACATGAAAACAGAATGGCAGAAAGTAATGCAGTGTAACCATGTATTCAGCCCCCAGAGGACATAGTGCCGTACATATTTTCAGGTCTAGCAGGCCTACTGCAATAATATTACAAACAAGGCCCTTAAATACACAAACTACTCCCAGATGTAAAACAAAAGTTCGAACCATGAGAAAGCTTAAAAAGACACTGAATGGTGATAGAGGTTATTATTTTGTGCCCCCCAACCTAGTGTGGGGACCGAGAGATGACATAGACAGAAAGCACTTGCTGTGCTGAATGTTTTGGTGGTGATTCCATTGCATTAGGACCACCACAGACTGAGTTATAGGCAAAAATGTTATTTTTTAAAGAAATGCCCCGCAAAGCATTGTGGGGCGAGTTTCCCGAGTGCAGTGAATATTGTAGTATCGGCTCTCCCACTGTGCCGGGAAAGCCACAATGAGGATTTCTGTGTTTTTTGTTTAAAATGCACCTGTTTGTATGTTGTTCAACTGCTAAACTTGTACTTAAGTGGTACTTACGTAAAGCGCTCCTCCGATTGAGTTTGCGGTATATGAAACTTAAAAAAAAAAAAAATGAATAAAAAAGAACCCCCCCACCCCCACAGCTTGAAGCACAGACACCACAAAGAAACAGAGATGCCCAGAAACAAGAAAGAGGAAGAAACAACATAAGGTCACAGAGCACGAAGCGGAGAGGCAAAAGAAAAAAGTAGTGTGCCGCATTAAGGTATACGGCCCATCGTGCAATAATGCATGTAACAGGGTCAGTCTCCAAGGTGGTAACAAAACAGCCTATGGCATTGAACGCAGAACCCCTCTGTGCTTCACTCACCCACTGCAGACAGTAGAATCCCTCTGTGCTCCTCTCACCCGTTGCACTGACAGCTGAGTCTTGCTTTTCCTGTCCTCTGTTGCACTGACAGCAGAACCCCTCTGTGCTCTTCTCACCCGTTGCACTGACAGTAGAGCCTGGCTTCTCTGCTCCTATCCTCTGTTGCACTCACAGCAGAACCCCTCTGTGCTCCTCTCACCCATTGCACTGACAGTTGAGCCTGGCTTCTCTGCTTTTCTACTCTGTTGCACTGACAGCAGGACCCCTCTGTGCTCCTCCTGCATGAAGCACCAGCTGTTGAGAAGGTCTTGAACGCTGAAACCTGTGCTGTAGCCACATCACAAACAAATGGGTTTAACTGTACTCTTATCCATGCTGTTCTCCACTACATTATGGATATATTTTCCAGTTCATCCTTAACCTCATAATTGCAGGTTTCAACTGTCTAAATACATGCATTTTGATTTCTATACCAGTCCTGTTGAGGCACCTAATGTATTTTCTTCCAATTCAAGCTCAGCCGAGAAGGTGATATAGTAGTGTTGGGTTGCAAACAATTAAATATTCATGAAGCATAACAACTGAGTAGAACATTGAAATGTTGAGACTTCCATTCAGGTCAATGCTCAGGGCTAAAAGTAGCCAGGAAAAGCCTTCTGCTACAACATTTCAATGTTTGTACTTCTGTTTCTCCCTTTTAGCTTTTGAACTGTCTAACCTCATTGAATAGAATGTTTTAATAACCTTGTAGCCCTTCTCTTTTTCGGCTCCTAAGGACACTCCCTCATAATCCTCTACAGTGGATTTATTACATTGGTACTTGTTCAAAGAACAGTTAGGACAACATGTTAACACTGTCCTCTCCACGCAGTCTGTTAGCCATCAGCCACTAGGTAGCACTCCTAAATCAAAATGCCAGATTAGTGGCTACTCCAAGAGACTAGCGTCAGTATCTCTAATGCATATACCTTGTCTTTAATATTCATTCCTGTCTAATGCTATGTTATATTGTGGGACTTGTAGCTATATTACAATTGCAGATCAGTTTCAACAGCTTAAATTCTTGTTCTTCAATGTTGTCCCATCATTGTGGTTGTTCAAGTGGTAAATATTTCATCACATGTTGTTTCAAAACGTTAAATAGGGACTCATTAACAGACATCTGGACAGACATTTCTTCCATAAAGGTGGAAAGGTGGAGACTAAGGGCCATATGTACGAACACATTTTCCCATTGACACAGAATGGGAAAAACCCTTTGCTACATCTGGCCCTAAATCCTCTATGTCTATGTATGTATTGTGTGGCATTAGAATAGTCTTAAGCTAGCCTAAAGGCAGAGGAGAGCTATACATGTGTAGGGGTAAAGATAAAATCAGAGTGTCAATCTGCCGCCGTCTAATGGAGGGGAAAGTAAGTAATCCTGTGGAAGTATTGTATTTGAATTAATTAAGGAGTAATGTGGGCAAAATGTTTAGTGTTCCTGGTTGTAGACCTTTGCAGCACCAAAGAGGAAATACATCCTTATTCTTTCCACCCTTTAACTTGATGCCTGGACTGGGTGCCTTGGGAGAAGGGCATGGTGCCATAATATTGGAGATCATATATAATCTCATAAAAATATTGTGCCCTAAATATAATTTACCAAACTATTGCATCTGAGGATCTAATATTAGCTAATATTAGACGATTAACAACCAATTATGCCATATTCTTGAAAACAATATTATGTCAGATATTTTTGTCATCAGCATTCTGACATACAATATTTCCACTGCATTACAGGGGGAGTCAAGAAGCAATGTTAGCCACAAAGATTATAAAATGCAAAAAAATAGTCTATTAAAAAAAGAAAGGGATTACATTTCAAAATAGTTTTTTTTTTAACATCATTCTATTGAGGACAAGTTCTGATGGCGACCTGTTCTTTGTGCTGAACTGCGACCACCTGCGTCGACTGCCAACGTGAACCTCAAGCTATGACCGCTCCTCACGCAGACATCGACCTGTTCGAGGCCCCCGATCTGGTTAGGCTTCCATGTGTACCTGGACCTTGAGAAGGTAAAATCTTCACTGGAACAAATCTGGTCTCTGAATCTGACTTGCGTTCCATTGCGGTCACGAGTGACGCTTTGAACTTCTAGGTGCTATTTTTACCTAAAACTTTTAAAGTTCCTAACTCCGGTTCTACTGATTGTAATTTTGGCCTTTTGTTGTCATCTTACGGAGTACAAGATTAAGTTTAAGAAAAACAGGGGGGCATGTTCAAGATGACTACAATTCCAATTTCCAAATCCCAAGCTACTCATACTCATAGAGTTGCAAGAGCAGCCACATCTGACAAGATGAAACATCCTCCAGCTTGCAGGGTCTGGCAGCAAGCAAATTATTAGACAGGAGGTAATTTCTGTTTGACCTGCTGCTGTTGTTTACAATGCGAGAGTAGGCCAAAGGGGCAGTAAGTGATATATAACTGCAACTACATAATACAACAACAACATATTTACAGCAATCACTTTGGTTTAAGTTTGCAATGTTTTGTGCCAGAAGTAGAACTCAACCAGGGAGTAAGCCTTGTGAGGATTGGGACGAGGAGGTAATGAGCACAGTCAGTATCATTCCTAAATGTGTTTCCCAGTATCTTAACAGGCACACTTGATCAGTACCATCATCAAGATGAAAGAGACCAAAAAGAAACACACAAGCGCAAGCCTAATTGGGACCGTTCTGGTCCTTGTTGGTAGGGTAGAATCAGTGGCTCCAGGCTAGAAGACCTGGAGATGCAGAAGGTGATACACAGCACTCCCACATATCCTGGAGGACTTTGATTTATTCTTTGTAGGCTCTGTCTTCTACTGTAAGAAACCTTTAACATCCATAAAAAGGAACCTGTTGTTGGCTAGACCGGGGTAAAAAACAGCTCCTATTGAGTTTGAGGATGGGAATGAGTTGGTGCCCCGACCAAGAGATCCCTATCCTTCCTTCTTCACAAGAAGCAGCACTTCGTATGACGGTGCTTACTTCAATTATTACTGAGGTGGCATGGTGGACACAAAAATTATGGATTGGGATGCAGCCCCAAGCAATTGCCAGTGGTTGAGATTATTTCAAGCATTTAATCCATTACCTTGTTGTTTTCACTTCAATTATAGTCCATATCATTAGTGCAGCTCTAGGATATATTTAAAAATCATTTAAAGTTATGTTTGCTGTTTGAAGTATGTACAAATCATTATTTGGATGGCGCACTGCATAAAAAAAATTGATGCGTTTAGTAAGCTTGGTTAAAGAAAAAAGAGTAAAAATATGTCTCATTGCTTTTAATTCTGTGCAGGGCAGAAGCACACTGCTGTGGGAAAGCCGATCCACTGCACAAACTGAACCCAGAGAACCAGTCTTCCAGGCAGTCCAGCAATCTGTGGTTTATCACTTGCAGTTTCTAAAGTTGAGTCCATCATTCAAGAACGCCTTTGTATGTGTACCTACACATCGCTTCATTGAAATATGAGCAGGTATGCAAATACCCAGCTTTTATGTCAACTGAGTTAGAGTCGCTCATGTTTTCTGTTGTTGGTTGCAACCATAATGCTAAAAATCAGCAAAGTTTCCCTTTGCCAGTTTATTGTTCTCTATTTGTATTTTTAGTCCTGTGGGCATGTGGCCTTATAAAATAGACATGTTCCTTTTTCTTTATCTTTTCCACTTTTCATTGCTGTCACGATTATGCCAGAAAATTACCAAAATCTATCCCAATCAACAAATGTCAGGCCATCCTACATTTTTCATTTATCTTGATTAAAAAGACACAACAGATATTGGTTGATTATTTCAGAGAATTGGAGTGACAGCCAAAACTTCATCCATGATAATTGTTGCTGTAGACGAAAAAAGATGATATGTCATTGGATGGGACCCATAAATGGTTGAAGTGTGATAACTGCCGTTCTAAATGACAGTCTGATGTATACATTAGCAGCTCTAAATTGTCTTCCTTCATCCTTTGAGCAAATTTGCTGATATCCTATTTCATAAAAGAAGGAATGTTCTTTTTGTCTTTGATACCAATGAAGTCACAATGGTCGCCATCATCATGTGCTACTATCACAATAGATAGAGAATAACTTAAGTTCCACTTATACTTACCTGGATGCTTTGTCCTTAAGGCTTATTATTCCAAGGCGACTGTGGACGGGACCCAGAAGAAGCCTGGAGATACCCTGAGCTAAAGAAAAGAAAACAAGACAAGGAACTTAACGAACAGAAAGACCTTTATTATATATTTTTGTTTTGTTGATTAATTTCCTCCCTTTCTTCTCTTCTCTCCTCCGTTTGAATAATTAAGACTAGTGGAACTGATTGGCATCTTTATGATTGACAATGAAGAGATTTGTAATACTGAGTTCAAGTTTGTCTGAGCAAAGTGAAGTCTCAGGTTCGTCTGACAAAAAAGAGGACGAGAAATGAAAAACGAACACAGAAAGTATTACAACAGGTATCTAGATTATGGTTTCACATGTGTACAGGTTAATAATGAGGAGCATCCTTAATGGGTAATCTGTTTAAAAGTGTTGGCTTTAGAATCCATACTTCTAAGTAAACTGCAACCAGAGCTCATCAGCTCACAGGCTCAAGGGAGCCTTTTTAAACTCTCTGCTGATGAAGGGTTCTCCCAACTGTTTTGTGTTTAAAAAGGTTCCCCTGAGCAAATGAGCTGATGGGCTCTGGTTGCAGCACCTACGTGCCAGTGAGTGCTACTGAAACCTGAGAGGATTTTTGGCAGCAATTCCAGCAAACCCAGAGATAAACCTGCTGCTCTCTGCTAGTAAAAGGCTAAACCCAGAAGCACATGCCCAGAGATATTAAGAACTAGCTGCACCTCCTAAGGTGAAAGACTACAGACAATTTAAATTTAGTGAAGTAAGAACACACTTGTACTACATTTACCATGATGCAATGGGGCTGACTGCATGCTGGAGTGTGAGGCAGGGTGCTCCCAACTGTTTTCTGTTTAAAAAGGCTCCCTTGAGCCAGTCAGCTGACGAGCTCTGGTTGCAGCACATACATGCTAGTGAGTGGTACTGATACCTGAGAGGACTTTTTGGCAGCATTTCCAGCAACCTCAGAGATAAATCTGCTACTTTCTGCTGATGAAGGACTAAACCCAGAAACATGTGTCCAGAGATATACAGCACTAGCTGCACCTATTAAGGTGAAAAACTACAACTACTTAATGAAGTAAGAACAAACTTGTACTACATTTACCATGATGCAATGAGGCTGACTGCATGCTGGAGTGTGAGGCAGGGTGCTCCCAACTGTTTTCTATCGTGCAGCTCTCAGACAAAGTTTTAGGCTTTAAGAAAAAAGTGACCCTTTGGAAAAGCAGTGTAAGCCAAGGTGACTATAAATGTTTTAATTCTTTGGACCAGTTTCTGCAAGACAATGAGATGGCATTAAAAGAGAAACTGAGGACAGTTTTAGTTCTGTATTTGCCACAACTGCATTTTTACCTTGAGAAATATTTTCCAGAGGATGAAGTGGAGCCAATAAAATGAGTGAAAGACCCCTTCAATGCTGAAATACCTCAGCATTTCAACAATAAGGAAGCAGAATAGCTCATTGACACGTCAAGTGTCTCGGCTTTCAAAGTACGGTTCCAGTCTCGATCACTGCTTGAGTTTTGGTGCCACACTGAAGATGAATACCCAGTGATAAACCAGAGAGCTCTGTGTGTTTTAATCCTGTTTGCTGCTTCTTACCTTTGTGAAGCTGGTTTCTCAGCAGTTGCACTGATAAAGTCAAAACATAGGGCAAAATTTCACCTTGAAAAAGAAATATGCTGTGATCTCCAAAATAACACCAAGATTTGAGGAGCTATGTAAGGAAAAACAAGCACATCCATCTCACTATGATTTTTAAAACAAATTTATGGCTTTCTACTTTGCCTACATTCGGACTCCATAGTTTTTCTTGTTAAATAAAAAACATATTTTCTACATAAGTTTGTTGTGTGGTTAATCTTATATGTGTTAAAAAAAAAGGTTGCTAAGTAATAGAAATATTGTTGCCAATTAAAATTGTCTTGTTTCTGACTTAAGTGAATTAAAGTTTTTTCTTAAACAACAGTTACATTTTTATTTTGTTACCAATATGATTACAATACCTTCATAGGCTTTATCCCAATTATTTTCAGGTAGAAAAATGGAAGCACTGCAGAGGCTGGGCTTACATCACCCCACCTGAAACAAAAAGTGACATAATGGGAGCTGCAGGCAATGACCATTAGGTCAAGGAAGCCGTGAATCGAAAACGTTTGGGAACTACTGGTTTATACTATGAGTTTGAGACTCATATATGAAAGTATAACTTTGAGACTAAATAAAGACCTTTGAACTATAATTTGATTTCTGAAATTGAATGTGTGACTATTAAGTTACACTGTAATTAATTTGCATAACCTGATGCATTGTCTCCTCACCCTTTGGAACAGAGAAGAAAAATTCATCGGACCCCAGAATTTAGAATTAGGGCCCTGAGCTGGAGCACACACTACAACTTTCTCGTTGGTATGTGATGGGCTTCAAATGTGAAGAACCCTTCCTACATATGGTACTCCTTGTCCATTTAAGTGCCAGGCATTGCTGGGTGCACATTTGACCGGTATAATTATGGCAGGCATGGTTAAATAAATCAAGGCTCTAGCGGATAAATTGGGCTTTGTTTTTAACTGCGTAGTTTAAAAATTTGGAAAGAAAGAAATGATAAAATAGAGCTGGCAATCTTCAATTTGGTACAGTGTGTGACTTATCTCAATAGTCATAGTGGCCCTAGGCTATCACACGGCCTCAGGTTGGACATTGCTGTTGCATTCCAAGATTTGGGCTCATCCTGCACTCGCTTTATCTCTTGACTCCAGGGCTAGTTGTCATAAGCAACTTTCCCCTGGATAGATCTTATGTGCCCATCCACCAAGTTTAGAGACATTCAAAGGACCTGGCTGAGACTATGAGGGCATTGGTAGGCTACTATCGCTATTTCTACCAAGTTAGTGCACACACACAGTTTTGTAACTAGAATTATTTATCTTACATCATTCTTGCGGAGCATATATGGGGAAAGTTGGAATAATTACTAGAGCATTAGCACAGGAAAATACTACGAAAGTAAACAGCACAGAAATGGTAAACAGCGACTGAACAGCGTAGCAGAAATGCTAGAGCGAACTAGCGCCGTTGCTGAAACTGCTGCACGCACATCTCATTGTAGACTCTACATTCATAACAATAGGCCATTTATTAAAGGATTTTAAATGGCAAGGACGAACACCCAGTATGGGTGAAAAGTTCTGATTCTAGGATAAGAACTGTGGCCTTGCTGAAGCTAACAGATTGTGGTGACTTTGGGCCACATGCCAACATGAATTAAAGACAGGCACGGGACCCCACTAAACAAAATTTAATTTATCCAGTCATGGGTGTGCTTTGCGCACTGCCACTTAAATATGGGAGACTCCTGCGATATGTACCTAAACTGACAACCATAGTCGTGCAAATATGTGAACAAGTCAAGAGGAGAGAGGTTCAAAGATCTAGTCGCAATGGACATGAGTATTTCCCACATTTCCACCACACCTACTGAGTTCGCTAACCAAACATGGTATTGGGAATATTTTAAATTGATCTGGAATGAGCAATACACAGTATTGGAGAACTTTACGTTAAATATATAACATGCAGATGGAACAAACATTTTGCAACATCTAAATTGACACTGTCCTGGTCTCGTTGCTATGGGAATTCTCTAGAAAACCTTCGGATCACCTAATATTGACACTGTGAGGAAGCTGTAATAGCACAGGAGGAGAATGTCGGCCTCGTACAGAACTCAACATATCTGCCTCGCCAGAGACAGCAAAAAACATGGAGAAATGTCCATCAGCCATCGGTGAAGAACTGACAGCTGCACAGTGGGCTACATGGTGTAACCCTGACCAAGGAGGTCACACTCAGCACAGACTTAAAGCTAATTGATTTTAAATAGAAGCATAGATTATAGTATACTCATGAGACGAGGGGCTTTCCTGGCAGGCTGGGTTTTAGGGGAAGGCGATTATGCACCTCCATAAAGTTACTATGCTTCACTAGCAATGACCTGTTAGTCTATATGTAAGAGAAATATTAACGAAAGCTGGCTAAGAGGAGGCTTGCGAGGGTGTGTGTAGTGAAGGACGTGCTATGTTGTTCATAGTAGCATGGCATTCAAGAATGTCAATTATATTGAGAGAAATATTTAAATTAATGCAAGCAATGGTAGCTGCATGAGTCAGTGTGTAGGGTGGATCCATCGATTGTTGCATTCAAGATTCTGATAAAAACGGGGAGATTGGGGAAATGATTTTACATGGGTGGCACTGAGGAAAACAGGTGTCCCTAAGTTCTTCTATATAATAATGTTCATATTTACAGTGTGCATTGGTAACAGAATTCTGGGTACCATGATGGAAGGTGGTTGTGCAACAATTTTTGACGGTAGGATTATATTGCTAAAATATGTTGCTTTATAGAAATGAAAAAAAAGTAATACAAAAATGAGTCGCAAATGGTTTGAAAACGGCATGCTGTTTCAGCTGCCTTTTAGTCTCACCGAAGTCGGCCGTGCATCAATGGTGGTAGCTGGTGTGTTGAAAGAATATGTGCCTATGTGTGCTGTCAGCACTTGTGTTTTTCTTAAAATAGACCCCCAGAGCAGACGCCTGAATTTGGGAAACGAAAAACAAAACCAATGCCTCAAAATTTATGAGATTTTTCTCTCAATTTTTGGGGATTATTTGGGCATTTTGGATTTCTGTGCTTCAAATGGAGGACCTGGACAGGAAAACAAGCCAGAGAACATGGTTTCAGAGGGTCTGTCACAAATATAAGCAGCCCCTAGGGTGTACTGTGTGGTTCGCTTTAATGCATTTCATATGAGGATATTACACCTATTCTCAGTGTCCCACTCTCAGAACCCCATAGGTTGTGGCTGCCTGAGGCCAAAGGAGGCTACAACGGTTTTAGAGGGTCAAAGGGAAAGTCACCATTCCCAAGGAGTAGTCTGCCAATGGCGTATGGTCTTGCCAGTCAGCAGACCAATTGCACTTTGTGGTTCACAGGCAAGGTTGCCTTCTGGGGCATGAATTCCCCCCTTGCCTCTCCTCAGGGCTGGCTTTAGTACTGGTGGCGCCCAGAGCAGTGATATATTTTGGTGGCCCTGCCACGACCTTCTCCGATTCCCTCACTACCACCCAGCAAAAGTGCACCTCATCACCCCATAGCCTCTTTATCACATACGTTTCATTTGTTTTAAAGCGCTTGTAAAGGCTGGTTTTACTGATCCACTCAGCTAGCCATATAAAATACAAATCTGTTCTTTGCAGGAGGCATATTAACCCTCTGCGCTAATTTATGGCGAGTCAAAACTTCCTCTGGACAAAACGTACAATGATCACAAGAGTTATCTTGACATGTTAAATGCTTCCTGAAGGCTGGAAGCACAAGGAACTTTTCAGCAGGTGCTTTTAAATCGCACATTTTGTTAGTCATTGGTAAACACAGCGCCCCCCCTGAGGTCAGCGCGCCCCCATCGCACTGCCCTGCCCCTCCTCATACCAGTCATCAACCTGATAATTCTTTCACGCCATACAAAGTTTGGGGGTCAGTAATCCAAGTCAACATGAGTGGCTTAAACACCCACGACGGTAGCTAGTCTGTCTCCTTGGCTGAGGCCCTGGCAGGCAGCAGACATGTGGTACTTCATTGAAAGGTCTCGCCCAGTGGCCTGTCCCTCCATCTGACAATTCAAATGCTTTCTGGGACAACAGGTTGCAATTAGTTTCAGTATCAGATGCAAAGACGCAGCGGTTGCTCTAGACAGCACGCACACAATGCCTCAAAAAGCGAATTAGTCTCCTAATACAGACAGTTTAAATTTTATGGGTCGCAGCATAAGGGGCATTAAGCATCTACACCAAGAGCTAATCTTTCTCAAGGACCAAGGACTCTGAAAAGCAAAGGACAACCGTGGCAGTTTTGTAGCAAGGTTTTGCTCAGCACCTTGTCGTCTGGGCTTCTCCACCAGCAAATACATTTTTTTAACTGGTGGACTGATGACATGTCGATTAGGCCTTCTTGCATGTACCATTGAAATGTGGCGTCTGCCACCTACGAAGAAAATATTTTATTGCCATATTGTTCTTCACATTTGCACTGGTATGATTTTGTTTCACCAAGCGTGCTTTGGGACTCGTCGGTATGTCTGTTTTATAAAACCTCATTTCCTTTTGCTGGTATGGATGTTTTATGAATTGCTTCTCAGTGCTAGTGGCAGCTAAAAGCTGTCGTGGCTTGCTGATGTGCTTGCATTTTTTGTGACCACATATTAAAATGTGGAATACTCTGAGGCATTCCTATGATGCCTTGCGAACTAGATCAGTTGAAACCTAGCTGCCCTGTTGTCTGGTTGATGGCCTTGTACTCTGCATGCCCACACATTAGCGTGCTACTCGCCAGAAAGCGCTTCGATGGGGTAGTAAGCGCTATATAAATACTATTACAATACAATACAATACAATACATTAAAGGCTCGAAAGAACCTATGTGATGTACTGGAGTTCTTTGACTTCCTGGGACTTTACAATGGCGACGTCTGGAACCCGCTATTCAGGTCCTGCCCATCAAACTCAGAACCCTCAGGAAGGTTGCTATGTATTTTGCAACGGTTCACTTTTACGAGTAATCAAATGGACAAGGATACAAAATTTGATCCACACTGAATACTTCAGTTAGATTTACGAATAACCAGGGTTCCACGCTTTGCCTCTGCATCAATGTAACAATATTAAGAATATTTATTTTGCTTGACAGCATTATGAGGAATAACAGATGTACACAGATTGCCCTTTTGGAATGGGATTTTAAGGAGCATGGGTTAGGATGTAGACAGATTGCTTTTGGAAACTGGAATTTGCTTCTGACTCAGTCTACTCGATGATGACTATATGGATGGCACTTGCTTACCAGATGCACAAAAACTACATTACTTGCATTTGAAAGCTGTATTCTCCAACAGGGAAGCAGCAAATGCAGTTTGTAGACATGTCCTGTTCATCAAGGAGCTCTTCTCCTTACGTCATCGTTAGAGGTGTCATCAACTGTCAACATCATTGCGGACTCAAATGATACATTGGGAAGCTGAGTGCTATCTTGGATCAGGAATGGATAACTCGTTGGAACTACTATCGCCAACCTATTCCTATCAGCCTCCTGGACTACTTTGTTTTCTCATCGATTTACCTTCTGTTTTCAGTGGCCATGGCCCACGGGTATAGGAACATTGACCTTTGCCATTAAAGATTCTTGGTATTGTGACAATCTTTTTTATTTTGGAGAAACTATTATTACATTATTATTTTTCCATTTTGGTTTAGTCCTGCTCACAACGATCACCATTATCATTGTTCAATTCAACTGAACTTTTGTGGCAATTTTGTTAGATTACTTGTTTTTCAGTTCATTAATTTTATTGCACTTTTCATATATCTCAGTTGTCGACCCATTATGGCGGTGGCAAACGTAAATTAGCCATCTTTTTTTATGTTGCAAAAGGGTGATCCTATGCTCCTGGAAGCAAAGAAAAAAAGTATTTGATGCATATTTACATAATTTAAGATTGGAAGGAAGAAATATATATGACAGTTTGGAGGAATTGACCATAGGCTCATCGGATGGGGAATCTAGAGTCTAGAGATGTGTATGAAATATCTGTAGAGCATATGTTTTTCTCTAGAACTGAAAAAGTTGGTTACTATATTGCTTTTATAAAAACTCTAGCACGTACATGTGAATTTGATGCACACACTGATTCTCTCATCAAAGGCAAATTAGTGAGGTGAGTGAGGTGTACCAACAGTCACAAAGTGCAGGGAAAGCTATTATCTTAGGATACTAGTCTGAAGGTGTCAACTGACACAGTAAATGTTATGGAGAACACATACATGTGGGTTTAGAAATTTAATGACAGCCAAACTCCTGACACTGTTAAATAGGTTGATGGATGAATCTGACATTGAGGGTATTGGATTGTCAATTAGGAAGGTAAAGAATGAGACAAAGTTTGCACTGAGGAATGGTGATAATAAGAAGGACAATTCAAGTGCTACAGATATGGAAGCAATGGGCACCTCTCTGGGCACTGTAGCAGAAATTATATTTGTAAGAAATGCAGGAAAAGGGACCATTATGCCAAAGTAGGCAGAAGAGGCAGAGTGCATGCAATAGATGATAGGTCGGACAGCCCAACAGACAATTTAAGAAAGGTTATTGTAACTGTGAAAGAGAATGCAGAAATTGACAGTCATCCTTTGACCATACCTGAAGATGAAATAAAGGTTTGTGGCAACAAAGTCACATTTTTGATGGATTCAGGTTCACAATACACCATGGTTGCTGATTAACATTGAAACAGGTGTTTTGGTGGGAAACCACATCAAGTTATTACCATTTGATATCAATCCAGTGGGGTATGGTGGAAATACGATTGATAATTTTGGGTTGGCTACACCCAGGGGATTTGAGTATAACTCTCAAACCAATCTCTCCTGAACCCATTTTATTGGTGTCCAACAATGGTTATGAGTATGATATTGTTCACAAGTTTCCAAAATTGTTCAAGAAAGAATTAGGATTGCTGCACGGATTCAAACAAGAGAGTGTGCTTTAGAGCAAAGGCTTTTAGTGTGTGTTTAAAGTAAGGAAAGTACTGAATCTGCTGATCGTCCCACTTAGGGCTGAACTCCAGAGGTTGTTCGATTTGGGGATCATTACAGAGATTGAGTCCTCAGAGTGGTTGGCTCTGTTGGTTCTTGTACCCAAGGAAGGGTGGAAAAAGCATAAGAAGATGTGGGAACCTTAGAGGTCACAACAAACATATTGGGTGGTTCACTAACCACTCCCCAATGACACTGAACCCCGAGCAGCTCTTGAGGGAGCTAAGGTGTATAGTATCATTACTTAGCTTTAGCACATCATGTACCACTTGATGCTGAATCTAGGCCTCTCTTCACTTGTAACACCTTTAGGTGCCTATAGATTTTTAAGAATACCTTTTGGGCTAGCTTCAAAGAGTGATGAAAAGGATCTTGAGAAAGGATACCACAGGTTCTCCTCTTCCAAGTCAACATATTGCTGTTTGGAAATGGAAAAGGTAGTCCTGAAAGAACTCAGGAGTGCATACTTAACAAATATAATCTTCTGGTCTCAGATCTAACGCTGAAGAGGAACAAATGCAAGTTTGATGTTACTACTGCCATACACTCAGGACTTAGCTTCTTGCTCTATGACTGAATGGCGTTCTTCCTCGCCCCTAAGACAAAGAAAAGAAAACACTATCACTTTTTCCTCTCCATCAACAATGTGGGATACAACTGCTGCCAATCCCTTAAAACTGGCATCCCTTGCAAGCATAGTTCTTTTGCAAGTGTCAAATTGTCCCAAGGTTGGTAGTATGCCAATAGATGAGTCGACCTAACAGAAAGTCTCCTCACATTTGTTTGGCCATTTGAAAATTGACCCCTTTTTAAGCTAATTTTTCAGTGGTTGGACAGCACTATCAAAATTGACCATACATTTTGAGCAAAACTCCACAAATCCTAAAAATTACATTACATTATCTCGATCACAGAAGTGAGATAATTAGTAATACTCTTGGGTATCTCCAATTTTGGCTTATACCTTCACCAGTTCACTCAGTTCAGTGCACATGTTAAAGAGCTTGTATAAAACAATTGCTAACTCCAGGCACATCAGTATTGATTAAAAGGCTACAATTTCATAATTTCAAACAGGTACACATCATATCCAGAAAAGCATTTACCAGTCATCTGTTACTATAAGTTTGACACATTGACTATGTATCTATATTGTGAACAAAGAATCAATTAGAGTGAAATTTTGATTAACCAACCCAAAGTCTTGATGGTATTACCGTCATCGCCAGTGTTGAGCAAAGGAAGATCTATCATCTGAATGTAAAACTCTAGATTACGATTCACAAGTTTTGATCCGTCCTAATTGTCAAAGAACTGATGAGGCATAAAAAACTATTGTGTTTAAGTTTCAATCCACACTCCTTATAACACATCTGTCCTATTCACAACTACCCAGAATCAGGTACACCATCCCAGATGATAAACCTCATGAGCAAGAAAGTAGAAACATGTGTGAATATTTTTTAGAGAGGAACATCTATGGGGTATGTTAGAAATGCACCTGAAAAATAAAAACTTAAAAACCAATGTCATCCTGAAAGTTAAACACAAATAAGGGACATTTAATCTGTTTCCAAATATTTGGTTGAGCCCAATTGCATAAAAACTATTAACGAACATTGGGAGATTTTGCAAAGTGACAAAAGTAATAAAGTAATAAAATTGCTAAAGACTTTTAGTACAGTCAATATAGAGAATGTCAGTGAGTTAAAGGGTTTTATGTTTCAATTCTTTATTTGCATTATTTATTCAATAATTATGAGTCTTCAATATCGGCATTAAAAATTAATATGATCCAATAAACAATATTTCAATATAGAAAATAATACAACATTTGTAAGAATAAAAGACAATACTATAATTATACAACAAGCTAGTTCCATAAAGGAATATCCATAACGTAAATTAAATTAGATTGAATAAGGTGTCAGTTCAGTTACCCAGTAAAGAGCGCTGAGAGAATAAATGCATAAGCATAAAACCTCTGCACATCGAATGAAGGGAAACGTTGAGCTGAAACACAGTATCAGCTATAAATCAGAAGACATCTAATAAAGTGTAAAATAGGCTAAGCAATCTCCCATGAAGAGAGGTATGATCTCAAGAAACCCAGAAATGAATCGCTAAAAAAGCAAGTGTAAGAAGCCCCCCCTACTTTAAGAACACACACTAATATAAACACAAAATATTCCAGATGGGAAGATGTTTCTCTTTCTTCTTTCGTAATGTCCAATACACTGGGAATACATGAATTCCCAAATTTCTCATGTCTGCACAATAGGCCATGGGCATAAGTTCCCAAAAACATACTTTGTCCACATTTGGCGGTTCAGACAAATCTTCCCATAAATCATCCTTCCTGTTGTCCCCTCTTCTCCCTGTGCGAACCTCACTATCAGATGTCTAATAAAAAACAAATGCCTATTCACTAACAGAAAGCTTCTGGAAAAGTACAGCATCTACAGCAAAAGAGAAAAACGTTTCGTCCAAAACAACAGCTTAATGTGGAAAATAGGCTTTTCAATGCAGGTGTATTACTTTATAATTGATATGGTAGTGCCAGTTAAACCACCTTAAATCAGCACATTCTTACATCATATATGCTTATATTGTCTAAATATGATTACCTACTACAAATTGCATTCAAATATACATTTTACTTAACACAGACTTTTGAACTTTCTGAACAAACATGTTTATTTAGTAATATGAAGAATTTCCGGGTCACTAGTTTCCTTGAGGAGGACAATCACTTCCTTCAAGAACTTCAAGCAGAAACCAAAGAAACAGGACAGCCAAGTTTCCATTGCATGGGTGGATCTCCTCTGTTTTGTAGAAATGTTGGTGGAGAGGCAATATATACTGCTCATATCGAATAAGTGAAAGCGAGACAGACTTAAAAACAAATCTTCCAACAAAGTGGTCACTGTTTCCTTAGGGGACAAACACTAACCAACCTTTCAATAAAATAATTGTCAAAATGTGACAGTTTTAATTTAAAAAGTTAATCATTAAACTTCTTTACTTCTAGTAAATGTACTACTTTGCATTAAATATCTCCTCCTGACATCGTTGTGGTCTCCAAAATGAGCCAGATACTAAAATACAAGTTGTTTCACAGGTGAATCCTATTAAGTTAAATGTGATTCATCCCAACAATGTTGCATTAAGTCCATTGTCTATGGCCAGTACAGCTTGTTTCTAAATACCAGCCAACATTCCTAAAATGGCTGCAACAACGTCATCAATGCTTGTTTCTACGGGATTGCGACACCTTGCTGTGTATTCTTGTTCCTAAGCACAGATTTTGACGCTGTAGTCACTGCCCAGATTAAAAGAAATTGTTTGAATACCACCATCACAGATGCATTCAATGACACCACTGCTGATCACATATCACAAAGAAATTAATGGCTCCAATTGCCTCCTGTTCCTCAACCTAAATGAGACACTGGGTGCACTGCATGGCATGAGTAAATCCGCGTCTGTTCCCCCACATCACCAAATGTAATGAAGAGCAAATCCACTTCAGTAAAGTAAGTATATTTAGTCATTAAACAGGAGTGGTCAGTATGGCAGCACCAGTCAAGTTTCTCCACATGCAACACCACCCCCCCCCCATACTCCCATGTCACCCCTGGAAACATTCCAGGCCTAATAAAGTCTCTTAGAATGCTACACCTAGCAACAAGCCTTCTGGGAACTTGCATTGCTTCTTGTTGCCTAGCAACTACAAAGAGCCCTGACAGAGTGAGTCTCCTGACACTGCACTGAGTCAAAAGCATGACTTAGGACCTCTCTCTCCCATCTGAAAGCTGAGAGGGAGTCACACAGAACGAGCTTCATCCGCAGTGAGTAACATATCCAGAATGCCAAAATTGCCAGGAACCTAGAATTTGATCCACTTTAGCAGGATCTCATTTTCTTTACATACTTGCTCCCGCTATAGCAGAGCCTCAGTGTAGCATTGTCACAGCATGAATGCACTCAATAAAAGAATGCTTGTTTAAAGGGGCACATGAGCTTGCAGAAGCAAAGTCGTGCCCCATCCTTGTTTTTAACAAACAATCCACTTACCTGTAAGCTTTTTTTTTGTCCTCATACACCTCACAAAAACTCCTATATCAGCCCCACAGTTGTTCTTTGCACCCTTTCCGGAGTGAAGCTGATCCTGCCAAGGAGCCCCCATTTCCTCTCATATAGACGTCCGGCGGTAGATAAAATAACCATACAGGTCAGTCTAACGAAAGAGGGGGAAGAGTAGAAAAATCATTGGACATTAATCTGTGAGATTCCAATTTATACCCTCCCTATTCCATTAAAGCCTTGCTTGGCCTCTTCCCCAGTTAAACAAAGGAGCCCACATTTCCTCTTTCCTCTTACTTGAACCTCCCACCTCCAAATCCATTCTTGCAACATAAAAGAGGGCCTGCAGCCAATCCATAAGAAGAGGAGGGGCATTCACCGTCTATTTTTAACATATTTCCTTCCTAGACACCAAAATGGAATAGAAAATCAAGTTCTTATGAGCTTTATGTCTGTTATGCCTTTCACTTACCTGTAAGCTTGCTTGAAGGTTTCTTCAGCGCAAAACTTAAAAAAAAGAAAGTGTAGTAAAGGGTGTTGGCTCCTTTTGTAGATTAGTGTGATGGAAGAGGTAATTGGCCATCTTAAGAGTGGAATGGGAACATCTAGACTGTAAGTTGTGCTGGAGAGGTTCTTGGGAGGAGCTAATGCTCATTCAAGTAATTACTGTGGCAAGGAAGACTGGGCAAGGAGGTAATATAACATAAATTTGAGATAAATATACAGGGGCGTAGCTAGGTCAGTAAGATTGGGGGAGTGAGCTTCAGATTTTCCAACAGTCACGCTGGTATACAATGTTAAAATACATTATACGACAAGCAGGGTGCATGACAGGAGCCCAAGGGAAAGTGAAAAGGGTAAGGAATGCAGACTGGTAGGAAGGCTACATGAGGGAAATCACATTATTTTATAAAAATAACCAACATTTTTGAGGACTTTCAAAACAGAGGAAGAGTGTGTGTATGTTTTTGTTTGTGCATATGTAAAAACAAATCCTGGTGAAATCTGACAGGCATCTCACCATACACAACTGAAAGAACTGTACCCAACTATTTATCAGAAAATACATTTATTAGGGCAGTGAATGCTCCAACCACCCCTCTCTCCCACCCTCCTCCGAAGCTATGCCCCTGTAAAAATACAAAAGTACTTCTCTTTTGACTGCAAACACTAAGAAAGGAGGACTTGCTTGCAGGCAATGTTATTATATGTATGGTTTATCCTTTATTGGTCTACTACCACTAGTTTCCCATTATCAATCATTGGTCTTCTACCACTGGTTTCACATTGCCTGTTTCCACTGCATCATGGGAACTGTCATTTTTATAGCTTGGCTGCTATTTAATTAAAGCAAGGAAAGAGTCTTGTTTCATTATAAAATCAGGGTCGGATTGGGAAAGCAGGCAGTCATGCCTGAGGGTCACCTGTGTGCCAGTTTTTCAGCTCTTCAACAGTCCTCCACAAAGTACTGTAATGTGGTGCCATCATCATGGAAACTTCCCTGCCATGCCGTCAAACTAAGGCTGGGCGCCATGTGTTGCGCTGGCCGTTAGGGCATTCACACCTTAAGCCCCTGCCCCCAGTGGTCAGCCTGGCAGACAGCAGTGTCACCTACCCCACCCCACTACCCCTAACCCCCTCTCCCCACCAGGCCATTACTTTTGGGCCATGGTGGGTGTGGGGAGGGTGGGAGCTTACAAGGCCTCACAGGGGGCACTCTCACCTAATAGTACGGAGGAGCAGCAGCTTTGTGCTAGGGTCAAGGTGTCTGTGGTATCGGTGTATGGCTGAGTGACCAAGACAGGAGACGGTTGTAGGAAGTCTTAAGTAATTTATTCATCAAGCCCTAAAAGCAGAGACCCAAGGCCAAGCCCAGCTGCTTGAGTAAAAGGTCAAAAGTAACTGCCTGTTTACCTAGCAACTGGAGAAGGAGTTCTATAGGAATGTAGAAAACAGTTAAACATTCTGAACATAGTTAAAGCAACAGTAATACACAATAGCAATAGCAAAGCAACACATATTAACACTATAATTGATAAGGTAGATATCTGTTACACATAATTCAGTGTTATAACATCGGTCCCAGTGTCTTTCAGGCCTTGGCGGAAGGGTTGGGCTGTGTTTGTGTAGGCCTCCCTGTAGGGTCACCTTTACCAGAGGAATAAAAACATAGGCCCTCATTATGACCCTGGCGGTGAATGATAAAGTGGCAGTAATACCGCCAACAGGCTGGTGGTAACTACCGCCAAATAACTACCATGGCGGTGATAACTCCCAGAGACAGCCAATATACCATACCAACCACCAGGGAGGAAACAACACTCACCACAGCGGTAGCTGCCAACAGCTAGGTGGGAGACAAAGTACCGCCCACCATATTATCACACAGGAAACCGCCACCTTTTCCGGGGCGGTACTAACGCCATCAAAAGCCTGGCGCAAACACATCACTGAAAAGACTCACCATCGGAGACACAGGGAAAAAACAACGCCGCCATGGAACCCGAACTGCAAGTTTTCCCAATGATCTTCTATGTAATGCTCCACCTGGAACACCAACACCGACGAAGACGACGACGTTGAGTACAGCCACCTAGGGAGGAAAACGAGAGTGACACACACATGCACGACACACACCATCCACACACACACCATACACAGGTCCAGCTGCACACAAAAAACAATTTGCACCCGATACATGGCAGAATAATGCAAGGACAACAGGAATGCACGAAAGTGAATGTATTAATATCAACCGCTAATAAATTATCGAATTGTCAGTGAAACAGATATGTACACATGTACACAAAGGGACACTGCCAGTCCAATGTTCAAAGGGCCCACATGGCCAGAGTCCAAGGCCCAACTCGAATCCTGACGTCATCCGTAGAGAACTCTGCAGGAACATCAGTTTGCAAGTTGGCAGGCACCTCAGGGGGAGAGGGGAGCACCTCATCCGGATTCGGGAACAAGCCCACTGGTTCTGGAGGGGGTTCCATGCCCATTACACTGTCCTGGGGATTGCAAGGCCACAGTCTCTGCAGGAGGTGACTTACCCACTGGTTCTGGAGGGGGCAACATGCCCATTGCTCTGACCTGGGGAGTGCAAGGCCACAGTCTCTCAGATGGGTTACTTGCCAAATTGTTCTGGAGGGGGAAACATGCCTATTGCTCTGTCCTGGGGAGTGCAAGGCCACAGTCTCTCAGGTGCCTGCTGGTTCTGGAGGGGGCAACGCCCGTTGCTCTGTCCTTGGAAGTGCAAGGCCACAGTCTCTGGAGTGGGTGACTTGCCCACTGGTTCTGGAGGGGGAAACATGCCCATTGCTCTGTCCTGGGGAGTGCAAGGCCACAGTCTCTCAGGTGGGTGACTCTTCCACTGCTTCTGGAGGGGGCAACATGCCCATTGCTCTGTCCTGGGGAGTGCAAGGCCACAGTCTCTCAGGTGGGTGACTTGCCCACTGGTTCTGGAGGGGGCAACTCGTACAGCAGCCCCTGGAGGGTGGCCTACATGGGGTCTGCTGGTGGTGATGGCGGCACGTTGGTGGCAGATGGAGGTGTCTCCTGGGCAGCCGTTGCAAATGGTGATGGCTGCAGTGTGGTGGCAGATGGAGGTGCCTCCTGGGCAGCCTCTGCAGGTGGTGATGGCTGCAGTGTGGTGGCAGATGGATGTGCCTCCTGGGCAGCCTCTGCAGGTGGTGATAGCTATACTTCCGCAACTGGCGGTGGGGGCCCCGTGACTGCTGGTGGTGGTGGGGGTGCCACCCTGACAGCCTGCGCTGGAGTAGAGGGCTTTGTCCCCTCCATGACATGAGGCGTGGATTCCTTACCCTTCCTGGCAGGGGTTGATGGCTTCTTCTCCTTCTTGGCTGGAGGTGCAGGCTCCTTCACCTTCTTGTCTGGAGGTGTAGGCTTCTTCCCCTATGCTTGCTTGGAGGTGCATGTTCCTTCCCCTTCTTGCCTGGATGTGCAGGCTCCTTCCCCTTCTTGCCTGGAGGTACAGGCTCCTTCCCCTTCTTGCCTGGCGTGCAGGCTCCTTCCCCTTCTTTCCTGGAGGTGTGGTATCCTTCTCACCACGACTAGGTGGTGCCACCACTGTCCCGTGGGCTGTTTGGCTGAGCAGGGCTGGGTCATTGGGACCCTGCTCTTAAGGGAAGGGCAGGGGAAGAGGTCAAGTTAGGCAAGGAAAAGCTTCTTAGGGACGGTGGGGCGGGAGGAGGGAGGAGTGATGGGAGTGGAGTTTGAGGGAGTGGTTTAGGAGGTGTATGTCTGCTGGATTTGGGTGCAGGTGCATGGGCTGTATGCTGATGTGAGGTGGATGGCTGTTGGGTGTGTGAGTGCTTGCGTTTGTGTCCTTTAGGAGGGGGGACAGACAGGGTGGGAAAGGACAGAGGGGATGTGTACATGGATGTTGTGGAGGTGTCTGCTAGTGAGGTGTGTGTTCTGCTTGGTGTAGTGATGCTGGTGGTAGATGTTGATGTATTGCATGCTGGTGTGAGTGTGGACGTGACTGGGAGGAAGGTGGAGGCGGAGGAGGAGGGGGAGACAGTTGAGGCAGTGGATGTTGTCGTGTCTGCAACTATATGGTGTTTGCAGGAATGCTTGTGGGATGAAGTGTGGTGCTTGTGTTTGCCTGTGCCAGGAGAAAGGGACTGGGAAGTGGTAGTTGGAGGGGGGACAGTAGAAACAGGAACAATGGCTGCCATCAGAGAGGAGGCCAGAGCCCCAATCGATCTCTGTTGGGCCACCAATCCACCGTGAATGCCCTCCAGGAATGCATTGCATTGCTGCATCTGGGATGCCAGCCCCTGGATGGCATTCACAATGGTTGATTGCCCTACAGAGATGGATCTCAGGAGGTCAATAGCCTCCTCACTCAGGGCAGCGGGGCTGACTGGAGCAGGGCCTGAGGTGCCTGGGGCGAAGGAGATGCCCACCCCCCTGGGTGAGCAGGCACGGGCAACTCGCTGAGGGGCTACTGCGAGATCGGTGCTGGTACGGGGATGGCGGCTGTACCTGCAGCTGGTGTGGTCACAGAGGTGTCCTCCACAACCAGAGAGCTTCCATCGGAGGAGGTATCTGAGTCTGTGTTATCACCTCCTGTCTCAGCTGTGGTGCTCCCCTCGCCCTCCATCCCACTGCTTCCCTCGGCGTCGGTGGACTCTGCCTCCTGGGTCCTGTGGGATGCAGCTCCCTCTGTCACCGGTAGCCCTCCTTCACTGCCAGATGATGCTAATGCACAGCTGGAGAGGATGACAGAACAAAAAAGGGGGGGTAGAGAGACAAAGGAAACACTGGGTCAATGTCTAGACCAATAACACAGTTGGCATACGCAGCACCGTCACAGACTTAAGAATTATGCATTGCACTGCCAGTGACATGGCTAGATGCTAAGGTAAGATGAGGGCCACACACCACCAACTGCAGCCCTCCTGGGACTCACGATGATCTGCCTGAAATGGACTGCTAACAGGCAAGGTTACCTGTATTTGATATACACCCAATACAATAGAGATGGCCCATGCTGCAATGTCTGGCCTGGCCTTAGGGGTACCCACTAACTCACATCCATCACCCGGATCCCACCCCACCTGCCAAAATGTTTAACAATACCGACTGTACTAACCCCCTTGTGGCTGCTGTGATTCCCTCAAGCGCCCATCCAGCTCAGGGTTGGCCACCGTCAGTATGCGGGCCATCAGGTGGACAGATTCCAACAGACACCCCTTCCTCATTGGGAGACCATCCCCAGCTGGGCCTCTGCAGTCTTCCGTATCCAGCGTCTAAGGTCCTCCCACCGTTTCTTACAGTGGGGGCTCCGCCTGCCGTAGAACCCCAGGGTCTGCACGTCCTTTGCGATGGCACACCATATTCCCTTCTTTTGATGGGCGCTGACCTGCAGAGGCAATACAGACAGCAGCACACCATTAAACAAACAGTCCAGCCTGTCACACAAATGGCCCACCATACCTGTTTCCATCACAACTGGCACACACAGCGCCCGGCGCACACCATGTACATCACCACAAGACATTCCTGCACCCCCCCCTTACACAATGCTTGCACACACATCTCCATGCATCCTTCCCACATGCATCGTGGTCAATGTGTACTCACCTGTTGGTCTGGCGGCCCAGACAGCAGTCCGTACTGGGGTAGGACCCCATCCACCAGTCGCTCCAATTCCTCTGAAGTGAAGGCAGGGGCCCTTTTCCCAGTCACACAAGCCATGGTAGGTTCGAGACATAAGTCACAGCAACACACGCAGTGTAGATGTTCTCCTATTGAAGGTCAGGAAACAAGTGAGGAATCAAATAGAAAATAGCGGTCACGTCGTTGGCGGTGTACACCGTCACCGCCGGCGCAGATCCCCATTGGCCACTGTACTCCATAGAGACTCATATTATCCAATGAGAAATTGAACAGTGGTGCAAGACCGCCTTCTGCCATGACGTCCAACATTGGTGGGATTACCTCACTTCCACCTTTCCCTACATACAGAACAGGCAGTCGCCATTTCAAAGTGGGAGGACAGTCATATCGACATTAACTGCGTCACAGATTAGATTGACACATACCTTGCCATTAACACTGTCCCATTACATAAGTGCACCAAGTAGACTGCAGTTGTGGTTCTTTTGTTCCAATTGTGACAGCCTACTCACCCTTGTGTCCCTTAAGTACCTATCGCTGTGGATGAATAGGAAGTGGAGACATACTCCCAGGCACAGACCCACGATGGACTTAGCTACACTGGAGGACAGGCATATTATCCTCACCTATAGACTGGACAGGGCCACAATCATAGAGCTGTGTGCCCAATTGGAGCCAGACCTGAACTCATCTATCTGTCATCCAACCGGGATCCCCCTATTGTGTAAGTGCTATCAGTGCTCCATTTCTTGGCAACTGGTTCCTCCCAAGTGACAGTGGGCTTGGAGCAGGATTGTCACAGCCAGTGCTCTCAATTATGCTGGAAAGAGTGTTGTCTGCCCTGGTAAATCACATGTGCAGCTATATTTCTTTCCCCCGGGTAGAAGAATTGGCCACTGTGAAGGCCGGATTCTATGGAATGGGACATATCCCCAATATTATTGGGGCAATAGACGGTACACATATTGCATTTGTACCCCACCCCCTGCCAGAATGAACAGGTGTTCAGGAATCGTAAGAGTTTCCACTCACTGAATATGATCTCCCACGTCAGTGCTAAGTATCCTGGGTCGGTGTATGATGCCTTTGGTCTCAGGAATAGCAGTATTCCTAATGTGATGGCTCAACTACAGAGGCACAGTATGTGGCTAATAGGTGAGCCTTGGTCCCCACCCACTGTATGTTAGTGTATGCCTTCTGGTGTTAACCCCATAGGATTGTGTGAGGCTAAATGTGCTCCCTCAATACTTGCAGGTGACTCTGGCTACCCAAACCTATTGTGGCTCATAACCCCTGTGAGGAATGCCAGGAGAGGGGCTAGGGAATGCTATAATTAGGCACATGGGAAAACCAGACGGATCATCGAGAGGACCTGCGGCCTCTTGAAGGCCAGGTTCAGGTGCCTCCATCTGACAGGTGGATCCCTGTGCTACTCACCCAAGAAGGTCTGCCAGATGGTAGTGGCATGCTGCATGTTGCACAACCTGGCCCTCAGACGTCATGTACCTTTTCTACAGGAGGAGGAGACCGAAGATGCCCCTGTGGCAGCAGTAGACCCTGATAATAGTGAGGATGAAGAGGCTGAGGATGATTTTGAGGACAACAGAACATCAGTTATAGGTCAGTACTTCCAATGACACACAGGTGAGACAGTGCAACTGCACATTCCTATGACCATTGGTGTATTCTGTGTGACTGTAGCATGATGGCATTAACTTCCTTTGTATCTCAACTTACTGTCACCTATGGTTTATCATTTTACATATGTTGGTAATAAAACAACTGTGTACTGATGTGCTAGCCAGCTACAGGTCATTATTTATCCGAACTCACAGTGTACAGTTCATTTGCACTATATGTGACTGTTTCCATAAATACACATTTTCAATACATAAAATACTAGTAGTCAAGTTGTGTTCAAGGGTATTTATTGTACTGCTAAGAAATTGAAGGGAAAGTGCAATGGAATGGGGTGATGACGGAGGAAAGTCCAGGGTATTGTTCCAGTCTGTTTGTAGCACAGGTGCAGTGTCCAAGGGGTCATAGGAAGGGGAGTAACTGCAGTTCAAAGTGGACAAGGTGACTGAGTGGGACACAAGGGGGACAATCAGGAGAGTCCCATTTCCTGGCAGGGTCTTGGCAAGTGTCTCTGGCTTCAGTTTAGGTTGCAGGGAATGTTTGCGGGTGGTTCACCTTCTGCAGGGAGAGGGGTGCTGGTGGCCTGTGGGTCCTGTGGCAGGGCCTCCTGCCCTCTAGCTGCAGAGGAAGCGGAGGGCTAGTCAATGGACTGGCTAGTGGTAAGGGCACGCTGGTGTGCTGTTGCCTCCCTCATGATGTTGGCCATGTCTGCCAGCACCCCTGCTATGGAGATCAGGGTGGGGTTACCGGCCTGCAAGTCCTCCCTGATCCCCTGATACTGTCCCTCCTGCAGCTGCCTGTTCTCCTGCACGTTGTCAAGGATCTGGCCCATCGTGCCCTGGGAGACTGCCTCCTGGAGAGTCGGTTCGCTGGTCCTGTCCTCCCGCTGGCACACAGCAGGCTTCCAAGTGTCCCTGTAGGCCTGTGCCTCTTTCTCCTGAATGGTGTGCCCACTGCCACTGACTCCAGGTCCCTGATTGTCTTGGGTATGAAGTGTGGTTGAGGTCCCTGTAGAGATGGGTACACTGCTGAGAGATGTGTCCTGGGGACAGATGTGTGGGTACGCCGGGAGGGTGCAGTGGTGTTGGATACTGAAGGGGGAGGCTCTGTGGTGGACTGTGAGTGGGCTTGGGTGACAGGCTGTCCAGTGGTCCTTGATGGGCCAGGTAGGTCATCCAGATCCAGAGTTACTGTCATCACTGGGGGCATCTTCTGTTGGGGGACCGCATAGTTGTGGCATCTCCTCTCCGCTGACACTGGCTGGGGTACCTGTGGGGATGTTAGTGATGTATTATGCTTCATGTGCGTGACATATTGTACATTCCTGGCTTCCCCTCTATTGTTGGTGTTGCCCTGCCACCTTATGCATGCATATGGTGATGTATTGTGGGATTGTTAGTTTCCCTATGCTGTGTATGCTTTGGTGATGGGTGTCCACACAGGGCTGGAAAGGCTGTCCATGCATTGGTATAGCATGCAGGGCTTGGCATTGGGCTTAGTCATATGCGTAGGTGCAGTATGTGGGATGGAGTGGAGTGATGGCAGTGGCGGTGAGGGTGTGAGATGGCATGCAGGTATGGGAGGTGATAAGTTGTAATTGTTGACTTACCAGTGTCCAGTCCTCTGGCTACTCCAGTGAGTCCCTCAGGATGCAATATTGCCAAGACTTGCTCCTCCCATGCTGTGAGCTGTGGGGGAGAAGGTGGGGGTTCATGACCAGTCCTCTGTATGGCGAGTTGGTGTCTTGCTTCTATGGAACGTACCTTCCCCCGTAGGTTGTTCCACCTCTTCCTGATGTCATCCCTTGTTCTTGGGTGCAGTCCCACTGCGTTCACTCTGTCCACGATTCTCCGCCATAGCTCCATCTTCCTTGCAATGGATATATGCTGTACCTGTGCTCCAAACAGCTGTGGCTCTACCCTAACAATTTCCTCCACCATGACCCTTAGCTCCTCATCAGTGAAACAGGGGTGCCTTTATGGGGACATGGGTGTTGTGTGGTGTGTGTTGGTGAGAGTGTGTTGAGTAATATGGTGGGATGTATGATGTGGGGTGCGTGAGGGATGTATGGGTGCAAGTGGTGTGTGTCTAGTTGTTGCAGTGGTCTTGGTGTTAGTCTTGTGGCAATGATTTGTATTCGTAAAGGGTTGCGGGTAATGTGGGTGTTTGTTATATAGTGGTGTGGGTGTGGTGGGTGTATGAATGTCACGTGTGTGTTTTTAGTATTGGCCAATGTAGTGTTGTTTTTGTATGTGGGTGTCCATTCTGAGCGCGGTGGTATGTACCACCAATGGTTTACCGCTGTTGAATGTCCACCGTGGTGATTTGTGGGTCATAATGTGATAGGCGTTGTTTTGTTGGCGTAGCGGTCTGGGTGTTGGTACCGCCAATTTATCACCGACCTTTGAGCTGGCGGATTTGTGTATGTGGCTGTATTCAGTCGGATTGGTGTGTGTCATAATATGGCGAACGGATATTTGCCACCACAGCGGTATGTTGGTGGCCGTCACCGTGACAGTAAGCGGCATTTACCGCCAATGTCATAATGAGGGCAATAGGGTAGCATTCTAGTCAGAGCTGCTGATGTTGGAGCTCAACATCCTGTGATTCTCAGCAAATCACTAAGGGCCAGATGTACGAAGTCGGTTTGCATCTCCTAACGGTCCAATTTGGTATTTCAGGCTGTTAAGAAATGCAAACTGGGCATTTCTAATGTACAAAGCCCTTTAAGGAGTCGCAAATTGAAATTTCTTCCCTGTAGAAATCTCAGTTTACAATTCCCAGAATTGGCTATTTGCATTTCTTATTCTGTTGTACCATGTATTTCCAAATTGCTATTTGGCCATTTTGGAAATGCAATTAACCAGGTGCAATTTTTAAAAAAGCAACCTAAAGTGATTTTATTAATTGCAATAGAGCACACACATGCCCCCTAGGCATATTTGTGCTCTAAAGGTGCAACCCTATTTTTGGGGTGCATCAAGGGGGGCCTTTTCCTCATTGCTATCCCTTGTTTTGCATTTCCTAAATTGCGATATCTTAATAAGAAATTGCTATTTAGGAAATGCAAAACCAGCCCATTGACTCAAATGGAATGGGATTTCTTAATACTGATTTCCTAATAGAGAGTCCTAGGAAATCGGTGTCTTTGTACATAGCATTTTGCATTTCTTAAATATCGATTATTGGACACTTTTTTGGGAGTGACAGGACATAATTGTGCTCCCAATCCGACACTGCATAAAATCCACCTCTTTATTAAAGAAACATATTTATTTAAAAAGCTCACTAACCGTTCAAGTGCGTTAGCCAGTTTCACGATTCGGCACCAACGTGTGTTTCAGGGTGAAAATAACCTTAGGGTTGTACAGAAGTTGTAATTATGAAAAAACATAACGACATGTAGCCTTCTGACACTACCATGTCCATTTCTTTCGCTGTCGTCTATGCATTTCCCATAAAAAGACACATCCCAATGATCAATGTAGCAGGACTGCAAATATAGGCGGGTTTTACAGAACGCGAGGGACACGCAGCACCGAGCGAAAACGCTGACTTGAGCCAATAAATATTTCATGTAAGAGTTTCAAGGCTTTTCCTGTGCTGCAACTTTAAACTCGCATATTACGATACAGCACTTTAGAAAGTGATCTCAGTGGAGTAATGAGCTGGTCAATAGCCATGGACGTTTCAGCCTCAAATACTTTCTACAGAGCATTGAGAAGGCGAGTTCGACTACAGAAGACAGAGCGAATGAATCCTGGATTAGGGCGGAGCTAACCTGCAAAAGGTCAAACTTGGCAGCATTCGGGAGCCCGCTTGAGGAAAGCTGCAAGCTGCCTGCGCGAACACCCTCAGCAGTGATGTAATACAAATATTTTCACTAAGAAAACAAAAATATTGCTAAAATGGTCAAATAATAACGAACTTTTTCAGACTACGTACATACACAGGGATATACTTTCAATGAGGACAAAAGCACGCTTCCTAATAAGAACAGTAAGATGTGTGCTTTTAATGGTAGTGTATGAAAAAGGAATAGGCCCTAATTATTTTTAGAAATCTTAGTGTGTTGTCTTTATTTTTACGCAGGAATGTTTATATTGCTTTTCAATCCTCCTTTCAGAAATGGCGGCGTGTAGGTCTAGCACCAGTGAGCTCTTCCGCAGCCCGCCTCCCTCCTATCAGTTGTTGGGGTTTCCTTGGATGCTCTGAGTCCCCGGCGCGCATGCTCACTTCCTTCACTGGACAGTTCGCAGGGCGAAATGTCAAAACACCAGCAGCAGTGAGGAGTGTGCATGGCTGGACATCAGGGCGGAAGAGAGAATATGACTATGTAAAGCAGCAACAGCGCCAGAAACGGCGGGCACTGCACTGGCTGCACGGCTCGGATCCTAGTGGAATGGAACAGTAGTATCAAGGTGAGGAAGCATTTGTGTTGAGCGGACCAGACAGTCTCTGCCCCTACTAGACACAGCAAACCGTCGAACTGTGACAAACATGCCTGGTAGTACCTCTGGTTATCAACTGACCTCCGTGAACTGAAAATACACATTTTTGTGCTGTTCTCTGCTTCTCGTGCTTTAAAAAAAAACCGAAAAAAACAACCATATATTTCAGTGAAGCGAAGGTTCCAACATGTCTTTCCTCCTTGCCAATTAATCTACTCCATTTAAATTGTGTGATATTCGATGATTTCGTGTCCAGCCGAGAAGTGGCTCATATCTTTTGTGGCTCTTTCACTTGGTCCTTGTATGTAGTTATTCTGAGAGTGGCATAACCCCTTTTATTTGGACCAACCATGCCTGTCTCGAATATACTGTCAGAAGCTCGCAGCAATGGAGGTGCATGCTGGCTACATTCATTCATTTTGTCGGTATGTGGTAGTATTGTATTGCCATGTAATTTTATCTATGCAGCGCTTACTATTCTTGATGAGGCGTTAAAACACTCTGTGACGCGTATCACTGTACTCTTGAACTCAACATTAATGGTCAATCCAGAGTTTTATTTTTGGTTATTGGTGTTGGTCTCGTACTGCCAAGAAATCAGTCCTTACTTACATTTGCTCCATTATTTTGTGGCAGATTACATTTTGGAAGTTTGGTGTGATCATTAATGGGGGGACACATGCAAGTTCAGTCAGATATTTGGTGTGGTGAATAGGTAGACTAGAGAAGACTAAGGGCCTTATTATGAGTTTGGCAGTCTGACCACCCGAAGGTGGGGATGCAGCTGTCAAACCGGCAAGCTCCCCACCATTGTATTACGATGTTTCTGTTGGCTGACCAGCGGAAGCAGTGCGGCAGCATTGGCCTCGGCTCCCTCACAGTGCCGAGGCCAATGCTGTTGCACACAGCACCCTCAGAATGTGCACTGTCTGCATGGCAGACACAAATAATGAAGTGCATGGCCATGGGCAGTGCAGGGGCCCCCCTGTGGCCCCAACTCTACCTTTCCGCCAGCCTTTTCATGACGGGGACCACTCCATGAAAAGGCTGTAGGAAAGGAAAGTCGTGATCAGCACAAACTCGGCACCGCTGTAGTTAACCACAACTTTCACCGCCGCCAGCCTGTCGGGACCCCTGATCCCGACGGAGGCGGCGGTCTCCTGGCGGTCCAATCACCAGGATCGTAATCTGGTGGTTTGCCCCCCAGGATTGTGGTGGTCGGACAGCCACTGGGAGTTTGGCGGTCCTAGGACCGTGAAACTTGTAATCAGACTTTAGGTATTGTTGGGTTGCAGGAATGTGGTTTCAAAGACTGAGAAGTTCTGATCTGTGAAATGAATGAGGTGTGGGCAATTTACATAAATACAATAATATAGAATAAGGCAGACTTATGCGATATAAAGTAGGGTAGACTCAAAAAGGGGAGGTGTGCAGAGGGTAGAGGATAAAGTGTGGGTGATTCTACAGAAAGGAGAGGGATACTACTGATAGTTTGAAATCAAGTGTTATTTTTAATGCAGAATTTTAGGATTATAGTGGCAGGTGGCCTTTTGAGATAAAATGCAATATGAGGATGTAAAACTGTAGAAAGAAACCACTTTATTTGGATGTGAGGAAATGTAATGCATTGCAGCATTTCTGTAGTGCTTACTACCCATATATATGGTTCTGATGTTGTTATCCACACGGATAGCACTCTACAGCATGTTGGTGCATGGCTTAAAGTGTGTTTTCTTTGCCTTGATCCTATGTGGCAAGTGTTTCCATGCCATTCATGATGACCACTGAGGTGCTGTTTTTTGATAAGGTACGTGGCAATTGGTGGTATGTTTATCCTGAAGCATGCAACACAATTTAATCACTATTTATGCTTAGGTCCTTGGAAATTGCCACTGCATCCTAAGGAAATATACTTCAGTACCTGAGTGTTCACCCACTTTGCAATAGAAACCACCCTGTATTTTCAAATGATGTTAAAGTAATGTACAAGTGAGTCAGTTGTTATTATTCTGTAAAGTCTCAATGTATTCTTCCAGTTATTGACATATTCCCTCCTCACAACATTAATTATTGCCTATTGTGTTGAAATAATTCTCGATGAATCCTTCTCCAGAAAAGAAATAGTTCTGAAGTAAGTACTCCTCCATATGTAGCCGAGAAGGGTCACCCAAACACCTGCAGAACATTGTTATAGTTATTATTATTTCATACCATTTACATGCTTTGCAAGCACAAATGCTTTTTTTTTATCACACTAAAGCCTGCTCTATTGCCTTTTGCAATGCTGAAAAAAATAGCAAAATGGGATTGTTTCTTTACAACAGCCATATATGAGATAAGAAACTGAATGTAACAAGCAGCATATGTGTACTTTTAAAATGTGGCATTGTCCTTCATGTATTCCAATGTAAGAACTTCCTGAAACATAGAATGATACAGCAAACAGCATGAAGTGAGATGGTGCATGCCTCTGTATGTAGCCCATGCCCACTGTAAGAGTATTTTGTAGATATGGTAACAATTGGCCAGATGTACAAAAGGATATTGCATTTCTTAATGAACCAAATCACAATTTTGGTCTTTTAGGAAATGCAATACTGCATTTCCACATGTTAACTGGCCTAAACGCAGTAGCAAAATGCAGTTTCTACCTTGTCGAAATAGCATTTTATGATTCCCTAAATAGAAAATCACAGAAAGGGATTTCCTATTTGCTATTTCCTAAGCACATGTACAGAGCATTTTCTAAATGCAAAATGGGCATTTAGGAAATGCTATCACCATCGGATGCAATCCAATGGTAACCATGTGCAATTTAAAAAAAAAAAAAAAAAAAAAAAAAAAAAAAAAAAATCCCATAAGTGTTTTTTTTTTTTTTTTAAATGCCATAGAGCGCACACTTGTCCCTAGGGCATTTGTGCTCTTTACATGTTGGTCCTTTTTTTGGGGGGGTGCATCAAAGGGGGCTTTAGGCCCTTAAGCACCCTTGGTTTTGCATTTCTAAGTTTGCAATTTCCTATTAGCAAGTCGGAAATTTGGAAAAGCAAAACCATTCATACCTAAAGGAACGAATGGTTTAGCATTTCCTAAATAACAATTTCTTAATAGGGATTCCTACTCCATAAGAATCGCTATTAGGAAATCGCTAATTTTATACATTCCAGTTTGCATTTCCTAAATAGCGATTTCTTAGGATTCACTATTTAGGAAATGAAAAAGCTGAATTTTGTACATATGGGCCTAACATGGATTGCAGACAGCTGCGGAGTCAGGCTCGACCCAAAGAGGTTTCTACTAGATCCGTTGACTGGACTGTTAATATTTGAACAGCTAGCAAACTGCATTCTTGGATTTGTTATCCACGTGTTATGGTGTTTGTAGGAAAGCACCCTTTCCAGGTATCTGATGTAATTTCGACTGAAAGTGCACTGGGTTCCTGCTAACCAGGTCCCCAGTGCCAGATCTCTTTCCCAAAAACTGCACAGTTGTTTCCCTAATTGGCAAAACCTTTAGCACCTTTAGGCCCTAGTAAATGGTACCCCTGGTATCTACGGCCTGGGGTACTAAAGAGGGTCCCTCAGGGCTGCAGGACAAATTGTGCCACTCTAAGGAACCCCTCACCAAGCACATGCCATTGCAGGCAGTGTGTCTTGGTGCGGCCCAAAATGAAACACAACATGGCACACAGCCTGTGTACCATGTCCCCTAACAACGCATTCAATACATGTAAGTCACCCCTCTAGCAGGCCTTACAGCCCTAAGGCAGGGTGCATTATGTTACATGTAAGAGCATATCTGCACAATCAGACATGCCCCTGCCATGTCTTTCCCGATTCTCAGACATAGTAAGTGACCGGGGAAGCCATTTCAAATACATGTGCTGGACACTGGTCACCACGAGTTCCCCAGCTACATGATGGCTTCACTGAAGATAAGGATGTTTGGTGTCAAACATCTCGTATTGGTGAATCCACAGTGATGCCAGTGTTGGACTTACCGAATCATGCACCCAGAGGGCACCCTAGAGGTGCCCCCTGAAAAACCACCAACTACTATTGTGTTAACTGACTGGTCCTGACCAGTTAAGCCACCGTAGCCATGTTTTTGACCCCCAAAGGTGAGCCCCAGTGCTCTCGGGGTCCAAAGTGCACTGGGTGGGGTTGATGACCATTCCCCCAGGCATGATGGACATTTCAGGGCAGAAGGCTTCAAAGGACTAGCTCCTTTTGTGATGCGACCCAGGTCTCCTCAGATGGCAGAGATGACCATCCCCCCTGTCCTGACCCCACTTTTGACTGCAAGACAGGTGGGAAAATTAGGCAGAGTAGGAGGTGTGCCCACTTCATGCTATTCCCACCCCTAAGGAGACCAAGTTGAAATGGACACCACTTTTAAAATTCCTCCATCTTATGTTGGAAGCAATAAGGCCACTTGGGTCAGGGTTATGCCTACTTCCCAACAGAAGTGGTCATAGAAAGGGTATAGTCACCCTAAAGGTAGGCAACCCTTTGGCTGCCACCAGGCACTCCCTGTGCCACCCCTAAATTGAGTATTTAGGTGGTACTCCTGAATCCCAGAACTCAGATCCTGTTGACCCAGGAAGACAAAGGAAAAAGAAGAGTTGCACCTGCAGAAGAGGAGAAAAGAAGCAGCTGACCTGGTACCAGCCCCGCTGGCTTGTCTTCAAACCTTGATGCCTGCCTTTGAAAAAGACTCAAATTCCCAGTTAGCAGCGGACCTGCTCCCCAATTTAGCTCTAAAAGAAAGGACTCTACTGCCTCCAGAACTGCAAAGACCCGACACCTGAAGTCACCCCTACACCTATCCTCACTGACCTGTGTTGAAGTATGCCTCCGGTGCTGACAGGGTTCCCCAGATCCTCAGAGTCCACGTCCATCTTGGTTTCACCCCTCCTGCACTCCCTGAAGTCACCTGTAGGCTCCTCATACAGGCCCCCTCTCCCGCAGCCTTTGAGGTGAGAGAAACCTGACATCTAAAGCAACTACTGTACCAGTCGCCGCTGTCCCGAGTTGAATTGGACCCCTGGGGTCAGCAAAGTCCCCTAGCTCTCCTGAGCTCAAGTCCACTGTGGTTTTACCCCTTCTGAGCTCCACGATGAAGCCTGCAGCCTCAGACTACAGGACCTCACCAACTGCAAGTGTTCCTGGACAAGGAAACCTGACGGCAAAGGACACCCCTGCATCTGTTGCTCCTGGGCCCTGGTGAAGAGGACCATAAGGGCACCTACGTCTTGAGCACTGCATGTTTGCAACGTACCTGTTGGTTGTCCCTAACTGGCACCCCCAGACAGAGCCTGCAGCCTAAATCCACGGGGACCAATCCACATTGAAATATATGGGGCACCCAACACCGTACTGCACCTGGCTGCCCCATGCACTTTTGATTTGGTCCTGACCCTTGCCCAGTACTTACCTTAAGTCTACAAGATTGGTGCTGTGAGTCGTTGTGAAGTGCTTGTTTGCTGAATGTGTTTTCCTTCCATAGCTTAACACTGAAGAACTCTGAAATTGCACTGTTGATTTTTGCAAGCAAAAAGTTTTCATGCTTAAAAATATACCTACTTTATAATTAAGTTCTTGGGCTCACAATATATATAAAAAGTGTTATTTTTATTAATTAGTTTCAGAATTATTATTTGAGTGTGTGTCTCAATTATTGCCTCTGTGAGTACAGCAAATGTTTCACAGTCCCTTCTGAAAAGCCTAACTTGCTTATGCTACTACAAAACAAAACATTATTAGTCCTATGTACTTTTGCCTCTGCACACCATTTGGGGATCCACTGGAATCTCTGCACAGTGTACTTCTTTTTAGAGAGCTAGATTCCTACATTGGTGGAACAGTGGTGTGATCTGCAACTTTGCATTTGCTGATACCACTTGGTCAATAAGTGACTACACGAATAAATCCAAAAATTGCCTTTAGATAATTTGATTGTTTGAATTGGGTATTTTTTTCCAAATTCTTAAAAGTAACTGTAATGGCCTTGGTTAAGTACGTTTAAAAACTTATTTAGTTAGAACTGTAAAATCTGGGTTAGGAATTTTGTCTAGCTCAAAAAGGTCCCAACTTCTGAACAATATTGAGTACACCAGAGTGTGTGAATAAGGAACGTGACCTTACCCCTTACCTCCAGCTTTCTCATAAGCATTTAAGAGCCCTCTGCAAAGGGTATAAAATTAAAACCGGCTCAAACCTCATCACTGTAAAGCTCCAGGATCAGTTGGCAGAGTATGAAGAGGCCCATCCTACTGATGGGGCCACTGACCCCGATGACTAGGGCAAATTGAGTGAGTAGGAGAAGCTGGACCCTTGACCACTTAAAAGAGAGGACATCCCCAGGTGCCAAGAGCACCTCCCTCTAGTGAGGATGGCTCAGGTCCCTTGAGATCCAGAGAAGAACTCTCTGAAGATGAGATTATTTTAGAGAGGGAAGCTCAAAGAATTGCTCTGGAGAACAAGCTACTGGCCATAGAAAGGAAAATAGCAGAGATAGGATTAGCACCTATGAACGGGGACAACAACTTTATAACTAATGACAGAGTAGGGTTCTTTGACCATAAAATCCCCAAAGGGAGTGTCTCAAAATATGAGGATGTTGATGATGTCACCAAGTGGTTCACAGCTTTTTAGAGGGACTGTGTTTCCAGAGAGCTTAGCAAACAACACTGGAGCTCTCTCCTTTGGTAACGTTTCTCAGGAAAATGCAGGGAGAGACTCCTGACACTGAATGAGGCAGATGCTAGGTCACATGACCTCGTAAAGGACACCTTGATTGAGAGCTTCAGGCTTACTCCTGAAGAGTACATGGTCAAGTTCAGAGAGACTTGAAAAACTCAGTTCTGGGTGATTTCGCAGACATTCCAGTAAATCCACTAGGTGGCTGGTTAAAAGGTAAGAATGTGATTGATTATGAGGGGATTTACAATTTATTGATGAAAGAGCATCTTTTAAGTAATTGTGTGCAACAGAGGTTACATCAAGTACATGTTAGACCCAGCTCCACTCTCTCCTCAAGAGTTGGGGAAGAAGGCAGACGACTGGGTCAAGACATTGGTGACCAGAACATCCACTGGTGGAGCAGACCACAAAAAGGAGGCTAAGAAGCCCCCTCAAGGGAAAGGTGGTAACCAGAACAAAGATAAAAGAAAGAGTCTTCTAAAGGCCCCCCAAAACCTGCAGAGGAGGGTGGGCCCGAGACTCCTGACAATCCAAGGATGGGTACAATGGGAAGAACAGGGATTCCAAAAAGACTTGTTGCCATTACTGCAAGGCTGTTAGACACCGAACTGGAGACCCTACCTATCCCAACAAAAAGAATGCCTGTAGTGTACCTGCAGTAAATGCAGTGGTAAGTTTCTAGAAGGGATTCCAGGTGGGCCCTGACCATGTTAGTGAGCCTACTGAGGCAACTCTAGTCTTGGAGGGTGGGGTAGATGTAGTTGCCCTGGTCGTCTGCCCAGTAACTTGGAAAATACAGACAACAACCACATACATATTAATGGATGAGGGTTGAAGCACTGGGAAGCATTGGTGCCAGTGTCACCATGGTGACTGAGCAGCTGGTGTCCTTAGATCAATACTTAACTGATGAGACATACACAGTCCTCGGTGCTAATAATCAGGCTAAGGTAATCCCATGGCGATGGTATCCTTAGAATGGGGAAGGGTTACTGGCCAGATGAAGGTGGTGGTATCACCTGCAATCCCTGTACACTGTCTGCTAAGCAATGATCTGGAGTCCTCAGCACAGACTGAGGTTGGAAGGAGAACCCATGCAGATATGCTGGGGATACCTAAATGGGTTTGCATCAAAAACAGAGCACAAAGTAAAGCCCTGGGTGAAAAAGTTGATTTGGAGTCTGGAAAAATGGCCGACCCTGTAAAGAGAAATAGCAAGAAGTCTGGGAAACCTGCTTCCAAACAGATGCCAGATTAGGTCCCCTCACCTCAGAGAGAAGACATATCAGTACCAGAGAGAACTGAGCCCCAGGAGCTTGGGCCTTATACAGCAGAGCTCTTGGGCTCATTGGGACCCTCTAGGGAGGATCTGTGCTATGGGCAGAGGACCTGTCCCACTCTTGAAGGCCTGAGACAAGAAGATACTGATAAGGAAAAAGGTGAAGTAAGTGGCTCCCACAGGACCCATTGGGAGGAGGAGATCCTTTTTACTGAGGCCAGAGACCCCAAACCTTTTGCCACTAGAAGAGTGGTAGTGCCTCAGCAGTTTAGAGAGTTTCTCCTCACTTCGTCCCATGATATCTCCCTAGCTAGGCATATTGGCCAGTCTAAAACATTGAGTAGGTTGGCGAACCACTTCTACTGGCCAGGTATGTCTCAGAAGGTGAAGAAAGTTTGTAACTCCTGTTCTACCTGTCAAGCCAGTGGCAAAACAGGTTGCCACCCAAAGGCCCCCTTAATTTCCCTTCCTGTGGTTTGAGTTTCCTATGAAAGGATAGGGATTGACATTGTCAGTCCCATTGACCCTCAAAGTGCATCAGGAAACTGATTTATACTGATTGTAGTGGATCATCAGGGATGTGGAATTCCTATTGCCCAACGCCTGGGACATATTGTTTGGGCAACAAGTTTTCATGTTTATTTTGTCCTTGGAACAAGTAGGCCCAACCCCATGCAGCACAAACCCTTTGGCTGCCAGATTATAGAGAATGGAACTGTGCAGTTGAGGTAATATGTATGTCCATTTGTTAATGCTGTTCGAACTTGTATTTATGGTTCATTAATGAAAAGCATTTATTATCAGGGTGAGCACTGTAAATAAACGTTTTAAGGTCACACTGCACTACTGGCAGCGATCGCAATAAAAAAAAAAAAATAGTGTACACACATGTTTGAAAAATTTAACAATATGAGGCTAAGTTTAATGCTCCCAGAATGGTCTCTGATTAGATGCATATATTTGCAGAAGCTTGTAAGTAAGAGGTTGTGATTCTTTTCTTTCAAAATAAAATGTTCAGAAAAAAATGCAAGTACTAAAATGTAGGTGCTATTTCTTTGAAGCTTCGCTTAGTTAAATGTGTTGATGCACGCTAGTATTTCCAGAAAATATTCCTAATGGAAACATCAGTGTAACCATTTTCAAGAAGATTATGGGAAGCATGAAAATAAACAAGCACTGGCAAAGCCAACTGATCCAAAAAAAAAATTGTGAGTCTTTTGGTTTCGACAATGCGTTTTTTGTTTTGAGATGTCTTTTGTAACACTTTATTTTTGTGGGAGCTGCCCGGCCCTCACCATCGTAACAAACACTGGCAGAAAGAAAAAAAGTTTTTGGTCTCAAAAGCACACATTGCCACCAGTGGTGTATCAAAGGCCCCGCAGCCTCCCTTGAAGAGGCCCCATCAACACAGCACCTGCCCTGAGTGAATCTGGAGGGGGGGCTCCATTTGCTTTGCAGGGGGCCCCCATCCAAGTTCGTTACGCCACTGATTGCCACTGTACTTCCTTGCACTGAACTAAACTGCTTTGTGTGTCAATATGCTCCTTGTGGAAGAGCGAATGCGATCACTCACAGTAAAGCCAGACAATAAATAGAGAAATAGAAGTTTAATATAAACAAAATGTCATAGTTAATGTCAGACCTAATTAGAGACCGTATTCTTAAAGAGAGTCACAAAAGTGCACTCATGGTTTATGTCATTGTACTAGTGGCTTTGTTGAATTCACAAGGAATTACAGAAGTAGACCAGGAAATCTGACACCTAGAAAATATATGTGAACTGTATTTTAGCACCAGCAAATCTCCATGTGTAGATTTGCTCCTGTGAAAATCTATTGAACCTTTACTAATTTAATTTTCCTCCAGCAACTTTTTTCCCAACTCTGAAAGAACTTCTACTTCTGCCATTATCAGGAGTAAATGTCCAACCTTTTTCATTATGGGGAAAAGATTAGAGAAGAGCTGGTGAAAATCCTTAAAACATGCAAGTTAGTAAGTTTGCAGACTTAAAAGCATTTTAGCCCTGGAACTATTGCTTACTGCTTCCTCCAGCCCCAGTATGTAGATCTGCAGAAAGGAGGTAAAATAAGAAAATTGCTATAGTAGGGATTGCAATTGCAAGTATTCAAGCCCTACTACAGTAGTAGCCCTGGCATAATCAGAGAGGCTGTTATCAGAGCTCTCACATGAAGAGATTGCTGTCATAATGTGTCGTGGCACCAAAGGGACAAGTAGATTTTTTTACAGGACAAGTAGATTTAAGAAGCAACCTGTCCCATGAACAAGTAGACATTTTATTAAATGCCACACCCTGATCATGCAACCAGGTATCATGAAGCAATTCCCCTAAGGACTACTACTGCCCCTGCATTAGCTAGGACCCTCATTGCTATCTTTACCAGAGTGGGCTTTCCAAAGGAGGTGGTGTCGGACAGAGGTACAAACTTCATGTCTGGCTACCTGAAACACATCTGGGCTGAATGTGGTGTGACCTATACGTTCACTACCCCGTACCAGCCACAAACCAATGGCCTTGCTGAGAGATTCAACAATACATTGAAAGGTATGATTGGTTGACTCCCTGAGAAACTCAAGGGGAGATGGGATTTCATATTTCCATGCCTGGGTTTTGCTTACAGGAAAGTGACACAGAAGGGGGTAGGGTTTTCCTCCTTTGAACTTCTGTTTCAGCATCCTGTGAGGGTACCACTTTGTCTGGTGAAGAAGGGATGGGAGAGAGATTTCAGAGAACCCAAACAGGATATTGTGGACTGTGTACTTGGCCTTCACTCCATAATGGCTGAGAACATGGAGAAAGCGTCTAAAAACATTGAGGCCATGCAAGAGCTCCAGAAGCTCTGGTATGACTAAAAGGCTGCACTGGTGGATCCATGGAGTTCCATCCATGTCAATTGCCTTAAACTTTATCATGACACAGTTGGAAGGACCTTGCTCATGGTCACTGATGAGGGACAGGAAGCTGAGAGTAAGTCTTTCACTGATCTCTTTTCCAGCAACCCAAAATATGCTGCAGTGGAGAGAGTGGTCTTTTCAGACACCCTCACTGAACAAGAGCGGACTGACTGCAAGCAAGCCTTGCAGCAGTATGCTGAGCTCTTCTCTTTGACCCCTGGTCAGACCACCTGTTCTACACATATGGACACAGAGGTCAGCCTGCCTGTCAAAAACAAAATCTACAGACAGTCTGATTATGTCAAAGAGAGCATCAAAGCTGAAGTCAGCAAGATGCTGGAATTGGGAGTCATTGAGCAATCTGAGAGTCCATGGGCCGGCCCAGTTGTTTTAGTCCCCAAGTCTCATTCTCACGGTGGAAATAAATAAATTAGGTTTTGTGTGGACTCTAGGGACACCAATGCTGTGACCAAAATGGATGTTCACCCAATTCCTAGGGCTGGTGAACTAATTGACAGGGGTAGCCAAATATCTCAGTACTTTTTTCTTCTCACACTGGCAGATAGGTCTTACCCCTGGAGCAAAAGAGAAATCGGCAATCTCTGCTCCTGATGGGCAATATTAGTTTACTTTTATGCCCTTTGGATTGAAGAACACCACTGCCACCCTCCAAAGGTTGGTGAATAAAGTCCTTGCTGGGTTAGAAGGCTTTAGTGCAGCATATCTTAATGATATTGCTGTCTTTAGCTCTACCTGGCAGGATTACCTGATCCACCTTGGAAAGGTCCTAGAGGCTCTGAAAAATGCAGACCTCACTATCAAGGCAAACAAGTGCCAGATAGGCAGGGCCAGTTTGTATACTTGGGTCACCTTGTAGGTGGAGGCCAGGTTCAACCACTAAAACCCATGATCCAGACAATTCTGGACTGGGTAGCTCCAATACACAGATCCAAATCAGGGCATTTCTTGGCTTGACTGAGTACTGCAGGAGGTTTGTGAAAGATATGTCACCATTGTGGCACCTGTCATAGAACTGACCTCCAAAAATGTGCCTAAAATGGTAAATTGGGCAGTGAGCTGTTAAAAGACATTTGACACCTTAAATGAAGCAATGTTCTCAGCACTTGTTCTAAAAGCTCCAGGTTACACAAAGCAGCTCATAGTGTAGACGGATGCCTCTGAACATGGGATAGGAGCAGTCCTATCCCAAAACGGCGATGATGGCAATGACAAACCTGTTGCTTTCAATAGGAGGAGGTGATTCCCCAGAGAGCAGCATTGGTGTGCCATTGACAGGGAAAGCTTTGCCTGTGGTTTGGTCCCTGAAGAAGCTAAGGTCTTGTTTGGCTCTCACTTCCTTCCATATACCTACAGGGAATGGACTTTTCAGTGAAACATAGACCTGGGACTCACCATGCCAATGCAGAAGACCTTTCCAGCTTCTGCCACTTAGAAGATGAAGACTCTCTGAAGATGGGTAAGTTTAATTATTTTTCATTTGGGGGTGGGGTCATGTAGGAAAGCACCATTGTTGGCATGGATAGCCCTCCAAATCACATTTTGACAGGTATTTGATGTAATTTGGACTGAAAGTGAACTGGGTTCTTACTAACCAGGTCTTGAGTTCCAGATCTCCTTTCCCATAACTGAACAGTCGTTTACCCAATTGACAAAACCTTTAGCACCCTCTGTAAGTCGCTAGCAAGGGGTACTCCTGGTACCTAGGGTCTGTGGTACTAAAGAAGGTCCCTCAGGGCAGCAGCACGAATAGTGCCACCCTAAGGAACCACTCACAAGCACATGACAGGCTGTGTTTTCTTGGTGCAAACCAAAATGAAAACACAACATGGCACACAGCCTGTGTTCCATGTCTCCTAACACTGCATGCAATATATTTAACTCACCCCTCTAGCAGGCCTTGCAGCCCTAAGGCAGGGTGCATAATATAACATGTGAGGGCAAATCTGCCAGAGCAGATATGCTCCTGCTATGTCTTTGTTGATTCTCAGACATAGTAAGTGACCAGAGAAGCCATTTCAAATACATGTGCTTGACACTGGTCACTACGAGTTCCCCAGCTACATGACGGCTTCACTGAAGATAGGGATGTTTGGTATCAAACATCTCATATTGGTGAATCCACAGTGATGCCAGTGTTTGACTTACTGATGCATGAACCCAGAGGCCACCTTAGAGGTGCCCCCTGAAAAACTATCAACTATTAGTGTGTTAACTGACTGGTCCTGTCCAGTTCAGTCACCTTAGCCATGTTTCTGACCCCCTAAGGTGTGAGCCAGTGATCTGGGGGGCTAAAGACAAAAGCCTGCACTGGGTGGGGGTGGTGACCACTCCCCCAGGCAGGATAGACATTTCATGGGGGAAGCTTCAAAGACCTCGCTGCCTTTGTAATGCAACCCAGGTCTCTCCAAATGGCAGAGATGACCAAGACCCTGTCCTTACCCCACTTTAGGCAGCAGGACAGGCGGGAATATTAGGCAGATTAGGAGGTGTGCCCACTTCATGGCAGTCCCACCCCAAAGTTGGAAGAGCTTAAGTGTCCACCACTTTTTAATATCCTCCATCTTAATTTGATAGCAATAAGGCCACTAGGGTCAGGGTTATGCCCATTTCCCAATGTAAGTGGTCATAGAAAGGGTATAGTCACCCTAAAGGTAAGCAACCCATTGTCTGCCACCTGGCACTCCCTGTAGCAACCCTCAATTGAGTATTTAGGTGGCACTCCTGAACCCCAGAACTCAGATCCAGGCGACCCAAGAAGACAAAGGACAAAGAAGAGTTGCACCCGCAGAAGAGCAGAAAAAAAGCAGGTGACCTGGTACCAACCCCGGCGGCCTGTCTTCAACCCTTGATGGACTCTGCACCAAAAGACGGCTCATCCTGAAGCTGAACCGCCAGAAACCTAGGAGGACTGCCTGCCTTTGAAAAAGACTCCTGTGAGCAGCGAACCTGCTCTCCAAACACCTCTAAAAGAAAGGACTCTACAGCCTCAGGAACTGCAAATACTTGACACCACTGCACCTGCCCTCACTGACCTGAGTGGGAGTGGACCTCCGATGCCATCAAGGTTCCCAGCTCTCTAGAGTCCGAGTCCATCGTGGTTCAACCCCTCCTGGACTCCCTGAAGTCGTCGGTATTCTCTCCACACAGGCCCCCTATCCCACAGCCTCTGAGGTGAGAGAAACCTGACATCTAAAGCAATCACTGCACTTGTCACTGCAGGCCCGAGTTGAAGTGGACCCCTGGTGTCAGCGACGTCCCTCAGCTCTACTGAGCTGAAGTCCACTGTGGTTTCACCCCTTCTGGACTCCACGTTGGAGCCTCCAGCCTCAGACTACAGGACCCCCTCCTCCCCCAATCGTTAGTGCTCCTTGACAAAGAAACCTGACGCCAGTGGACACCCCTGCATCCGTCGCCACTGGTCCCTGGTGAAAAGAATCAAAGGTGCCCCTACGTCTCCAAGCACACCATGTTTACAACTTATCTGTTGGTTGTCCCCGACTGACCCCACAGCCAGAACCTGCAGCATAAATCCACAGGTACCAATCCTCATTGAAGTACATTGGGCACCCGATGTCATACTGCAACTCTGCACCCGGCCTCCTCAGTGCTGTCCGGAGTGAACTGTTGGTGTGGCCCTGACCCTTGCCCAGTACTCACCTTAAGTCTACAAGACTGGTCCTGTGAATCGTCATAAAGTGCTTGTGTGTAGAATGTGTTTTCCTTCCATAGGTTAACATTGAAGAACTCTGAAATTGCACTGTCGATTTCTGCAAGTGAAAAGTATTTATGCTTATAAATGTACTTACCTTATAACAAAGTTCTTGGTTTCAAAATCTATATGGAGAGAAGTGCTGTTTTTCTAAATTGGTCTCAAATGTATTCTTCGACCATGTGTCTCATTTATTGCCTACTGTGAGTACAACAAATGCTGAGTACTACCCTCTGATAAGCTTAACTGCTCACCACACTACCACAAAATAGAGCATTAGTACTTTTTACTTTTGCCACTGCTAACCAATTGAGGTTCCACTGTAGTCAATGCACAGTGTACTTCTTTTTAGTGTACCATATAGAGAGCCAGCATTCTACAGTTTAATTGGAATTCCATTGTTTTTTTAGCTGGATATACATAGATCAGTGTCCAAAGATAATGTACCACAGTTGATTCTAGTACTTACTTTAGTAATTGGGATTTCCAAAAGAGAAGAAATGCAGAAATAGCTGTTGAATCGATAAAGGTCTGTTGGAGGGTGGGGGGCAAATGTGGGGCTGACTAACAGTGTGTACTAGGGAAGGTGCAAGAAAGCGTTGTACTACGTGGTCGCATCACTTAATGCTCTCCTGATTTACCAAGATGTATGGAGCGTTAACGGTAAAAAAAAATATATATAGTAAACCTGACTTGCCTCCCCCTTACTTCTATACTAATTGCAGTTTTTAGAGGCCACACTTACTTGTGGTTTTAGCCTGGGTGTCTATGGTTACTTCTTCCCTTTCTGAGACAAAGACTTCTTGTAATTCCCGTTAACTGCTATCCATGCATACATACTTTACATGATCTTTTACTTAACATGTGGCGTTTACCTTCAACATCTGCTAAAAAGAGACCTAATGTATGTAGGATTTGCAACCTTCACTTGTTCCATGATTCCTTAATGCTTACAAATGGTGATCTTTGGTGTAGCTCATGCTCCTTTAAAGGACAGTGGAGTTTGTGTCATGAATAACTCATCCTGTTTCAGATGGCGCCTAGGTAATGTAGCCCCTATTTTTAGATAATATGACCTCATTTGAGTTGCCACTTATTCTGAAAAAATAAAATGTTTAAAGAGGTAGCAGGAGAATAATACAAGATTTATCACCAATCGCTAGAAAATTTGTTGAAGCCTTTTTGCCCTAGTCGGCGGTAGCAATGAAATGGTTACATCTGCATTAAATGAAGTAAGGTGTACAAATAGTATGCATTTTCTGCTGTTTAGGCAGAGGAAGCAGAAAAACGTATTTGTTTATCTAGCAGCTGTGTAAACAGCAGATATTGTAATGTGTGCTGCTTTGCAATCAACCATGTGAATAGCGTAAAGGATGCCTTTATTTAGCGGGCACTGGCTAAATCAGTGCTTTTTCCACATTACTTATCCCGCTTAGACTAGCAGAGGAAAAGAGCCTCTTGTTACGGTAGCGACGTGTTCCCACGAGAGAACCCGCTCTTAGCAAAGACTGTGGCCCGTGTTGTTTATGTGATCAGTACAGATAGAAGCATCCCTAGAGTGCTCATCAGAAGAGTGAATACGGTAGCACAAAACCAGCGAAGTCAGAGTGTGGAGAGACAAATGGCAGCTGGGCGATACGAGGAGGAGAAAGATTCGTAGATTCGTAAGGCAATTGATAGAACACAGTGCAGTGCCATTGTAACAGTATTATGGGGTAAATACCATGGGAACATGAACAGAGGGCATCGGCCAGAGATGGAGTGTCTGAGTGCGGACGAGATGCAACAGAGGAATGAGCACAGAGATGGAGCAGCTGGGACATAGACCGAGCAGACATTTTAGAAGAGGGACAGTACGAGGGGTTGCCACTGGTACTTATACTGTGCAGATGTCGGGGGGGGAAGCGGGGGGGCTTCTGGGGCACAAAGACCGTGGGCTACTGATGGTAGTTCAATGTAGAGATTGCAAGGCAGGTAAAGCCAACATCTGCGATACAGAGTGATGGTATGCTTTTTGGCTACTCGGTCATGTAGTGTATGGATAGTTTGTATACGTGGCAAAGAGAAACAAGGTAACTGGGGACCATTACTTGAGGTTTGGGGAGGGAATTAGGGGCTCCAAGAGATAGCATTTCGTGGCAGGGACTGAGGACCGTTATTGTTGGGATAAAACAAGGGGGGGTGCTGAGCTTGGGGGTTTTGGGGGGGATCTGTCTGCGGACACTTAGCATGAACGTTTAAGAATGAACAAGTAAAGGGTGCACCTTTTTCACGTAGTTTGGGGGCGTGGAGATGTGGCATCAGGCGCTATATGCAGCCTTCTTGCCTGGTCTCTATCTTGTTTTACACAGTAGGGTGAATTTATGTTCCATTCAATACTTGTGTTTTTTCTCAGTAACAAGTGTATTCCAGCTGTTAGACTAAATCCACGCATGTATTCTTCCTTAGTTTGTACTTAGTATAATTTTTTAATCTAAATATGGCATTTCACTTCAGATCTATGTATTACTTAGAATTCCCAAATACGTTCTTCATCAGAGGGTACATGAATGTTTTCTTAGGTAAAAACAAAGAAATAGAGAATTAATTAGCTTATTACACCATAAAACATAAAAAATATGCCATTTACTAACCACTATTCTGTGCCAGATTTCATTAAGAAGACACTGGTGCTTTACCTGTATACTGCCACAAGTGTTCCTGCATTGAGCAAACAGCATCTTCCCAACCGTTCAATTTTACCCTTTTCTCCTTCTCACTAACCAGTTATTAATCCCAGTATGGTTAAAAAACTACCCATCATAACAGTGTAGTCTTTCTTTTAAGTCCTGTACAGTTTTCTTAAAGATAAGTTAGTGTTTGTTGTTAAGTCCAATTGGTTATTGTGTTTCTAATTGCCCGATTCAAAACACTTTACTTGGACTAGCCTCTGTGCCACCTTTTTATGGTCTGCCTGGACAGCGCAGCTGTTGCCAGACAATTATGTGAAAATCACCAGGAGAGGTGTTTTGGCTCCACCCACATGTTGGGAACCAGGACCATGTGTTTGATTGAGCAGAAATTGTGGGCTTTTCCAAAAAAGTGCTTGCCCTCCTTGTAGCTGTGCTCATTTTGTTTATTTACCTAGCTGGCTGAGCATGAACTTTCAAGGACACACTTATATTACTGAAATACTTTTAAAGCATCTTAGATATGTAGATCATTTTTGGTATTCTTGTTTGGCAGCCGCTCAGACAGGAGGAAGACAGTCATTAACCTTCATGGATTTTTAGGTCTGGCTTGACAGAGCAACGGTTGCTTGACCTTTTAACCTTCACCATTATTATTCTATAGTTCTTTGCTTCAACACATGTCTATACTTTTTAGTAGTAATGCTTCACATTACCAAACAACATTTCTTTAAAACCAGGCCTATTGGCATTGCCATTGCTTGTTTTTAATGTGATTTGTGATGCTGTTGCTGATCTTGTGTTGTGTAGCATGGTGTTGCTTTTATTTTCCTTCAAACTAGATTTATTTTCTTCTCCATTTTCCCAATATAGACTATTCTACATGGCCATATTCCAGTTAAATATAGGAAATATGGGTCTCCGCTCCTGGAAAAATTGATGTGTAACAGGCCATTCATTTCATAAGTACTGCCTGTTCCACAGTCTCCAGTCAAGAATGGATGTCAGGAGTGCATTTACATCTAAAGTGCATATAATCCTCACTGAACAATAGATCCAAGAGATTGCACCTTCGCCTGTGCGTCCCGTAAGAAGTTTAGCGTCCAAAAGGCTGTATTCAGGAAGTTGCTCAACTACCTGGAGGTGAGCAGGGAGTGCGTGACACAGTTGAAGATAACGAAAAAACTGAGTGTGTGATAACCCATACTGGCCCTACAGTTCCTGGGTCCCTGCGGAAAGCACTGAGCCCTCATTGGTTTGGAAAAAGGCATGGAGCTCCCCCTCCATAAACAGTACACAGTCCTGGTTGGTGAGATACCACGTATTGAATCTCCACATGGGGCGGAGGATGTCTTCCAAGGCACCCCACTCAAAAAACAAATGAGAGGAGCGTGATCCGAGATACCTCTCGGCAGAACACAGACTGAGCATAGCCGCAGAAGGTTGCATGCCGGCAAACAAATAAGATCAATTCTAGATTCGACCTTATAGGCGGTGGAATTGTGAGCATAAATCACTTGTGTAGGGTTCCTAGTGTGCCAAGCATCACAAAGACCCAGGGAATCTGCCCAAGCGTTAAGAGCCTCAGAACGCGCAAACCTTCCAGGCTGTGGTGTAGTTGATGTGTACCCGACTGGGTCGGGCACCGTGTTGAAATCCCTGGCAGTAGGTCTGCTACCAGTGAATGAATTGCATGCAAGGTCGTTTGCAAAAGGTAAGGAGGAACACAGCAAGAGATACAGGGATGTGGAATTCCTATCGCCCGACGCCCGGGACATCTTGTTTGGGGTCAAGGGCAACAAGTTTTTATGTTTACTTTGTCCTTGGGACAAGTAGGCCCAACCCCCTGCAGCACAAACCCTTTGGCTGCCTGTTTACAGAGAGTTGAACTCTCTGCAGTTGAGGTAATGTGTTTCCAAAAGATAATGCTGTTCAAACTTGTATTTATGGTTCATTATTTGAAAGCCTACATTATTAGGGTGCGTGCTGTAAATAAATGTTTTAAGGTCACACTTCACTACTGACGTTGGTTCCAGTACAAAAAAACAAAAACGTGTACACACATGTTTGAAAAGTTTAGGCTAAGTATAATGCTCCCAGAATGCTCTCTGATTATATGCAAATGAAGTGTCATTTAGTAAAATGTGTTGATGCATGCTAGTATTTCCCAAAAATATTTCTAATGGAAAATCAGTGTAACCATTTTCAACACGATTATGGGAAGCATGAAAATAAACAAACACTGACAAAGCCAACTGATCTGACATATTTTTATAAGTCTTTTAGTTTCATCAATGCGTGTCTTGTTTTGACATGGCTTTTGTAACACTTTATTGTTGTGGGAGCTACCAGGCCCTCAACATTTTAACAAACATTGGCAAAACCCCCCCAAAAAAGTTTCTGAACTCTTAAAGCACACGTTGCCACCAGCGGCATACCAAAGGCCCCGCAGCTGCCCTCCAGGGGGCCCCGTCAGCACAGCACCTGCCCTGAGTGAGTCTGGAGAGGGGGCTCCTCCATTTTCTTTGCAAAGGGGCACCCTCCAGTTTCGTTACGTCACTGATTGCCACTGTAGTTCCTGACACTGAACAAAACTACTTTGTGTGGCAATATGCTCCTTGTGGAAGAGCAGAATGCGATCACTCACAGTAAAGCCAGCCGAAAGAGAGAGAAATAGAAGTTTAATAAAAACAAAATGTCTTTGTTAACACCAGACCTAATTAGGGACCAAGACCCACATGTAGGTAGCTTTTTGCATGTCGCAAACGGCGACTTTCGCTGTTTGCGACGTGCAAAAAGCACATTGCGATGCACAAAACAAGTTTTGCGATTCAGTAACCTGGTTACCGAATCACAAAACGGGTTTGGGACTCGCAATTAGTAAGGGGTGTTCCCTTCCTAATTGCAACTCGCAGTGCAATGTAGGATTGTTTTGTGACCGCGAACGCGGGCGCACACCAATCGCAGTTTGCACCCATTTCAAATGGGTGCTAACACTTTCGCAAAAGGGAAGGGATCCCCATGGGACCCCTTTCCTATTGTGAATGTCACTGTAAGCATTTTTTCAGAGCAAGCAGTGGTCCTGCGGACCACTGCCTGCTCTGAAAAAATGAAACGAAAACGTTTCATTTTTCGTTTTTGTTATGCATCTCGTTTTCCTTTAAGGAAAACGGGCTGCATTACAAAAAAAAATGCTTTATTGAAAAGCAGTCACAGACATAGTGGTCTGCTGTCTCCAGCAGGCCACCATTTGTGAGGGGGTCGTAAATTGCGACCCACCTCATGATTATTCATGATGTGGGCATTTGCGAAGCCCTTGCGAATCACAGATGGTGTCAAGGACACCATCCTACATTCGGATTTGCGACTCGCAATTTGCAGGTCACAAATCTGAACCTACCTACTTGTGGCCCCAAATTCTTAAAGAAAGTCACAAAAGTGCACCCATGGTATATGTCGTACCCCTATAAAATATTTGTGAACTGTATTTTAGCATGGGTAAATACGATGTGTAGATTTGCTCATGTGAAAATCTATTGAGCATTTGCAAGTTCATTTTCCCTCCAGCACTTTCTTCCCAACCCTGGAAGAAGTTCTAATTCTGCCATTGTCAGGAGTAAATGTCCAACCTTTCTTATTATGGGAAAATATTAGAGAGAAGCTGGTAAAAATCTTTAAAACATGCAGGTTAGTAGGTTTGCAGACTCAAAGGCATTCCAGCCCTGGAACTATTGCTTACTGCTTCCTCCAGCCCCAGTATGCAGATCTGCAGAAAGGTGGCAAAATAAGGAAATTGCTACAGTAGGGATTGAAACTCCAAGTATTCAAGCCATACTATGGTAGTAGCCCTGGCATAATCAGAGAGGCTATTAATTGCTGCCATAAATTGATCGCACACTACATGGCACCAAAGGGACAAGTAGATCTTTTTACAGGACAAGTAGATTTGAGAACCAACCTGTCCCCTGGACAAGTAGATATTTTAATAAATTCCACACCCCTGAGATAAAATTAAATGATGTAGCTTCCAAGCAGCCCTCTACACCAACATATTGTCCATGAGGGCCAATGTGCACAGCTGTCAACATCAACTGAAAGGCTTTGTGAGGAACAATGGCACCCCTTCTAGAATGGCGAGTCTGGCCGGCATGGTAAACAAGTCAGCAGGGGACAGTGAGTACCTAGGAGATGTGTCTCCTGGAGCAAGACTACAGACGGCTTAAAATGCTTAACGGTTCTAAGCACTGCAGATACCTTAATGCAGTCCAGAAGGCCATTTACATTCCAAGATAAGACTCTAACCATATGTGCTCAGAGCTCCTACCAAATAAAGAAAATGTAGTGATTGCCTGCAGAAAAAACTAGAAAAACAGCAAAATTGGTGAAAACAACTTACCCCCCCAGCTCCCCTCTCCCCATACTTCTACCCTCGAACCATCTGTCACCCTTAGATAAAACATTTAGAAACAAAGTGGGGAGAAAACCCAAAAAGAAATCGATCCCTTTACGGTCAGGAGGTCAACAAGCCCTGCCACAGGTATTATGCCTGACAGCATTAGCAAATGTTACGAAATGAGTCCTGCCACCCCCTCGCACCTAGGGTCAGTAAAGAGTCAGCACATAGAGGACATACAGGTGACTGCCTAACCTCTCAGGCACCTAGCAGAGGGCATGCACTATCAATTACAGGCGGACCTTGACCGCTATAGTACTTCGACAGCATGCCTGTCTGGTGCTCCCAGCCTCAGTGCATGGGTTGTCACGATGGAGGCCACTCAAAGTAGTCTGGTTGGAGGTTATGTTGCTGACCCGCTTACCTGAAGGCAGAACGAGCAGTTGGTGGCAGAGTGCCCTCGTGCCCACAGGATGATAAAAGCACAGGACCCCCCTCGCCAGCGTCAGCCAGAACACCACAATCCTCCAAATCCGGGATGTAGTTACAACACAACTCTGGGCGTCAGTACCCCCACAAGGCATACCCAGACGTCAGACGGAAGATGCAGGCAAGGGAGTCTTCCACTCTACAGATAGGAGCAACAATCCTGCAGGTGACGCCTAATGCCCCCTTAGTTGTAGAATAGGTACTCCCCAGGCGGCCGACCAGGCCAGTGTGAAGCAGGAGCGGGGGCATGGGGAAAGGTCTGTTGGGGGTGGAGCAAGGATGACAGTGATGCTCACAACGTTTCCCCTGGTCTGACGTCCCAGTACCCAAATAGAGTAATATACCACAGTGCTGCATAGAGAGCGGGCCCACCTAGAGTTAGCAGGCCTCCATGTGTCTGTATTCTTCAGGCCTAAGCGCTGGTGGGCACTAAGCCGCATGCTCACCACCGTCTCCCCATCTGATCCAGTAGGGGAGAGGCCCCTCTTCAGTACACACAGTCTCAATGGGTGGGAAGGCCCTGGATCTGAAAAGTTAATGGCGTGGGCAGGTGGTGCAGCACATAGGGCACAACAACCCGAGGAGGCAGGTTCCACCACACGGTCCCAAGAGCAGAAAGGTAGAAAGTCCTGAGGCGCTCACGATCCAACTCACTTCTCCTGCGATGCCCACTGGCCACACAGGGTGTGCTCATGATGCCTCTCCTTTCCCTCTCCCCCACCCCCTCCCAGCAGCAGAAAGGAGCAACCAGATGGGCCAGGGAAGCCCCGCTAGCCACTCGGGGACAACGGCAGGGACCACCAAACTAAGGCTCTGATGCCACCTCCCGGCTTCAAGGCCGCAGCTCCCGATCGGAGCAGGCCGTTATGCGTCTCCTCTGCTTCACTGCCAACCGAAGTCCCCCAGATGGGCTCCACCAAGGCACAGCATGAAGGGGGGGGGCTGGCAATTGGGGTCCACCATAGTGCTGTCAGGCAGGATGGAAATTATTTACAGCAGGGCCATCAGAGCTCTGCTAGAGTTTGACTGCCATATTGGCCTCCACGGCCACACCCTCATTTACTAGATTATTATGTACCCTACTAAGTGTGTAACATGTTTGAAAATACTAGCTTTTGATTTCTCTTTGTGCTTTGGTTGCTCCACTGTTTCTCTAAAGTAGGGTGTCTCCAACCTTTTCTGTAATAAGAGTTACTTATGTTGAATGAAAATCATCCTGAACTACTAATAAGTGTTGTATTAGTGACACCATCAGACAGTATTACATTAGTGGCTACCATATGCAAGATTACCGGCAGTAATCACCTTAGTGAATCAGGCACTGTAAAGTGAAAAAGTAATTATATTAGCAGTGTCTCTCCAAAGCTGCATAGTTTATCACTCAAATATCAGCTTCAAACATATTTTGAAAATTCTCTAATTTTTCTTCAAAAATTACCTTATGATTTCTGAAAATTCATAAATTTTCACCTTCAATGCACCCTTTTTTGGCAACCTTTATTTACTAATTTGTGATTTTGATCATCAGAAACAGAACAACACAAACACTAGTGTAGGACTTTCCAGTAAAACAGGTAGGGGACAGCATCAACCCAGGGGTGCGGGATGTTATATCCAATGAATACACCACACCAATGAGCTTTTGAGGATTTATTCTTGAAACTCAAACCTCTGGCATCTACTCCTCCTGCATCTCCAACCACCTCTGCAGAGGTTCCTCAAGCACTGCTCACTCTGAGCTGATTACATTCTTATTACATTCCAGACCTGAACTCATTGCATTCCAGAACACTAACACTCACGTTCTCTCATAGCTGTCATGCCCTTAGCTGCCTTGCCAAGTAAACACAACACTCCTCCCCTTAAAATTTAAATTCAGGTAACCATACCAAATACTAATGATAACTATGCATATGTGAACAATTATACCACATAACAAGGTGAAGTATAAATACTACTTGCAAAGAAAATAGTATCATACAAAGATTATTTAATTTGAGAATTAACATTGTAATGAAAAGATATAATTCATATACAGGTAGATAACCATCTATATGCTGATAGCATCAATGTACACTACATGCTGGTGTTACCTGCTGCATAATCATTGCAGTGCCTAGGTTTCACAATCATTCTACCTGACCTGGTAACATTGTGTTCTGTTTCCACACTCTCTTCTACCATGGTAATAATTCTGTTCTTCCCCACACTCTCCATCATCCGTTTCCCTTGTGAAACAGTGTACAATTGCCAAGGAATTCTCTTGTTGGGAGATGTACCACCTACCCAATCCTACTTCCTTACTCTAGGTTCAGCATGAAATTTATCACCTTTAAAGAATAACAATCTTTTTGCATGCCAAATAGTCTTCCATTCTTCACCTCTACAGTCCCCACCCTTTTTTAACTCTATTACAGCATTCAACATTTTCGTTCCCTTTGGGATGGTAAAGAGCCGTAGTTTTGTGTACTACTGCAGCCTTTTTTCCATGAATTGTCTGACAATGTCTCAGATAAACTGTCCCCCATTGTCACTGACCACCACCACTTTGGGCAGACCTTCTGTGCAGAATATCTCATCCAAAATTTCACTACTGCTCAGGTATCTGCCTTTTGCACAACTTTGATCTCTGGCCATTTTGAGAAATGATTTATGGCCACCAGGATGAAATCTGGATACCCCATACACATCCTGTTCAGGACTGAAGATGTCCGCTCCTATCCTCTCCCAAGGCATTTGCGGAACTTCTGTGGGATGTAGAGGTGGTTTGAATGTAACCATTGCCTTATCTGAGTTTATGCATTTTATAATCTGTTGTGCTTTGCAGGCGTGGGTTCCGGTCCCGTCCTCGTCACCAGTCTGTTATGTCCAATTAATACACTACATCAATGAGCTTTTGAGGATTTAATTTGGAAACTCAACCCCTTGCTTCAGCTCCTCCTTCACCTCCAACCACCTGCGCCGAGGTTCCTCGAGGACTGCTCATTCTGAGCTTATCTCATTATGTTCCAGGCCAGAAGTCATTGCACTCCAGAGCTCTAACATTCTCTCATAGCTGTCATGCCAAGTAAACAGAACACAGGGAAGTAAATGAGGGCCCAGGTGATGGTGGACACTGAATGTGCACACATCTGGATCGTAATGAAGGCAGCCCCGTCTACACATTCAGGTCCCACTGGGTCTCCTTCTGGTTGGTACAGCAGATTCATTGTTCTGGATGTCAATTCCAGGCAAGTAGGGGGACAAAAGAGAGGAAAAACAAGGGGGGAATTATGAGTGGGTAAGGAGTGGCCGGAGTGGAGGAGTGTTAGATACGAGGAAACTTGAGTAGCTGGAACACAAATGAAGCCCACCGTGAGTGTGGAAAGAGACAGGTATAGGGACCCAGTTCAGGGGCAAACTCATCATTCTAAACTGCAGTGGGTGGTAACCTATACACCATAGATTGCAGTCTACAGCTTCTACAATTGTTACTAACAGAAACGATAACAATGGAGAAAATAAAAAACATCACTATACCAGAAAAGGAGGGGCTTTTCCCTAGGCACCAGAGAATCCAGTGCACAGTTGTTTGTCTCGGATAAGCCCAAATGCACAGCACCCTATCCTGAGGCTGCTCCCATTCCGGGGAACGAGGCCCAGCGCAGTCCTCTCCATCACCCCAAGCACCGTGGGTGTTTTGGTAGAGAAGCTGAGTTATCATGGAGGGCTCTCTGCTTACAGTGGAGAGAGGAACAACAGTCGTTGACAGTTGAGAAGTAGAGGAGGATATGAGGAGGAATCACATACTATAAGAGTGTCAATAACCCAGCAGTAAGAAGGGCTGGTGACGAAAGGGGTCAAGGAGTGTTATTGGGATGAGGACGTCAGAGGCAGAACCCTGATCACCAGCGGGTGGGGTGCTGTACCATCACTTCCACTGAGACATCTGCCAGGAACTCTCCCACACCCTCTAATATGCCTCCAACGTGTTGTTAAGTTTATATGTGAACCGTTCATGGATAGCCACTTTGTGAAGTTCTATGAGTCGTTCCGCCTGGGTAGGGCATGAGGGCTTTTGCCAATGATGCAGGATACAGAGTTTGGCCACTGCCAGTGCAGTGGTTAGCCACTGGTGGTATATGAATATCCATGTCATGGGCAACTGAAATGTCAGGAAGAAGTGCCAGGTGGGCAGAGGGGCATACAACATGAGGGTGCAACCTTCATAGTTGTGCCCACTCGTCTGTCCAGTAGGATTGGATAGATTAGCAACTCCAGAGTATATGGTATATATTGGCAATTTTCTTCCAAGTAATTCCACAGTGACTATGGTGTAGAATCTTCACCTGACAGTTTTTCCTCGGAGTCCAATACCACTCATGAAAAATCTTGATATATAGGAATGTGAGGCAGGACTCTCGAAGGATCCTATCATGGATCTGAACCATGTCCGTTCAGTCCTCCGGCGTGTAGTCTCTACCTAGGATCATCTGCCATTTAGTGCGCACCTGATGAAGTGGTCAATGTGATTCAGCCCCTTGCCGAACCATGAAATCCAACAAATTGGGACACCTACGATACAAAAGGCAGTGTTGTGGCACACCAGTGCTTGACTTTTAAAATGTGGGTGGCTACAAGTGAGTCTCTGGGCTTCCTCCTGCACCCACAACTTGGCTGCGAGAACGGTTTTGACCTGCCAGGAAGGGTGTGAGCGTTGCAGGTAGCATGGTAGTGAGAGATAGGTGGTTTCCTTTGAGGTGTTGCTCAATCCGTGCCCATGTTGTGGTCTCCACTGAGGCGTGCCAGTAAGCAGCCATCTGAGAGGTGGAAGGCCAGGTTGTAAAGGGACAGGTGTGGGATGTGCCTGCCCTGGTTTTTGCCCACAGTTTGGAAGATTTAAACCAGGGGCGGAGACCACTGCAGATGTAAGACCCCAGGTCAGCTTCAGTCCCCAATAGGAGTGCCTGAGTAACTCTCAGGGGTAGCATATGGAGGACATATTTATATTGCAGGGCTACTGTCATTTTTGCAGTTTGCACACTGCCCCACATGGATAAGTTCAGTTGCTGCCATTTAAGAAAGTCCTGCCGTGATCGCTCACGTAGGGGGAGGAAGCTGTCCTCTATCATCTTCTCAAAGCCTCTATTCACCCATATACCAATATATTGGAGTCCCTTTGAGACCCACCATGTCCCAAGATGGCAGACATGCTCCATTGGTCCCCCTCGTCAGTGGGAGGGCTTAACTCATGGACCCTTTGTTTCTCATGCCTCTTGGGCTACAAAATTAGTCTCTAGTGGATACTACTGCCATCGGAGAGACTAGCCAGGAGAGGAGAATATCCTAAGCATAAAGGAGCACCTTTACCTCTGTGGCACCAATGGTTATACTGTATACCTCCTGTGAGAGACATATGGCTGCAGAGAAGGGTTTGAAGGCTGTCAGGAACAGTAGAGGGGAGAGCGGACAGCCCTAGCGGGTGCTCCTGTGTGTCTGGAATGTCTCAGACAGAAAGCCTCTGCAGTAGACCTCAACCGTGGGGGAATCATACTGGAGCCGGACCTTTCATATGAAACCTTCTCCTAGCCCCATCTTAGATATCACCTGGAAGAGGTAAGTCCACTTCACCCTATCAAAGGCAATCTCGGCATCAAGTTATATCGCTAATTTATTTTCCTCATCATCTCGGATATATGCCACAAGAGGTGGGTCTGCAGATGGTCCCGGGAGGTACGGCTCAGTACTAAACTGCCCTCTGAGTTGTGGATTTATTGGGGGATGACCTTCCCCGTCCTAGCTGCCCGGATTTCTACAGAAATGTAAGGTCTAAGGTCTACGTTAATCAGCAAGATTGTACAGTAGCTGGTACAGTCCAGGGGGTCTTTACTCTCCATGGGGGGTGCCGACGATGGAGGTTGTTGGAGATCAGTCCCAACACACCATTGTCTATGGCCTCCTTAAATACTTGTGTCAATGCGGGGACGGTGCTACCTTACCCGTCTTGTAAAATTCTTTGGGAAAGCCATCCTCGCCTAGAGATTTGCAGGTAGATAGGAAATATACCGCCTCTACCACCTCCTCCTCAGTAATATCAACCTCCAGATACACCCATCCATTGGCTGTGAGAGAGGGTAGATAAAGTGGTGCAAGGAAATCATCTATTTCAGCCACATGGTGACGAGGTCCAAGATGTAGAGCAAGAAGCAAAACTTTGCAAACCGCTTCACTGTGTCCTGGGGATGAGCCAGACCATAGTCAAATATGAGATCACCAAGAGCTGCTCTGTCTCCATGTTGTTGGGGGTCAGACCTACCAGTCCTATCCAGAATCTGGTCCCCTACTAAATTCCAGTCTCCTCCTAGAAAGGTTGGGGTGTGACCAAAAGTCGAGAGCATCCAGAAGTGCATCACAGAAAAGCTGGCCTTCTGAGTGTTGGTGGCATAGATAGAGCCAAGTACCAGCATTTTGTCTGGGAAGCTGATTTCGGGGAAGACCCAGTGGCCGTCTTTGTCTTTCCATGTTTTAAGGACTTTGCAAGAGAAGTTCTGACGGAGCAGAATGACTAATCCACACTTCTTGGAGCAGCTGCGGGTGGATGAGGGTGTATTAGCAGATCCCAGTTGACAGCTACTGCTAAATACCGTGCCCACCCTATCCCGTTTAAGTTTCAAGGATTCTTCAGGGGACAGGTTTGTGTTTCGAATAAGTGCAACATCAACCTTTTGTGTCAGGAGATAATGCAGTATCATTTTATGCTTAATATAGTTGGTCATGCCATTGACATTCAATGTGCCTATTGACCAGTGTGAATGCATCTTCGAACAAACGCTACAGGAGAGCAAGGGTAGCAGAGAAAGGGGTGAAATCTGGACAGTCCCCCTCGACAGTGGCTGACTGGTGGTCAAGGTTATCCAGCAGACGTCAGGGACGTGGGGGCAGCAGGTGGCAAAATTCAGAAGGGGAAGAAGAGAAGGGGGATGATGGACTGGGAAAGAGAAAAGAGAAAACCCTCTATAGTTTCTTGAGCTGGGCCCTTGTCATCTGGTGGCTATATCCCTATAGGCCCGAGAAGGTGTCAGCAAATGTCGTATGGGAAATAAGGAGTGAGAGCCAGCCACATAGGACTTAGCAGGGAGTGGGAACATTGAATGAATCTGAAGAGTGTGAGCGTCTCAGGACCAACAGCGGTAGGAAGCCTGGACTGGAGGGGATGAAATGTGCCTTTTGGAGCCCCTGTAGTACCAGCTACCACACAGTAATCATCATCTGCCAGCCCATTGGTTATGGAAAGACGTGAGGAGGCGGAGGGCGGGGTAACAAGAGAGGCAGCGGGCTGTACTCAAAAGGGAGGCTCTATGTCCCAGATAACATCAGCATGGTACAGGCCGGAAGGAGTAACAGTCCAAACCAACATTGGCACACAGGAAGAGAGGGCACTCTGGTAGTTTGGGCCATGGGCTGCGGAACACCCCCGCTGTCTGGTTCCCCAACCATCCTCCAGGTGGGGCAGCACAACCTGTTAGGGATTAGGTGTTCCTGAAGGTACTGAAGCAGGGGTTTGCTAGAGTTGAGATCTCAACTAGTCCCTGTCTCTTCCTTTATGCACAACACATACTTTTCAGTGTTGATAGATATATTAATTCAGCCAATCAAAAGCTTCTAAATTAGCAGCTGGGCTGCCCGGAGGAGAGCTGCTTATAGGTAGGTGAAAAGCTACTGGTAGCTCACAAGCTCCTCGTTCAAGAAGCCTGCTCTAAAGCCTTTCCTATTATTCTGATGAGTGTTTTATTTGTGGGATGTTTCTCCAATAATAAGCATGTTCTTGGCTTGTTTAAGTGTTTAACTTCTTAATATAACAGTCTCTATCCATTTTTTTGTCAGCCCTGGACATGATGATGTTCTCTTTGTTCAATAAGTTATTTAATACAGTTCCATCCTTTATGGTGTTTATTTCAGCCTTAATGTGCCCCAATAGTTCAATGACTTCAGCTCATTTAGGACTAACTTTTTGAAAGCGTCAAAAGCAAAATTTTAATTTTAATTTGAATGACTTTTACATAGGTTTCTCTTTTCTGGCAGTCTACAAATGTTCCTCTTTCCTGCTAGTCTCTTCTAAAGTGTTAAAAAGTTGTTTAACTCTGAGGCATTGCCTTATTTGTTGAATTTCATTTTCAATATACTGATTCCCTTTTAAAAATGGTGAATGGTTAGTGTGTATGGCATCTCCTTCTCAAGGAATATTTTCTTAACATTTGTAAAATTATGCTGTGGTTTGTTGATTGTCCAGGGTCATCATTCTCTTCATAATCCCTATTTTTGTAATGTTTTTTCTACAAGATTTATGTCTAAAAACACTTTTTTGTTTCAATATATCTCTGTGACATTCATATTTTCTGCAGTTTGAGAAACATCTAGTGGTAGAATGCTATGTGCCATACCACTGTTCTTTTGTATTGATGAGCCTTTCCTCTTTGTTTTGTTTCTGGCCTCAGTTTCTAAATTTCTAGATTCTCCTGATTGTGTTTATGCATCTTTATTGTTCTTACAAGATTATTTGTACACTTCTGCCTAATTGTACACCCCAGTGATTTTGTATCCGTATGCGTCCCTTTGAAACTTTGTACATTTTCACTCTTTAGTTTCTTAAGTTTATTCTTCTAGTTGTTTATTTATTTGTTCTAATTCCTTTAGCCAATCTTTATTTCCAACTTGGGTTTGTATACCTCATTTTGTTGTTGAATTTTGTTATCAATTTTTGATCAAGCTTGTGATAGCCCTACAGTTATTCAAAATATTAAGCTGAGTGAGCTTTTCTTTAACATGGCTTACTAAAGATCCTCTGATTTTTAATCCCATTTAATTAGAGAATGCTTCAGTACTGTGCATAAACCTCTGGTGTACATCATACTTTATGGTGCTCTATGGGTTTTGAACAGAGTGTATGAGCATCAGTTTAGTTACAGGACCCTCATTGATTTTCTTGATCAAAGCGCATGTTCATTCCGCCACCTCTTGGGGATATCCAAGCATGAAAGCCTTATTTTCACTGATGTGTCATACCCCGATGACTGGCACTTTTTATTGTGGGGTGCAAATTTGGAACCTGTGCCCAGAAACAGCATAGTGTTAATCTATTTGTATCATACACATATTGCACTCTCTTTTCTCTCCGATTTACCAACAAATGTGTTGTTTTCCTTTTTTATAGCAAACCTTAGTCACTCTCCTCCTGTGTAGAAATGATTTTCCATAAAGCCAAAGGTTGTACTCCTTGGTGGTAGTCCTCATGAATAAATGCAGAGGAGTACACATAGAAATCAAAAGATTTCAAGTGTATGCCTGAGGGTTTTTGTGACTTCCCAGAACGTTAGAAACTCAAGCAAATCTTTAAATTTATGATTCATACATTTTGACTGTTTCTCAGAACTACTTTGGATGGGTAACTGGACTTCCACCACAGTTTATTTTAAACTCTTCCCCAGCCAATGTACGCTGCACCTAATAAAATAGAGAAATTGCAATAAGTCCCAGTAGAAATAGGGAAAAGAGCCCCTGCTGCTCAGAAGTAGCTTCAACAGTGCAGCCAAAAATTACCTCCAGCCTATAACAAGAAAAGAACAATGAGCACTGTAGTGTCTTGTGAGTTAGAGATGCCAGGACCTTTGTGGTTCCTGACGGGTTCCGTAGAACTGTGATGTAAGTGTCCAGGTGTGGTTAATAGAATTCATGATTTAGAATGTTGATTTAGCAGTTAGATGCCAATGAATAAAGACATGTAATACCAAGCTACGTGTGTGGTATAATCATTTACATGTACTGAGGGAGGGGAGGATGTTACAGCTGCCATTGATATGGGGGATATGTAACCCAAAAAAACAACAGTGCTCTCCCAGAAAGTTTGTCATGGTCCAGCAAACTGCTTGTGCGGGTCACATGTGATTCAGTCGACGTGAAGATCAACGTTTGGCGTATGTGGGGTCAAAGCTTCACTCCAGCACGTGCCAAGATTTAGAAGAAGATGAAGGACGTACAGAGAAATTTGTGTATTATTGGCCATTAACCTGCTGAAGAGACTATTAAAGAGGTACTACGCCACAGTGCAACACAGAGCTATAAGATATATAGAACGATAACGCTAAAGGCAGTGACAACCAGGTACAGATGCTCAAGGCAGAGATAGCTGACTACAGAGAAGCACTAGAGGCAGCGATAGCAGAGTACAAAGAAATGCTAACAGAAAGAATATTCAAATAAAAAATATATCATTGTACTTACCGAAATCTGAGTAAAGTGAGTCATCAGATCACAGCATTGGGCAAAGCGACCCAAGTGGAAGCACTGGGATTGTGCTTGCAGTGCAGTCAATCCTTTTAGTGGCACGCCACCGAAGTTGCCATGTGGAGAAAAACCCACTTTCAACGTCAGTAAGTTCCACAAATGGGTATAATGGTTATATTGCTGTTTCTTTCTTGAAACCACAACTTCCATTAGATACCTCTAAGAAGCATAATATTGGTGCCAGATGGAGTCCCTTGATAGAAATGTTTGATGATTTCATTGATGCACTGGAAGAGGCAGATAAAAAGATTATCACATATCTTGGGAATCTTGCAGGTGAATGAGTAAACGAAGTAATATAGAAAATACCACATGCTGATGAAGTCCCATACCATCAAAGCAAAGAGGTGCTAAATATCAAATTCAGTCCAGTGCTGAAGTTTGGTTATGAAAGATATATTTTCAACCAGGAAAGACAGAGAGCTGCTGAAATGATCTACAAATTTGTTGAAAGACTTGAAACGGTAATCAAACAGTGTCAGTTCAAGTAATTCAATGATGAAAATGCCATATGTCTGAGAGTTATAGTTGTTTGTCCGATTCATTCAGACAATGAATGATGAGGGAGACACCTGGTCTGGAGCAAGTACTCATAGCTGCCAGAGCTGAGGAACGTGCAGATCGACAAACTATTGACATAGAGGCCAGAGGTCCCCAAAGTGAATCAGTCATGAATGTGAAAGGGAAGCAGAAACACAATCCTGAAGGACACAAAGTGATGTCTCCAAAGCAAAAGAAACTGTGCTTCAGATGCAGACTTATGTTTCCACATTAGGGTGATTGTCCTGCCATTGGAGAAGTATGCAAGGACTGCATGGAAGATAACCATTTTATAATGGTTTGCAAGGCTAATGGAAAACTAAGTGTGCCATGCCGATAAAACAAAATGGGCACCCAAACGTTCCAGAAGTAGCATTTTATTCACTCCCATAACACCAGCAGAAACATAAGCTGAGGCAAATTGACGCTAAACTAAGTTGATTGTTGTCTAAATCTTTGTCCAAGTTCTCTTCCGTGTCATTGTCCTGCAACAGTGAAGACGATGGATGTACGATATCGATGTTCATCTCAGAGAAATGTGCACATTTTGGACTGGCCGCAGGAAAATAAGAAGACAAGTCAAAGAAAAGTCGACAAGTCCTATCACAAAAGCCATTTACACATTGTCCTAAAATTACACCAAAGGTGAACGGTTGATCCATACCTTTTGTCATAGACAGTGGTGCTCAATAAACACTATGCCTGAAGAGGAGTACCACTGGCTGCCTCCAATGCCCTGTCTCACATGTCAAAGACTAAAGTGTATGCATGGGCTGCATCAACACCAAAAGTCAAGGTTCATTTGTTGCAACCATGAAACACAAAAAGATAAAAGTACAGGGTACTGCGAGAAGTGCCTTTTTACTCAGTTTCAGTACTGCTGCTGAAACGGGGCTGATATCTGTAAACTACAACATAAATGCTCATGACGAAATAGTGAGTCAGTCCCCATCTTTGTTTAATGGATTAGGAAAGCTTAAAACAATGAAAGTGCAACTGCATATTATTGAGGATGTTTGTCGTGTTGCTCAAAGACAACATCAATTGCATATCATTTACTGGGAGCTGTTAAAAAAGAACTTGATAGCTTACTAAAGCATGATATTATTGAGCAAGCTACTGGTCCGACACCATGGGTTTCACCTGTAGTGGTCCCCAGGACCGTTAGAACCTGTATGCATCTGAGTTGATATGCGTCAAGCTAACCGGGCAATTGTAAGAGAGCGACATACAGGTCTACACATTGCTTGCATGATTACACAGCTAAATGATGTAAAAGTCTTCTCTCGCCTTGATCCGAACAAAGGGTATCATCGTTTAGAACTTGAAGAAAATTGCAGGGTCATTACTACCTTTTATATTCGCATTGGTTTGTACAAAAGATTGAATTTTGGTGTGTCATCACCTGCAGAACTTTTTCAAGATGTCATTTGATGTATAATAAAGCCTGCCACAAATGCTTTCAATTACAGTGATGACATTAGTATTTGGAGCCACAGGAAAAGAACATGAGAAAGCTCTTCCGCAAGGTTATCGATTACTTGCTGGTGCATGTCTGACTTTGAATGCGGAGAAGTGTGAGTTCCACACAACAAAACTCAAAATCTTTTTGTTTTTGTTTTTGGGAACTCTCTTTATTAAACTTTCACTCATTGTACAACAGGTATAATACAAGTTTGCATGGTCACATTTTGCAATCAAAGCAATGATAAAGTACAATGTCAGAGAGTTTCAACATTCTAGTCAACGTGGTGCTTTTACGGCCAGTATAGTGAATAGAGCAATCACCATTTTCCATTCCCCAGGAACATTACAGGCCTGTCACCTCCTAGTCCAGATCCATCCCTCAATCATAACCCCTATACTCTCGCCATAGACCCCCACACCTTTCCCACCCACTTCCTGTGCCCTCTGACACCAATCCAAGTCTGATTCCCACTCTGTAATGCTGGGGGTGGTTCTCCTGTCCCATGCCCTCACTATATTGTGCTTGGCCTCGCCCGACTCGAACTGCAGCCACAACTTCTGATAGTTGGGCCAAGATGTGTCACTGGAGATCAACAGGAAGAGCAACACCCGAGACATAATCTATGTGACTCTAGTCCAGTAGTCTTGTATCATCTGGCAGTCCCAGAGGATGTGGAAGAATGTGCCCTCCTGGGTGCAGCCTCTATTGCACAATGGCGTGGGCGCTCTACCAATCTTGTTTACTAGTGTCTGTGAATAGTATGACCTATGTAATATTCTAAGTTGAACTAGCCAAAACCGGGCAAGTATGGCTATGTCCTGTGGGCTCAACAGGGCCTCTTCCCAATCCTCTTCCTCTAAGTCACTGATATCCTCGGCCCATGTGCCTCTCAGAGACCCTAGCTGGTCAGGCGAGTTGTTGACCAGTTTTCTATAAATCGTGGAAACCACTTTTTCTGGTATGAGGTCGGTGAGTATCCCGTCCTCCAGGTGGGAGGATTCCTGCAGTTGCTCACCCTCCAATATATGTTGTCTTCGGGCATGCCCCAACTGCAGATATTGCTCGGTGTCTGCGAGCTGGTTTTCTTGGCGGAGGTCCTCAAAGTGTATTATAGCTTGCCCTCTCCAGACCGCCTAGATGCTCAATACCTATGAGTTCCCAATTCGAGAATCCCATCAGTCCCCCAACTTCACACAGCAAGTCACTCTGCCACAGTCGGAAAACTCAAATTCTTTGGCCATATTTTCTCTGATAGGGGCATGACTCCAGATCCGGCTAAAGTACAGGAATTGTCAGCCACCTGTCCCCCACAAGATGTTGCATTGTTACGTTCTGTTCTTGGCATGGCCAGTTACTGTTCTAGGTACATACGTGACTTTACAACAGTCTGTGCTCCCTTAAGAGATTTAACAAAACAAAATGTTTCATTTCACTGGTCACATGAGTGTGAACAAAGTTTCAGGAAATTCAAACATGCAATTGAGAACGCTTCTGAAATGGCCTACTTTGATCTGCAGCTACATACATAGGTTGTTGTTGACGCAAGCCCTGTCGGGTTGAGCACAATCCTTGGTCAACACAATAGACACCCAAATGCTGAAAGGCATATTGTGGCATATGCTTGCAGAAGTTTGTCACAAACTGAGCGTCCCTATTCACAACCTGAAAAATAAAGTTTAGCAGTTGTGTGGGCTTGTGAACATTTCCACGTCCTTTTTATGTGGAAAGCATTTCACTTATGTCATAGAACATCAAGCATTGCTTACCATCTTTGGCAATCCTAAAGCTAAGATGCATCCTCGTATTCAACGTTGGGGTTTGCGACTACAGAAATATGACTACACTATTGTGCACTGCCCAGGGAAAGAGCTGACTATTTTTCACAAGTGCCATTACAGTGTCCTAGTACCACTTCCAATGTGGCTGAGGCATACATTAACTTCATTGTAAAGTCCAGTACACATGCCGCTATTTAATTTGAACAAATCATTACTTACATGAGCACGGATAGTGGCATACTGATACTTGAAGACATTATTTCACATCAATACTGGAAATAGCACAGTCAGCCTCATACAAATGACAGTGAATATCAGAAACTCAAAAATGTGAAAGATGAACTGTCCATTACTCAGGAAGGTATTGTCTCACGATGTACAAGAATTGTCTTACCGGAGAGTCAGTGACAACAAATAATTCAAGTGGCACATGAGGGAAATTGTGGAATTGTATCCACTAAAAGAGCTCTCCGAGACCAAGTCTTGTTTCCTCACCTTGACAAAAGAGTTGTAAGGGAACTAAACACCTGTTATTTGTGCAACTGCTTATCTCACAAAACAACTCAGCATTTGTTCAACATGTGTAATCTTCTGAGGCATGTGTGTGAGAGAATCGCTGTTGTCTTCTTTGGGCCCTATGACAACAGACATCTCCTGATGGTGGTTTTTGATGAGGGCTCTCATTTTCGTTGGTAGAAGACCTCTCATCGATCACTCATGAAAAGGTTATTGAGAGGTTGGATGGGATTTATACAACATGGAGTGTTCCTTCAATTCTAAAGTCTGAGAAGGGACCTCCCTTTTCAACAGTCGAAAATTTGGAGACTTTTTTAATCATCTCAATACTTAGCATCAGAAAAGCACACCTCACTTGCCTCAAGCAAATGGTGATATTGAGCGTTTTATGAGCAATCAATCATAAGATTTATAAAGTGCACTAATCACCCGTTAGGGTCTCAAGGAGCGGGGGGGAAGCTACTGGTCGTAAAGCCATGTCTTTAGGTGTTTCCTGAAAGTTAGTAGGTCTTGGGTCTGACGAAGGTGGAGTGGTAGGGAGTTCCAGGTCTTGGCGGTCAGGTGGGAGAAGGATCTTCCTCCGGCAGTGGTGCGGCGGGTGCGGGGAACGGAGGCGAGGGCGAGGCTGGCGGAGCGAAGGTTGTGGGTGGGGGTGTGGAAGGTGAGTCTTTCGTTGAGGTGGGCTGGGCCTGTGTTGTGGAGGGCCTTGTGTGCGTGGACGAGGAGTTTGAAGGTGATCCACTTTGGTATTGGTAGCCAGTGCAAGTCTTTGAGCTGGGGGGGTGATGTGGTAGCGGCGTGGGACGTCCAAAATGAGTCGGGTGGATGTGTTCTGGATTGTCTGCAGCTTTGTTTGGAGTTTTTGTTGTTCCTGCATATAGGGTGTTTCTGTAGTCCAGTCGGCTGCTGACCAGGGCGTGGGTGACAGTTTTCCTGGTTTCTACGGGAATCCACTTGAAGATTTTGCGGAGCATGAGGAGGGTGTTTTAGCAAGAAGAGGAGATGGTGTTGACCTGCTGAGTCATGCTCAGTGTGGAATCCAAGATTAGACCCAGTTTACGTGCGTGGGTGGTGGGAGGTGGTGCGGTTCCTAGTGAGGTGGGCCACCAGGAGTCGTTCCATGCTGAGGGGTTGGCTCCGAAGATGAGGATCTCTGTCTTGTCTAAGTTTAATTTGAGGCGGCTTGCTTCCATCCAGCTGGCGATGGCTTTGAGTCCGTTCTGGAGGTTGTTTTTTTTTGCAGCTGTGGGGTCTTTCGTGAGGGAGAGGATTAGCTAAGTGTTGTCTGCGTAGGAAATTATGTTGATATGGTGTGTTCGTGCGATGTTGGCGAGTGGGGCCATGTACACGTTCAAGAGCGTGGGGCTGAGTGACGAGCCTTGGGGGACGCCGCAGATGATTCTGGAGGCTTCTGATAGGAACTGTGGAAGGTGGACTCTCTGGGTTCTGCCTGATAGAAATGATGAGATCCAATTGAGTGCTTTGTCGCGGATTCTGGCGTTGTGGAGGTGTGTGCGGGGAGTGTGATGACATGGCGTGTCGAAGGCTGCGGAGAGGTCCAGGGGGATAAGTGCTGCTGTTTCTCCTTCGTCGAGCATGGTCCTGATGTCGTCTGTGGCAGTGATGAGTGCGGTCTCGGTGCTGTGGTGTTTGCAGAATCCGGATTGGGAGGTGTCGAGTGCCTTGCTGTCTTCCAGGAATTGGGATAGTTGGCTGTTCACGATTTTTTCGGTTGCTTTGGCTGGGAATGGGAGGAGGGGGATTGGTCGGTAGTTCTTTGGGTCGTCTGGGTCTGCCTTGGGTTTTTTCAGCAGGGCGTTGACTTCTGCGTGCTTCCAGCTTTCTGGAAAGGTGGCTGACTTGAAGGAGCTGTTGATGGTGTTGCAGAGGTGGGGAGCGACGATGATATTTGCTTTATTGAAGATGTGGTGTGGGCAGGGGTCCAAAGGTGATCCGGACTGGATGGAGGCCATGGTGTTGGCGGTGTCTTCTTTGTTGACGGGGGTCCAGGTGTGGAGGAGGTGGGTGTTGCTCGGGAGGTTGGGTTTGTGGGTGTTTGTAGTCAGCTGTTGGGTCTGGTGGTTGAAGCTGTTGTGGATTTCTTCTATCTTTCGCCGGAAGTGGGCTGCGAGTGAGTTGCAGAACTCCTGTGATGGTGGGGGTTCGTTGGAGCAAGTCTTGGGAGTGGAGAGCTCTTTGATGATGCCAAAGAGTTCTTTGCTGTTGTGAGCATTGGTGTCCATGCGGTTTTTGAAGTGGGTCCTTTTGGTGGTGCGGATCAGTTGGTAATGTTTGCGTATGACCTCCTTGAAGGCGATGTGGTTGGCGTTGGTAGGTTCGCGGTGCCAGGTTTTTTTCCATTCTACGGCATAGCCGTTTGGATTCCTGTAGGTCTAGGGTGAACCATCTGGCCTTGATTCTGTGGAGGGTGTTAGGGGATTTTTGGAGCGGTGCGAGGGTGTTGGCGCAGTCCTCTATCCAGTGATTCAGGTCGGTGGCGGCTGTGTTGGGGTCCTTGGTCTCGGGGGTGGGTCCTGGGCGAGTGTGGAAATCAGTTGATCTGTCGATATTTTACTCCAGTTGCGTTGGGGGCCTTGAGTGCTGTGGTGGTGGGTGACTGGCTTCTGGTAGGAGAAGTGGATGCAGCGGTGGTCTGTCCAGCTAAGTTCGGTGGTGTGGGTGAAATAGACGTGGTTGCTGGCTGAGAAGACAGGATCGAGTGTGTGGCCTGCAGAGTGGGTGGGTGAATTTACGAGTTGTCTGAGGCCGAGGTTGGCTAGGTTGGCTAGCAGGTTGGTGGTGTTGGCGTTGCTGTTGTTTTCTAGGTGAAAGTTCAGATCGCCGAGGAGGATGTACTCTGTGGAGTCGAGGGCGTTGGTGCTTCGCAGAATTGAGAGCGGGGGACTGGGGGTCTATAGATCAGAGTTCCTTTGAGGGTGGCGTTGGCGTTGATGTGGATTCTGAAGTGGAGGTGCTCAGTGAGGTTGAGGGTGTCCTGGGTGCTGCTCGAGACTCTGATGGTGCTTTTGTGGACTATGGCGATTCCTCTTCCTGGTTTGTTGGTGCAGTCTCTTCTGGTGATTTTGTACCCTTCAGGGATGGCTATGGCTATGTCGGGTTCTGAGGCCGAGTGTGTCCAGATTTCGGTTAGGAAGGCGATGTCCGGTGAGGTTGAGGTCAGTAGGTCCTAGAGTTCAATTGCGTGTTTGTGGATGTAGCGGGTGTTGAGTAGGATGCAGCTGAGGTGGTTGTCAGATGGTCTGTCGTGGTGCTTTAGGGTGCAGGTGAAGCGGCAGGCTTGACAGGAGAAAGGTCCCTTGGTGTTCTTTGGGGAGGACAGGAAGCAGGTGGAGCGGCGTCCTGGATTGAAGGCGTGGAGATCGATGGCAGTATAGTGGGGTCGGGAGGTGTGGGGGCCTTGCGGGCCAGGGGGTGTGGCACTGGGCGCGGTCCAGGCGAAGACGGGCTTGCCTTTGGCATGCCAGCAGCGTGTCCGCTGCGCGTCCGCACCGTGGCGGCCATAAGAGGGGAGGTGGGAGGGAGTGGCAGCTGGGAGGAGGGAGGGCTGGGCGAATAGGAAGGCAGGGGGTGTGTGGCCGCCGGATACAGCGGCGGGAAAGCTGAAGGACAGGAGGAGGGGGGCGGGGACGCGGGGATGCAGCGGCAGGGTTTTGGAAGAGGAAAACGGCAAAAAGCCCAAGAGGCTAAAAAACAATAGAAAATAAAATCAGCACAGAGTGGCGGAGGTGCTGGGGCGGCAGCGAAAGGAGCGGCCTGCCTGCTGGAAGCAGGGTGAAGGGTCGCTCCCGTTACCTCGCGGCGGCGGCCATAAGAGGGGAGGTGGGAGGGAGTGGCAGTTGGGAGGAGGGAGGGCTTGGCGACTGGGAAGGCGGGGGGGGTTGTACAGCGGCAGGAAAGCTGAAGAAGAGAGTAGGGGGGGTGACGCAGCGGCAGGGTTTTGGAAGAGGAAAGCACCAAAAAGCCCAAGAGGCTAAAAAACAATAGAAAATAAAATCAGCACAGAGTGGAGGCGGCGCGGGTGGCGGCGAAAGGAGCGACCTGTCTGCACTCTCAAGAAGACTGCTCAGCGTGCTGCACTGGTAAAACTTGATCTCATATCAGCTTCATTCTGCTCTTTGTGCCTACCAATCAACTCCCCATTCAATTACAGGTGAAAGCCCTGCCACCCTTGTGTTCTGAAGTGCCACGATGACCAAGTTGCCACAATTGACCAATGAAAGATCAAATGATGGTAAACTTCATCACAAGATTTGTAGCGCAAGATGGAAATCTACGCAGACAAACGCCGATGTGCTAAGAACACTGTATTTACAGAAGGAGATCAAATCCTAGTAAGAGAAAGGAGAAAATGCAAGGTTGAGGCTCCCTTTGGTAATGAAGCCTTTAAAGTTGTGGATAGTAAAGGACACATGGAGATTGCTTGCCGTTCTGGAAAATCCATTGCACAAGATTGTTCGCATTTCAAGCATCTGCCTCATTATTCGCCAATTCCAGAAGTCCGGAATGAGCCTGTTTCAGTTGAGACTTAGGAGAGCCCATTGGCTGCAGCTGCTTCTGTATCTCCAGTGCCAGTCATGGACACCTCTCCTGTCTCTTAACAGTCTCATAGGGCATGTTCTGGGCAATTGATTCCAGCTCCACAACGACTTATCGAAGAGTTGTAATGTAAATATCTAATATTTGTTCTTTTTATTTACCATGGGGCGAGATGTAGTATCTTGTGAGTTAGAGATGACGAAACCCTTTGGGTTCCTGACGGACTCCATAGAACTGTGACGTAGGTGTTCGGGTGCGGTTTATAGAATTCATGATTGTAGAATGTTGAGTTAGTGGCTACACGCTGAGGAATAAAGACGTGTAATGCTAAACTCTCTGTGTGGCATAATCATTTACATGTACCATGGCTGGGGAGGAGGCTACAAGCTCTTGTTTTCCCATAATAAATAGCTAGGTCCGTTTTCATCTTTAAAATAAACACATTTCGGTTCCTATGCCTTGTTGTATATTAGCTACTTAAATGCTTTTTTGTACATAAATACATATTTGTTGAATACACCAGAAAATGAAAAGTAATTGACATAAGAGGCGAGGAGGTATCCATTCTTCTCTTGGAGTATTAGTTATTTGAGGGCAATGTTAACTATTCTATTAGAAGAGTGGTACATTTTTAAATCAAATAAAGAACATCAAAGGCAACTACCTTGGCTGATTATAAATGTGGTGTAATCTGGAACTCTTATATTGAAATCATAGATGTAAGGTTACCACATGAAACTCTGACAGCAACAGTGTCAAACACAAAACCAGCGTTCTCAAAGCATATATTTCAAAACTAACAAGTAATTTTGTATGAAACAAGTTCAAAGATGAAGGAGATGTGGCCTAGCGCTAGAACTGCTGACTGGGGACCCAGGTTCGTGTCCCAGCTTTGGCTCAACATCCTGTGATTCTGGGTAATTCACTTAATCTCCCCGTGCCTAAAAAAAATCAAAAGAAATCTGACTTTGTTTAGTGTAAGCTGTTGCTCTTGTAAAGTGCTCCGATGTTCTTGGACCAGGTTCACACTGTATAAAACGGCAAAATAAAGGTTTTTTTATTGTAAGTTGAAGCTATCATGATAAACAAAGCCTTACTCTTTGGAACTCTATGTCTGGGCGGAACAATTCTGAGAAGTAATGGCATGCTTCTGATTGTGCTCTTTATGTTAATATTTTCATGGCAACTACACTCTGAGGGTTGTCCCCAATAAGGCCACCTCTCACGAGAACTCTCCTCAGTGCCATCTTTGATCCAAGAATTAACATCCTTTCCAGTCTACGTAGTTGAACCACCTTGCTTCTCTGAAGCACGTCAGTGTACACAGATGTGTCTTGATCAGTCCTGCTAACTTTCTATGTTTTTAAGTGTCAAAGCAGCAGGAACGGAATAGGACATGACTAGCCCAACCCCCTCCCGTCCAGTCTGATTTACTGCCTGACCCCTTCTAAGCGTTCTTGGCTTTGTTTGAACGCTTACACTGTCTAACGTGTTTGTGAATCAAGCCCTGTACATTTTTTCAAATTTAGATTAATTTGTGAATAGAAAAGTCTAGTCTCTTCATTTAGATTCAAATATTACTTGTCTTTCTTTTTCTTTTCTCAGTTGTTGCAGAAGCAGAGACATGGCCCGTGCAGACAGTAAAGAATTGGTATTGGGATTGTTGGCTGGAGCTGCAGGGATCAGCCTGGCCATTGTTTGGTACAAAAAGAGTCGAAATCCAGGATCATTCATTCGGTTACCAAATTTTCTGTTGTTATCAAACAAACTGCAGTCAGCCGCACCCCATGCCACAGTTCCGAACAACCAAGGTGCTATAGTGGCGTTGCAAGGAAGACAGCTTCAGATGCTGGACAAGCTGAACTGTTTGTTGATGAGTGTAGAAGACCTGAGGAATGAGGTCAAATGTCTTAAAGAGAGCATTCCAAAGCTAGAGGACCAAATCCTTGATGAGCTCAAGGGCAAAACAGATTCTCGCAGGATCAGCCCACTCCATAAAGCATCCAAAAGGAAAAAGCTTGACTCTGCGAGAGGTTCAACAGAACTCCATAGCTCTGAAGAGGCAGAGAGTGAAGGAGGGTAAGTCTCTAATAACGCCTTTTACAACTATCAACCTAAGAAGCCTTAATGTCAGTACTCGCTTAGAATACAGTTTAACTTTGAGTGAAAGGACGGAAAGAAGAGACTGCATGGATTCTTGCAGTATATAAGTACTCTGTGAGTGTGGAGAAATTTAAAAAGGTGATATACATCATATTTAAGAATTTTTCACCCCAGGCAAATGCTAAATGCTTAAATGTCCCGAGAGAATACTGGAAGTCGTTGACTGGTGTGGATTTCCAGAGGTTCTCCTGTGAATCGCTCTGACTTTTCTAAAAGTTTCACATTTGCACTTAACATACGAATAGACTAGCATGCGCAATATCTCTTTTGTGTTTGTAGATTTGTGAATCAGGTCCACGGTGAATAAATCTGGTGACCCCGCCCGTTGCTAATAGCTAACATCAGTCTGGATCACAGTACATTTACTGCCTCGAATATTGTTCCCTCTGTACTTCCCTATTTTTTTAAAAGAAATTCTTTGTGTTTTTTATTTTTATTTTAAGCATTATTACTGTCTCAGAAAACAGTTGTGTTTCTTTTAAGCACTTCTCCTGACAATGGTCGTTTTCTGTTCGAAGCATTGTTTGAGTACCTTAATTTCGAAAGCCACAACATTTTTAGTTATGGTTCAAATCTATGCCCTCAGAGTTCTGTTCATTTAGACTTGCTGTAGATCATGAGATACACAGGAGCAGTGTACATTTTTAGGGTTGAGCGCACAAGCGCTCCGTCCCTGTAGTAATCTCTTTTAAGGTTTTAACCACGCCCATATCACACCTGTCACTTTCATTGGTTTGTGGGCTTTCCTTTTAAAATCCGCTTGATTTCATTTTGACATTGTTATTTTGATCCTACCAATGGTCCAACTTTCCACTCATTCCCTACTTATTATCAGCTTCCTTGTGACACTATTATTCTAAACATATGAGCACCCTAAATCTTTTATTAAATGGTGTGCCCCTCTATAGCCATTGTTTCAGCAGTTTGCATAGCGCTGTATTTCAGTCTGCTATCTCTTTTAACCTGGCCACTGGTGTCTCTTTCCAGTGGCCAGGTTAAAAGAGATAGCAGACTGAAATACACCTCTAAAACTTGTTTACCTTGTGGGAAAGCCATCATCTGGCTTGAAGCAAGTTCATTACCATTGCCAATGGTAACATCAGCATGTATCCCTTCTCTGCCACCAATTTCACTTACTGTTTAAATGATCTCTAGTTGGTGATAGCCATAGCTGCCTAGTTTGCTAGGTCCAATCGTGATGTGCTTCCAGTCCAGGTTTTACCTTTCCGTTTAAATTCTGGAACTTGCAATCATGTTTTATAATGGAATAAATAGTCCAAAAATAAAAATACCTTGACTGGAGCAGCACAACACACATGGACCTGAGAAACATGGATAGCCTCCAAAGAAAACATTGCCTCTGACCAAAACGAGGGGGAAAATAATAATAACCCCTACTAACGTGCACAGTAGGCCTGTAAAGATTAATTTCTAATATATTTTGTTCTGCAAATACTTCACTCTCCTACAACCGGGCAGTAGCGAGCTTCATACCATGTACTAGGTACATGTCTAAGTCACACACAAATACATGCCTTTAGGTGGCAAGTGAGTAGTCAGAAAGCCGGCTCATCCTTTGAATGCTTCAAAAACAGTAGAGCTTCGATTTACACCACCTGAACCTTCAGAAGTCTGAAGAACCTGTGGACATAGAATCCCCCACATAAAGAGCTTACTCTACGAGACTTCTCTAATACAGCCACTCAGCAGACTATAGAGTCTGAGCTCGCTGATATAAAAATTGTTGACATCGTGAACATTTGTGGGACCTATAATGCAAGTCAAAGAAAATAAGCAACAATTGGGCTCATAAAGTCATTTTAACTTTGGACAGCTAAAGTTCTGTTCTGTGCCTGTCCCGAGTCTAGAGACCACTTCAAAGCAATCTCAACAATACATTTCACCTTTATAAATATGCAACAAATCATGACCAAGGGATGCCGGTTAAGTTATCCAGCACATCTGAGAAATAGCCAAAAGCTTCCGTGGTGGATGTGTATATGTTCCTCCCCCAGTGTCGTCTCGCCATTCAGCAGTAAATTTAAGTAGACAATAGAACTACAGAAGAAATATTTCTGATGGCTAATTCTTCCTGACGATTCTTCACATTAAAAATTTCTTCTGGGCATCAGAAAGCTCTGCACAAGTTGAAACAAGGTCTTATGGACCAGTAGATGGCATCACATCCAGGGAGGTATAAGAGTTGATTTGGCGCTGCGATACCACTTGCTGGCGCAGGGGAACTATTTCAAATTCTTCAGACACAGTCTGGTGTCTGATGAGATTTAAGAGGTGAGGAATCTGCAGGTAGATAGAGTATCCACCAGAAACATCTTTATGTTTACAATTGTGGTTCGGAAAGTAGCTGAAGCCTTGCAACTGACCATGACCTCTGTGAAAACAAAGTTTAACATTTTGACTGAGATCTTGCAGCATTTGACCTTCGAGGCCGAGCCCTTGCTGCCATTCTTTGAAGATGTTTTGGATCCTCTCCTGGCTGTATGGGCAAAACCTTCTCGAGTCCAACAACCCACAGACCAATAGCCAATAGCCAAGTAAAAGAGGCCTGATCTTGGTGACCCCCACTTTTTGTCTTCTTGCCCATCCCGAGAAGATTTGGTGGTCCAAACCTCCTCCTTAGAGCAAACTCTGAATGCTTCCACAATGGCACCTCCCAACAGAGCATCAAGGAAACTTGACTGTGTGCACTGACAAGCTTCCGCTTCCAGTAGCCTCACCTCGAGCACTGCTTGTGCAACCGATATTCTGAGTCAATATGTTCATGCCTAGTGGGAGTTGACAAATATACACTATTTATCCGGCTAGGCGACATGAGAAAGCTATTTACAGATCTGGTCAGTGACTTTTTGGATGCATCCAAACAGATCTTGGAAGTGTGGCCTGTGTTCTGCGAACAGAGTGGTTTGGTCCATGAGCACGGTTATCATGTTGGGTCAGCAAGCTGGGATGCTGTTTGCTGGCTTTTCTGGAGATGTCTAAGTCACACGCAGGTACATGCCTTTAGATGGTCAGTGCGTGGTCGGAGAGAAGGCCAACTCATCCTTCGAATGCTTTAAAAACAGTAGAGCTACGACTTACAAGCTGAACTTACTGTCAACAATATAGTAAGTTTTAGGGCTACCTCAGAGTAGCCCAGTTCCAGCTAAAGGCAACCCTCTTAATTTATCCAGACACCCAGGCAGCTATCCTGCTTCTTTGGGGAAAGGGGCACTTCTTGGGGATGCCATCACCAATAACAGCAGCTGATGCAGTCTCTATTATTCTCAGTCAGTTCTTCTGCCTTTAAAACTCTGACTTCCACCCCTCTGTAAACCATAATCTTCCAATGCAGGAATTGCTGTTATTTTTCACTATTTGGGAAATGGTCAGAAAGTATTGTGGGATCACAGCAAGGACTATACTATACCTTCACTGTTCCTTCTCCTGACTACCCTTCTTCCACCAGGACATGCTGCCTGGCACTCCATTCAATTTCGAAGGTAATAGCCCTGCCCTGCTGAACAGAGGGGCCTAGAAGTAGTGCCTTTAGTAGAAAGGGACACAAGTTTCTACCTACTTTACTTCTTGGTTCCCATAAAGGACAGAGCATTAATACCCATCTTGGTACTTTGCTTTTGAATATGTTCATTTGGCAGGATGAATTTTAAATGTTGTATCTGAATCCCTGAAGTAATTCTATCCCCAGTTATGAGGGATTGATGGGCATTTCTGGATGTCCAGGATGCTTGTTTTCAACTTCCGATTCCTCCACCCACAGATGTTATTTGAGGGTTGTTAGACCTGACAGCCTTAGGGTGGCCATCCCCAACCTTTTTGCCTGCCTCCCTCCATTTCTCTGACCCTGTTTTTGCTGGTTTTAGGAGTCTGCGCACTTTACCACTGCTGACCAGTTCTAAGGTGCATGTGCTCTAGCCCTAAAAACATGGTAACATTGATGGATACCCAATTGGCATTTTAATTTTCTACTAAGTCCCTAGTAAAGTGTACAACATGTGACCAGGGCCTGTAAATTAAATGCTGCTAGTGGGCTTCCAGCACTGATTATACCGCCCACATAAGTATCCCCTTAACCATGTCTCAGGCCTGGCATTGCAAGACCTGTGTGTGCAGTTTCACTGCTACTTCAACATGGCATTTACAGGTACTTGCCAAGCCTTAACCTCCCCATTTTCTTCATATAAGTCACCCCTAAGGAAGGCCCTAGGTAACCCATATGGCAGGGTGCTTTGTAAGTAAAAGGCAGAACGTGTATTTATGTGTTTTTAATTTCCTGGTAGTGAAAAACTCACAAATTCGTTTTCCACTACTGTGAGGCATGTGATTGAAGTCCTCTTTTTACCAAAGAAAAGCACTAGACTGAACAGCACTTACTGTGTCTGTTGTTAGACTGTTTACAAAAGCTACTCATGCAGTTATCATTGACTGCTTGCCTTAACTACCCTAAGACTCAACTGTGGGGCGGGTGTACTTGGCATCCAGATTGCAGTGCCATAGTAAGTCAGGCCTCAGGGTGTCAGTGGTAAAATGACCCAACCCAAGAGTTGTAGATAAGTAATCCAAGTTGTCCTGCGGCCTAGTCCCCAAATGAATTCTGGCAACCATCAAAGCTAAAGTGTCAACTCCCTTAAACACAGAGATTGATATTCAGAGAGCCTTAGTGGTCAAAACCCAAATTAAGGTTTTTCCTCCTCTGAGGATTGCCACTAGTAGGAAGATGATTCAGAGGTTTCTAACTCCAGCTTGGATCTCATTTCAGCAGATCTTACGACTGCCTGTCCTTAAGCTTCACACATCCAAATTCAGCCAGTCACTAGATGGCAGAATTAGATTATTCATAGCTGCTTGAGGTTACAGTGGCTTCAGCATCAGGAAAGTCTCCTGGCTCAGGTGCTGATTTCCCATGCTGTTAATCTAGATTTGCACTAGAGGATAGACCCCTCCATCCTCTTGGTGCGTTATCAATTCAGACCTCCGTAGGCTCAATCTACTGTGGTCATGGACAACACCTTGCTGGACTGAGGTGCCCATTTTCATGACATGATGTTGTGGGACCTTTTTGTCTGCATCTGAGTAGCACCTTCATGTTAATGTTTCTATGTTTCTAAGATGATGGCTATCCATTTTTACAAAGAAGGTATTTCTTCCTTCCATTACATGGTTAACACCACTACTGTCCATTATATCAACATATAGGCCAGTGTTGGGTCACAGACTCTACATTAGATGGGTGTAGGAAAATGGGTTATTGGTTGGGGATGTGAGTCCATTCTAAGTATTACGTCCAAAATCTTGTCAAGTCAAACACACAAGTTCAATAAATACAACTGGGCTTAACCCTGGTAGCTGTGGCACAGGGTAGACAGGCTTAACTTAAGGAAAAGTGTGTAAAATATTTAGCAGTACCAAAACAAAAAAAATGTCATAACACAATAAAAACGCCACAAACGATTTCTAAAGTTGAAAAAATGCATTCATAAAAATTAAACCAAATCAACCAAGTCGTGTAAGAGGAACCAGAGCTATACATTTTTAATGTTTCCGGGCAAAAAGTGTCAAGAAAAGGGAAAGCACCAAACATAAGTCACCATTCACAGTTGACTAAAAGCTACATGCAAATTCAGGCCAACCATGATTGAGCAAAGGTTGGGTACACCAAGTGGGTAGTTCCGGACAATGATTTTTCCTTGTCAATTAGGGTATGATTTAGAGTTTGGTGGTCAGGGTAGAACACTCCATTGTAAATGTCACAAAGTACCCTGCCTGCCAAACCCTCAGTCTGCCGGCCTCATTTTGAGATGGACAGACACGTATTCTGTTGATGGGGCTCCTGTTGGCTCAGTCAACTGAAAACTTCTTGTGATGGCTCAGGGGAATAGGTGCCATCAAAATAAGGATATTACACCACCCTCTCTTACTTAAGGTAAACAGTGTAATGTCATTTTTTTTTTTTTCACTATCCACTACAGCCAGGAAAAAACAGTGGGTCAGGGACAGCGAAAAAAGGATAACAACCCCCAGCCCCAGATGAGGGTTATTAGTGTTTTTTTGTCCACTTAGCCAGCAGCCATCTCTGAATTTTGCAGACAGAGTACCGTCCTCCACCATTCCAATGGACATTGCTGTGTTTGTCAAATGGTAAATCAATATCTTAGTCTCTGAAATGGAAGTCCGCAATCTCCAGTGGGGCAAGCCTGGAAGCTGTATCCAACAAATTCCTCTCATAATTGTGCACCTATGCCACGAGATCCCACTGAAGCTCCATGTGAGAAATTGGGTTTTTAATTGAGAGAGGTGAAAACCCTTCTCAAGCAACAACCACAATCCTTGTTAGGGTGATTCACAAAAATCACCAAATCATCCAATGCTTAACCCTCTTATAGCTTGCCACAAAAACAGTCAGGCTTCACTTGGAGGCGATGTGTAAAGTATTTATGCAGCACACAAATGGGAATAAAATTAAAACACAACACAAGAAAAATCCCACACCAATTTAGATAAACAAATTGTGTTTCAACAAAAACTTTGAGGACAAACAACAAAAGTCCAGTCAGTAGACCTGGAGATATTGAAGTTACATTTTTTAGGTAAAAGTAGCACCAAAAGGTGCGATGCGCCAATGGAGGGTACCTGGTCGCGTTGGACTGGGACAAAGTCACAGATTCTGGCTGAACGCGATGGAGCAAAGGCCGGGCACAGGACCAGGTTGGGCCAGTGGAATATTGCACCTTATGTTCTTGATGCATGATCTGTACAGCGTTGTTTTGCAAGGTTTTGTGTCATCCTGCGTCCGTTCTGAGGAGGTTATATGTCCGCACTTTCCAGGGCATTGGTTCCTTCGGTGTCAATTGTGATGAAGCCTCTAGTTGTGCAGTGAGACTTTACACTGCTTGGCATCCCTCTGTGTTGGTTCCGATAAAGCATGTAGCTGTGCAGTGAGGCTTTGTGGGGCTTCGCTTTGCTTTTTGGTGGGTTTGATGGAACCTTCAGTTAGGCCAAGAGGAGCTCTCTGTGATGTGAGCCAAGGATCCAGGACACGGGAAGGCACCTCCTGGGAATTAGGAACTCACTCCAGCAAAGGCCAGCAGTGCTCGGGAAGGTCCAGTCGCAAGTCCAGTGCAGCAGGTCAGCTGAGCAGTTGCAGGGAGGCTTTTGGAGCTTGTTGTGTTCTTGTAGCTCAGAACATGAGATAAGCTAGCTGATCCTTGGAGTCACTCGACCTAGGTTGAAGGGAGCAGGCCCAGTCTTCCTCCTCAGAGAGCAGGGCAGTCCTCTGGCAACAGGGCAGTCTTTCTTCTTTAGTGTCCACTGGTCCAGGAGTGAACTGAAGATTTGGTCTGATGGTCTAACATGTATATACCTGGTGCCAGCTTTGAAGTGGTTCTAGATCGCTCCTCCACATCTGGTTCTGGAATTTCTGCCTTCTCCTGCCCAGCCTCCAAGGGGTCTTGGGTGACAAACCTCTAGTGTGCATTTCTTTGTGTGTGTGCTGAGGCAGCGCCTTTGTAAGTGGGGCAAAGAACAGTTCTGCCCCTCCCATCTTTACAGGGTGGCCTATCCTGATAACATCTACTCCCTCTTTGCCTCACACTGTGGGAATACATAAAGGCCTCCAACTACACAAAGTTATGTGACCTAAAATACAGACTGCAGGCACCAAATGGACAAGATAATACCAACTTGCTTAATGTGTCATTTTCAAAATTGTGACTTAAAACCTGACCTAAAGAGGGTTTTAAATTGCAATTTCTTTGAGACTAAACTTGAAATTTCTACTTGTCTCCAATCAAAAGTTGGCACTAATATGATAAGATAACCCAATGTTATCCTATAGGAGGGGTAGGCCTTAAAGTAGTGTAAAATGTAAATTTTTAAATACACTGCACCATGCCCTATGGGCTGTTTATGGCCACCCTAGGGGTGAACTATATGTATTAAAAATTAAGCTTTAGGTCTAGTAAAAGATTTATTTTGCCAGGTTAAAATGTCAGTTTAAAAATAACCAACAGGGTACAATGGCAGGCCAGAGACCTGTTTTAAGGGGCTACATAAGAGGGTGTCACAACAAAGGCTGCAAGCCCACTAGTAGTGTTTAATGTACAGGCCCTGGGTACATCTAGTGCCAATTTACTATGGGTTTATAACTAAATTAAATGTACCAGTTTGTTGTAAACCAATTTTACCATGTTTTAGCTAGAGAGCACAGACACTTTAGCACTAGTTAGCAGTGGTAAAGTGCACAGAGTCCTAAAGGCCAAAAAAAATGGGTTAACTTTGCAGAGAGGGCCAAGTCTAACACTCTGGAGTTCCAACTTTTCAGACTTTCGGGAGCAGCTCTTCGTGGTCACTTCTAAGGCTCCCACGACCTCAGTGACATCACTTAGAGGTAAGGACTCCTGGTAGCAGAGGCTACTGGCAGGGTCCAGTCCAGGTTGTTTCTTCAGCCAAGCTGGGAACTATAGGAAAAGCAGCTTGTTGTGTCCCTATAGCCACACAAGAGGACATCAAACTGCCCTTTGGAGTCCACTTCTCAGTCATGAGTACACGTGGGAGCACATCCAGCCCCTCAGGTCTCCACACAGGTCACAGAAAGCTGGTCCAGTGGCCATGGGTGAGGTGCCACTTTTGTGCCTCTGTTGTGGATTTACTAGCCAGTTGGTGAGGGCGACTCCTGGACACGTCCTAACCTATGAGAAAAAAAGTTCCCTGGGTCACAATTCCCATTTTTGCAGCACATCCTGTTTGCCTTGCTGCAGACTTTCCACAGTGCATTATTCTGGGTAAAATGCAACATTACTGCACCCTTCTCCCCCTGAAGTTTTCTGATGTCCCTGCCAGAGGTGTATTTGAAGAAAGGAGCAGTCCCCTCCTCCTTATCTAAACAAAACTAGTTCTGCAACCAGCTCTCCCTCCCACTGGGAAGGTGTTGAGCAGATCACAGCTGGCAGAGAAAACAAAGGCTTCTCTTCCCCCAGGTCTCCTTTTACAATTAACTATGAACGGCAGGCCTCATAGCGGTCCCTATCATGTTAATGAAGTTAAGAGCAGGGACTTAAGGTAAGAACCCCTCTCCCTATTCAGCCCAAAAACAGCCAGAAACAAGGATTTTTTTTTCCTTAAGAAAGCCTTTCTCTATGGTGGTTTAGTCAAGCTGGTGAAACCCATTCTCGATAACATAACAGTTGTCAAGATTAGTTTGATGAAAACTTTTCATTGCCAATCTCGGTCTACTACAAGGACAGGAGCGGCTCGCGGTGCTTGGAGGGGGCGGGGCTGTGTGCGTGAGAAATAAACATTAAAATCAATTTAAAAAATAAAACACTTACCTTGTTCCTCGCCGCGCCCGTGCTGCTCCTCTCCGTCTTGCTGCTGCAGGCACAGGCTCCCAGCCTGCCCTGTGGCCAATGCTGTCGCTGCTCAGAGCAGCATCAGGATTGGCTGGGAGGGCCCAGCCAGGGTGCTCCCAGGCAGACTAGGAGTCTGTGCAGGCTTCTGCACATGTATGTTTGGCCGACCTGAGACAGCCGGCCAAACATACATGCGCTGTGAGGGGGAGTACTGAGGACTCTCCCTCGCTGCTCATCACCCCCGTGGCCCCACCCCTTCAAAAGAAAAGGATAATAAACAACGTTTATTATCCTTTTCTTTCAAAGGTTTGCAGCTGCCGCTGCTGGCGAGGGGCCGCCCCTGTACAAGGATAGTGGTAAATGAGAGACATGCACCTCTATCAGCTGTGCCCCTAATAACATCACATGGGCTACAGGAAATGAAATATCAAAGAGAATAAAGTATCACACACTCCAGTAAAGCAGAGTCTGACTAGGATGTATTTCAAGATTCATAGAAGCTACCCCCGGCCTTTTGAAATTTTGGCTTGTGGTCTTATACCCAATAATTTATCCTCCTTAAATGAGGCCTTGTTAAATATTTCCGTTAGCCATTTCTCAAAAGTATTGAATTTTTGAATCTACCCATCTTTAGCACTGTTAGTATAAAACAAAAAAGAATAAAACGTGTATGCAGCCCAGCTTCGTTTTAGTTGCCATCTTTGTTTTTCTCTGCTCTTTCAGTGCTTAGAGGTGTTCCTTTCCTTGTCATAATCCCTTCCTAAAAGAACCTTGGCAGGGTTAAAAAAATATATACATATATATATGAACGCAGTCAGCAGTTACATTTTGTAAATTGACTTGTGCAATACCATTCTTGACTGCAAAGGGGCTATTGGCCCCCAGAGTCTTCAGCGACCTCAGGGTACTCTATAGTCTACCTGCCACTGTGCCAGGAACCTCTGAAATGTTGCAAGGAAGGGGCCAGGGCCTCCCACAATGTGGCATATAACGTTCTCAGCTGTCCCGCTTCCTGGGATACCATTCTTAACAGCAAAGGGGTTTTTGGCCCCAACCGACTCCAGAGACCTCAGAGCACTCCATAGTGCACCTGACACTACGCCAGGAAGCTCAGTTGCTGAGACGCTGCAAGGAAGGGAGCGGTACCTCCTGCAGCTCGCCATATAGCACTCTCAACAGTCCCGCTGCATGAGACATGCGCAGGCCATGTGCTGACAAAGCCCGGGCCAAAGGCTGGCCCATCTGTGCCTGTCAGAGCCTGGAGGATGCTGGGCCACCCCCCTAAAGGCTGCATTTTTTGCACCATAGTCGGCACAGTGATCTAACAGTGACCATGGCTGCCTCCATTAGACTGTCCTACATAAATGTGAGTCAATTATTACTTTTCTCACCTCAGCAGTGGGAGCCCCCATTGATGAAATGTTGAGTGCTGATGAACAATTGGGCATTATATAGAGAACACTGTGCCTAGCTCCTTATCTAAGGGATGTCCCTAGGCCTCGGGTAATATATCTACCCCCCTATACCTGAGGGGAAAGGTCCTGTACCGCATACGTTGGCACCAGGGGGGTACTATTTCAGTTAAGACTTCGGCATTGCCGCGTTTTCGTTCCCTTGAACAGATCTCTTTGCCTAAGCTAACAAGAGACTGGGGCTCTAAATTCAAAGCCGATAAAAGGAAGTCTATCTGTGTTAAAGGTGTAAATGAAGCTCCGGCTCCTGGTAATTCTCTTCTAGTTTATCTGATCTGTGAGGTGCCTATGTGCTTAGTGTCTTTTGTTCGAGACTGTAAATTAGCTTTGTAGCCTTTGTTGGACTAACTCTGGGACAGCTCTGTTAAACTGATGAAAATTATGGCTGACAGTTTTCACATTAAATTTAAAGTGCTAGAATCTGTCATAACCAATTTGACCCCCTTCGTGCCAAGAGATGGGGGCAGGACTAGGTTCTCGCATCCCCCTCCACGAGTCTATGCCTGAGCCTGTAGCTAGTAATAAGAGTAGCCAGTGAATCTCTCCTAATCGCTCCAACGTTGTGTCCTACACCTCCACAGAAGCAAGTGCTGAGGAAGAATAAGAACGCTTCAGTCTTCCCATGAGGAAACCCAACACCATTAAGATCTTGGCAAAAGATCTATGTATGGGCAATGAGGGGTTTTCTGCCTCCTGGTCTCAGGTCCCCTGAGGCTGGCTTAAAGCTACATTATCAAACAAGGCAACTCTCGACTACCCCAGTCCGGTCACATGAGACCAGTGGTTAAAAGATCTAGTTTGCAGTTCCAAATGATAGTGTAACCCACTCAGAGAATCAGTTACCAAAACTCCATCAGTTTGAAATCAAGCGTGAAGTCATTCCAGCGTTATTTTCGAATAGGTTTAATTTATTTATAATATCAAAACTTGAATGTCGTAGCATTCCACATGAAAGATCTTGAAGCTTAAAGATGAAGACACCTACATAAAAGTCTTAGACATATAATGAAGATCTAGTATGCAGTTGCCCCCTGAATCCTCTCCGTTACTGGCCATATTGACTGATGTTCCACCCTTAAGGACGTGAGTGGGAGAAACAACCCGGGAACTTATCCGCAAGGTTATCCATTGGTGTGATATCCAACACGAGAAAAGGAGAGGCCTGTTTCCTTGTATTATTATGGATCAACGAGTAAGCTGGGTGGGACAGAGGGAGAAATTGTGGACAAGGGAACGGCATTGTTGTTAATTTTAACCAGTCAGATATAGCAGGCTGCTTAATATTGCAATTTATGTGGTGCAGGCAACAAGGTACTATGACTTGCTTTTTTTATCCACCAAAGGGTCGCTTTCCCACTAGAAAGGGATTCATAACCAGGGGTACGCAGGTCCCTAAGGTAGGGCAGTGTCTTATAGCCCCTTTCGAGCTGTCAAACAGATTCCTACTGTTGAGCTCCCTTGAGTATAATGATTGACTGACACATCCCTGTTTAGGTCCCCTACCCGGGAGTGTCAGAACTAGATCAACGGAGCCAACTGCCTAGCAGACTTAGTAGATAAGCAAGGGACCCACTTAAAATATATGTAATGGAACATAGTAGGCTGTCCAACAAAAGGGTCAACAAGACCTGGATCCGTTTATTATCAGAACAACATATTGTGGTCCTGCAAGAAACATGGGATAAGAGTGATTCCTTTTTTCTAGATGGATATGCTTTGTTTTTTTTCTTTTGCTTCACCATCACGAGCTGGCAGGGCTAAGAGGGTGTTAGTGACTCTGGTCTTACTAAGCATTACAGGGAGTGCAGAATTATTAGGCAAATGAGTATTTTGACCACATCATCCTCTTTATGCATGTTGTCTTACTCCAAGCTGTATAGGCTCGAAAGACTACTACCAATTAAGCATATTAGGTGATGTGCATCTCTGTAATGAGAAGGGGTGTGGTCTAATGACATCAACACCCTATATCAGGTGTGCATAATTATTAGGCAACTTCCTTTCCTTTGGCAAAATGGGTCAAAAGAAGGACTTGACAGGCTCAGAAAAGTCAAAAATAGTGAGATATCTTGCAGAGGGATGCAGCACTCTTAAAATTGCAAAGCTTCTGAAGCATGATCATCGAACAATCAAGCGTTTCATTCAAAATAGTCAACAGGGTCGCAAGAAGCGTGTGGAAAAACCAAGGCGCAAAATAACTGCCCATGAACTGAGAAAAGTCAAGCGTGCAGCTGCCACGATGCCACTTGCCACCAGTTTGGCCATATTTCAGAGCTGCAACATCACTGGAGTGCCCAAAAGCACAAGGTGTGCAATACTCAGAGACATGGCCAAGGTAAGAAAGGCTGAAAGACGACCACCACTGAACAAGACACACAAGCTGAAACGTCAAGACTGGGCCAATAAATATCTCAAGACTGATTTTTATAAGGTTTTATGGACTGATGAAATGAGAGTGAGTCTTGATGGGCCAGATGGATGGGCCCGTGGCTGGATTGGTAAAGGGCAGAGAGCTCCAGTCCGACTCAGACGCCAGCAAGGTGGAGGTGGAGTACTGGTTTGGGCTGGTATCATCAAAGATGAGCTTGTGGGGCCTTTTCGGGTTGAGGATGGAGTCAAGCTCAACTCCCAGTCCTACTGCCAGTTCCTGGAAGACACCTTCTTCAAGCAGTGGTACAGGAAGAAGTCTGCATCCTTCAAGAAAAACATGATTTTCATGCAGGACAATGCTCCATCACACGCGTCCAAGTACTCCACAGCGTGGCTGGCAAGAAAGGGTATAAAAGAAGGAAATCTAATGACATGGCCTCCTTGTTCACCTGATCTGAACCCCATTGAGAACCTGTGGTCCATCATCAAATGTGAGATTTACAAGGAGGGAAAACAGTACACCTCTCTGAACAGTGTCTGGGAGGCTGTGGTTGCTGCTGCACGCAATGTTGATGGTGAACAGATCAAAACACTGACAGAATCCATGGATGGCAGGCTTTTGAGTGTCCTTGCAAAGAAAGGTGGCTATATTGGTCACTGATTTGTTTTTGTTTTGTTTTTGAATGTCAGAAATGTATATTTGTGAATGTTGAGATGTTATATTGGTTTCACTGGTAATAATAAATAATTGAAATGGGTATATATATTTTTTTGGTTAAGTTGCCTAATAATTATGCACAGTAATAGTCACCTGCACACACAGATATCCCCCTAACATAGCTAAAACTAAAAACAAACTAAAAACTACTTCCAAAAATATTCAGCTTTGATATTAATGAGTTTTTTGGGTTCATTGAGAACATGGTTGTTGTTCAATAATAAAATTAATCCTCAAAAATACAACTTGCCTAATAATTCTGCACTCCCTGTAAGTGTAAGTAAGGCCATGCAGATGGAAACCAGATCTAGTTTCTTGTTTGCAGTTTAGTTATAACTCAAAAATATACCGACTATGCTAGTTATGAATTTTTATAACTCTTTTGTCCAGCCTAACCCTGGTGGGTGAACACTTGCTGGCTTTAAGAGTCATTTTAGATTCTTATACTGATAAAATCAAATAGGCCCTATGGGCTGTTATTGTCCTGTGATTTTAACATCCATTATTTACATACGGCCCTTCATACACATCATAATTATCACCTAGAAGATTTTAATGAAGACCAGTTTGAGAACACGACTCGGAGTTATGTTGGGTGACATTATGGCAGATTTTAACTTGACTTGTTTTGAGGCTTCTAAAAAGGATGTAAATAGCCCTACTTTTACTGGACGTGGTTGTAGCACGATGATTGACTATATTTTTCTCTCGCCCTCCTTTGATCAGTCTGTGGTGCAATATGAGGTCAAATGGAATCAGCTAAGTGACCGCAGTACTTTGTGTCTCAGTTTGCAATGGAGATTGGATGAAGAGGTGTCTCCTTATTTAGGTCCCAGAAACAGCGACATTGGTCCCTAGGATCAAACATGCAGAATAAATTGGTTCAAGGTCCCTGTTGACTCTTTCCTAACTGATTAATTGTGACCTAGATATTGGTCTTTGTCTTGAGGGATGTACAGACCCTGAGTTCTTGTTGAGTGTGTACAAGCATATCTGTGGGTATCCAATCTGACAAGAAACGTAGATATGCCCAAGTAAGATGGGGGAAAGATTGTTTGAATAGAATTGCTCTGGGGTGCACCGTAACATTCTCCCTTCCCTGAAAAAACTCCAAGGGACAATGATTAAGTTGCCTCATGCAGAAAGATTTATCAACATTCTTTTCTACTTAGGAAGAAAGAAATTAGCGCAGAAGAGTGGTTCCAATTGCTCCAGATTGAGATATTAAGGAATAGCTCCTTTTTCAGAGAAATAGTTAATCGTCTATTTTCTAATGATGTTGTCTACAATGTGGTGGACCATGTTGACCCTATTTAGTGGAATTTATGGCAGTGAAACTGAAGTGTGCCTGGCCGAACGCCAAGTCAGGCCCGGAAGGGTGTATGATCTGGTATTTTTTGTAGGAGGAATTTATCGAAGCAATACTAATTATGTCAAAGAACAAAGCTTCGGGCCCTGGTGGGGTTCCAGCTGACATATGTAGGACTGACCCTGTTAAATGGGCTAAAATTCTTACGCACATCTTGAATGGTGCCTGTAAAGCAGGCTTTCCAGGTTCGTGGTCTAGATCCGTAATTATTCCTGTTTTTTAGAAGGGAATAAGAGTGGATCCAAAATGTTATAGGTCCATTTCCCTAATAGATTCTGTGGTCAAAATTTTGTTGGTGGGAGTGCTACTTGCAAGGCTAACTACCTGGGCTGACCAGAATGTCATTCCTAACCCACAGTATGGCGTCTGGGCCAGTCATTATCTTCAGCTAGCAGAGGCAGTCCAATTATTGGTTCACATTCCGTTCCGGCACTCCTTTATATGGATGATGCTGTACTCTTAGCCAGAACGGGGTGGGTTTACAGCACCTCCTTAATAATTTTGTAAATAGCATCAATAACGTAGACGTAAGTACTAACTATACTAAGTCCCATGTCATTGTAATGGGCCACAAAGGTAAAATCTACAACGTGAAGAGATTATTTTTGGGATGGAGTAGAAATTACCAGGGTCAACTCTTTTTCTTACCTAGGGCTCCTTTCTGCTGAAAATGGGCCTTGGGCCCCTCTAAGCAGGGTTAAAAGAAACAACATGTTTAGAGCCGCCACATCAGTCTGATTTTGCCAGTAGGTTAAGTGGTGAACCTATGCAGGCTCTTTTGAAAGTGTATCGTTCTGAATACATTTCTCGTGCCACCTATGGTAGTGATCTGTGGGGTTTCAAGTTGTAAAGAAGATTTCATTTATTTTACTTGGATTTTGTATTTGGTCACTTTTAGACCTGTCTTTCATGATTTTAATCAATTGAATACAGAATATTTTACTAAGAGACTTGTGCAATGTGTACTTGTCATAATTATTAAATACTTTAGAATATTCTTACAATTACTATTAAAAGTAAGAGAGAATAGATAGCCTAAGGAATGACTTGAAATTTAAGTTTGCTGAAAATAGGGCTAACACTGTTAGTGCATTTCAATAAACGTTTGCAACAACCTGCTATTAAATCAGATATGTCCTGGCACAAGAATGTTTATTTTTCAGTCCTCAGATATATTGAAACTAAATAATCCAGGCACAGGACCCTTAGCCAAATTTCGAAGTTGACTTGAAAGAAATTAATATTTTTTTCAAATTCATTTCACTTTTTATTTTCTACATGTACATAGCACATACAGTTATTCTTTGGCTTACATGAGTATTAGAAGCTAACCCTTAAGTAATGGATTAAACACGATGGACATTCTGTAGCACAGCAAACAAACAAGTTAAATGTTTTAGTACTGCCGTTGTGAGTTACTCAGTGTGAAAAAGTGAATTATTAGTGGGGTGTAAGGTAGTCTAACAGACATACTAAAATCATTACCCATCTTAGGTCCTTTAAAGGTTCCAGTCATTGAAGACTGAGAAAAACCCCGGGTAGCTATGTGATATAGCAGACAGGCTTTAGCTAAGAAATTGTGCAAAGCATTTAGAAGTACCAACCAGTTAAACAGTTGACACACCACAAAATAAAAATCCCACTCCAAGTTATAAAAATAGAGACTAATTTATTCAGCATCAAAACAACAAAAATCCAATAAGGGGAACTGGAGTTGTGAATTTTAAAAGTTTTAAGTGAAAATAGCGTCAAAATGCCTTAAGTACCAACCACAGTCATCTGGTTGTGCTTGACAGGGACTTAGGCTCGAATTAAGTCCCTCTGAGCAAGTCTCCGAAATGGAAGTCCAAAATCCTCAGGAAGCAAGGCAGCAGGTTTTGTCCGAGAAAGGTTCCACAATGCTGTATAGCCATCAACACGTTCCCAGAGATGCTGTTGAATTTTTGCTAGAAAGATCAGAGTTGGAAAAATTCAAATTTAGTGCCCAATAAAGCTTCCTTGCCTGCGAGATACTTGTGATGCCTTCGCCTGCTGAAGATTTCTACCTGCACTCTAAACCACTTTTTTGATGCTCAGATTCCCTCAACTCGTCAGGGCTGAAAGCTGAAGCTAAGCAAGGCTCTATGGGACTGAATAGCCTCTCTGCAATGTCCTGCTAAAACAGATTTACTGCTGCTGAAAAGCTCCAAACAGGGGAAACCTGAATCTTTGGCTCCGCACCAACACACCTTCGTTGGATTGACTTGGCAGGTTTATCTTGGTCCTTTGGAGGTCCTTTGAGCTAAAAAGTGTCTAAGTCCAAGGCTTCTTAGGGTGTTAGGAGGAGCACACTATGACACGCCCAAGGGTCCCAGGATCTCAGGAACTGCACATTTGGCTCAAGACTTACTCTAGCAGATTCATCTCCAGCGCAAGAGGGGTGGCAATTCTCGTCTGAAAGACACCCCCTTTTCAGATGCAGAGGTCATGGATAGACCCTAGCGGGACTTATGCAGTGGTTCAAGGTTTATGGGGAAGAATAACATCAGTATTAGTGTGTACGCGGCCCCCACTCCCTTCTACAACAAACTACCCTAAATGAAGTGGCTGAAATCCTGTTGGTAACAGAGTCCTCACTCCATATTATAGTAGATTTTAACGATGTAATGTCCTCAACCATAGATAGATCAGGACCGTCCCCAACCGCCTCCCCTTGAGCTATGCCCTTGGCCTGATTTGCATACACCCTAGGCCCTCATTATTGAATACTGGATGAGATTTTTACCAAAATCAATGACTAACTCGGAAGCTGTTATGGAATGAGACACACCCTAGACTGCATTAATATTTCCAATGTGGGTGACTTGTTAGAAGGGGGTGCCCTCATATCCTTTTCTTCCCTCCAGAATTAATACCAACTCAATGATACACAACTTTTTAAGTACCTTCAGCTTAAACACGCCTGGAGGGAGTGAAATCTATAGCTACAGACCTCTTGAAATATGTGCCTCTAGACAGGAGACTTTTGATGTAGGAGATTACAGAGAAGGCGGTGTCATTTATATATTGAACCATAAACAATAACATACCTGTCACCTTAGAGAAACTAAGGCTTACATGGGAGGTGGAATAGGTGAACTGGAAGATCCAGACTGAGAAGCCGCCCTATTATTCCCCAGGGAAGTAGCGATTAAATCGAGACTGGGGCTCATCCAGCTCAAAGTCCTTCACAGGATTTACTATGACAGGGAAGAGCGATGCCCTCGGATTGGCTATGCTGTAGGGGACAGAGGGGAGATTTTTTTCATACACTTGTTGACATGCACGGTCATTTACTCCTTTTGGCAAACAATCTTAGTGGTACTGGGTAGGCGATACTCCAGGATCCCAAATATATCCTTCTAGGTATCCCTACAGATCCAGACCTCCCCCGAGCAAAGTTGTTGTTTTGTAATTTGAGCTTAGAGATCGCTAAGAGGGACTTGGCTAAGTACTGGGGAGCCCACGAGTCACCAAACAGAGGAGAGGAATGGACTTGCACATGGCTGGTGAATGGGTCAATGAAAGAAGCAGAGGCTGCCCACGTAATTTTAAAAATATATGGGGTTACTGGATTAAATATTATCAGCTTGGTGGCCAAGATGATCAGAATACAGTGCTTCCCGCTCAGAATTAATGGCTTTGACTGCTTGATGGATTGTACAAGTTGAAGCTGTTCTGCAATGTACTTTCAAATTATCCTTTTTGTACATAGTGTTGCTCTTAGGAGAATGGCTACCCTCCTATGCTTTCTTTTGTTATGACACAGACGTCCATGTCCATCACTTTGGTTCTGATTTTCAAAATTCAATACAAATATTTTCTTTAAAAAGGGTCACTCTACCAGAAGCCACCAGCACACTTCAGGGCATGTCCAGTTGAAAATGGCTTCTAGCACCTTGATGTGTCCCAGTAGCTTAAGAGGAGGTCAGCCAGCTGAACCTTGGAGTCCATTTCTTTGCCCTGGATACAAGTGGGAGGGGATCCAGCCTCTCACATCTCTTCAGGCATTGAGAGCAGATCCACTCCGTATTTTGTCTTGCACATGTCCAGTAGTGTTCTGAAGAGGATGCCCAGGGGTGCCACTTTCCATGCCTGCCACCAGTCTGTGCGTTGAGGTAAGTCTTGGCCCTTCCTTACCTCATAGATAATTTTTTCAGAAGGGTAACCCTACCCTTTTGTGCAGCAGTTCCTTTGTGTCCTATGGAAAACAATTCCACAGTGCCCCCCTCTACCTAAATCCAACATGAAGGAACCATTGCTCCCTTGAGCAGAGCTCCTCCACCCAGCATAGATTTGTGGCCTTGGAAATGAACAACCCCTTCTCTCAGGTCACTCAGAACCAGTTCTAGGGCAGCTCCTCTCCCACTGCCCAGCTGGTCTTCTTGTCAGAGGAACAAATACCTCCCCATACCCAGGACCTTTGTCTCAGCTCTAGGAGCAAGTTTACAGTTCATCAAAGTGACTATTCAGCTGCTGGCTGGCAGAACATCAAGTAAATTGGCTTCTATATGCTTTAGGCAGGTAAATGGTAACTTTTATAAAGTACCCTCTGTAAAGTATTGAGTACAAAAATGACTTTACCAATAAATAAGCTTGTAATAAATATTTGAAATAGTCCAAAAATGAACTTTGTAGCTGTGTCTTGGGCGTAGCTAACATTATTAAAATTAATATTGTATCCTAATACTTTCCTACGGAGCAGCTAACCCTGCTACAAAGAAAATAGCTTTTCGGGCCTTCTCAGTATCAGGATATGTTTAACATTAAGCAACTGTATATTCTAGTTTTAAATAATGTGCACCCTCCCTTATGGGCATTTACGGCCTTCTAGGGGTGCCTTATTAAAATTTAAAAGGAGGGCAAGTCGAATTGCAGTGTTAAAACTGCACAGAGAGGCTTCAGTGGTAGGCCTACAGCCATGTTTTGCACTGTCACTCTAGTGATGGCACCATGGGTGCTGAGGTCCACTAATGGCCTTTAACAAATAGACCCTGGGTACATTTTGCCACATACTTGGGACATATAGAAGTATATCATTTGTGACATGGTTTATGGATCAGATCACGCACACGAATAGCAGTGAACCAGTGTGCAGAGTCTTAAAAACTGTAGTAAAATATAGCATAAAGTTGAAGTGACCATGCAAAAAGGGGTAATTTCCTACACATCTACTGAAATTGAAATTCTGGCAAATCACAAATGGAAACATGTTTTTTTTTTTTTTTTTTTTTTTAATAATAGGTAGCATAGAAAATATTTTACAATATAGGTGAGAGCTGAAGGGGAGAAATGCTTTCACATTTCCATCCACACTGTGAACATATGAAATGATATGCAGGGTGTAATTTGTGCCTGTGGTTGCAGTGTTGGGCTCATTTTTGGGTATTGCAACTTATGTTTTATCACCAGACTTTAACTCAGAGGTAAGGAGAGAAAAGTAGAAAAGGGAGAGTAAGAGTAGGGTAGGAAAACATGGACTAAGGTGAAAGAGGGATGAAGAACATCCTAAAAGAGTTCAATAAAGATGAAGGAAAGTGAGGGAGGGAGGAGGTGGAAGGAAAGAGAGAAGTGGAATTAATACTTGGCATCCTTGGTATTTGGCTACCTGTGCTTTTAGCAGAAAAAGTTGGCCCTCTGCACTTATTTTACTATTTATTTATTTACGAGTTAGTCACTAATGGTATTGGCTACTAGTGTATAAACCTGTGAACCAGACCACGCATGTAAAGCATGAAGTAATGATAACATGTTAGGATTATTGAACAGAGGGATTAAATAAATAAAAGTGAGGTTTTCTGTCTGGTAGATGCATAGAGGCCTTGAAAAACCACTCAAGGAGCTAGTTTTCGGACCTCCTTGCCCCTTCTGGCGAGTTGACAAGGAACAGGTGTTCTGTTTAGTCAGAAAGTAAAGGAGCAATAAAGACCCCTTTAAATCTTGTTATGATGCCACATTTGCTCTGTCTTGAGATACAGAGGTTAAAAGTCACTTTGTCTTGCAATTATTTTTCCTTCTCACTGCAGAGTTCTAGGATTTTGTAAGGTGAACTTCTCTGACCTGCTGTAAAAGGAGTTATTTAAATGCTGTTTATTAGGAAAAACTGACACCATACAGTCTTTAATTTCACAGTGAGTCTGCTGTACAAACATTTCAAAATATATTTCAGTAGTTGTGAAAGTCCATTTTTGTACTTATCTGTGATGAAGAAATAATTTAAAAGGACGAAAACAAATCAGAACTCCTTATTTAGGGCTAGAGATACGTACGATTCAGAGAATCGGGCAATTTGCGACAAGAAAAAACCATTTTGGTATGTACAAACACTATTTAGCAATTTGTAATCTGTTTACCGAATTACAAAATAGATTTGCGAGTCGCAATTAGGAAGGGGTGTCCCCTTCCTAATTGCGAGTTGCAGTGCGATGTATGATTGTTTTGTGACCATGATTGCGGTCACAAAACAATCGCAGTTAGCACCGATTTCAAATTGGTGCTAAGCTATTCGCAGAAGGGAAGGGGTCCCCACAGGACCCCTTCTCCTTTGTGGATGGTAGCAAAAAACAAATTCCGGAGCAAGCAGTGGCCCCACAGACAAATGCCTGCTCTGAAAAAGCTGAAAAGAACACTTTCATTTTTGTTTTTGAAGTGTACCCCGTTTTTCTTTAAGGAAAATGGGCTGCATTGGAAAAAAATAAAAATCTGATTTATTTAAAAGCAGTCACAGACATGGTGGTCTGCTGTCCCCAGCAGGCCACCATCCCTGTGAGGGCAGCCATTCCCAGTGGGGTTGCAAATTGCGACCTACCTCATGAATACTTGTGAGGTGAGGTAGGTCATTTGCGACCCCACTGGAAATCGCAAAGAGTGTCATTGACAAAGTTGTAAATCACATTTTGCGACTCAGAATTTGCAAGACGCAAAACCTAACATTCGTACATGTGGCCCTTGGTGATGTGAAAAAGAGAAATATGTTTTCTGAAACCCAATTTTCACAAATTATTGCTAATACTCTGTATAGTTTTATCAGTAAAGCTGCAAGTTAGTGGGGAGGTTTTTGGACATTTCTTGGCAATGTACTGTCTGTAAATGACAGTGTGCTACTACATCATGCTTTAGTAATATATTTATTAAAAGTGAGTGTTTAAACGTAAACTGAGAAACACTCCTGCCTTGATGGCAATGCTTTTAGTAAACTAAGAGGCAGGTCATGGATTATTTGTCCCCTACATGTGGGCTAGATTTTTATTATACATGGAGCAAACATTTTGTCTATTTAATCCAACAAAAGAGTTTTTTTGTGCTGCAAAAATGCCGAGCTTGCATATTTGTATGTGAGAATGAAGAAAAGGGCAGCTCTGTAAACTAATTGCCTAGGATCACACTATTTGAGACCTGTTTACGGGTTATATACTTACAGTTAGGTCGAGTAGATTATTCAAGTTACTCGACCTGCAGGTCTAGTAATACTTTTATAATTTTTCGAGGCTTGATATAGGTGCAGTGCACCCCTTGCTTTCTTCCAACTCTGACCAGTAGGAATTGTCATGCTTCCCACTCCTAATGTAAATGCTTAGTTAAGGCGCTGTAGTGTACAGTTACGAAAGACTGGTTCTCTTTATCTTAACTACACAAAGATAAGCCCCTGAGTTATCGTTTAAATTCAGGTGCAGAGGTGCTAAACATGACACCTATTTTCTAGATGTAAAACTTGTGAAAACAAATAAATGTTTCCTATGTATGGGTTCAAAACGCTTCACTATCATAGTGCCACTACTCTGTTTTTCGATTGCCTTAACTTAAAATATGTGATGAACAGAAAAAATCTCTAAACTTCTCACCATAGATAACTGCACAGCTGTCCTTAAACACTTTCCACCACTGATTTGAGCAAAATCATATTAAATGGAATTCCTTACTATTAACAGCCTTGATTTCGTATGTAAAACCATAGTAACATGCCATCGGTGAGACAGTGAATAGTAATATCCCTCATGTATTGTAGGGTGCTTCCTATGGGTTGTAGCCGAGTTCACTTCTCTGTTTTGCACAGCGCAATGCCAATGCCACAGGTGCCCACTCAAAGAGATTGATCTATTCCAATGATACTCGAGGTACGGCCCTCCTGCACTTTACTTGAGGCCCCCTGCTCAAAAGCAGCAGTGGGCTGCTTTTCACTTAAAAAAATGTTAACTAAACAAGCTAGCGATTATTTACAGGTTAATTGAAGTTATAAAATGATGTAACTAGGTTGTCCTGCACCACTTAGCTTTAGGAACACTTTCATTTTTAAAGGCATTTTGCTGCAAAAGCGTATGATAAAGTCTAAAATGTAAAAAGTGCATTTGATTAACACGCAGAAGTGCTTCGCCTTAGTAAACCAGAGTATATGAGTGCATTGAGAATTTCTGTTTATTTTAAAAGTGATCATTTTTTTAAACATGAATTTGGAAACATTCATTCTATCCCCTAAGATAAGTACAATGCCAATCGTAAACTAAGAGGCAAGTCAGTTGGTATGTGACGCATTGGTTGGCCTGGTTTGCAATTACAGATGAATTGGATTCTAGTTTATCAGATCAAATACAGGAGAAAGTTTAGTGCAGCGCACCCTGAAGTCCTGTAGTCCTGTATTTCGAGTCCTCTTATAAGAAGGAAAGTAGAATAAAACAGTTTCCTAGGATCACACAATCTGGGAAAGTGGGGAAGTCGGAATTAATCCCATGTTTTCTGGTTTCACATAGTGAAATTCAGCCACTAGATGTATATGCTTTGCTACCCCTAAAAGCACTTTACCTCCAACACACCCCAAACCATCCTCACCACAACCACAACCCTGCTGGCATCAATGTGGCCCTCGGTGTCTTCGCAGACAAAAATGTAGGCCCCCTGAAAAATCTTTGCGAGCACCCATGATCTATTCAGTCCCATGAAAATGTTAAAACTGAACATTTATATGCAAAGTGCAGAATTCAGCATCTGTGGAGGAATTACTGTAACTGAACACCTACAGAAATGTAGTGAGCACCTTTCCCATGCAGGTCCGTCACAGAGAGACCTTTAATCAGTTTTATGTTAACTTAACCTAGGCTGTCATTTTTCATCATACCTTGATTTAATCCCATATGGAGTATTTCTTGCTAATCTTCACTTTAATCCATCTGTTCGCTTTACAGAATTATATTTGCACCCTATTCATCATATCAACTGGCTGTGGGGTGTGTGTCAGAATCTCATTATACTTCACTGCCCCACCTGACAAATACATAAATAACCCTTTCTTACCTTCCTATTGTGCATTCATTCATCTGTATGAATGAAATGTTTCCCTGTGTGAGTGGATTACAAATACTGCATTAGACGACTCCTTTTCACCATCTGTGATGCGCACTCCTTACTTTCATACACTCAGCTGCACAGTCTGTCTCCCAGCATGCCCTACCCTGCTGGCTTTTTGTCAGAAGGATAACCTTGCTTCAGTGCTTCACACTCGGGGTCCTGATGTCTCACCTGCACTTTTGCAAGTCTAGGGTCAGCCTTTCACTCTGAGTGCCACACTATTGTAGAGGTGAGCCCCAACCAACCTAGTCATGAATATGGGGGGCTGGGAACTCTTTGAACAGTAGTCTAAGATAGACCCTGGGTAGCCCTAAGCAGTAGCTACCCTAGCGGCAGTGCTTAATTTGTAAATAAAAAAAGTGCTGTGCCAAAGCTCTCCTCTGCAACACGCGGCTGCTGCAGTTAAAGGTGCGAGCACATACTACTGAGGCAGCTAATCCTGGAGCCAACTCTGGCCTCTTCAATCCATTCACAGCCACTCCCTGCCCCCTCAGCTCACTCTTGCAGCGTTCTGCTTTCTCCCATTGTGACTTTCGTTTTTCTCTTCCTTCGTCTTTCCCGTGTGTCTTTTGCTCGCAGTAAATGCTTGAGGCAGAAAAATAAGTGCAGGTGCTCCGCACCGGAAACAACAAGCACAAATTAAGCACTGTCTAGGGCAGAGGTCTTCAAACTGGGGGACGGCCCCCTTAGGGGGGCCTCAAGTGATCCCAGGGGGGGCGCCACACTCTGGCTAAAAGAAGCATTATACAGATAACAAGCCATTGCTTTCAGCAGAAGCATGTTATTGCATTTTTAAAAAGGTAACCATACTTAAATGTAATGTTTAAATAGGTCTAGACATATTTAAAGATTGCCATCCTTATAAAATAATTGTGAAAAATTCTGAAGGGGGGCCCAGTGATTTTTATTTTATTTTATTCAACTGGGGGGGCTCGCGGCATTAAAAAGTTTGGAGACCACTGGTCTAGGGTTACCTGTATGAGTGCTTTTCATAAAGCTTGAAGTAAAATTTAACTCCTCCCCCCACCCCACACACCCTGCTGTGCCTATACTGCGACAACAAAACTCTCTCTCTCCGACATTCCGTGATGACCCTCCCCTGCACAAAACTAGGAAATGCGCTCGAAACACATCCAGCCCTGGAGAACTACGCCACACTCAAAGCATGACACCCAGTGAACGGGTCAGAAGCACTTTTCCAGCCAAAAATCAGACATGTCCCACCTTCATTCAGCAGCCACCTCATTCCTTCTTGGTGGCTGCCAGAAATGAATGCCCCTACGAGTATATGTTGCAGCTCGGACAGATGAATTTTAAAAACTCTATAACTCTTGATATGTGTCCCAATTGGTTGTACTGTAAGGCCATAGGTAACTAATTTCATATTGTTTGATAATCCTGATGATTGTTTTGAAGAATGATCCGCTATAAGCACAAATGATAATAAGAATATATATATATTTGTATTTATTTATACAAAACATATGTTCAAGCCCTAATTTCATGTCAAGTGATTTGTTCGTTCCTCCAAGGAATCTGGCTAAAGCTTTTGTTAAGAAGATCCTTTCCTGCATACTATTTGTATTACCTGCCCTCATACAATAGAAGGCGTCAGCAGACTGCCTTAAAGTAATGAGCAAATCTTATGCCAATATTTTACCACAATGTGAGATCACAAAGGGGTTTTATAGCACAAAAACTCCAGCACAGCTCTAAGATGACAAAGCTATACACGCATCATGCCCAGCTACACGCTACCTTCTGTACAACTTTTTGTTTATTTTGTTCTGGTCTGTCGGTGTACATTGCAGTGAACGTCTGTACCTATTTACTTTGCGGCTAACAACAAACATGTGATGGCAACGTATTGTAGTATATTGACACTTCTTTAGTAAACGGTTGGATAGCACAGCTTGCACGGGTTCTTTGATCTATCTCTTTCATATATGGGTGTTTAAACAGATTATGGCACTACGCAGACATTATGAAAGGCAACCTGTACAAGTCTCAAACATATCAAAACTGTCGCTGCGAAACACAGCCTGTGTTGAATATCTCTTTACACGCGTTTGTTTCTTTTTAGGTCTCGCCTGACACAGGTGTTACTTGCAAGAGTACAGTAGTAGGTAGTAAAACAAGTTTATTAGTTAATTAAAACCATAAAACTTTTCCTTCCACGTAAACATTTAACAGAACAATTTTAGTGCAAAAAGACAATTACAGTTCTTTGGCTTAGGGTGAAATGGTAAGTAACATTTCCTTCCACATAAAAAATTTAAGAAAAAAACATACTAGTGCTATAAGGCATTAATAATAGGGCAACAGAACAAACTTATTGAAGGTAAGAAAAATACAACGCAAAATAAAATCTTGTGTTTAAAATGAAATGGTATATAAAGTTTCCTTCCACAAAGAAATATAAAGAAAACAGTGACAGCCGAATGAGGTATTGGTAAAAATGGGACAAAGTGGGAAGAGGCCTTCTATCGATTTTATTTACCCCTACTTAAGTCTGGTTGTTGGTACCAGACTTTATTATGACACAAGCTAAACAACCCAATGGACTACCTAGGAGCCTTCCCTTCTTTAAGATGTTCAAAGTGGGTTATAGGGATTTCGCTATCGTTTCCGCCCTCCCTCTGAGTTGGTTATTTCGAGAGGTTGTGGTTTTTAGAGTGAAAATTTCCAAAAATTGAACCAGCCTAATGTTCAATATTGTATTTCGAGGGTTAAAGGCTGCAATTAATGCTTGTCTGCATGATCTAATTGTTAAACCGTTAAATTCTTTTTTTAGTAAGAGTCTCCTTTCGGCCGCCAGGGCTGGGCAAATGCAGACCACATGCATCAAGTTTTCATCTGCTAGATGACAGAGACGGCATTCCCGGGAGCCTACTTGCCGCTCCTTCTTCCATTTTGGCATGAGGTCTAAAGTAGTGACGTCACCCAGCCTAAGTCTGAGAAAGGATTGCTTTATTTTCCGTGAGTAGGAGCCAGCCATCAGTGGTGATTCTTTAAATGTTTTATAGGAGTTAAGGATCAACCAACTATGCTCCCTTTTGGCCAATGAGATCTTATCTTCTAACAAGCTCTGTAATTTACTTGCTTTATTCGCTGCTTTATTGAAAGCGGAGATGGGTAGAGACCGGTTCCATACCTCATCTAAGCTCAAAAGATTCTTACTTTTTTCTAGATACCTTATGTAGTTGGGGTTCCCTCTTTCTAGGATAATTTCCTGCCAGACTAGATTGGCTAAAGACCCTTTTGAAGCGCAGCTCAGTTTGTAGCAGCATTTAATGTATGCTGCCGGTCGGGCTAACAACTGTTTGACCAGCATAAATTGCAGTCTGACCTGGGCTGGCGATGCACGTCCGGGCAGCCGAAAAACGCGCTTATATGTTTTTATCAGAAGCTTATCCAGAAGACCTACTTCCATCCCCCTCATTATTTCGGTCCCATAGGTGATAGTTGGAAGTAGCTTCGCTCTCATTACTGCTGTTAATGGGTTCAGAGCATGACCACAGATTGAATTTGCAAGCCTGCGTCTTGTTTTTTATAGCCTCTTTTTGTGGCATGTAATTACCTCTAGCATCCACCACCAATCCTAGGTATCTGTATGATGTTACTTCCTCTAGGGTTTTCCCATTCATATGCCATTTACCTTGGGTGGTTAGCCTGCGGTTTAAGGTAATCATTTTAGATTTTTTATGATTAATTTCTAAATCATTAGAACCTGAGTATTCTTCTAATGCCTTTAACAATTTCTGCATGCCTATTCTGGTATTACTGATCAGTACTAGGTCATCTGCATATAGTAGGTTGGATACTTGTTGACCGCCCAGTGATGGAGAGTGGAATGAGTGACCATTTAACTTGGCGGGGAGATCTGCTATGTACAGGTTGAAGAGTGTTGGAGCCAATACACAGCCTTGCTTCACCCCCACTGTTGTTTTGACTGCTCTGGATAGGTGAGAGCCTTCCCCCAATTTAACCTTTACCCAAGTATCAGAGTATATCATTTTGATGGCATTTAAAATAGAGTGTGGCAGCCCCCACTGTAGTAATTTGGCCCACATTTTGCCGCGGGAGACACAGTCAAAAGCAGCTTTAAAGTCAACAAAACATAAATAAGTTGGAGTCCCCTTTGCTTTTGCTCTGTTTATGATCAAGCCTAGCCCCATAAGATTTGTTAATGTTCCTTGGTGCTTGGTGAACCCGGTTTGATTAAAGGGTAGAATATTGTTCTCTGTAATCCAGGCTTCTAGATGTTTTAGCACACAGCAGGAAAAGTACTTGAGGTCAACGTCTTAAAGAGCGATTAGTCTGTAGTTGCTTGGGGAGAGCGCGCTCCCACCCTTATATATGGGGTGGATTATTGAGCCTTTCCAGGATGCCGGGACAATGCCTGTTGTGATCACGTCATTAAACATTGCTGCCAGTATATTGGCCCATCTTTCTGTGTCTTGTTTAAATAGTGCTTGCGGTAAGCCATTGGGGCCAGGGGCACAGTCCATTCGTGACTTTCCAATGATTTTTAATAGTTCTGGTGCCGTAAATTTCAAAGGTTCAGGGATGTTGGGATCCCCACCAATCATATGTGACTGCATTTGGGGGCCTTCTTCGATGGTCAATTCTTTTAGATGTGACTTTAAATGGTACCCATACTTCCTCTGTTATGTTTGCGTTATTGCCTGCTTTTGCACCATTGTCTATTGTATTGATGATTTTCCAGAATCTTTTGGAGTCTGATGTTTTGGTCGCAAAATGTAGTTTGGCCCACAGGGCCTCCTGTTGGACTTTTTTAAAGGTCCATAGATCCCTTTTATACAATTTCCTTTGCTCTCTAAGGGCGGTCAATATTGATCCATTATCTGGGCATTTACGCAGTGACCTTAATAATTTACCTACTGCTGCTTTCCTTTTGCGCACTGGCAGCGGTAAAAGTGAACTTTGGCGGTGATTCAATTGTGCTCCTTTTCTCGTGTTACTTAAGGAATCTTTTTTTATGAGGTTGAGGGCAAAGTTCTCCCAGACTGTTGTCAACTTTGCCCCACTTGTGATAGTTGATTCTAGCTTCCGTAGGGCCTCTTCTGCCTGCCTTTCAATGGTGTCAGAGGACCATTTGAGTCGCTTTAGATTTTCGGTGCCTAGTGTCCCGTTTAGGGCTGCCACTTTCTCCGGTTTTTGTGGTGATGCACAGATCCCAAATACCTGTGGTTTGTGGTCGCTTTCCGTGCGGTCCATGATGGTAAAGGTGTTTACTAATTTATATAGAGCAGGGGACACCAAAGTGTAGTCTAGATAGGAGACCGACTTCCCGGAGAATCTTGTCCATGCCGGTGGAATATCCGGGCACTTCCGTCCGTTTAGCGCGAAGAGGCCCACTAATTCACAGGTGCGTATGAAACTCTCCCCAATTTTGTCTTTCCTAAGTTTTTTGGGGAGGGTTGGGCTGGGCATTCTTACAACTGTTTGGATGTGATCCTCACTGGGGTTGTGGAATAAGCCGAGATTGAAACGCCGGACATTAACCAGAATGCTGATTTTATTGTACCTTTTATCCTTAATAGTTGAGTTAAAAGTTTGTTTGCTTCAATTTTTTTATTTTTAGGATTGATGTATGTGTTGACCAGAATCAATGGCTCCTGAGTGTTTTTCCCCCAATCGTCTAGCTGGAGAAATTGGAAAGGTTGGTCTTCCTCCTTATACTCAGATATTTTTACCAAAAGGCTGGTGCTAACATAAATGGCAAGGCCTCCCTTTGGCCTTCCAAGCCTATTTGTTTTCGTGGCTGGGCTAAGATATTCCATGAATCCGATTATCGGTATTGATTCCATTGCCCAGGATTCCTGTATGAGTAAAATGTCGAAGGAGCTGAAAAAATGTATTACTGCAGGATCCTCCAGTTTTGACCGTAGGCCACCGACGTTCCAGGAGCAAATGGATAAAATGCCGTGTGCGGGTTGATCCTTACCAATTCAATTGTTGCCCATCGGTCTTGGGGGTAAAACCGTCGCTACCCGTTCCCTTTCTGGATACTTTTGTTGTCCCAAGACCACTCTTTCCCTCCTTTCTTCTCTCCATACTTGGACTGTCAGCGGGTGCTTAGGTGGATTCTCCTCACTACACCTTTCTTCAATGGGTCTGCCGGCCTGATGTACTCCTTTCAGAACCGACCATGTGCCTTTGGGAGTTCCCAGGTATTGTGAGGCTAGTAACGGAGTTGGGTAGCAGTCTCCTTTGTAGGTGGTTACCTCAATGCCCCAGGCTTTCAATAGGTCCTTTCTTTTCAAGATCCGCTTTGGGATATCTGGTGCCGAGAAGATGGTGAGTGTTGGATCCGTGTGTTGGTTGCCTCTTGCTTGGATACATTTTATAGCTGCCAGGTCCTCCGAGGCTACAAACTGAAGATCCGGTAAGGCTTTTATGATTCTTAAGATCGAAGAGCGATTAAGAACATCTGTGGGGGACCTGGAGGTGAATTCTGGAATCCAGAGTAACTGGAGGGTATTCGTGTCTGTTATACGTGACTGATTTTGCTCTATGCGCGGGTCTTGCTCCATATAGCCGTCTTCCCTCTGACTAATGGCAGACTTGCTGCCCCTATTGACCAGTGTTAGTTGGGGAGGCCGCGCAGGCGTAATGGGTTTTAGTTTTGTGCTCTGCTGGTCCCTTGTGGGGCTTGGTCTTAAGTTCGTTATAGTGCCAATCGCTTCGGGAGGTCTCAGGGGGGACCTTGTTGAGTGGGTGATGTCTGCTGTGGCGGGGAGTGTTGTCACATCTATTATTGTGTTAGAGCTTGTACTTGTGTGGGTAGTAATGTCTCTATTATACCCTCCATTTGACGTCGCCTGGTCTTTAGATGGATCCTTTGATGAGTTGAGTTGATGGGGTTGGGCGGACTTCCTTCCCTTCCTTGCCCGCTTTCGTTCTCTTTTAGAGAGGGTCCGGGTTGTGGGAAACTCAGGGTTCCCAGGCTTATTGATGGACTGTAGCGGAGGATGATTCATCATGGGTTCCCTATGGGCACTTGCTAGTTGGCGGCTGTCAGCCAATATTCTCTCCTCACTAAAAATCGATGCGGCGGGCGCTAGGAGGAAAGGGGCTGCTGCTCTTTTTGTTTCTGCTCCCTCAGAGTAGATTTTAGAATGGTGGCGAGTGGTTTAGGCCATGTATGTTCATCCTTCCGGGTGGAGCGAATTTCTTGAAGTATTCCCTCTAAGATTTGTGGCAGTTGAGATATCTTTTCTACTACCTCTTTACAGGAACAAATTGTAAAGTCATTAGAGTGAGTGACTTGCGCCCTTGTTATAAGTGCGTTTAATTTTTCCAACTTACTGTCAATCCCGGAGACAAATACTGCCAGGGTGTTTAGCAAGTCAACTTGAATGTCCATTTTATTTGAATGAAATTGCAACGCCATGACCGTTGCTTGCATTGAATTTAGGATTGCAGCCCACATTTCTTCTGACCTGACTGCCACAGGGGCTTGTGACTTTAAGTCGGGCTCTTGGTTACCACTTGATAGTACTTTGTTTATTGTTGTTTTATGGGGGACTTTATGTGCAGCTGTCCTGTATGAGTAAAATGTCGAAGGAGCTGAAAAAATTTATTACTGCAGGATCCTCCAGTTTTGACCGTAGGCCACCGACGTTCCAGGAGCAAATGGATAAAATGCCGTGTGCGGGTTGATCCTTACCAATTCAATTGTTGCCCATCGGTCTTGGGGGTAAAACTGTTGCTACCCGTTCCCTTTCTGGATACTTTTGTTGCCCCAAGACCACTCTTTCCCTCCCTTCTTCTCTCCATACTTGGACTGTCAGCGGGTGCTTAGGTGGATTCTCCTCACTACACCTTTCTTCAATGGGTCTGCCGGCCTGATGTACTCCTTTCAGAACCGACCATGTGCCTTTGGGAGTTCCCAGGTATTGTGAGGCTAGTAACGGAGTTGGGTAGCAGTCTCCTTTGTAGGTGGTTACCTCAATGCCCCAGGCTTTCAATAGGTCCTTTCTTTTCAAGATCCGCTTTGGGATATCTGGAGCCGAGAAGATGGTGAGTGTTGGATCCGTGTGTTGGTTGCCTGTTGCTTGGATACATTTTATAGCTGCCAGGTCCTCCGAGGCTACAAACTGAAGATCCGGTAAGGCTTTTATGATTCTTAAGATCGAAGAGCGATTAAGAACATCTGTGGGGGACCTGGAGGTGAATTCTGGAATCCAGAGTAACTGGAGGGTATTCGTGTCTGTTATATGTGACTGATTTTGCTCTATGCGCGGGTCTTGCTCCATATAGCCGTCTTCCCTCTGACTAATGGCAGACTTGCTGCCCCTATTGACCAGTGTTAGTTGGGGAGGCCGCGCAGGCGTAATGGGTTTTGGTTTTGTGCTCTGCTGGTCCCTTGTTGGGCTTGGTCTTAAGTTCGTTATAGTGCCAATCGCTTCGGGAGGTGTCAGGGGGGACCTTGTTGAGTGGGTGATGTCTGCTGTGGCGGGGAGTGTTGTCACATCTATTATTGTGTTAGAGCTTGTACTTGTGTGGGTAGTAATGTCTCTATTATACCCTCCATTTGACGTCGCCTGGTCTTTAGATGGATCCTTTGATGAGTTGAGTTGATGGGGTTGGGCGGACTTCCTTCCCTTCCTTGCCCGCTTTCGTTCTCTTTTAGAGAGGGTCCGGGTTGTGGGAAACTCAGGGTTCCCAGGCTTATTGATGGACTGTAGCGGAGGATGATTCATCATGGGTTCCCTATGGGCACTTGCTAGTTGGCGGCTGTCAGCCAATATTCTCTCCTCACTAAAAATCGATGCGGCGGGCGCTAGGGAGGAAAGGGGCTGCTGCTCTTTTTGTTTCTGCTCCCTCAGAGTAGATTTTAGAATGGTGGCGAGTGGTTTAGGCCATGTATGTTCATCCTTCCGGGTGGAGCGAATTTCTTGAAGTATTCCCTCTAAGATTTGTGGCAGTTGAGATATCTTTTCTACTACCTCTTTACAGGAACAAATTGTAAAGTCATTAGAGTGAGTGACTTGCGCCCTTGTTATAAGTGCGTTTAATTTTTCCAACTTACTGTCAATCCCAGAGACAAATACTGCCAGGGTGTTTAGCAAGTCAACTTGAATGTCCATTTTATTTGAATGAAATTGCAACGCCATGACCGTTGCTTGCATTGAATTTAGGATTGCAGCCCACATTTCTTCTGACCTGACTGCCACAGGGGCTTGTGACTTTAAGTCGGGCTCTTGGTTACCACTTGATAGTACTTTGTTTATTGTTGTTTTATGGGGGACTTTATGTGCGGCTGTCACTATTTCTGCTTCTCCTGACCCATTTGTGATGACCTGTTCTATACCCCAGAGGTCCTGTTCTTCTTTTTCACAGTTATACATTGGGAATGAGTGAAGTTTTGGACTTTGACAGAATGGGCCACCTTCCTGAGATTCTTGTTCTAAATGTTCTTCGATTGCTACCAGTTCAGGATGGGTAGTTTCGCTGGACTAGATGTCCATTGGTACTTAGTGGCGTCTAGGGGTTTATTACATAGAGTTAAGTCTTGCCTAGGATTGTAGAGGGATCCTGGTGAAGGGGTAGCTGGCATCGCATTGTCCTGAACTATACTTGATGCATCTACTTTCGTAGGGTGATTTTTCCTGATCACTACTGTTGGTGATAGGGGGGGGGAGGAGAATTCATTCTGAGTTTCTTTTCGCTGCTTCCTTGCTGTTGCCGGTCTTGGCTGGGTGAGGTTATTTCCCCAAAACTTGTTTGGGTTGGAGCCAGGGAGTCAATCCTTTTTCTGGTGGTGATGGTACCAGCAGTAGGGAAATAATCAATTATCCTGTGATGCTTGGGAGAGGCTACGGTCTCTGGAACCCCCGTCGCCGGTTTCCAAAAGCCGGGCTCTCCCCAGATCGTTTCTTCCATGCTGGAATTTTGGTCGCCTCCCCCGCGTGTGCCCTTTGTTAGGTTTTGCCTCCTGCATGGGAGGGGGTGGGGGAGATCCTGTTCGCTGCTTGCTCTCCTTTTTGGGGTTGCTTCATCCAGAACCAGGTCTCCCTTCCTTTTTCTCTTTCCTTGTTTTGCTGGACGGTTGGTAGTACTGCCTCGTGCTTTGCCTGATCTCATGATCGGTATGTTTTGCTGCCTTAGAGCAGGGTGATTTTGGGCAGGCTGTTGGAGTGAGGGAGAAGGGCCTTTTTGGGCTTTGTTGAGCCTTGTTGTGCCTTTTGTTGTTTTTGAGGCAGTTAGGAGTGCCGTCCTCCTAAAAGAGGCTCTAATCGGATGTTGATATCTGAGTGTACGATCACCCTCAGGGGAATTTGGAGCTGTTGAGGGCCTGGGTCCTGTAGTCCGGAGATGCTGGACCGTGCCAGTCCTTTTTGGGCCGTGTTGGTCCCTTCCGCTCCTGGCCCTTGCTGCCCTGGGCAAGGTGCAAGGGTGGGTGGAGGAGCAGGGCAAAGGGGGCAGGGGGTGAGGGGGGGGGGGGGGGGGTGAGGCCACAAACTGCCTGGTGGATCTACCAGGGTGGGTCGGGATGGGGGTGCTGTGCACCCTGGCAGTGGGACCAATACCAGAACCTGGACCAGCTTCCCTCCGCCCTGTTGCCCTCCTTGCCCCTCTTGGCCCCTTCGCCCTCTGTTGCTCACTTGCCTCACTTTGTCTCACTTGCTTCTTGCCTCTTGCTGGGGGTCACGTCACGGGCAGCACCTGGAGCACCTGGAGCAGAGGGCCGGTAGCCTGTGGCCTGATGCCTGACGCCCGGTGTGCCGTCCTTGAGGGGTCCTTACTTGCCACCCAAAGATTGTAGGAAAAGGAGCCCCTGTGCCCCTATGCCCCCCCACAAGCTGCACCCGCTTCCGCGGCGGTCTGCAGAGGGGGGGCGCTGTCTTCTGCGCACGCTGTCAGGGTGCTGGGGGCACCGGTGGCAGCTTAGCTCACAGGCGAGCTATGGACAGGGCGATCCCGTGATCCGGAGGCCGGAGGAGCACCAGGAGCACTGGGAGGCTCACCGGTGCGGGTGGTGAGCTGTGTGCGGCACCGCTCTGCTTCAGCGCTTCGGCGCTGGCTCCGACGCGCTGGCTCCGCGCTGCTGACCTGGGACCCGGAACCGGAAACGCCTCTCGCTTTCTCGCCTCTCGCCTCTCGCTTTCTCCTCCTCTTGAAGCGGTAAACAATGTTGAGATGAGATCTTAATTCCATTCAATACGATGATGTGCCTTGAAAGTGGCCTTTCCCGCACTGGTGAGATACTTTGTAAATCCAGAGGAGCAGGCAAGCTCCTTTCCAGCCGCAGTAATCCCCCCGCTCCGGGCGATGTGGACAGGGATCAGCAACGGCAGCCGCCGAAGCCTCCTCCCATTTCTCGCCTTTCTGATCTGTCAGATTGTGCAGAGGGAAGGCTCCTGCCCCCGCTGCCCCGTCCTCCCTTCCCCGGCTCCGGGCTCCAGAGGCAGCGCGCTGACACTGGTCACCACTGTGGGCGGGAATTACCCTGCTGCTCAGGCTCCAAGACGAACAGGACTGGAGGGAAATCAAGACATTTGTTCACTAGAAGTGGGCTGATGGCCCGCCCATTGCTTACTGGTTGGCTCATGGTCACTCTCATTTGGTTATTTTGCCAGTTTCACTTCGTCTTCTTGTATTTGTCTCTCACCTGGAGCATGGCTGAAATACTCGTATCCTTCCACTGCTTGTGATTTGGGAGCTATGTTTTTCTTTCTGTTGAAGCACTCCTTGAAAGTGCATGCGTTTCGAGCTGTCTCCCTCGTGCTTCGTGTGTAAACAGCTATTAGCACCAGCTGACCTCGAGGTGACCAGTGAATACCAAGAAATATGAGGCTAGATAGCGCTACACTTCATCTATGAAGATGCATGTAGAAAGGGCTTTTGCAAGCTTGCCAATGTGTGTGCGACCCTTCTGTTAAAATTTGGTGGAAGCTCCTCCGCACTTTAGGATTTGTAGGATTTGGTGATGGTTGCGTGACCCATTGCCACTTAAGCACTTTTTAGGTACTTGACAATAGGAACTGAAGCAGCAAACCATACATTTCCACAGCGACTCTTCTTTTCCAAAAGTACGAACCCTACTTATGTAAGGGGATATTCAGCACTGACTGCATTTCACCTGATTAGCAAATACTATGAGATTTGTAAGTAAACTATTCTGTAATGTCTGCCATGGTGCACTTGGAGACGAATGTTGTGGGCTTGCCAGTCAGTGTGCTACCCTTCTGTGGAAAACTATATTCATGACCACCACCCAGACAATCCACTGAAGTACTCCTTGAAAATGTAAGCCTTTGCGGTGTGCATACATAATCCTTGCGCATTTTATAGATTAGTAAAAAAGTGCATAAATCCACACATATTGGTGCAGGATGTACAAATAGAAAGAGCTGGACCCTCTTTGCACTTTCCTGATAGGGATATTTCTTGGACTATTCACCAAGGCATTTATGAATATGCGAAATAGTACTCATATAGTACTACTTCACATACTCAGAAATACAAGTGTAAATTGACACCAGTAAATATATAAGTTTACATTTTGTAGATGGAGGCATTTTCTTTGACTCGATCCCTCTGTGGATAAAGAAGGCTGTTCTTTAATGCCCTTGTTTGGCACTTTCTGGCTTGACACTGTGCTTTTTCCAAGTGAACTCAACATTTCACGTCTATTGCAAAGCTCCCCCAAAAGCTCTGTTGGATGGGGGTACAGTTGAACAGTACCATCGTCCATTTGTGATGGTCTTCCCATCACTAAGCTATGGGTAGCTGGTTGTTGGTGGTGATTGAATTGCTAACATGTGGCCATAGGCCTTTTTATCGGCACCCCTGAGAAATGGTTTACCACTCTACACTTAAAGACATGTTGGAGTGTAAATATCTGTTCACAGATGCAAACCCTTAAAAAGGGTAGGAGCATTATCTTGGATAAAAAAAATTATATAATGTGACTGAAAGGCATTTTAATGATAAAGCTTGATATCTGTGTTTATGGTGCTGCCATTCTTAAATTTAAAGCTAAACTGGAGAATCTGATGCAAAAATGGTTAGATTTTTTTCTGTCTTAATCGTGATTATCCAAGGTATTTTCTGAAGAGATTTTAAGTCCTACATTTGTATATCTATTGCCTTAGATTCAGTAGTCCCTCACCACCAACCCCCAGACATTCACCAAGTCTCTGCCTGTCCAAATGAAAGAATTGTTATTCGTTGCTACCACTTTCTTGCCACTGTAAGTAGAATCATTACATTAATATATGTGATACAAAATATGTCTTTATTAAACTTGACTGCATGCTTTAGCAATCTAATTACCCCTTGATTGCATTAGACATTTCTGCATTGAGCACTAGTATTAAGCATGAGGACAGTCTGAAAGTATTGCATAGTTTCCCAGTAAAGGTACAGTACCATCTTATGAAATAAATTAGCTGTTACTGGACATGGCCTACTTCATTCTATATCATAATTACTTGATATGCAGAGGTGACTTTTATATTAATCTTAGGTGTAATTTACTTCTGTTGACTCATAGCCTGGCTGACTGTATGCCAATTTTCTAATGTGGTTTTTGGGAGAGAATGGTAGCCTTGAGAAAGCAGTATGATTGTTGGTGTAACCATATGGTTGTCTGACATATATAGATGGTCCCCTTCTAGTCCGGGATTCAGATGTCTTTCCTTGAGGATAATTTACTGACTGAACTAGAATGATTTGAATCTGAAGTTTACATATAGGTATGTGTAGGAGGCTGGTTTGTAGTGGGTACCTTGGGTACTTACACATTATACCATGTCCAGTTATCCCTTATTAGTGAAGTATTAGTGTTCTTGCAGCTTAGGTTGATAGAGTTAGCTATAGCAGAGCAGTTTAGGCTGAACTAGGAGACATGCAAAGCTCATGCAATACCACTTATAGTTACATAGTAGTTATACACAAGTAAAGACAATACTCGGTGTTACCAAAACTAAAGGTATTTATTTGGGTGACACAGTACCAAAAACATCTTAGAGCTAATACTCCTTCTGGAGGTAGGTATTATTCACAATATATACACTAGACACCAAAATTAGACAAGTCATAGAACAATGCAAACAGTAGGAAATCCTATAGAATGCAATTGGAGAAAATGATAATAAATAAGAAAGTGGAATGTAAATCACGAATTCCCCCCCTAGACAAGTGTAGTGTGTGCAGAACCGCTGGGAGAGTAAAAATACACTAAAAGTAAGTATATTACCCCACACCGGAGCCCAGAAAAGCAGGAGTAAAGTACTGCAAGTTTCCTTAGGACACACTACACCTCGTTTTGGGGATTTTGCAGCAGCCAACTAAGTCTGCAAAGAACAACTGCTGGATTATTGGACCTGAAGACCTGCAAAGGAAGGGGACCAAGTCCAGAAGTCGAAAGAAGTTCCAGGAAGGACAGGAGCCCCTGCCAACCCAGAAGAGGGTGCAAAAGAATAGTCCTGGTTAGTCGATGACTGCAGAAATGCACCCTAGGAAGATGTCAGCGAGTTCCTGCATGATGCAAAAGATGTCCCACGGCGTGAAGATCATTGCAGGTGAGATTTCGTGTTGGAAGGCGCCAACAAGCCTTGGCTACAACAAAAATGTGTTTTTTGTCAAAATGGCGCTGGATGGACACAGGAGGGACCTGGGGGCCTCAACTGTATGTGAGGAGGAAGAGGGGGCTGTGAGCACTTTAGAGAGCCCTCAAGATGCCAGCCAGCACCCCCAGAAGCCGCAGGATCTGGGTTCAAAGGAGGTGCAAAACGCAGTTGATGCAGCACAACAAAAGAAAGTCCTGCGCCGCCGCAGAACAACTCGGCGAGTTGAGCGTCGCAGGGTGGAGTGCTGGGGACCTGAGCCAGGCTGTGCACGAAGGAATTTTGCAAAGAGTGCACAGAGGCCTCAGGAGGTGAAGAAGACACAGTACACAGGGGTACCATGGTTTTCGGGGAAGGCAAGGTCTTACCTCCTCCAGATTGCGTCAGCAGGACCTCAGGACAGTCTATGTCGATGATGTCCACCCTCTATGTCCTTAGGAGCACACTCGTCGTTGTGAGAGGAGTCCCAGGGTACCAGTCGTCGTCTTGGAAGGTGCCTGCTTGGAGCAGGGGAGTGATTCCGTCACTCCACAGGAGATTTCTTCAGTTCTTCTGTTGCAGGATGAAGACAGGGAGTCCCCAGAGCGTGCACACCGTGGAAACTGTTGCAGTTGCTGACTTGGAGCTGAGGTTGCTGAAGAAAAGTGTCTCTTTTAGACACTTTGTTGTAGTTACAACGTTTCTTGGAGCAGGCTGCGGTTGATCCGAGGTCAGAAGAGTCTGAAGTTGTTGCAGAGGATTCCTGAAGGAAACTTGCAAGCGGAATCAGAAGGGAACCCACAGGAGAGACCCTAAATAGCCCTGAGAGGGGGATTGGCTACCTTTTCAGGTATGGACCTATCAGGAGGGGCCTCTGATGTCACCTGCTGGCACTGGCCACTCAGAGCCCTCCAGAGTGCCCCCACACCTTGCAAAGCAAGATGGCTGAAGTCTGGGACACACTGGAGGAGCTCTGGGCACCACCCCTAGGGTGGTGATGGGCAGGGGAGTGGTCACTCCCCTTTCCTTTGTCCAGTTTCCTGCCAGAGCAGGGGAGAAGGGCTCCCTGAACCTGTGTAGACTGGTTTATGCAAGGAGGGCTCAATCTGTGCCTTTCAAAGCATCTCCAGAGGCTGGGTGATGCTGCCCCTCCCCAGCCTGTAACACCTATTTCCAAAGGGAGAGGGTGCAACACCCTGCTCTCAGAGGAAATGCTTTGTTCTGCCTTCCTGGGACTGGGCTGCCCAGACCCCAGGAGGGCAGAACCCTGTCTGTGAGGTGGCAGCAGATGTAGCTGCAGTGCAAGCCTCAGAGAGTTGGTTTGGCAGTACTTGGGGGTCCATGGTGGAGCCCCCAGGATGCATGGAATTGGCTTCCCAATACCAGATTTGGAATGGGGAGACAATTCCATGATCTTACACGTTACACGGCCATATTCGGAGTTACCATTGTGAAGCTACATATAGGTATAGACCTATATGTAGTGCACACGTGTAATGGCATCCCCGCACTCACAAAGTCCGGGTAAATGGCCCTGAACTATGTGGGGGGACCTTTGCTAGTGCAAGGGTGCCCTCACACTTAGTAACTTTGCACCTAACCTTCAGCAAGTGAAGGTTAGACATATAGGTGACTTATAAGTTACTTAAGTGCAGTGAAAATGGCTGTGAAATAACCTGTGCACTATTTCACGCAGGCTGCAGTGGCAGTCCTGTGTAAGGGTTTGTCTGAGCTCCCTATGGGTGGCAAAAGAAATGCTGCAACCCATATGGATCTCCTGGAACCCCAATGCCCTTGGTACCAAGGTACCATATACTAGGGACTTATAAAGGGAGGTCCAGTATGCCAATTGAAATTAGTAAATGAAGTCACTGGCCCACAGTGACAAATTTAAAAGCAGAGAGAGCATAAGCACTGAGCTTCTGGTTAGCAGAGCCTCAATGACACAGTTAGGCACTACACAGGCATACACATTAGGCCACAAACTATGAGCACTGGGGTCTTGGCTAGCAGGATCCCAGTGAGACAGGCAAAACACACTGACTTATAGGTTTTTATCTATGAGCACTTTGGTCCTGGCTAGCAGGATCCCAGTGACACAGTAAAAACACACTGACACACACTCACAAACAGGCCAAAAGTGGGGGTAACCATGCTAGAAAGACGCTACTTTCCTACAGTATGATAGCAGACTGAGTATCTACATTTTAAGATCCAGAAAATTGCTAAACATTTGGTAACAAGTCTCTTCAAGCAAAATACAGTGAGTAGCTCTTTTTAAAGTGCAGTCGACTCGGACAACACTAACATGCTTTCCTCAGAAGATGTTACAGCTAATCTGGTGTAACTACATCATGGACAGTAAATTTTTCCAAAAGAATAAGCTCCTGATTTCAAATTTGATGGACGGGTTACTCTGCACAAATGTGATGGACATTCCGTCCATCTTATTACAATTCTGTTACATCCTGTGGCACTCGTAATAAGGCAAATGGGATGTTTATCCCATTTGTGACTGAGCAACCCATCTGATAAACTCGAAATCACACCCTATGATCTTGAAGAATAGTGTTGTTACTAGCGGTTACATAAAAAAGTTGAAGCTGGAGTCTGCCAAAAATGTTGGCACTAAGGAAAGAAACTCTCCTAAGCGCTACAAATGTTGAAGACCAGAGATTGCACTTTGGACGTATTACAATTCTCTGCAAGCAGAGCAAGGCATTCTATGGCATTCTCAACAAATGTGGGAAATTTTGAGGGCTGATGGGAACTTGCAGATATGTATCGATTTCAAAATAATCTGTCACATACAAGAATACATGTACTATCTGTGATAAGGTCACACATTGCTACGTGCCTAAGCAAAGCATCGCTGTGACCTTTTTACCTCGCCACACAAAGGCTTTATATGTCTGGCAACTGTAAAATAGATGAATATTGTATGAACCAATTGAGCTGTCTTCCTAACAGTCACACAAACATGGCATAGAAAAGTATTAATTTTATCAGTATGCATTAGTGTGCCCGTGCAGATGAACTTATCTTGTCATTACAGAGGATCATGGGGTGTTGGCAAGCCATACACTTTATTAGTCAAACCTATTCTGCAGCTAATTGAAGAATGAGGAAATTGAAGTGTAGAGGGTGTGTGTTTTATTGAACGAGGCTGCTCTGCTTCATGAGACCCTCTCGATTCTTACTCTTCACAAACATAATGCTAAAAATAAAATGCACTCATACTACTAGACGTTTATCCACAACGAATATTCTTCCCAAGAAAAAAAGATATAACATGGAAAGAGATTGTCACACATCTGGCATGCAAGAGTATTCACTTCTCTACTAAATTCTCGCCAGAGACGGCATTCCTCAAACAGAAAAAAAGCCTACTACTCTCAATTAATAAAAAATGCAAAAAGTAAAAGAGTAGAATTATTCAAGGTTTTCAGTAGCCAAACAGCCCACCTACCAAACCTTGCTCCAGCCAATTTTGCTGAAAATTGGAGCAACATTCTGAAATGACTTGTACTCTAAAACTGAAAAGATATGAGACACCGGTCAGCCCTTCTATCAGTTCACAAAATCAGCTCCAGCGCTCATTATGTTCATTAAGTGGATTCAAACCTTTAATGCAGAAGACATCAGACAAGGAAGTAACTAGCACCCTCAAGAAGAGACCATATCTTAACCACCCCATCTGCTTTAGTTAATGATTGTGTGGAAACCCTCAAAATGTCACAAACCTCCTTTGCCAAGTCACAGTTCCCAACATATTTAAATTTTTATTTTCAGTTTGCATTCCCCCGTCAAGGTCATAAAACACTTAGGACTTGATTTATATCCTAGCAGCATGTACACTCCATCTCAACGGTGACTGAGTATACATCCCACCAAGATAAAGGTTTGCCCACCAGATTAGGTGCGGGCGGTGGTGGCTGCTCTGTCTCGGCTGTGAATAAACCCTCCAATATCCGGACAGGGCAAGGGCTGTCAAACGTTGACCTTTAATTCCACTCACCTGATTCCGTTGGGCAGAATTAAAGATCATTTTTCACTGCCAGGAAAACCCTGTTGGTAAGGGGCAGTGAAAACTGCTAAATGCTCTCCTCGCCATGGTAGAGCACTCCCATAGTGAGGGGATAATTTCATTTTTTTTATTTCGATAAGAAAAACAAGTTTCGGGATGTTGTTTTTGAAAATAAAAAAAGGAACCAGCTTGATGCAAAGCTCCATCGTGATGACAGCCCTGCACCAAACTTCAAAAAGCGTTGAGAGGAACCGCCGCCAGGGCAGCGCCTACCAATGCTTTAAGAAATGATCACCTGCTTGGCTTGTCGGTTATTTCTCAATTTGGTGGGCAGCTCCTCCGTTACTGTGATGGAATAGTTTACTCCGTCTCTGTGATGGAGAAACGGGCCACACACCAACATCTAAATTTTGCCCTTAATAACAAACCAAATGTTAAAAATTTCTTTACACCATCAACATGTTAAACATAAGACAATGAGGTTTTAAATCCCCTTGCAGCTCATGGACAGCCAGCTCTGCTCAAAGGCATACTAGGTGAAGAGAATAGAGATCTATTTTTAAAGTAAGGTAGTATGGAATGAAATCCCAAATACAGGGAGTGCAGAATTATTAGGCAAATGAGTATTTTGACCACATCATCCTCTTTATGCATGTTGTCTTACTCCAAGCTGTATAGGCTCGAAAGCCTACTACCAATTAAGCATATTAGGTGATGTGCATCTCTGTAATGAGAAGGGGTGTGGTCTAATGACATCAACACCCTATATCAGGTGTGCATAATTATTAGGCAACTTCCTTTCCTTTGGCAAAATGGGTCAAAAGAAGGACTTGACAGGCTCAGAAAAGTCAAAAATAGTGAGATATCTTGCAGAGGGATGCAGCACTCTTAAAATTGCAAAGCTTCTGAAGCGTGATCATCGAACAATCAAGCGTTTCATTCAAAAAGTCAACAGGGTCACAAGAAGTGTGTGGAAAAACCAAGACGCAAAATAACTGCCCATGAACTGAGAAAAGTCAAGCGTGCAGCTGCCATGATGCCACTTGCCACCAGTTTGGCCATATTTCAGAGCTGCAACATCACTGGAGTGGCCAAAAGCACAAGGTGTGCAATACTCAGAGACATGGCCAAGGTAAGAAAGGCTGAAAGACAACCACCACTGAACAAGACACACAAGCCGAAACGTCAAGACTGGGCCAAGAAATATCTCAAGACTGATTTTTCTAAGGTTTTATGGACTGATGAAATGAGAGTGAGTCTTGATGGGCCAGATGGATGGGCCCGTGGCTGGATTGGTAAAGGGCAGAGAGCTCCAGTCCGACTCAGACGCCAGCAAGGTGGAGGTGGAGTACTGGTTTGGGCTGGTATCATCAAAGATGAGCTTGTGGGGCCTTTTCGGGTTGAGGATGGAGTCAAGCTCAACTCACAGTCCTACTGCCAGTTCCTGGAAGACACCTTCTTCAAGCAGTGGTACAGGAAGAAGTCTGCATCCTTCAAGAAAAACATGATTTTCATGCAGGACAATGCTCCATCACACGCGTCCAAGTACTCCACAGCGTGGCTGACAAGAAAGGGTATAAAAGAAGGAAATCTAATGACATGGCCTCCTTGTTCACCTGATCTGAACCCCATTGAGAACCTGTGGTCCATCATCAAATGTGAGATTTACAAGGAGGGAAAACAGTACACCTCTCTGAACAGTGTCTGGGAGGCTGTGGTTGCTGCTGCATGCAATGTTGATGGTGAACAGATCAAAACACTGACAGAATCCATGGATGGCAGGCTTTTGAGTGTCCTTGCAAAGAAAGGTGGCTATATTGGTCACTGATTTTTTTTTGTTTTGTTTTTGAATGTCAGAAATGTATATTTGTGAATTTTGAGATGTTATATTGGTTTCACTGGTAATAATAAATAATTGAAATGGGTATATATTTTTTTTTGTTGAGTTGCCTAATAATTATGCACAGTAATAGTCACCTGCACACACAGATATCCCCCTAACATAGCTAAAACTAAAAACAAACTAAAAACTACTTCCAAAAATATTCAGCTTTGATATTAATGAGTTTTTTGGGTTCATTGAGAACATGGTTGTTGTTCAATAATAAAATTAATCCTCAAAAATACAACTTGCCTAATAATTCTGCACTCCCTGTATGTGATCGGCGACTTTTACTCCTCATGCCTGGTTTTATTTCTTCACCCCTTGCCACGCCCCTCACCAGCATTGATGCGACTCTGTCACATCCAGACCACACTTTTTTGCTCCAGAGAAATGTTTGTGAGCACCAGCGCGATAGAGGAGGTTTTCCTAAATGTACTGCTACTTTTGATTGCCTGGATTTGTGACTTACATTACTTTGTTACTGCTCAAATTATCGACTGTTCCCAGTCTACCTCAATGTATCGACCCGAACCACAATGTATAGGTACTTGATGCTGTCAGCGCCATTTGTCTTAGGAGGGCTAACACTTCTTCAAGTAATAAATATAAATAAATATAGCACCACAGTTCTCTATTAGCTGAAGTTATAATATGTCAACAGAAGGTCAGTAACTTTATTGACTCTGAAAGAACAAACGCCTGTCAATGCATAGGACATCTACAGGTTCCACACACGTTTCTTCAGTCTTCATAGTTGTTTATCCTTCTTTGATCACGGAGAGACCTTTATTTAAAACAAATATTTATATTATAGTTCCTTTCATAGTTTCTGTTCGCGAGTCTAGTTCCCTAATGCAGAAGAATTGTCTTTGATTGAGAGGCTTATACTTGATGAACTTAAACTGCTGACCATTGTTTGAACAAATATGGCTAAGCATCCCATGCAAACAATGTGCACAAGTGCAGTGAAACACCACTCACACAGAATTACTAAGGGCTCAACTCACAAAGCACTGGAAAAGTAATCAACTCCAATAACATGACTCCGACGCTTCGATCACATTTTCCAGTTTTTATGAATGGACAAAGGATCCCAAGAATACTCCGCGAAGAATACTCCACGACAGACGTCACCTTCTTTGTAAATATTAGTGATACGGATTTTCTCTCGGGTGAAAGTTTGTAGATGGGTATCAGATATAACTTTTCTTTTTCTACAAATGGAACATGTCTTTCTCCCCTCTTACACCACAGTAGACAAGGCCTTGTTGCATTACATTTCCATCGCTATTCCCACCTGTACTGGTGTGTGTGGAGTGTGGGGGACAGGGTTTGAAGTGAGCCAATGTTTGGGTTTCCCCTTTGGAGTTTACCAGACTGGCAACAAAGCACTGTAAGTGATAGTGGGTCGGACACATTAATCCAGATGGTGACATGAGCTGGAACCTGTACAGTCTTTTTAAAGCAGGTATAATGTATATTGCTCTGGATTTGCACCAGTATGTCTGATTACAACTGGAACTGGATTCGGAGTTGCCGCCCTCAACAGGGGGCCTCACAGTGCAAAATCCACAATCCCACAACTAACCAAAAACCTCTGATTGTGGTAATTCTGCTATAGTATCTAAATTTCCATATTCATTCATTGATTTTTTTCGAACTTAAAGTTCCTCAAATCCTGATTCTTTGATTTTACATAAGAATTTTGCAAAGTATTTCTGTGTGCCGTTAAGATCTACTTATGTATTGAAAAGATTTTGTGAATCGAATCCTTGGTATTCTGTGTGAAGCAACTAGAGAACAGGTTAATAAAAAACTGAGAAACCCACTATGTGACACTTAATAAACTGAACCAAATATTAAATGGCGTTGGGTTTTTGTCCAATGCGAGTATAAAGTGACCTTCCATGAACACAACGGTGTTTGGGGAATTATATTTTATGTTTGCTTTGTCGGATGGCATTTGAGGCAACATTTTGCATTCTGAGGACACTATTTTTTTCTTATGAGCTCAGATTACATTATCTCTGAATTATATGCTTATTTTTGTCCTAGGCAGGAATGCAGTTTGTGCATCGATGTCATTTCGATGACTTTCCAATACCGTCCACAGACCTTGAAACTGCCATTCCACCTGGCACTTCTTTATGGTGAGGTAAAGCAGCAGTGTAACTTGACTAGATAGTGCCAAATAGAAAGAAATGACCTGAAAATCCTACTTAGTCTGTGTGAATGGGGAGCAATCTGGAAGTTAAATGCTATTTTGCTTGGAATACTACACACCCCCTGAACTAAGGGCACTCAAGGAAAGACCAATTCATGGACATCTGCAGCTCAGTTTCCCTGACCCTCTGCCATGTCCTGTCCAATTTCTGCGTGCTCTCCTGTAAAGAGAGAGAGGCAGAAGTAACAAAGGACAGGCCAAAAGTGCAGGAGTTTGCACCCACATCAGCATTACAGGATATGGTGTTATTGTGGTATTCTCGTTTTTTGCTAATTAAGAGGTGCAGAATTTGGAAGGCAGTGCTGCTCGCAAAGTAATCTGTTTTTATCGAGTGCTATTTTACCTCCCAAAATAAAGGGATACTCAAAGAGAGGAGGCTCTAAATGACAGCAAGGCATTAAACATGTGAGTAATAAGCGCCTACAGAAAGGCTGCAGTACAGTATACAACTGCTGTAATGAGAGTGGGAATCAAATGAGAAATAGCTGTCTAATGTTTTTTAAAGTAGTCAGAGCCCAACAGTGGTGTTCGGGGTTGTCTTAGCAGTGTAAAAATGTAACAATTCCTTTTGGTGATCTGTATCCGTAATATAAGTCACGATTAAGATAACACTGATGAAGGAAAACAATGTTTTTTTTATAATACGAATGAAGCTCGCCAGATTGCATAGTACAGAAATTGAGAGAGTAAAACTAGCTAGAATTAAGTTTTCTCTTTTTTTTATCTTCTGCCAGTGTGCAATATTTATTTCCTGTTGGAAGCGTTTATTGTGCAAATTATCGTGATTCAATCTACATCAGATCGTAGGTGGAACCTGAGCAGATCCTGTTTTGCGTTAAGAAAACACTTGTGTGGGTGCATGAAACGCTAGGTTTAGTCACACCGGTCTCATGAACACCAAGGAGGAAGTGGCCAATACTGTTATGAACTATAATCGAGCAATCTTCGGGCTTTGAAGCTGTACAGACTTGCGTGCGTCCCTTCCCGCTTCTTTTCGACACCGCTGTGTTTCCTAACTCTTTCAAGATGCAGCGCGATTGTTCACATTTTATTTACGAGTTGGACTCGACCACTAACTGCTGTGCCAGGCGTGCGAATGGGAAAGTAACCCGTTGCCACAGAGCAGTGCAAACAAGGATACTGTCTCACTGACAGGCTCTGTCTGTGAACTCATTTGCCCTGTGGCATACATATTATTTCTAGTTTAATTTCAGTACGAGGTGCTTAAGGAACCACAACTCTGAGATGATCGCGCTCTCTCGGTATCCACACGCCTTACCTGCACTGTCCACTAGAGGCAGGAACGCTACATCCGGATGCGTCCATTTCTGTTGTTTTATTTCACGTGATTTCTAATGTGCAGAGCACGGGCACTTCTTACTAAACTCTGTGCCCGTTCAGAGACTAAAATTGGAGCTGCCAGGGCAACAATGTGTTCATAATTACTTTCTGGCCGAAGGAAAAGCGCCAGAAAACTTCATTTTTTCCAAGTTGTGTTTATTTATGTTTTTGTGCAGTTTTATAGTGCGCTACCTTGGCCCATGGCATTAGAGCCCTTTACCTGAGCCCAAGATTAAATGGCACATTTTTTTATCTAGGCACGGGGAGGTTAAGTGATTTGCCCAGAATTACAGGCTGTTGAGGCGAGCCTCGAAACTAGTTCACCATCTCCAAAGTCGCATCTTTAGTCGTCCTGGTTTTGTCCTTCGTTCTTTCCGTTACCTTTCTCCCGTCCCTCACAACTTTAACCCTAAATTCGCCTGCCATTGCCAGTAGGACTGCTTGGTGGCAGGCTTAAGTCTGAAGTTCAGGGCCTAGAGGATGAAGAGAGATTTTAAAAGTGAGCAGCCTTAATCAGTCCTGCAAGTGTCACGCCTCACCTGTGACACTAACTCATGCTTTTGTACTCATGCTAGCAAACATTAAAATATCACGCATTTGAGAACTGTTAAAGCATGTACGATACAAGTCATAAGTGATTTCTTGTGTTTCCGATACAGTTTAAGATGTAGTTACACGCGAAAACAAGAAGATAATAAATGGAATGATTTAATTACTCTCAGACGCTGGTAATCCCTCGGGTGCATCCCAATCCATGTTTTTTGTCCACCATGCCAGAGTCGGAACACAAGCAACGCAGGACCAGTTTCACCCTTATTAGAGCTCTTCAGCTAAGTATAGTTTGTTTCAGGTGGCACAGTGAGCCAGGGTCCCACGTCTGGGTACACCTGGCACACGGTGTGAACTGCAAAAACAACAAGGTGGCGGATGTAATGCTTAAATTCATCTCAGCCACGGGCAGTCGCTCAGTGGCCACATCCCAAACCATAAAGATGGATTGGGATGCAGCCTGAGCAATTTCCATTGGCTGAGATTAATTCAAGCATTCCATCCACCACCTTGTTGTTTTTGCATAAGATACAGTTGGGTGTTGGCAATCTTATGTAAACCACCTGCTGCACAATCCCTTCACAAGACATTTCTGCAGTATAATATGGCTGGGGCCGCTCAGTGTTTGCCCCTCTCCTTGTAGCCTCTCGCTGGAACACCTTTTCTTCTCCTTTCACTATCAGACACGTGATGATCAAGCACCTCCTTTCCAGCCCCGGGACATGCAATGTATTTATGTATGTACACTGGAGAGAGGAGTACTAATTTAGAAAGACACAGAAAAAACATTTTTGAGATGGCCATGGTAAGCAAGCAACATTGACATAAGGGAAAAGTAAAGAAATGAGAGAAGAGAGACTGTCGAGAGTAGAGGCCTGCAAGAAAGACATGCTAGGAAAAGCTGATGAAAGAGAAAAACACGGGATAGGGCATGAACCTGTAGAGAATATGAGTAAAATAAAGAGGAAAAGAAAAAGGAGATACCAAACAATTAGAAACGCTGTGCAAAAAGTGAAAAAAAAAACAAAAAACTGTAAGGTTGGGTGAGTGGGTGAATGTGGCCGATTGTGGATGGATAGATGTAAAAGTTACTGGATGAGGTCGTGTGAATGGGAAGCAAAGTGGAGGATCGCCTTCCGCAACCATCGTAACTCTGGCCAAAAATGCAATTGCCCTACATATTACTCATTTACTCATACATCCAACAACTCATCTATTCATCCTACCTTCTGTTCATGTAGTCGTTCATTCATTCATCTAAGCATTCACACATTCCTCATATATATTCATCCGTAGACTAACACACTCATTCATTCATCTTTGCATGCACTCAACCTTTCACACTTCCACTAACTTATCCAAACAGACATACTTTTGCACTCACCCACTCAACAGTCTGCAGGACACTACACACAAAACATTGTATCACAGACATTGTTGTTTTATTCACGTCTTTTCATTCTCATTATTTCCTCAAGTGCACCGCGCGTGCTTTGTGCGGACCAAGGGCCAGATGTACAACCATTTTGTTTTGGAACTCGCAATTTGTGTTTTTTTGCGAATCGCAAATTGTGAGTCGCAAAACAAAATGTACAACAGTGTCAGCCACACTGTTTGCGATTTGCAAATGCGTCGCAAGATACCTGCCTCATCAATATTCATGAGTCATGTCGCAAATTACTACCAATTTGTGAATGGCAACAGTCACAGGGATGGTGGCCTGCTGGGGTCAGCAGACCATGTCCGTGAATGCTTTTCAATAAAGCAGTCTTATTTTTAAATGCATTTAAAAAACAAAAATCAAAAGTTACCTTTTCATTTTTTCAGAGTAGGCAGTGGTCAGTGGATCCCCTTCCCATTTGTGACTAGGTAACCACCAATTTGAAACTGGTGGTAAGCGCAATTGTTTTGCGACTGCATTCACGGTCACAAAACAATCATACATGGGCCTGCCAGTTGCAATTAGGAAGGGAAGCCCTTGGAATGTCCCTTCCTAATTGCGAGTCGCAATACCTATTTTGCGAGTTGGTTACAGGATACTCACTCCCAAAATAGAGATTGTACATGCAACAAGGCCATCTTGTCGCAAAAGGTGAATTTCGCACTTTGTGACGGCATAATAGCTTCGTACATCTAGCCTCAAGTTATCTTTCATGTATTTCATGAGCATCTCTTGGCATCCTTTCAAAACTGCTCTGCTGGTCAATGAATGCCCCTTCACTTCCTTACACATCTCTTCAATGTATTATGCTTCCACTTTCAGAAGTGACACTCTGGATTTTTAAATTGCTCTTCAGCAAAGAGAACGCATCAAATGTGAATAAAAAAAAGTTGTTTCAGCAAGTGCCCTATTTAGTGCCTTTGAACTTTCTTCCATCTGCCCCTTAAAAGCTCCTACCTGTTGTGCTGTGGGTTCCCTAGACCGAGGGTGGGTAAGAAAAGAGATGTGACTATAACTTGATGAGTAGGATGGTAGTTAAGGTAAAAGTGGGTGGGTCTCAGCAATTTGTAAATGGAATTCTGTGCTCTATGATTTGTCCTTGCTGTCCCCTTTTTGCTTTCTCAAGTAAGAAAATGTATAAATCACACCATAAAACTCTTCAACCTTCTTTAAACCCTCTTTTAAATCTATCCAGATCCCATATTAGTGAAGCACTGAACTGGCAGATTTTGTCCACAAATGGTACAAGTCTTTTAAGATGGAGCTATATCTTCAGGAAATACTCATTACAATAAAGCTGGAAGTTTAAAGAAGAGAAACAGGTCATGTTATGAAAATACTGTCATGGACTCGGGCAGTTAAATAACATTACCACTTTTGAATAAATTCCTGTCTGGTTTCGGATTACGTAAAACACTGAAAGTGCAATATTTCGTTTTGCTGATGACAATTGTCAGATGCTGGACAGGGGCAGAGCTTGCCTTCTGATTCTACTTTACTTTTCTTAGTGGCTTTTGAGACAGTGGACCACCTTTTTATGGGCGAGCACGAAGTGCTCGTCCATTCTGTAATCTCTCTTTGGGCTTGAAACCACGCCCATACCACGTCAGTCACTTACATTGGTTCGTGGGCTTCCCTTTTAAAATCTGCTTGCTTTCATTTGTGAAATGCATGCATACGTCATGCCTTTTCCGGCGTTTAGCCCACCTACACAGAACCGGTAAAGTACCCAAAACATACGAGGCTCGATGTTTTCAGCCTGGAGTCCGGACTACTTTTATCTGTTTATTTTCCACGCAGCGCGATCGCGCTGCGTTTTTTTTTTCTTTACAACGCTAATAGCTCTAACTCTAACAAATGCGAGACCTGCTGCTTTAAAAATGCTTGTTATTACTTAGCGTCATTGATACTTACAATAGCTTAGAAGGGACAGTGTTACAATGGTTCGGATACTATCTAGACTGTGAGAAAAGCAAGATAGTTGACACCAGCTATAACTCCATTCAAATTCGACTTTGAATCCCACAGTACTCACCACCAGCCCTTAACCTGTTTGACCAGTGCCTGGAATCGTTATCTGAAGTCATTAAATGGTTTAGGTTTTCATTCAACCAATAAGCTATTGATATGATAATGTATGTAAAAACAAACAAAAATGATGTATCTTTAAACTACTTCAAGCAGTGCACATCCAAATACAGAACTGGACGACCTTACGCTGATTAAAGCTTAATGTAATACGGAGTGCCTGATTTTGAGATGTGACCTCTAGAGTATCATCGTGAAAGTGGCACACTTACATGGAGGAACCAGGTCTCTGCTCTGAGATCATTCACAGCACCATATCAGTCTCAGAGGTATCTCTGTAGATGCTGAACCTGGGCTAGGTGCAGCGGTGCAGTCTTGACTTGTGAGATTTGATCTGCTCTTTCCAGTCCAGCCTCTTAATCGCTCTCCCTATGGAGATGAGTATCATGGGCTGCTAGCTTTTTTACTAACGTGCGGGGTACTGCCCCCGGCCAGTGTCCCTGGGTGTATGTGCATTGCCACAGTAGGGTGGGATCAAATGGTATAGGGCCCTGAAGATCGTCATTCGAATCTGATTCTCCACTGATTTGCTTGCTTTCTAAGGTAGGGTGGAAATGACATGAGGTTCCCTGCTCGCTGTCTTCCCAAAGGACAGCGCCACAGCTGAGTTGCTGCCCTCTGCAAATGAAGTGTGCTACTCTCAGCCTAAGCTGCATCCTTTCTCACCCTAGGGAGCACTGCCCGCCTCATCAGCATGCTGATGGTTGATAAGTTGGATCCGCTGGTAGAAAAGGAATCTGAACCTGGTGCACAGCACCTCCAGCTCTAGGTGAATCCCAGGATGGTTGGCTGCTCACATTGCAGTGCATGGACTGCATCCCCATCTATGCATTACAGTGGAACCACTGCTTAGGCGGAATGATGGCCAATATGATGAAATGGATCAAACATGAATGACATTATCATCAGGCAACGATGAAAAGTGCTAACCCAAAGCAACCGTATCTGTATGGAGCTGACTCGGTAACCCCCTCTATGTTTTTTTTATGTTGTTCCTCTCATGAGCTTTGATGGACAGCTAAAGCTGTCTCTGGCCAGACAAAAAAAGAAGGACCACTCTGCAGTCAAAAAAAGGAGCACTGAGAGACTGCATTAAGGGAACAAAGAAAGCAGCACTGATAAGACAATGAGAGAGCACTGAAGGCAAGAGAAGGGGCACTGATAAGCAACAGTTTTGAGGTCATTAGTTATCATTAATGCAGGTGCAGTGCTATTGGGACCCAGGGGCAGAGGGTACCCAGTGCACCCCCTGTTACAGGCATCATGTATTACCCAGCCATGGGACAGTGGGTCTGTTTTTCTTGCTTACACTAGATCAATCAATCGTAATTTGTAAAGCGCAGCACTGCCACCCCTAGGGGTACTGGGGGACTGTGGGTGCAATGTCTGCATGGAAAAACCAGGTCTTTAGTTTCTTCCTGAAGTCAGCCAGAGAGGGTGCTGTTCGAAGATGGAGGGGTAGGGCGTTCCAGGTCTTGACGGCGATGTAGGAGAAGGAGTGTCCCCTCTGTAACGGATGAGGAGTGTGCATACAAAGGGCTTGTGAGGAGGAGCTCAGGTGTCTTGCGGGTCGCTGGAAGTTCAGTTCATGGTTGATGTAGGCCCGTCCTTGATGGTGCAGTGTTTTGCAGCCGTGTACGAGGATCTTCAACTGGCATCTCTTGTGGACGGGGAGTCAGTGGAGGTTTCTGAGGTGGGGGGTGATGTTGGTCCATTTGAGGAGGTCCAGGATGAGTCGGTCTGCAGCATTCTGTACGATCTGGGGTCTCTTGAGGAGCTAGGAGGAGATGCGGGCATAGAGCCCGTTGCCGTAGTCGAGTTGGCTGGTAACGAGGGCCTGCATGACAGTCTTTCTGGTGCTGACTGGGATCCATCTGAACATTCTGTGGACTGGGGGAAGGGAGTGGAAGCAGGAGGAGGCGACTCCATGGTCAGTTCGCTGTCGAGGATGAAGCCTTTGTTGCGTGCGTGGTCTGTAGGTATGGGTGTTTGTCTGAGTTCTGCTGGCAACCAGCTGTGGTCCAATCGGGTTGTGTTCTTACCGAAGACCAGTACTTTTGTCTTGTCGGAGCTGAGTTTAAGGCAGTTTTCTCTCATCCAGTTGGCTGCTTTTTAGAGTTTAGAGGAAAGGAATGAAAAAGATCTGCCCCCCTGATGGAATTGAGAATAAATGAGGGTGCATTTAAGTAAAAATAAGTCCCTGTGGGTTATAGTGGATGCAAAGGTTTGGGAAATCACAGAGAACAAGACTGTGGTATTGCGACAAAAGTTAGAAAATATGGAAAATAGTGAGAACTGAAAATAAATTAGAGACAGCACAGGTACATTGAGGGAATACTGAACTGAAAAGAAAATAATCATTGCCCATGTAGCTATCATTAAGACCAGTGGAATTTTATGTGCACATAATTCATTTTGTAGAGATATTTCCATTGAAAGCACTTTTTAGACCGATGTTGAACTTTCAGCACTTGTCCGGTTTAACAGAATGTAACAGTAAATATTTGGGGAAGGCTGTTAAACCCAAATGTGCATGTTGGGTAGGAGATGTCCTTGGATACTTTTGTCAGGCATATTATAAACTAGAGTGTACACGTTGGATATGAAGTGGGCTGATGTGTGCCAGTATCGAAGGACCTAACAAGAGTGTGCTTGTTGAATGGCAAGTATTGGTAACTGATCTCAAATAGTGCACTTGCTCTTCTCAAAGTGCCCAAAGCTAGCACAGTTTCCCAGAATGTATGCATTTTTAAGAAAATCATCAAATCGCTTATGCTATGTGTAGTTTTGTAAGATTTTTCAATGGTTTCAACTGTTTGTAGCCAGACAAAATAATGCAAACACTGGAGTGGCTTGAAATATGAACAATATTATGTGGACATAAGCACTTTTCTCTTAGTGGTGAAAAGTGCCACAGATAAGGCATTAAAATTTCACAAACAGGGATTTTGAGTGCAAAGAAGTGTCACGCATAGTAAACCTTTCAGCTTGGCAGCTCTTTGGTAATGGAGGGTACCAGGAGACAAAAATATTTTTGAGCCTTGCGTGCCACAGTGCATGAACTACAACTTTCAAGATATATTGTATACAACAAGGGTCTTGGAGCCTGCCCGTTGTTTTCCATTTGTTGGCTTCATTGTCACTCCTGTTTGCTGCCTTCTAATTGGCCAGTGTGAGCTGACTTCACTTCCTCTTCTTTTTGGCTGGAGCACGGACTACATACTGATTGCTTCAGCCCGATTGCTGTCCTTCTACTGATCGTACTTTGATTGAGGTACTACTTCAATTTTTTCTGCTTCCCTGTCATACTTGCTTAAGCTCTTGCCATTTGTAGCTGTGTTTTACTATGCCACATGCACGTCAAAGAATCCCCTTCCTCCTTTGAAATTCCTTTGAAATGGATGTTTATTGTAACAACAGATGTTATATGCTTTTATTTTGACAACAGATCTTATCTGCTTTTAAATGCATTTCACTAAGACATGGACATGGGCACAGTTGGCTTCTTTGTAAGATTAGATTTTTTGCCTAATGTCATTTTTTTCTTCTTTTTCACACTTGGGGAGATTAACTGAAGTGCTCAGAATCACAGGGGTGTTGTGCTGAGGCAGAACAAGTATTCGCAAAGCCTATAGGTCTTGTGTCTCATCTTTGAGACTATTGGCTCTTACATTGCCTTTTGTTTATGCTGTACAGCATGGACGTTGCCAACTTAGGCAATGATTTGTAGCCATGCTGTATGGCAATGTGGCTGCTGTGCAGCATGGCTAAAATTAGTAACTGAAAGAAAAGGACAGTGATGCATCCTGCGCAAATACACAAAAAAAAGGGAATTAACCCAGGCTGCGTCATAGCGCTTTTCAAAATTAGTTCTAGCCACTCTGCTAAGCATCACCGCTGCAATACAGCATGGCTACAAAACATTGCCAGTAACTCTAATAGGCGAGATTGATTGGCTTTGCTAATGCATGTTATTCTAAATACCTTTCTCCCTCCGAATTCTCCCCCACCCCAAATTGTTTTTCTGTGCATATATTTATATACCTGTGAGAGGAAATGAAAGAGGGGGAGATGTTGTGCAATGACATTTTGTTAGTGGTGGGAGAGAGCAAAAGCCAGACTTCTAGGTGCCCCATGCCAGCTGGCAGCAAATACTCCTTCAACAAACAAGTCTTTCTACTTCTAGCTCTGATGTTGTAGAAGCAGAAGCTCCACCTGTTGCCAGTAATAAGATTGGGCACTTTGATTGAACTAATCAACCTAAATAGTGACATATGCTCTAATCTGCATATGATTTGGTCTTTTCTATTTAGCAGTAATTCCTGTTGTTAACCCCATAAGTGCTCCCCACACCCAACTGCTGAACCTATTTTTCCTATTTGCTGTAAGCATTAGGGCTCCCTAAGGTTTTTCCACATAAGGTATCCACAGCAAATTTGCATCCTTTTTTCCAACATCCTGCGGCTTGTAAAGGTATCCAGGGTTTGTGGATTCCTCTGGAGGGGACCAAGAAAATAGGCAAAAATATAGCTACATTTTGAGTTGTTTGGGGAAAAATAGCAAAAGTGTAGATTTTTTCCCTTTAAGATGGCATCAACAAATGGATAAGTGTGCTAAGGTCACCATCTTCCCAGCTTTCAAGAACCAAACACAAAAGCCTAATTTATTGACACAGTTTTATTTGTTTTCAAAGAGGTAGCCTATTTTTGTGCCCTCAACCTACTTTCAGTTTGTGGTGGAAACCAGTGTGAAACCCATGGGTGATCCAGGAAATGTATAGATTTCTGGAAGGCAGATAAAATTCTGAATTCATGAAGGGCTCTTATATGTAGATTCCTCAGGGTTTTCCAAAAAAACACTGTTGAAATAAAGAAATATTGAAAATTAAGTAGGAAAAAACAGACATTTGTGACAACATTTTCATCTGTACCTTTTTGTCATGATGGCAAATTTACAAAAACAATGCACCATGACATCCGCTTGACCCTTCTAGTTGCAGGGGCTGATAGTGTTTGCAGGTTGTACAAGAACCCAAGGTACCCAGAGCCAACAACTAAGTTGGCCCGTACAATAGTTTTTCATTGTGTACAGTGTATAGATCAATTCATATGGTGAAATATTTAGAGTGAAAAATGGGTATCAAGGAAACCCATGTATTTCTGAAATGGGCACAAGATATGGACTATAGGATATGTGGTTAGTTATACATCTTTAAATGTGTGGGTGTGAGTACTAGCATATAATTTTAAGTGTATTTTTCAAAATCTCTTCTTTCTTACACACTGGTTGGATTTAGAAGGCACAAATACAGCGACATCCAAATGGTAATAACAAATGTTTTGCTATGTTATGCTCTCATGTGTCGTTTGATAAAAATGGCACCTCACTTGTGTAGGTAGGCCTAGTGCCCGCAGGAGAAAATGGGCCAAAATACAACATGGACTCATCACATGTTTTGACTGAAAATGGACCCTTTTATTCCAGTGTGAGTAACTGTGGATTTTGGACCATAGCTTAGACGGCACCTAGGGAAACCTAGCAAACTTGCACGTTTGATAAACTAGACACCTGAGGGAATCCAAGGTGCATTGATCTGCGTGGCTCAGTGTTTTTTGTTTTTTTACCCAGAATCCATTGCAAACCACAAACTTTAACTAAAAAAACATATTTTCCTCATATTTCTGTGATGGAAAGTTCTGGAATCTGCTGGGAGCCCCAAACTTCCTCCCACCCAGCATTCCCCCAAGTCTCATTATAAAAATGGTACCTCAGTTGTGTGGGTAGGCCTAGTGCCCAGTGACAGAAAACAACTCAAAACACAAAATGGATACATCACATTTTTCCATTCAAAACTGATCATTTTTTTGGCTGAGCTATGCTCTCCGAGCACTGATGCAGTATAAGTAAACGAGCCCTTTGGCTCGTTTTACTTTCACTCACTGATGACCATTACAGTATAGATTAAAAAAACACCATGGTTGTGCAGTAAGCTCCTCATGGGCAGTCTGAGCTGAAAATGAAATAAAGGACTCCCTCTGGTGCTGCGCACCAGAGCGACCTTCATTTACCTCCTCAGTGTCGGCCAATAGCCAGCACCCGCCCCGTGGAAGTATTGGTCACCCGCACCCAAGGGGTTAAGACTTGTAAATATTATGGCCCTCATTACGACCCTGGCGGTATAGAACCGCCAGGGCCGCGGGACGCGGTGGCACCGCCGACAGGCCGGCGGTGCCCCGCAGGGCATTCTGACCGCGGCGGCTTAGCCGCGGTCAGTAAAGGGAAACCGGCGGTCTCCCGCCGGTTTCCCGCTGCCCCCAGGAATCCTCCAAGCCGGCGCAGCTTGCTGCGCCGGCTTGGGGATTCCGACTCCCCCTCCCGCCATCCAGTTCCTGGCGGTTCTCCCGCCGGGAACCGGATGGCGGGAGGGGGAGTCTCGGGGCCCCTGGGGGCCCCTGCAGTGCCCATGCCAATGGCATGGGCACTGCAGGGGCCCCCGTAAGAGGGCCCCTACAAGTATTTCACTGTCTGCTTGGCAGACAGTGAAATACGCGACGGGTGCAAATGCACCCGTCGCACCTTCCCACTCCGCCGGCTCGATTACGAGCCGGCATCCTCGTGGGAAGGTCGTTTTCCCCTGGGCTGGCGGGCGGCCTTTTGGCGGCCGCCCGCCAGCCCAGGGGAAAACTTGAAATACCCGCCGCGGTCTTTTGACCGCGGCGCGGTATTTTGGAGGGCGGAATTCTGGCGGGCGGCCTCCGCCGCCCGCCAGAATCAGAATGAGGGCCTATGTGTAAAAAGCCAGAGTGCCATTTCTTTAAGCACTTTGCTATATGCAGAAAGCTGCAACAAGCTTGTAATACGGTACACCAGCCTTTGTCATTCAAATTCCGTTTTCGTTGAATATTTATGTCAGGCCGATGCTCAATCAATCATATAAAGTGGTGTTTATTCTGCCCGAGGTGGGTAGGCCATTTATGAATTCAGAACACCTTCACTGGCATGTCTTTGAGTTGCGAGCAGCTGCGAAGATATAAAGTTGCAAAGTACACCCCTTAAGCCAGTGGTTCCCAACTTGTGGTCCCCGGACCCCTGGGGGTCCGCGAAGCCTTCTCAGGGGGTCCGCGAGAGCCTAGAAAATTAAAAAATATTGACAAATTAGGTCCCCAGCTTCCAGTAAGGACTTAGGTGGGGGTCCCCGGATTCCCATGATGATTCAGTGGGGGTCCTTGGGTTCCATTAATGTTCAAGTGGGGGTCCACAAAAATCAAAAGGTTGGGAACCACTGCCTTAAGCTAAATAGATATCGCCGTTTTTGACTTGCAGGTTTACCTCTTTTAACTAACCCAATCCACAGATAAGTTAAATGACTCGATATCATTTTAGGAAACATCAGCTGTCATACAGTTTTACTGAGGGCGCTCTCGGGTTTTCTGGTGCAACCGTTTAATTTTATTTTTAAAAAAATCTCATTCTGGCAAACTTCCTCGTAGATCCTGGTATGTTTTGTCCAAATCAATTATATGAATCATATCAGTTCTTCTCCATAAATCAATGAGGTGTGGCCCTGGTTCATAGAACTGTAGGATTTAATTGCAAACGCTTCGGATATCCATATTTCTTACAAATATAAGAACATAGAAATGTAATGCATTGACATATAATTACTTAAGGCCCGACCCTCAAACCTTTTTGCATTGTTCTGTTTAGGACGTGTCCACAGATGAAATTTACGACTATAAAAATCTGTTATAATGTTTTTTATTGTACTGGACCTTTCATATTGCTTTCCATATCCTTGCGAAGCCAATGTGCTTTCTAGCTTGTCGGCTAAGTAGCTACTCTTTCAGTATCATTTATATGTGGTGCATTGTCGCCAGTCGTATCTTACTGGGAGAGATGGAGACTGTGAATTTTTTCATGAAAGTGGGGAGTCCCTTGTTTTCTTTGGGCATTGAGGAATGGCTTTCTTCACCAGGAAAAGTATTTTCTAGATTGGGGAAACAAGAAAAATAATGACTGTGCCTATGGAACTTAAACCTAACAACATAGCATGGACTTTCCACTTGCAAACAGTCTGTTGGTTTAGTGTTGGACACATGCACAACTATCTAGGGATCAGTGGCAATAAAAAGGGAGCCGCAGCGCCTGCAGTGCGGGGGGAAGGTGGGCCGAGCTCCAGGGGGCCCCCTCAGCACGGTACACTGTGCAATGGCAGCAGGTCCCTGACTGGGTCCAGGGGGGAGGGGGCCTCCTTCAGGTACTTTGTAGGGGGCCACCTCAAATTTCGTTATGCCACTGCTAGGGATTTCTTAGACTTAGATGTGTGGTTTTCACATTTTTCTGTATGGCCAAAAAGTGATACATTTCCTAAAATTGCATGCATAAATCTATGAGCTGTTTGGTTGTTTTTCTCCGAAGACCGCTAGTGTTCACTAAAGTTGCATATATCTTCCAAATCAAGGTGGCAGTGGAGGGGGGTAGTAGAGAAGTTATGTTAATATTTTAACAAATAGTGAAAAAGCGCAGAAGACTCCCAATGTTGTGGAGATGATTATTACTATTTGGGCACTTGAAGCCATAATTCGGAATAATCAAGAACTGTCAATGGCGAAGCAAGTGCATCTCCGAGTTCCTGTGAGAATATCAGAGGAAGGACTCATATCTAAGGGTCTTTGTAGCATTTAAAGCATGCCTTACAACAAAGGTAGAAGGTTGTATTAAAAATCAAATGTTGGATGCCTAAGAGAATGTGAAGCTCCCGCCACACTCAGAGGCTCCTGCCTGCCATCCCGGATTTTGTGCTACACTGACTGCTCTCGGCTATAATTGAGTTCTACCCAAGAAACAGAAAAAGGTTCGGGGCTGAGTAGACCTTCAAAAGTCTACTAAAATGGGGGATTGCCTGAGAACTAGAATTGAGATTCATTTGTATGTTCCGTGCTCCTTGATGCAAGATCTTACTTCAGCAGTGTAACTACCTTTCATCTAGTTTCTGGCTGGTTTTCTGTCAGCCAAAGATGGCAGACCTCAAGAGTTATTTTCTTTTGCTGTGAGAACAATATTGTAGTCCTAGCTTGAGCAAGCGCTTATTTAGTGAAGGCTTTATTGACGATCAGTTGAAGAGTAGCAGTAGTGAGGTACTCAAACCTTTGATTATTCTTTAGGGTGGCTTCACTGACCAAAGGTTCTCTCTCCTTCTGAAGATGAACCTATGACCCCATGCAGCTGCACCACAGGAATTAAGTCGACCCCCCTCTGCCAGGCTAATAGTAGGTGCAATAAGTCCTGTTGGTACAGCTATTTTCTCCCATGGCTCTGCTGCAGGACCTGCTGATAGCTCACTATGCATTGTTAAAAAAGAGACGGTACTGTAGTTTTTTCTTGGAAGTGCGCATTAATTTAGAATTAAGGGTGATCTGTCGAATTTTTCTTAGGCATGGTGGTCCACCATGTCACAGAGTGAGAAGCGTTTTATGTTCTCCCGCTAACAAAAAATGTAACGTTGCTGGACATCAGCAATAATCCGTAGCTTAGTTCAATCATCTTATACATTTTGATCATCTGTCACTGATTTCACTTCATTAAAAGTTTGGTTTGGCAATGCATCTGCTCTTCCCTGTGTTATGTTACTTTCCAGCCAAAAGCTCTGCATAGGTGGTAACCTGAACTCTTACTAATATTTATATATCGCTCTCTTGGTCTGGTTATCAGTAAATCCACTGAGTCTGTTGCTGTTGCAGTTCTATTAACACATTTTTCTATGAAGCGGTTCTTCTTGGGTCATTACTTAATTATGCTTTTTTCACTGGCAGATGGTGTCAAACCCATGGGTAAGAACAGTACTTCCAGTTCACAAAGCTACTTATGCGTATGGATGGTTACTGTGTGAGTTTTCGTATGTTACACACTGGAAAGTTATTCAGGGATACGCCTATGTAGGGGATTGTCTGAGAAGTTCCAGGAGCATGGAAACATAGTGGATCAACACAGACAATGTCGTAACTTTAAAAGTATTCACACAGCTTCAGACACGTTTACAGTATTTTACTAATCACATAAATACCTCCGAACAAGCCAGGCAAAGATTGTTCATCTAGTGCAGTAAAGGATACTGCACTCACCTGAATGGTTTATTTCTGTCGGCACCCTTCGTGGTGAGCCAAGTTGTGCAGTAGTCTGTGTCAAGGAGGTATTCCTAGAGCTTGTATTGTGCTTTTGATCATAACCTAGGGGCAAAGTTCAAAGCAACTTAGCAGCTGGCACAGAGGCCTGATGTCTTAGGGACCTGAGCTGGCGACAGGCACTGCTGTGTTTGCTTCCTAATCCCTCTTAGCCACATAAATAACTTAAGAGATAGACTCAGAGCACTGTCAACTTTGACTTCTTATCGAAGCTCTCTGTGCTCTGACTATTGGCCATTTTGTCATGAAAGCAACAGATGCTACCATCTTAAAGATTTGACCACTCAACCCCAGGTGGTTTGCAGCAGGATATCGGGAAAACAAGTATTGGGGTTTTTAAAATTTGATTTCGTTTCTATAATATAAAGCAATAGGCTGGACACCATCGTAACACTTTGGGGGTTATTCCAACTTTGGAGGAAGTGGTAATCCGTCCCAAAAGTGACGGTAAAGTGACGGATATTCCACCAGCCGTATTACAAGTCCATTATATCCTATGGAACTCGTAATACGGCTGGTGGTAAATCCGTCACATTTGGGACGGATTACCACCTCCTCCAAAGTTGGAATAACCCCCTTTGTCTCTTTTGCTCCTAACGGATCGTTTTTGTTAGTGCATACCAGTACTTAAGTTGCGAGGCCACCAATTGTCTATACCAGATCCTGTCTGCTGTAATGTTGCTGCCACACTAATCAAGCCAAAGATACCGACTTAATTGTTCACCTCAAATTTCAAATTCCTTCATGTTTAATGAGCATTTTACATTTTTCATTTTTACCTTTTTTATGTATATATACTTCATTAATCTGCTAATACTGTTTCATTTTCCAAACAGTGACCGACCCCCTGTGTTCATATCAGAGACACCATTCTAAGAACTGCTGGGCTAGAGAGTCCTTGTTGCTAAAGATTGGGAAATGTCCAAACTGCAAAATGCCATTTTGCCCCATGCACCTAAAATCCTTGCACATCCGCTCTGCTGTGTACACAATAGGCATTTTAGATGAAGCTTTGTGCTTAAATATCCCATTATTGTTTCCATACTGTGTGATTGCTTGCTTATATGTTACATGCCTGTTGCCATAAGAGGCATAGAGTGGGCATAAGTTATAATTAGCTTACTGAACTACAACTGGCAAATGTCAAAGCTTTCTTGGGCTTAAATCATCACCTTATGACTAACGTTTTCACCGAACTATAACGTCCCATTTGCCTTAGTTTTTTTCAGTCAATTTCTAGTTTTTTTTTTTTTAAACTTAAGTAAAGGTCCTTTCTCTGTACCCATGATCTGCGTTTGACCTTGTCCCTAGAAAGTCATCATGGAGGGAGTTGCTGGGAATGGGGGGTCCTCTCCATATTCTTAAAGTCACCATTAGATTACACACTAAGAATTATGCTCAGGTTATATGTGGGCCCCAGGGCGAGCTAACTGGCCAAATCCCTGTTAATTGGGGAGTGAGACAAGGGTGTGTGTTGGCCCAAACTCTATTTCTCCTGTACATTAATGATTTATGGACTGATTTAGAGTTAGGCGAATGGGTTACTTTGTCACACAAGTGACAGATACCCCGTCTGCCGTATTACGATTCCCATAGGATATAATGGGATCGTAATAGGGTGGACCTGATATCCTTCACGTTTGTGATGGAGTAAACCCCATGCCACCAAACTCTAAATCAGGTCCCTAGTATCTGAACTAGTGAAATGCTAGGGGGATGTTCTGTGCCTAGCTGTAGTCAAGAGTGCGGCAGTACTGTTTGCGGAAGATACCCTTCTGATGTCCTAGTCTCCTATGGGAGTACAAAAGCTCTTGGACTATTTTGGGGCCTTTTGGCGGCAACGGTCTGGAGATTAACTGCAGTAAGAAAAAATACATGCTTCTCAACCCTTGCCCATTATCACACCCGCACCCAGCCCTTAATCTTGAAAGTCTGGAACGCGTTCGGGTATTTGATTTTTTGAGGGTTACTCTTTGACAATACTTTGATTGGTCATTTCATATCCAGAAGTGCAGGCTCAAGCTTGCAATATTGTGAGGGTATTTAGAGGCCCAGCGTAGCTCCTATTGCCGTCTGATATCCACAGCTCCTCAGATCTATAGGTGCCAGGCCCTATGGGCCTCTTTGTACGGTGGAGAACTGTGGGTCCATTTAGACACCAGGGTCCTCAAGCAAGTAGAGAACCAATTTATGAGGAACCTAAACCACTTCCAAATAAGTACTCCATTGTGCCCTATGTGTTTAGAGCTTGGCCTAAGGCTCATTAATAATGTAGTAGGCCTGAAACCATTGTTGTACTGGCAGCGGATATGGGCAGTCCCTGAACATAAACCCTTTCATAGGGCCTTAGAAGAAGTAATTGAGCAGGCTGGAGCTACTAAGATCCCATCGTTCAGGACAATTAGGGACCCTCTAGGCAGATTTGGTGTGAGAATCTTTGGTCTGCTCTAGTGGATGCTGCGGCAGTCCCGAAGCGTTAAATTGATCATCTTACTTTAGGTTCCTGTTGGTTGGGAGCTTTAACAGTCTCGTTCTAGGAGTTTAAAGACGAATTCTGCTTGGAAGCATTTCTGGACGAGGTTGAACATTCCCCTTTGTGAAGACCCAATATATGACATTTTCCATAGGAACCTTACCTACCCGCTCTTTTATGGCTGCATGGAATCACGGTAACCCTGACCCATCAGAAGCTGTTGTTTTTGCTTCTGAGTTGTAGAAACGCAAGAACACGCTGTATTTTTCTGCTCAATCTATCAGGTTCAAAGGAAAAAGTGGATTTTACGACATTTTGAGGCTCAAGGTCTGTAGGATAGTGTATAGAATCTCAAAAACTACACCCAACAGTTTCTTCTACATTGGATCAAGGTACCTGATTTCCATATGGAGGCGTAGGCAGAAGAAGATGCCCATTTGATGGATTTAGGTTTTTTCCCCTGCTGCTTCTTTTTATCTTTTTATATTCGCTTTGTACCTCGTTTTTTAAGGTAATTTTAGTATCCAATTTTTAACCGTATTGACTTGTTTGTATCTGCTCACGAACTATTGAACATAATTGATGTTTTATTGTTTAATTCTTTTTATGTATTACTCTCTTTTATGGCTATTTTGAGCCGAAAGAAAGACTTTTCCTTAGATCTATAATGTCATTTTAACTATTGTTTTTTTCTGTGAATTTCAGTGATTTGTATTTACTGTAAAGTGAGATATTATAACCAAGCCTAACTATAACTTCACTTTTTCAGCGAATTTCGTTTTTAAAATGTAAAATAAACTGTTTTAGGGGAGTTAGTTATAGCACCAATTTACTATTTAACCTTATTTCTTTTTTTTAATGATCAGTAGTGTGATTTATTTTTTCAACTCAAAGAGTATTATTATTATTTTACTTTCCACCACTCCCACAGTACTATTGTGGGACTCTGGAACTCATGGGAGGGTGTGTGGATTTACTTCCTATTCTGAGGTTAGCTGCAGTAAAGCAGGACCGGCAAAAAAATCTTTAAAAAGGTTCTGTTTGGTCATACATATAATATGTAGTTCAAGCTAAGGATGAAGCACTGACGACAGCTTCTCTATGCTGGTCAAAGATACACAAGATTATGCATACCTATTTAGGTTGAGTGGGCAAGCGTTTTGACCTTTTATAAATATTGTGGGCTTTTAACTACGCCCACCTCACGCCCATCACTTTCACTCATTCATGGGCTTGTCTTTCAAAAATCACTTGATGTAATTGGTAATTGCTTATGTTTGTCCCGCCTTGAGGCTGTTTTTGTCACGTGTTGCAGTCTGCCCCTCTTTCATGGATTATTGCACAATTGCCGATATACTTCACCGTGAGAGAACTATTTATTTTGTCTCTCCCCTTTATTGCAGCCATGGCGCTCACAGCGCGATCAAGCAAAACAGCATGAGCAGGATCAGTGGTATTAGATTGTTCATATTGTTCAGTTACCTAATCAGAGTCATTTCTTGTACCTCTACCCTTGCCACACTTGAAATTGGTGAATGCTTTACTAAAACAGAAATCCTCAAAGCGAAAGCATCTCTCCTGGCACAGCGGGAGAGCCAATACTACAATATTTACTGCACTCTGGAAACTTGTCCCATAATGCTTTGCAGGCATTCATTCTCAAAACATTTTTTTCATAGGTCAGCCCGTGGTGATAATAACCCTTCCCACGATTCAGTATGTTTTGAACCTTTCTCATGGCTGCATCTTGTGTTTTACAGCTGAATGCAGATTGTGTTTTAAGGGCTTTCTTTGTAATTTCACTGTTATAGGCTTATCAGCCCTGAATATGTGTAATGTACTATGCCCTCTAGGGGCTAAATATATGGTTGCACTGCATTACTTTCTGCCATATTGTGTGTGGTTATGCTCTCTAGGGGCTAACTATACAGTTACATGACGATGTTTCTTACAAATGCTATTTTCATTCTGGGATCCTAGGGGCTGTTCTAACCTTTACAGTCACATCAGCATGTTAAAATATTTGTGGCATGGAAACTTGTACCATAATGCTTTGCAGGGAATTGCTTTAAAAAACATTTTGGATCATAACTCAGCCTGTGCTAGTCCTAGGACAATGGGGCCACCTTCAAAACATTGATCACAATGTCCTCTTTCTGTCTACATCATCTCTGGGTCCCACACTACATTAGAGGGGACTACAAAAAAAGAACCCCTACCAGCATTCATTATATTTTTAAGCTTTCTCATGGCTGGAACTTTTGTTTTACAGCTGAGGGAAGTTATGGTCCTTGTTTGTAATATCATTGTGATAGTTCGGTTAGCCTTGAAAATGTGTAATGCACTATGTCCGCTACGGGCTAAATATATAGTTATACTGCATTACTTTCTCTCATTCTTTTTTCGTAAAGTTATGCTCTCTAAAGGGCTGACTTCATTGTTACATGACTATGTTTCTTCTAAATGCTAATTTTATTGTTGTATCTTCTAAGGTCTGTTCTGAGCATTGCAATCAACATACTATAATATTTGCGCAGTGAAAACGGAAACCTTAATGCTTTGCAGGGCATTACCTTTACAAAACATTTTGCCTCATAACTCAGCCTGTGGTGGTCCTAGAACAATGGTACCGCCTTCAAAACACTCTTTCTGTCTACATCATCTCTGGGTCCTCACTCTAGGTTAGTGGGGACCCCAAAATACCAACCCCTCCCCCATTCACTGTCTTGTAAGCTTTCCGATGGCTAAAACTTTTGTTTTACAGCTGGGAGAAGTTTTTTTTTGTTTTTAATATCATTGCAGTAGGCCTGCTAAAACTGAAAAAAGCACTCAGGAGATAAGTATATGGTTACACTGCATTACTTTCTCCTGTAAGGTAGGGGCTAACAATATGGTTAGATGACCATGTTTCTTACAAATGATATTTTTGTTATGGTGCCCTCTAGGGGCTTTTTTGAGCATTACAGTTTATTTCTCATAAAGGTCTATATAATTGTATATTTTTAATAATCTCTCTTTATTACAACTTTGACCATAATTCAAGCCAGCTTAATATCTTTATTACACTATGACTGTATGAACACTCTTGATATGTTTGGGTGACCCTTCTAGTTTTTTCTCTCATCACGCCTCTGTGGCTGTCTTGTGTCTTTTTTTGGGTAATTGTGTTTGCCAGCCAACAACTCTGATGGTGGTGTGGTGAAAGTGGTATTCAATTGCAATTAGCGTGGCAGATTTAAATTAGGTTGCCAAATGGCAACATTTTTATTTGTTTGCTGCAGATAGAGGAAGAAGGTAAATAGAAGTGCTTTAATTATATGCAGGGCCACTGGAATTAAATGGCAGGAAAAGACAAAATGATGAGGCAGGATTGACCAATTTATGTGTCAAGAAAAGTTCAGTTACGAATTTACAATGCCAATAGCTCTAACTCAAGCAAATGCGACACCTATTGCATTGCATATGCTCGTTGTAATATGATAATACTGCTACAAGTGTTAAACAAAAAAATACTACATGAATTGCCTTGTATATGACTAAACCACATATTTATTTGTATAGTATGCTGTGTCTTCCTACATATTCTATCAGGATACACAGGGCTTCATATTTAGTTAGGAGATCAACCGCCTGTCTGCGATATTTAGTGATCTCTGTTTGCAAGATGGTTGCTCTGAAGGCACTGAAAGTTTGCTGAGTGGCCGCCATGTTTCATAAGGCCTCTCAGCAAACTATTGTAAAACAAAACACTAATGATCCTGACACCCTGGAAGTTTTCTCCAAGGTTGTAAGGGTATTTTTTCTTTTTCTTTTTTCCCCAAACAGAAAAAAACACATGATCAGATCTAAATAGTCTGGATGGTCTGATGTACTTGCACCGACAGCCCAGAGTCCTTTGGGCCATCAGTGTAAGATTTCCATTGGTGATGCATGCGCGACCACCTCCGCCAGAAGTATGATGGTCTGTCCAACTCAACATAAAGAGGACAGACGGTCAGTTTGGCAGACATGGTGCTCCGCTTGTGGTGGTGTACCCTATTCACCAAATTCTAAATGAGGCTTATATACGGGTATATAAGACAATAGTACTCTAGATAATACTAGTTTGGCTGCTGAAAGATTACCCTGGGAATTCCTGATATTAAGGTTGTTCAGACTGATAGTACACTTAATTCCATCGCCAAGAGTTATCAGTTCTCATGATATCAGATAACTCTAGGAATACAATGCAATTAATTGGTGAGTTACCAGTCACTCATAATGAGATCCTTAAGGTTACTTTTATAAAAAAAAATGCAAAGATGGCTATACCAACAGAGAGACACTTACTAAAATGTACACAAGAGTTAGAAGTGTGTTAAATAAGAGATCCGAAAAACCTGTACATTTATACATGAGCAAGTTAATCAGTAATAAGCAGTCCAGTGTAACTTAGATCCACCAGTTCTCTTTGTGCTGATACTGTGTGTGTTTTTCAAACTGTACAAATTATGACCAGTTGAGTTTGTCATCTAATATACTCATCGTTGCCATTATCCTTCCACAACATTCCTTGGTGAGTTATTTCCCAAGGAAGAAAGTTTTGAGCTGTTTCTTTAGGTACCGAGAATATGGGACCAGTCTTTGTTCAGTTGTATGTAGTTTCAAAATGGAAGACAGATTGATTCAATATTTGTTATTATTTGAGGTTTGGATTTCTATGTGCAGCAGGTCATCACCGAATAGATACCGTAGACAACCTAAAATGGTAAATTAGTAAGTTAGTTTAGATGTCATCATGAATACTTTGTAAGTTATGCAGCCTGATAAATGCTTTAGTTGGGAGCCAGTATTAATGATACTATAAAATTGTAATGTTGAGGACACAATATTACGTGAGAGGCAGCTTCTTGAATACTGTGTATTGTGTGTATTGGCAAGGCCTAGTGCCATGATAGGAACTGATCAAACCAAGGACAATGGAAGCTCTTGCTTAGAGACACCTATTGACCTCGGTTGGATTCGTCCCTGTCATTGGCACTAGGCCCAGCCACACAGGTTGGGCAGTTTGTATCAACACAGATGAAGCAATGCTGGGTGGTAGAAATTTTGTGGATTCCTCTGGATTTCAGAAGGTTCCATCACAGAAATGTAGGGAAAACGTGTGATCTCAGGCAAAGTTGGAGGTTTGCAGCGCATTGTGGGTAAGAAAATGGTGCAGGGTGCATGTGAAGCACATCACTTAGGACTTTCTAAGATGACTAGTTCTCAGAAGTGTCTGGGTCTGGTAGGTTTTTCCAGGTGGCAGCCTTCCAAAGCCCAAAAAGTGCAGCTGTTCACCATTGTGAGTGGAACAATACTGGCAGTTAACAAAGCTCACTTGGCCCATTTGTAAAATCAACTCCCATAAGTGTCAAGTATCCTTGCTTGCCATTGGTGTGAGATGCTTAAGCCGGCAGGGGAGCAGAAAGACTGTCGCCCCTTTCAGTTGTGGTGGGAGCATAACCATGTCCAGAAGAGTGGTGGGCAGCCCACACCCCTCTATTTTCTTTTTAAGATTCCCTGACGTCTAGTGGACTGTCTGCCTCCCCCGGGGTCGGATTGGGGGTAATTATCACCATCTGCCCCCAGGAGGGGCAGAAAGACTGTTTCCCCATTTATTTGGCATTCCCATGCCCCCATCCCTCTTTTTGTAAAAATAAATGCTTCCCTGGTGTCTATTGGGCTTTCCGTCCCCATGGGGGTCAGATCAGGAAGGTACTAATCCCCATCTACCCCCGGGTGGGGCATAAAGACTGTGTCCATTCTGGGCAGCCCCCATCCCTCTTTTATTAAAAAAACAAAATCCTGTTGTCTAGTAGGCTTTCTGCCCCCCATGGTGGGGCAAATTGGGGGTATTAATCCCCATCTACCCCTGGTGGTGGGGGGGTGGGGGGAGAGGGGCAGAAAGACTGTTCTGATTTATTTTTGGGGGGTGGGTGGGGGCATTGGCCTCCCCATTTTAGGCAGCCCCCACCTCTATGTATAAAAACCAAAATCCCTGATGCCTAGTGGGCTTTCCTCGCTTTGCCAAGTAGATAACATAGAACCTATTGGCAATTTATCACTTGCATGCCTCAGATTATGTTCTTGCATATGTTTTTTTACAGATTGTACTGAATTCTGCCTTTGAAGTGAATATTGGTAAGTATTGACTTTCTATATTTAATCCCAAACTTCCACATATAATTTTCAGTTTTTTCTAAACTCCTCTGCCTACTTCAGCGTACTTAGTACAATCTCATTTTTGCAGAGAGTGGAGATCTTTGTCTATTCCCCATGATCCAAATGTAACCAGAATCTTATCACTTCTGCAAATACCAAGGGCCGGATGTAGGAAATGTTTTGCATGGTGCAAACTGCAAAATTCGCAGTTTGCGCCATGAAAAACATGCGATGCACATTCCCATTTTGCGAGTCGGTAACTTGGTTACCGACTCGCAAAATGGGAATGCGACTCGCAAATAGGAAGGGGTGTTCCCCATCCTATTTGCGATTTCGCATCACGAGGCAGAATTGCTTTGTGACCGCGAACGCTGTCGCAAATCAATTCGCAGTTAGCACCCATGTGAAGTGGGTGCTAACCCATTCGCAAACAGGAAGGGGTACCCATGGGACCCCTTCCCCTTTGTGAATGGCTCTAAAAATATTTTTTCAGAGCAGGCAGTGTTCCTATGGACCACTGCCTACTCTGAAAAAATTAAACCAAATGGTTTAATTTTCTCAAGTGTATTGCAACTCGTTTTCCTTTAAGGAAAACGGGCTAAAATAAAAAAAAAAAAAAAAATGCTTTATTAAAAAAAAGTCACAGACATGGAGGTCTGCTGTCTCCAGCAGGCCACCATCCCTGTGATTGCAGGGAATCGCAAGGGGGTCACAATTGCGACCCACCTCATTAATATTAATGAGGTGGGTCTTTGCGACCCCCTTGCGATTCGCAGATGGTGTCAGGGGCACCATCCTGCATATGGGATTGCGACTCGCAAATTGCGAGTCGCAATCCCGTTTCTACCTACATCTGGCCCCAAGCAACTCCAAGATATTCCATTGGCTTCCATTCTGATGGTCAGGACAATTAATGACTTAGGTAACAACAGTAATCTTTTTAAGCACTTCCCCTCTTCCTTCTCCCAATCATATTTGCCAGTTCCACTCCATATTGAAATTCTTTATGAATTATAGCAGCATAAGTATTCAGGGCTGGTCTCAAAGTCGCATCCCTATGATCTTTGTTAATTATTTTTTAAAGACCACCCACTGAAGAGAGTGCTCTTAATTCTGGTGAATCTTTATGTTCTCTTGACTGTAAATTCTCCTATAACCAGACCCTGAACACCATATGTTCGATGGCATGTGTAGCTGCAGATACACATGCTATGCATTGCTTCCGCCATCTAGTGTTGGGCTCGGAGTGTTACAAGTCGTTTTTCTTCGAAGAAGTCTTTTTGGAGTCACAGGATCAAGTGACTCCTCCTCTGTCATACTGCACGTGGGCATTGACTCCTTTGTTAGACGGTTTTCTTCCCACTGTCGGGTTCGGACGTGTTTCCTCTCGCTCTGAGATTTCGAATCGGAAACTCTAGATAACTTTCTTTCACCATCGGTATCGTTTCGATCGCGCTTTTCATCTACAGTTAGTACCTTCGAAAACCAATTTTTGCCCTTCTGGGCGTGAGCGCTCATCTCTGGCCTGTTCAGGCCTACCGAGTCGAAGCCTGATGGATTGGACACCATTCCGATTCTGTCCTCGCTGCCACGCAAAATTTCCATACACAGATCAACACCTGGTATGTAATCTGTGTCTCACTCACGATCACCGATAAGAGGATTGTGAAGCCTGTCAATCGTTCCGATCCAAGACAATGCGAAATGTTTGGAGAGACAGGAGATTGGAAATGGTGTTGAAAAGTACTGAGTATATCAACACACTTGAGGAAGAACAGGTGCAGGCGGCAGTTTCCATTCAGGACACCAACTCCAAAGAAGACTCGGAGGAAGATAGCCAAATCTTTACTGCTGGCCAGCCCATGAGTACGACTGCCTCTACTCCCACTCCAAAAAAGTCCTCGAAGGCCTTGGGTGCAACACTGCCAGAGAGCCATGATTCAACCCGTAAGAAAATACTCGGCGACCAACTGTCTGGTTCGGTGCCGAAAAAGGCCACTCCTACTTCGCTTCTGGAGTCGAGCAAAACCACCAAAAGTATAACTTCTGAACCGAGTCTGCATCCACACTCTTTGGAGTCGAAACCTCGACGTCCTGCCTCAGAGCCAAAGCAACCGGCTGTATTTTCGGGCCCTAAAAATCTGCCATCTTCGGAGCCAAAAAAGTATTCCTACACAGAGGAACAAGGACTTTCGAGCCATCTAAAGCAGAGCTCCAAGCCATATGATGAGCAGTCCTCTAAATCATCGAAACCATCAGAATGTATTTCTGAGGACACTGAAATTCAGCCTTTTCACGAAATCATGGATGAGAGACAATCAAGGATCCATATCCATAAAGAGACTAGCAGAATCATTACTGCACCTCCTCCACAGACTAAAAGAAAGTTGGCTTTTCAGGAACATCTAGATACTGCTCCACCACCAGCAAAGATTTGTAAACGGAAGGAGAAGCTATTACCTCTGCATACTTCTCCCCCTCATTCACCACAACTTTCTTTTTCACCACCACCCACTAGCCCACCACCTCTGCCTTCACCAACTCACACACAAACTTATTCTCATGGTGATACGGTTGATCCTTGGGATCTGTATGATCCAGATCCCATACCTGCTAATGACCCAGACTTCTAACCTTCCAAACCTTCCCCACCAGAAGACACTACTGCATACATGCAGGTCATCTCTAGGGCAGCAGTGCACCACGGGGTACTTATGCAAAGTGAGCCTTTGGAACAGGATTTCCTTTTTAATACCTTATCCTCCTCGCACTCATGATACCAGTGCCTCCCAATGCTACCTGGCATGATCAAACATGCAGATGAGATATTTAATGAGCCGGTTAACGCTAGGGTTTTAACACCATGCATTGATAAGAAATATAAGCCTGCACCTATAGACCCTGCCTACATTACCCATCAGATACCTCCAGACTCAATAGTTGTCAGTGCTGCCAGAAAAAGGGCCAATAGTCAAGCGTCAGGTGATGCCCCTCCCTCTGACAAAGAAAGCAGGAAATTCGATGCTGAGAAAAGGGCTCAACAAATTGTTGAAGAAGGTCAGGCCATAAGTAATAACCAGATAAGGTCTGCCCTTGATGCTGCAGATACAGCAGCTAGAGGTGTGATTACTGCTGTCACCATATGCAGACACGCATGGCTACGTTCCTCTGGATTCAAACCAGAAATACAGCAGGCAGTACTGAATATGCCCTTTGATTTAAAAAAAACCTGTTTGGTCCTGAGGTTGACACCACAATAGAAAAACTTAGGAAGGACTCAGACACTGCCAAAGCAATGGGAGCCGTATACACAACACCTTATAGAGGTTCCTTTCATAAGCAGCAATTTAGAGGAGGATTCAAGCCCTAATCTGTGGAGGCTTCTATCTCCCAGCCTAAACAGCAAGGTCATCAGCAGCAGTACCAGAGCGGGGGTTTAGAGGCTCCTAAAGAGGACAAAACTTCAGAGCCAGAGGCAAATTCTAGGCCTCAAAAAATGTCACTACCCCATCAAAACAGTGACTTCATAAGCAGGCAGACTGCAGCAATTCGAATCCCATGGCAAAATATCACCACAGATCAATGGGTACTCTCAATTATCCGCAATGGTTAATGTCTAGAATTGAGTTCTACCCCTCCAAATATTCCTCCTCGTTATCATAGGTTGTCCCCAGAACACAACGTTCTATTACTACAAGAAGTGCAATTGCTACTACTAAAAGAGGCAATAGAATTAGTTCCAAAATCTCAACACGGAACAGGGATATATTCACTATACTTTCTCATTCCCAAAAAGGATGGCACTCTCAGACCCATTCTAGTTCTCAGACCACTAAATCTATATATCCTGTCAGAACACTTTCACGTGGCAACTCTATAGGACGTCATTCCACTACTACAAAAACAAGATTGCATGACCGCATTAGATCTCAAAGATGCGTATTTCCATATACCCATCCATCCAGCTCACAGAAAATACTCAAGGTTTGTGATAGCCGGAAAGCATTACCAATTATAAGTTCTGCCATTCGGCATAACAGCTCCCAGGGTATTCACAAAATGTCTAGCAGTAGTAGCAGCTTACCTAAGAAGACAACACATACATGTTTTTCCTTTTCTAGATTAGTCAACACCGCACTCAATACACAGTAGACACCCTACATACATTAGGGTTCACTCTCAATTGCCAAAAAATCCCATCTTCAACCAGCACAGGTGCAACCTTACCTAGGTGCTATTCTCAATACACAAAAAACCCTAGCCTATTCAAATACACAAAAGATACAAGCTTTCCAAAATCTCATACCACAAATGCAGCCAAATCAACAATATAGAGTAAGATTTATCATGAAACTATTGGGAATGATGGCATTGTGCATAGCAATAGTACCGCATGCAAGACTAAACATGAGAACATTACAACAGTGCCTCTCACAACAATGGTCTCAAGCACAAGGTCAATTGCAACATCTAGAGTTGTTAGACCGCCAAACACACAAGTCCCTTCAATGATGGAATCTCAGCAATTTAATGAAGGGACGGTAATTTCAAGACCCTGTGTCTCAGACCACAGTAACAACAGATGCATCCATGATAAATTGGGGAGCTCATCTCAACAACCTCACCATACCAGGGGAATGGGATTCAAAACAGCTAAATTATCACATAAACCATTTAGAATTATTAGCTGTATTCCTTTCCCTAAAAGCTTTTCAACCACTTCTCAAACACAAAACTGTCTTCATAAAAACAGACAATATGACAACCATGTATTATCTAAAGAAACAAGGCAGGACACATTCATCTCAACTGTCCCTTCTAGCCCAAACAATATGGAAAGGGGCAGTTCACAATCATATTCATCTACTAGCAAAATACATTCCAGGAATACACAATCAGCTAGCGGATCTCCTAAGCAGAACACACCAACAGATACACGAATGGGAGATTCACTCTCAGGTACTTCAACAGTACTTTCAAAAGTGGGGACACCAGAAATAGCCCTATTTGCAACAAGCGAAAACGCAAAATGCCAAAACTGCGCATCCAGACACCTAAACCCTCTATCCAAGGGCAATGCTCTATGGATCAACCGGTCAGGGATGTTTGCTTATGCTTTTCCCCCTCTCCCACTACTTCCATTTCTGGTCAACAAACTGTGCCAAACCTCTCTTACCATGATTCTCATGGCCCTGACATGGGCACAACAACATTGGTACACAACTCTCCTAGACATGTCAGTAGTACAAACTTCCAAGCAGACCGGATTTGCTAACACAAAACAAGAGACAAATCGGACATCCCAATCCCAGTGCTCTCAATTTAACGATTTGGCTCCTGAAGTCATAAAATTTGGATACTTAAAACTTGCATTAGAATGTATGGAAGTTCTCAAACAAGCATGCAAGTCTACAACTAGACAATGCTATGCTAACAAGTGGAAACAATTTGTTTATTACTGTCAATCTAAAAATACCGACCCACTTACAGCATCAATACAAGATATTGTATGCTACCTACTTCATTTACAAAAGTCAAATTTAGCTTTCTCATCGATTAAAATCCATCTTACTGCCATATCGGCATATTCGCAGACTATACAACATACCTCTCTCTTTAGAGTTCCAGTTATCAAAGCCTTCATGGAAGGACTAAAACATATCATTCCACCTAGAACACCACTGGTTCCTGCTTGGAATCTCAATATTGCACTCACAAGACTAATGGGTCCACCTTTTGAACCCATGCATTCCTGTGAGATTCAATTTCTGTCTTGGAAAGTTGCTTTCCTCATAGCGAATACTTCATTAAGAAGAGTTACTGAAATGCAAGCATTCACTTTTGAGGACCCGTTTTTCCATGTACACAAACATAAAGTTGTACTTAAAACTAATAATTTTTTTTTGCCAAAGGTTGTATCACCTTTTCACATAAACCAAACAGTGGATTTGCCAGTCTACTTCCCACAGCTTTATTCAACTGCAGAAAGAGCCCTCCACACTATTGATTTTAAAAGAGCTCTAATATATTATGTGGATAGAGCAAGAGTTTAGAAAAACTAAACAGCTTTTTGTTGCTTTTCAACAACCACATAAAGGTAATCCTCTAAACAAGGATTAGCTAGATGGATTGTTAAATGTATTAAAACATGCTACATTAAGGCAAAACAACAACTTTTAATAACACCTAAAGCACATTCCACTAGGAAAAAAGGTGCTTCTATGGCATTCTTAGGAAACATACCAATGGCAGACATATGCAAAGCTGCCACATGGTCTACACCACATACATTTACAAAACATTACTGTCTGGATGTACTTTCAAAGCAACAGACCAATGTCGGTCAAGCTGTCCTAAAAACATTGTTTCAAACAACTTAAACTCCTACAGGCTAGCCACCGCGTTATTTTGGGGAGCAAACTGCTTTTTAGTCTATGCATAGCATGTGTATCTGCAGCTACACATGCCATCGAACAGAAAATGTCACTTACCCAGTGTACATCTGTTCGTGCCATGTAGTGCTGCAGATTCACATGCACCCTCCCTCCTCTCCGGAAACCTGTAGTCGTTGCAGTTTATTATTTGTACATATGTATATACATTCACATTTGCATGGATTTCTATTTTACTTATTACTTTTATAGTACATTTACATTCTTACATTCTATCACTCCTTCCTACACCCTTTTGCGGGAAAAAAATCTAACAAAGGAGTCGATTCCCATGCGCAGTATCGACATAACAGGTGTCAGGGCACTCATGAATAAAGTTCAGTCCTCCATATGTGTTAAGACTTGATACACCGTCAATTATGAGTCGGACCGGGATGTTAGGAAAAAGTTCTGTTTAATCTTGAGATGCAAAATCCATTGGAAACCAATTTTTTACACTCCACCAACAGCCAACACGTGTTTCGTCCTAAGAGAAAATTTGTTCTCAAAGACTTCGTCAGGGCTGCAAAACATAAATGTTAACTAAATTAAATGGGACTCATCCCACTCAGCATCTAATATCCTTAAACCTGTGACTTCTGTGAAAATTTCTTTACCATAGAATGTGACTTTGCGTGACACAAAAAACGATAATAGAGTCTTAGATTATACAGAAGGTCATCATAATACAGATTTCTAATCTGTGACATACAACATGCATGAGAGACACCATGTGAAATAAGGTTCGTCGGGAGGGTTTTACATCCAATATTAAATAATCACATATAAAAATGCAAGTAAACTCAGAAATAATAGGATAGTCATGGCACCCACGTGAAAAGTCCTCATATAAGATGTAAACCATAGGACAGAGAGAGCGTGTCCCATATGAAGCAAAGTTGTCCTGAACTGCCTTTATAAACTAAAGTGTTGCATTGTAGTACTAATTGTCAATTTACAAATATCGTCCTTTGTGGATAATTTGTGGTCCGTCAGCATTACCAAGAAATGCAAGTGGCTTTGGAGTAGTTTGGAACATGTACTGCAAATAGCTTTGATGGTCTAGTCTGGGTGAATGTTCAGGGCCTGGTGCTCAGTTTCATGCAGTTCCCATCAGGACTCTGGTGTTGCAATGCCTCCACAATAATAATCCTAAAGGGCATCTGCAGGGAATGATGTAACAAGAGCTCTTCATGTCTCATCTGACATAGTCAAACAAGCATTTCAGAATGCCTGTTCTTGGTGACTGTCAGTAATGTAGGACTAGTCGGAGAAAACTATTTTTTTCTCTACACAAGATGACTCTTTTGAAGAAAGCTGTTTTTTCCATGATGGTGCCTTGTTTCAAGTGTACTAGTTCCAAATAGCATAATTTTCCATGGTTATGCTATTCACTTTGTCTTGAGTGTTTGTGTGTGGTCTAACGGCCTCTCTTTTCTGATACCAAATTAGATTTTGTTTGAAAGTATCACCCCTCATGTTTCTTGCAAAGATGCTGCTGAAATATATTTTTCTTTTGTCCAAGAATTTATAAAGTGCTGTAAACCAACACAGGCCTCGAAAAATTATAAAAATGTTACTAGACTTACAGGGCGAGTAACTTGAATAATCGACTTGACCTAACTTTAATATACTTGTCCCGGTAACGGGTCTCAAATTGTGTGATCCTAGGTAAATATTTTAGTTAACAGAGCCACCTTTTCTTCATTCTCACATACGAGTGCACCTTCAGATATGTGAGCTCAACATTTCTGCTGTACAAAAAAAACCTATTTTGTTTAACTAGACAAAAGGCCTTATTATGAACTCAGCAGACGGGTTAGGCTGTCTGCTGAACTTCAGACGGGGAGGTTGCCGCCATAGTGGTTACCTCCCCCAGGCCCATTAAGAGTTTCCCACCAGATCAGCAGGCAGAAACCTGAGTTTCTGCACGCTGGCCTAGCGGGAAACATCCTACAGCATTGTCTCCGGCTCGTAATCGAGCTGGCGGCAATGATGTAGGGTGCATCAGCACCTTCCCAATGTTCACTGTCTGCAAAGCAGGCAGTGAACATGGCGAGGGTGCTGGCCAGGGGGACCCCTGCACTGCCCATTCCAAGTGCATGGGCAGGGCTGTTCTCCAGCAGCCTTTTCATGGCTTGTGGAGAGCAAGGTCGAAATGCCCAGCGCAGCGCTGGCCTGGCAGATTAGGACTGCTGCAGCCGCCACCCTGCCAGGATCTTTAATCCTGGTGGTGCTGGCGGTCTCACCGCAGCACGACCACCATGGTCAAAATATGGCGCTTGGACTGCCGCATTGGTGGCTGTCCGACCATCATCTGCAAGTCTGGCGGTCTACTTACTGCCAGACTCGTAATGCAGCCCTAAATGTTTTCTCCATGTAATATAAAAATCCATCCTGCGACTTGCCTCTTAGTTTACTAATAGCATTGCCATCAGGGCAGGGGTGTTTCTCAGTTTGTGTTTAAACACTCTCTTTTAATAAATATACTACTAAAGCATGATGTGGTAGCACACTTTTATTTACAGACAGTACATTTCTAAGAAATGTCCAAAAACCTTCCAACTAACTTGTAGCTTTACTGATAAAACAATATAGTGTATTAACAAAAATATGTGAGAATTGGGTTTCAGAAAACATATTTATCTTATGGACATCAGTAAGTAAAGTGTTCTGATTTGCTTTTATCCTTTTAAAATATTTTTAATCACACAGAAATACAAAAAATGGACTTTAACAACTACTGAAATATATTTTAAAATATTTGTACCGTTTACTTAGTGTGAAATTAAAGACTTTAGGGTGCCAGGTTTTTCCTAACACACAACATTTAAATAACTCTTTGTACAGCAGGTCAGGATTACAAAATTCTTGACATCTACAGTCAGTATGAAAATTAATTGTAAGACAAACTGACTTTTGACCTCTGCTTCCCAACACAGAGCAAATGTTACAAGATAACAAGATTTAAATGTGTCTTATTTGCTCCTTCATTATCTGTTTGAACAGAACACCTGTTCTTTGTCAACAAGAAAGGACCAGTAGGTCCTAAAAAATAGATCTACCTGATAAAATATGACTTGCCACAGTGAGTTGGTGAGTAGATGTTTTTGAGACCTGCAGCAAAGTAGATTTAGAGCACTGAAATAGAGAACAATGGTATGGAATAATGAGAAGATATATATAGGTACAATAAACCATGTAGAGTAGGGTGAGTTTTTTTTAGTTTAAAAGCTTTAATGTCAATTTAAAACATAATAAACATAATCACAAGAAAAGAGATTTCAAGAAAATATACTACTTTAGAACACATTATTAATAATACTGAGAAAGTATTTTAGACTATGGAAAAAAACAAAATTAAAGTTAATGCATAATAACAACAAATGTCAAACTCATAAAAAGCTTTTTAACTTTTCTTTTTAAGGTACAAAGAAGGGGAGACAAGGACAAATAAAATAAAATGAGGTTCTAAAGCCTACAAACAGATGGTTGAGAGCCAGGAGTGGAATATCTAACTAGCTGGCTCCTGGACAATGTGGCACATGACAGACTTCTGAAAAAAAAAATCTTGGTTATAAAGAAAGGAGGCGTAAGGGCTATTTTTTTTAATTTGATCTTGCTATTTGACTGTATCAAGTTAGGTTTTCGTCTATGACAATTACAGTACTCTATACAGTGCCTGTCTCGTTGCTGAGATCTTACAGACTTTTAATTCAGTTTACTCAGAGAAAGCGTTGGATTTTGTGAGGTAGACTTTGGTTTTGCATTTTAGAGCTGGAAATGAACAGCAAGACCACTTTACAGCGACAAAACAAAATATTTAACTGTGTGGAGACTGCTGTGCTGATACAAAAGAGATGGTTTAATGAAACACGTCGCCTCTTGTGGTGGATACATATTGCACTTCCAAGTTTTCATTATGAAACAATGCTTAAAAGGTACTTTATTACCATTGTGATGAGAAGTCTTTCTTAATTTGTTTAATCATTTTGTGTTTATAGAAGGAATAGTTTTGGATTTGGCCTTTTCTGCAGGGTCATCCCCACACTTTTTGCCTTGACCCTCCTATATGCTGGACCTGTTTTTGTTGGCTTTTAGGACTCTGCACACTTTAACACTGCTAACCAATGACAAAGTGTGTATACTTTCTCCTTTAAATATGGTGACTTTGGCTTACACCTGATTGCCATATTTAATTTATTTATAAGATCCAAGTAAAGTGGTACTGCATGTACACAGGGCCTGTAAATTAAATGCTAATAGTGGGCCTGCAGCACTGATTGTAGCTTTTAAACATATCACAAATGAAGATTCCACAGCACTCAAATTAGAAGTCCGACAAGTCAAAATCCATAAGGTGAGGTTCATAGATAAAAAGTCCAGTATATGAATTTATTGAACAGCCAACACGTTTCATCACAATAAGTGACTTTTTCAAGGCTGTAAGTATGTAAAACCACATTAAAAAACAATCAGAAACGGGGATAATGCATATGATAACGTAGAACTTACTATAAAATATGATAGAGAGCTATATGATGCAATCTAAGTACCTGTGAGTAACGAAAAGGTGCAAGAAGTAAGTAAAGAAATAGTGGGTCATGATGCACTGGGTGGTAGGAAAGAAAAAGGTACAGTGACCACTATTATGCCATTTTGCAGGTTGTAATTCCTAACCAAACCTTGTAAACATAAGTAGAAGTTAGAGAACCCCACCATCATAAGGCTGTCAAACAAATTAAAAATCAAGTGAAGTAACTGAAATGGGGATTACATGACTCAAGTCCGAGACGTTAAAGTGAAAAAACACTAACCTAATAGTCAACTAAATGGCAAGGGCACAATGAAATAAATAAAAGATAACCTTAAACGAGGTCTGGGTAAAAGGAAATCATAATCAGTATAGAGTAGTTGAGAGTCCAAATAGAAGCTTAATATTAAATATATATCCTGTAAAAAGACCAACCTAAACTATGCCCATGCACAGAGGTAATATTCTCGTAACAGTGTGCACCCTGGATCTGGGGCTGAAGATCCTTTTGTGTTGAAAATACCTCAAGTGAGATGGCCAAACATGTTGAATACAAAATAGCAGATTTTGTATTAGCCAACCACGTTGTGGAGAAGAGGAAAAATTGAACTTACATAAAGTAACTAGTGAAGAAGATATTAGCATTCATGTGTTTCTTCCAACAGAAGCAGAGTCCGCAGGCCCAATAAATGCTTTGTTTGAGATAGAAGTTCCCAAATGGTTCCCCCCTATGCAAGTATAGATAAAACTACAGACTGTCTTTTCCTGATGTGGGTAGCTCAGTCAGTTTTCGGTGGATAATTGTGCTGCATCCATGTTGTGTTTTGGGCCGTTTCTTGTCGCGGGCACTGGGTGTACCCACACAAGTGAGGTACAGTTTTTATCAGGAGACTTGAGTGAATACTGAGTGGAAGGAAGTTTGTGGCTCCTCACAGATTCCAGAACTTCCATCACAGAAATGAGAGGAAAATGTGTTTCTAGTGAAAGTTGAAACATTGCAAGGAATTCTGGGTAAAGAAACGTGGCGAGAGCCATGCAAGTCTGCCCACCCTGGATAACCCCTAGGTTTCTAGTTTAAAAAATCTACAGATTGGGCCCTAGCTTAGTTGGCATCTAGGAAAACCCAGCCAAAATCTAGAGCTACCCACATCAGAAAAAGAGGGTCAGTTGTTGGTGGAAAAATGTGCTGCATCCATGTTGCGTTTTGGGCTATCTCCTGTTGTGGGCAGTAGGTCTACCTACACAAATGAGGTACAGTTTTTATGGGGAGACTTGAGTGGATGTTGGGTGGAAGGAAGTTTGTGCCTCCCTGCAGATTCCAGAACTTTCCATCACAGAAATGTGAGGAAAATGTATTTTGTTTAGTCAAAGTTTGAGGTTTGCAAGGGATTCTGGGTAGAAAAACGTGGTGAGAGCCATGCATGTCAGCCAATCCTGGCTACTTCTAGGCGTCTAGTTTTCAAAAATGTACAGGTGGACTAGGTTTTACCAGGTGTCTGCTGAGCTAGGTTCCAAAACCTTGAGCTCAACACATTGGAATAACAGGGTCAGTTTTTGGTGGAAAAATGAGATGCGTTCATGTTGCGCTTTAGGACTTTTTTTGCGGGCACTAGGCCTACCCACACAAGTAAGGTACCATTTTTTATCAGGAGACTTGTTGGACAATATAACAGTAGAACATTTTTTATTACCAATTAGATTGCATTGGAAGTGTGCCTGTAAGCCACTGTATAAGAAACATGACATTTTGAATAATACCCTCCAAATCATACACTAGTACGGTTTCCCAAAAATTCAGAGCTGTAGCAATAGCCACTGTTTCTAAACTCTATGGCCCTCATTATGACATTGACGGTCTTTCCCGAAGACCACTGTGGAGGTGGCTGCCAAAATACGGCAGTGGCGGCGGTAATCCGCCTGCCCAGTTACGAAACAAAAACAAAATCTCCAGAACTAAGCCACAAATCTGATACCATCAGGCCGAATGATGGCAGCAGAGAGTCAGTCCCACCACCCACACCGCCACGGCAGAAAAAGACCGCGCCCCCCAATACAACCCAAAAATCTGCACAGCAGTTATAGCGTGGCAGTAATTAATTGGCGGTCAGGACCGCAGCTGTCGAAATGGAACCTCCTATACAACACAACACCACATTGCCCAATTCGAATACCCCACACCTGAAACACATACACATGTCATACACCCAAACTATAAAACACACAACCTACAACAACTTGCTATGACAAACAACTGACATACATTGCAGGACCACGCTGAAGCTTGCACTACACACAGACATCAGACACCTGCACACCTCACACATCACACTTCACTCAAAATATTTTACGCACACACACACACACACATATCACTCTCACCATGTCCCGACGAAAGCTCCCCCGTTTCACTGATGATGAATTAAGGACCATAGTGGACGAAATCATCAACCGACTAGACCCACAGCTGCTCGGGTCACGAGTCCAGCAAACGTCAATGACAAAGAAGGTGGAGTTATAGCCGAGGATCATCGACAAGGTGAACTCAATGGGAAGCCACCCACGCACAAAGGAAGAGGTGGAATGGCCTAAGGGGGAGGTCCAGTACATGGAGTCCAGACACCAAATCGCGCTCATGAAGACTGGCAGTGGGCCCCCACCTCCTCCCCTGGAGATGACATCATGGTAGGAGAAGGTTTTGGCAATCCTGCACCCTGAGGGTCTCAGTGGAATCCCCAGAGGACTGGAAACTGGTAAGTCACCTATTATCCCCTTGTAGAAAGGGTACCTGTAATGCATGATTCCCCATCCCCTGCATGGCCACCCTACCTCACTAAGACCAATCCCAGAGTCTACACACCCAAATGCACCCAATGCATGTACAGCATGATGCATTACGACTCCCAAAATGCATCACTCTTTAGCCACCTAACAGCGCTTATTCCCCTTGTACGACTACACCTGAGTACTGATGCATGACACATAGCACTCACCTCGCAGCCCCTGGAAAGTAAATCAGGCAGATGCGAATAACAATCCCTATCATCCACAGGTGCCACTGAGAATATCGTCAGACAACCAGTGCCACGTACAGTCAGCCTTCCACCTGATGAAGACCCCAGTGATGACAGCGACACTGGATGTCTGTAACTGGAAGACCTACCTGGCCCATCCGGACTCTCTGGGCAGTCCACCTCCACCAACCTCAGCCAGGACACCTTAGAGCCCCCCACAACCTCTGCCACCACGAAACACCTGTCGTCCAACCCCCCCAAACCAGTGTCTCCAGGCCATGTCAATCCATAGTGTGCCCACCTGTACAGGGACCGGAGTCAGCACCCACCACACAAGACGATGAAGGTCCTGGTGTAAGTGGGAGTGGGCACACCATGCTGGAGACACAGGTAGAGGGGGCTAGGCTCAGTGGGAGGGCATCTAGGGGCCACAGGGCGTGGCAACCCAGAGAGCCACCTGCTCATGATGCCATAGCTGTTGAGACGGGGCCACTCACCTGAAAAGCAGGATGTCTGCAGGGGCGATGGTATGCCCCCCTCTGACCTCCTGGAACACCTCTCGACACTTCCTGCTGGACACAGAAACCCCGGCAGGTGTCCCAAAAGGAAAGGGGGAGTGGAAGAGAAAGAGACAAAACACTGCCACATCTTGCCGGTCCAGCCAGGCACCCTGTATCTTCGGGGGCAGGTCGTTGTTAACAGAGTGATAATAGAGTTAGTGCACTCAACTTCCTTGAAACGGAATCTCTCTTTCTGATATGGGCACAGGCGCAGTAGAAGAACACCGAGATGCTGCAGCACTTTTCTTGGATAATAATAACTGTTGGCACAATTACTAGTACTGCATTACCAAAAACCCAAACTGAGTACCATAACAATAAGTACTGCGACACTAGGGCTGGCTTCACAGAGATTCACTGTTGCACACTACAATTAGAACTGTGGTTGCACTTATCATGCACAAGAGAGACAAACAAGGGCATTAATTATATCACATATAACTTTCCTGCATTCATAGGGTTAAACTAAAATGAACAAAAACAGTTCAAGAAATACAAATGTCCACTGTAGGTTTAAACAGTTAGGGTGGCACAGTTTGGTTTGGTTTCACTGTGTGTGTGAAAAACCCTTCAAAAGCAAATTCCTCAAACCTGAAACACAGTCATGAATGACACAATTTAAATCAAAGAATTATGCTATTAGAGAAATAAAAGTCATGTAAATGCTGTTTTAAAATTGCACTGTCACTTTTTATAGTACTTGAGCTCAAGCAGATTTCCTGAAGCACATTTAGGCAAGTAACTACAATAACAATGTAGAATGTTCAGAAATGCATTTGTCTCTTCAAGATAAGCACTCTGCCAAAATCTGAGGTCTGAAATACACCAGCTTTTCTAGGAAAGCGCTACGCTCAAAGAACAAACTCCCTGGAGAATACTAGTCACTTAGCTGCAGTCTTTTCTGGAGTGCTGGAGGAATGCCTGGTGTCAGCTAGTACAGGAACGAAGAAAATAATTGCCTCAAAAGTCCTGAATATGAGGATGACAGCAGGGGCTGGACTGCCAAATCAGATGCTGAGATCAGGAAGCAAATCAAAGCCAAGCAGGGAGGCGTGCTTCACTCTGCTATTTATAGCCAATCAGGAAAGCAGTTGAGTTTCCAAATGTGGATGAGTCACCACACCCAATTAGAAGCATATGTCCACACCACACCCAATTAGAAGCACATTTCTAAACCTGCTCACATCAGCAAACATGCATTGGTAAAACAAGCATTGATAAAAACCAATTGTGTTAACACAGCACATTATGTTTACTTAGAAACATGAAGGTTTAAACAAGAACAGAGATATGATTTAACCCTAATCCCTGGGGATGCTGACAGATAACGCAGGAGGCACCTTGGGGATTCCTGACAATAGCGCACGTCATGGGAGCATACAACCTATTTCAGGACAAGATGGGCCCAATATTAGACCTGTTGGGGCAAACCCTGAGCCAGCAGAGGGAGTACCACCAGGAGGCCACGCAGGAGTGGCATGCCCTCAATGCTACTATGTCCTCCATGAAAGGCTTGATGCAAGAGCTAGTCACAGTCCTGCGTGAGTCCTCCACCACCACCAGGCCCCTTCCACTAGCCAACCTACTGACCAGCCCTCTACATCTACTGCAGCTAGTGGGATGGTGGCCATGCCTGAGGTCTCACAAAGCACTACTGAGCCACCCCCTGTTGCTGAGGGACCCCCACGTAAATGTGGTCGCGGAGCCAGACATCCTGCATGGACTGAAGCCAAGCCCAAACCCCCAGCCAGGAAATGAGCCACTCCAGAACTGTCTCCCTTATGTGCCACTGAGACAACTTGTTCACTCCCTGCTGCCATAACCCCATTTGCAATTGCCACTTGGATACTGGACCTGGTCTACCCATTGCTTGGCCTAACAGACTGATGTCTCCCCACACCATGGTCCCACTTCTTTGCACCCTATCCTTCCCTTTGTTATGCACAATAAATACACTTACACGCAAGTTATGATGTTGTGTTTACTCATTGGTGCAACAAATGTGTGACATGTCTCAGAAATTGAGTCGTAAAACACAGTGAAGATGTGTGTGTATCATCCTGTCATCTGGTTCCCTGCAGCAAAGTCAGTGTCCACACATCCCTGGGTCCTCAGGTAGGGAACAGTAGTGAAACATCATCCACAGCACATCTGCAAGTAATAGCACAGAATGTACATCACATATCAATTGCACTGTTGCCAACAGTATGTACCTGCACATCATGATGGTTAATCGATTTACAATGTAGGTTTACAAATTGATAGACAGTCCAATGCTATTGCACACATGACCACAACCCTGATCATGTAGTGTGAGACATAGTAATAGTTGCATCTAACAGTAATGAACTGAGTAATAGACACTCATTGTAGTTGTACTACACAGCTCACACCCTTGTATGCCAAGTATTTACAACAATTGAAGTCACAAGAAGCAGCATACAATGCCAATGAACATATGATACCAGAATTTAGGAGTCACAAATGTGTTAAGAAGATAGGATGTCTGAAGTATATGCAACACAGACAGATGAACTAGATAACATCACTATGGGACTGTTAACATACTTGTCAGACCACTCTTGCATACACACAACCCTAATCAGATCAACACCTACTCGTATCAGGAATGGATAAGGAAGTACACCCAACCGGCACTCCACCATGTGACAATTGAAATGTAGAGCAGTACCTACCAGAAGCTTAGCTGAAGTACTGCTGGATGACCTCTGTGCTTGTGCCTACATCTTCCTCTTTCCCATCTTCGCCAATGATATCGCCTCCCTCCTCTGCCACTGGATTTTCCCCTACTCCTACCTCATCCAGCAATGGGATATTCCTCCCTAGTGCCAGATTGTGGAGCATGCAGCAGGCCACCACAGTCTGGCACACTTTCTGTAGTGTATTCTGCAGATAACCCCCAGAGATGTGCAGAAATCTGAACCTTGCCTTCAACAGACCGACTGTCCTTTGGATCATCCTTCTTGTTCTCCCATGAGCCTCATTGTACTGTTCTTCAGCCCTAGTTCTTGGATTCCACACCAGTGTCACTAGTCAGGAGAGATTAAGACAACCTGAATTACCTGTGGATAGAGTAAACTAACATTCAGAATCCTGTATATTACATGCAGACAGAGTAGGAAGGCTGGGGTAACAGTAGTTACATATACACTCATCATACTCACCGATGAGGTAGGCCCTCACTCTTTGTAGAGGCGCCATCAACCATGGGACACTGCTATTCTGAGGATTCATGAATCATGGACAGATCCTGGAAACCTTGCAGTCACAACGGAGATATACAGGTCAGCCAAGCAGACCATCTGCACATTAATGGAGAGAAAGCTCTTATGGTTGTTGTACACTTGCTCATCAGCCCTGGGTGGGATTAATGCAGTGTGGGTACCATCTATGGCCCCAGTCACATGTGGGATATGTCCCATTGCATAGAAACCAGCCTTCACGCTGGCCAAATCAACATTATGAGGAAATTGAATGTAGCTGCCCATATCTTTGTCTGAGGCAGTCAAGACATTCCTCAACACATTGCTGAACATAGGTTGGGACATGCCTGTTGCCATTCCCACTATCCCCTGGAATGAGCCAGTGGGCAAGAAGCTGAGGACATATAACACCTGCATAGCTGGAGGAATGGATGTAGGTTGTCGAATGGCTGGCAGATCACACTTCAACTGGGTACACCACTCCCTGATTGTAGCACAATTCAGTCGATAGTGGCTGATGATGTGGCGTGCTTCCATCATTGCCAAGTGAAACAGGGGTCGATACACAGGTGCATGCCTCACCGTCCACAGTGGTCGGCATCTACACATGGCATACAATACAAGTGTGTCAAATATTACACTTCATGCATCCTACTACATGGTCACTGATGGAGAATCATGATCACATATGCTACCACTTGTTGCATGCAAAGCAGATTTCAAAGTGCTGAGCTGTTGCAATTCTCATGTTTATTGCACATACATCTTGGATTTACAATGGATGACATCAGTTAGCTGCTTGTCTGTCACTGCTAGTGTGCAGTCACCATCAATAATAACGTTTATTTCCTATCTGTCATGGTGTTAGATACTGAATTTGTGCACACTCCAAGTTAATACTGCCTGATTGTTATGTAGACAGTCTCAGGGCGTAACTCATCACATGACCTTGATGGAAATTAGAAGTAATGCTATTAAGTTATGCAATCGTAACAGTTGCACTGCAGAATGGCTGCTGCCTGTCCTGCATGCAGGGGACACATTTCAGTGAGCTCATTCCGCCGTTGTATGCTGTTGACTGACATTTTCTAAAGTGTATCTCACTTGACTGCTGACCTTCCAGCCTTCAAGACATCCAATGAGTTTGCTGATGTGTCGTGTTCCTGGGAGCTACAATGGCGCATGTTACAGGGAATAGGGCCCCTGCCTTCACATTGGAAGAACTGGAGAAACTTGTGAATGGGGTCCTACCCTTGTACATAAAGCTATATGGGGTTCCAGAGCAGCAGATAGGATGCATTATGGTAATTTTTGTTGCTACATGGGTATGTAAGTGTGTTTTGTATGTGTATGCTGGATGTTACAGTAGAGGATGTGACTGCTAGGAATGTTGTGGAAGTGTGAAGTTGTGTATGATGCTGATCTGTGTACTGTTAGTAGGCCTATGAATGTCGTAGGTTGAGTCTTCATTTATGTGCCTTTCCTTCTGTGTCTCCCATACAGGTCAGCGATCATAAAAAGAAAGGGAGGTGGAAAGCTATTGCCAAGGAAGTGCAGACACTGGGGGTCCATATCTGGCAGATCACCCACTGCAGGAAGCAGTGTAAGGACCCTAGACACTGGGCCCGGAAGACCGCAGAGGCCCAGTTAGGGACTGCCTCCCAACAAGGAAGGGGGTGCCTGTCGAACCCTGACCCTCCTGATGGCCTGCATAGTGGTGGTGGCCTACCCAGAGTTGGATAAACGCTTGAGAGCAACACAGCAGCCACAAAGGGGAGAGTGACAGAATGCATTTCCTGCACAATTTCCTTTAGACTGGATAGGTTGTGTTAGGCATGGGATCAATGATGCCTCCTTCGCCGCAGGCACCTCTGCCCCTACCCCAGTCAGCCCTGCTGCCCTCAGTGCTGAGGCTATTGACCTCCTGAGGTCCATCTCTGTAGGGCAGTCAACCATTGTGAATGCCATGCAGGGCCTGGCATCCCAGATGCAGTAGACATGTCTACCTGGAGGGCATTTACGGTGCCTTGACTGGCCAACAGAGATCATTTTAGGCTCTGGCCTCTTCATTGGCGGCAACCGTGTCCCTAGTACTTCAGCCCTCCCTCCTGCTACCTGTGCCCCATCCCAAAGCCCTCTTCTCTATCCCAGCCAAGCCACACATTCAGACAAGCAGTCTATATCTTGTGCTCATATATAAGTTTCCCTGATACCTGTTTTTCACTCTGCCTATTTCGCTATAAGAATTGATCTATACTTGGTTCTCAATGAAAAACCATTGTACAGTGCCGCTCAGTTGTTTGCTTCCGTGGTAACTTGGGTTCTTGGAGAACCTGGAAACCCAATATATGCCCGCAATCAGAAGGGCATAGCGGACGTAATGGTATAATACGTTTGTTAATTTTCCATTGTGACAAAAAGTTACAGACGAAAATAATGTCACAACAGCCTGTTCATTCCTACTCATTTTCAATATTTATTTGTTTCAACAGTTATTTTCCTTGGGAAAACCTTAAAAGATCTACACATATGACCCCTTGCTGAATTTGGAATGTTGTCTACTTTTCAGAAATGTATAGCTGTTCTGGATCACCCATGGATTTCACACTGGTTTTCACCACAAATTGGAAGTAGGTTGAAAGCACAACAAAAGGGAAAATAAGCTACCTCTTAGAAAAATGATAAAACTCTAGTACAAAATTATGTTTTTCAAGTTAGCTCTGCATGTTTCTGAAAGCTGGGAAGATGGTGACTTTAGTACATCAACCCGTTTGTGGTTGCCATTTTTTGGGGGAAAAACTAGACAGTTTAACTGGAGTACCTTCTCCCTATTTTTCTTCAGGGAGATCCACAAACCCTGGGTACTTTTAGAATCCCCTGGATGTTGGAAAGCAAGGATACAAAGTTGGCATGGATAGCTTATGTGGACAAAAAGTTATGGAGGCCGAGGTGCACACTACCTCAAATAACCAAAAAAAGGCTCAGCACCTTTTCACTGCTGGGGTAAAAGCAGCAAAAGTGTAAAACATGTGTAACATGGGGAGTTAGTTCAATTAAGGTTTGTTATCATATTATGTTTTAATAAGATACTAAATTGGCCTCATGATTGGAGATGTTTTTTCCTTTATCGCACTTGAACCTTTTCCGAAGGTAAATGATAGTTGAGAGTAAGGAAAAGGACAGAATTTTCACAAAGAAGCATTGAGAAAGCTAATACTTCAAACCTTTTTGCTTTGACAATCAGGACTTATTGGCCATGCTTTTGCTTTGTACCAATGATGTTCAGCACTGGAAGAAAGAACATAAATAAACGACCACTGCTGATGCTGAGTGTCATTCTTTTAAAAAAAGTGATGATGTATACACGTACGTTTTTCATGAAGCATCAGCCATTTTGTTTTCTTTTTAATTTACCATGCCAAGATGGCAGATGATAATCTTGGAGCAGTAAAATAAATGTATAAACCCCTTGACAGCCAAGGACGTAAAGGTTACGTCCTTGGCCGCGGCGCTGAGGCCCCGCGGACGTAACAGTTACGTCCTTGGACTGGCACACGGGGGATCGCTAGCGCTCCCCCTGTGACCCTCGCCTTGGCGCCTCCACTGCAGGGATGGAAGGGGAATCGCTTACCCTTCCACCACCGCCCCCTCTGTGGCGTCTGATGATGTCAGCTCACGATTGCGTGCTGACCTGATCAGAGACCTGCCCCTCCGCGTTGGAAGCTCAGCTTCCAGCGCGGATTGGAGGAGAAATGCTTATGCATTTCTCCTCTGATCACGTGTAGGGACCAAGAAAGGCATCTAAGGAAAGGAAGGGCCTTTCCTTTCCTTCGATGTCTTTCTCAGCATTTCTGCTGCCCGATCGCGGCGCGATCAGGCAGCAGAAATGCCCAATAGACACCAGGGATTTTGTTTTGTTTTGTTTTCTTGAATAAGGGGAGCGGCCCCTTGGGCAAGGGCCGTTCCCCAGGGGGCCATATTTTTTTAGGCCATTTCTGCCCGCCCCTGGGGGAAGATCAGCCTAATATAATTAGGCCGATCTTCCCCCGGGGGTGGCAGAAACCCCCTTGACACCCGGGCTAATTTTTTGTTTGTTTATTTTTTCTTTTTAATATTTTGGCCCAGGGGCAAAATTACTTTTAGGCCATTTCTGCCCCCCTTGGAGGCAGATCAGCCTATTTTCATTAGGTCAAACTGCCCCACTAGAAACCACTAGACACCATGGATTTAAAAAAAACGAATTATTATTGAATAAGGGGAGCGGCCCCTTTGGCAAGGGCTGCTCCCCGGGAGGAGGAGGGGGGATATTTTTAGGCCTTTTTTGCCACCCCGGGGGCAGATAGGCCTATTATAATTAGGCCTTTTCTGTCCCCGAGGGGGTGGGGAGTGGGTGGTACCCGTAGACTCCAGGGACATTTTTTTTAATGTTTACTCTTGTTTTTTATATATATGGGGAGCGACCCCTTAGACAAGGGTCACTCCCCTGAGGGGCAAATTGTATTTAGCCCATTTCTGACCCCCTTGGTGGCAGAAAAGCCTATTTTTATTAGGCCAATCTACCCCCAAGGGGGGGCAGAAACCACTAGACACCAGGGATTTGTTTTTTTACAGTTTCACATGAGGGGAGCGACCCCTTAGGCAAGGGTCGCTCCCCTGGGGGGTGGGGGGGCAACTTTGGTGTAGGCCATTTCTGCCCCCCTTGGGTGCAGATTGGCCTATTGTAATCAGGCTGATCTGCCCCCAAGAGGGACAGAAAACCCTAGACACCAGGAATTTTTTTTGTTTTGTTTATTTTATGTTTTTAGATGTAGGGAGCGACCCCTTAGGCAAGGGTCGCTCCCCTGGGGGGCAAATTGTCTTTAGGCTATTTCTTCTTCCCTTGGGGGCAGGTCAGCCTATTTTTGTTAGGCCAATCTGCCCTTAAGGGGGCAGAAACCACTAGACACCAGGAACTTTTATTTTGTTGCGTCAATTTCATGCAAGGGAAGCGACCCCTTAGGCAAGGGTCGTTCCCCTGGGGGGCAAATTTATTTTAGGCTATTTCTGCCCCCTGGGAGCAGATCAGCGTATTTTTTAGGCTGATCTGCCTGCAAGGGGGGCAGAAACCACTAGGTACCAGGGATTTTTTTTCTGTGACAATTTCACGCAAGGGGCGCAACCCCTTAGGCAAGGATCACTCCCCGGGGGGGGGGGGGGGGGATTTATTTTAGGCCATTTCTGCTCCTCGTGGGGGCAGATCAGCCTATTTCAATTAGGCTGATCTGCCCCTGGGGGGGGCAGAAACCACGTAGGCACCAAGGATTGGTGTGTGTGTATGTGTATGTTTTGCTTAGGAGAGGCAGCCCCTTGGACAAGGGTCGCTCCCCATGGGGGCACATTACTTTTGGCGCCTTCGGCCTATTTTTGGAAGGCCCATCTGCCCCCAAGGGGGGCAGAAAGCCCACCAGAGACCAGGGAAGATTTTTTTCCAAAAAAGAGGGTGGGGGTATGGCCATACCCCCACCGCAAATAAATGGGACCAAAGTTGTTCTGCCCGCTAGTGGGTGGATGGGACAATTACCCCTGATCCACACCCTGGGGGTGGGGGGGCAGAACGTCTACTAGATGCCAAGGAATTTTTTAAAAAAATAGTGGGGTGGTGGCTACCAACCAGTATGGGCCTGGTTATGCTCCCACCCCAACTGAAGGGGATAACAGTCTTTCAGCTCTCCCCCACACACTAAAACATCTTATCCTGTGGTAAGCAAGAGGAAATTTGGGGCCAGATGTATCAAAGGGTTTTACCCATTCTGTGTCAATGGGAAAATGTGCTCATACATATGGCCCTTGATTATTTTGGGTTTTGGTTTTACATTTGGGCCAGTTGGAATGGTGAGGGCTGCACTTTTTGGACTTTGGGACGCTCCCATGTTGAAAAATCCACAAGACCTAGACACATCTGAAAACTAAAATCTGGGTGGTTCCAGGGTGGTGTGCTTCACATGCACCCCGCACCATTTTTTACCCACAATGCCCTGCAAACCTCCAACTTTGCTAGAAATCATACATTTTCCCACATTATTCAGATGGAACCTTCCGGAATCTGCAGGAATCCACATAATTCCTACCACCCAGCATTGTCTCATCTCTACCGATGATAAATCTGCTGCACTTGTCAGCCAAAATTTTTTTTTTTTTCAAACTGCCCTTTTGGACCCGCTTTGGTTCCCCCTCAATTTTGCCATGTTTTTGGCTCTTCCCTGTCACAGGCACTTGGCCCACTTACACAACTGAGGTATTATTTTTACCAGGAGTCTGAGGGGAATATTGGGTAGTAGGAAATTTACCCCAGTGCGGTGCTCCAACACAGAAATGTGGAAAAATTTGATTTTTTAGCTAAATTTGAGGTTTTCTTAGGATTCTGGGTAAGAAAACATTGGTGGATCCACACAAGTCGCACCTCCCTGGACTTCCTTGGGTGTCTAGTTTTCAGAAGTGTCTGGGTTTGGTAGGTTTCCTTAGATGGCTGCTGAGCCTAGGATCAAAAACGCAGGTGCCTCCCCCCCCACGCTACCCTCCCCAACCCCACAAAAACAGGTAGTTTTGTATTTGATCATTTTGATGTATCCAGATAGTGTTTTGGGGCATTTCCTTTCACGGGCACTAGGCCTACCTACAAAATGCACTGGTTTGGTAGGCTTCCCTAGATGCCGGCTGAGCTAGAGGCCAAAACCCACAGCTTGGCACTTTGCAAAAAATAGCTCTGTTTTCTTTGGGAAAATGTGATGTGTCCACGTGGTGTTTTGGGGCATTTCCTTTCGCGGGCACTAGGCCTAACAACACAAGTGAGGTACCATTTTTATTGGGATACTTGGGGGAATGCTGTGTGGAAGGAAATATGTGGCTCCTCTCGGATTCCAGAACTTTCTGTCACCGAAATGTGAGGAAAAAATGTTTTTTTGGCCACATTGTGAGGTTTGCAAAGGATTCTGGGTAACAGAACCTGGTGAGAGCCCCACAAGTCACCCCATCTTGGATTCCCCTTGGTGTCTGGTTTTCAGAAATGCACAGGTTTGGTAGGTTTCCCTAGGTGGTGGCTGAGCAAGAGGCCAAAATCCACAGCTAGGCACTTTGCAAAAAACAGGTCTATTTTCTATGGGAAAATGTGATGTGTCCACGTTGTGTTTTGGGGCATTTCCTGTAGCGGGCGCAAAGCCTGCCCCCACAAATAAGGTACCATTTTTAACGGGAGACTTGGGGGAACACTGGGTGGAAGGAAATTTGTGGCTCCTCTCAGATTTCAGAACTTTCTGTCACCGAAATATGAGGAAAAAGTGGTTTTTTTGGCCAAATTTTGAGGTTTGCAAAGGATTCTGGGTAACAGAACACACCAGATTTCAATGTAAAAATGTGATGTGTCCCTGTTGCATTTCCTGTTGCAAGCATTATGCCTACCCACGCAAGTGAGGTACCATTTTTATCGGGGGACTTCGGGGTACACAGGATAGCAAAACAAGTGTTTTTGCCCCTTGTCTTTCTCTACATTTTTCCTTCCAAATGTAAGACAGTGTGTAAAAAAGACATCTGTTTGAGAAATGCCCTGTAATTCACATGACCCCGGAATTCAGAGATGTGCAAATAACCACTGCTTCTCACCACTTTATCTTGTGCCCATTTTGGAAATACAAAGGTTTTCTTGATACCTATTTTTCATTCTTTATATTTCAGCAAATGAACTGCTGTATACCCGGTATAGAATGAAAACCCATTACAAGATGCTCATTTATTGGCTCTGGTTACCTAGGGTTCTTGATGAACCTACAAGCCCTATATATCTCTGCAACCAGAAGAGTCCAGCAGACGTAACGGTATATTGCTTTAAAAAATCTGACATTGCAGGAAAAAAATACAGCAAACAATGGAGAAAATGGCAGTTTTTTACTTCAATTTCAATATTTTTTTATTTCAGCAGTTATTTTCTGTAGGAAACCCTTGTAGGATCTACACAAATTACCCTTTGCTGAATTCAGAATTGTATCTTCTTTTCAGAATTGTTTAGCTTTCTGGGATTCAGCATTGGTCTCACATCCATTTCTGTCACTAACTGGAAGGAGGCTGAAAGCAAAAAAAATAGTTAAAAAATGGGGTATGTCGCAGTAAAATGCCAAAATTATGCTGAAAAATGTATTTTTGTGATTCAAGTCTGCCTGTTCCTTAAAGCTGGGAAGCTAGTGATTTTAGCACCGCAAACCCTTTGTTGATGCCGTTTTCATAGAAAAAAAACACAAGCCTTCTTCTGCAGCCCTTTTTCCCCATTGTTTTTTTTTTTTTAGAAAAACAAAATTGTTGCTGTATTTTGGCTAATTTCTTGGTCTCCTTCAGGGGAACCCACAAAGTCTGGGTACCGCTAGAATCCCTAGGATGTTGGAAAAAAGGGTGAAAATTTGGCTTGGGTAGCTTATGTAGACAAAAAGTTATGAGGGATTATGCACGAACTGCCCCAAACAGCCAAAAAAAGGCTTGGCACCTGAGGGGGAAAAAGACCTGGCAGTGAAGGGATTAAAACTTCAGTCGTCCCAGGCATGAACATTCACAGCTTCACAAATATGTTCAGCTCACAGCAGTATGATTCCAACTGGAATACAACCTAGACCACTTACTATAACTCAGCAATATTATATATTATCCCATTGATTCCTCAAAACCCGTACAGATGCTAAGAGGTAGAAAAGGATAGCAGAAAGACAAAGAAAATTCAAACATCACAAAAGATTCTGAGTGGGTCTGCACCCTCCCCTCCAGAAAAGTTTGTGCCGCTGACAGACAAACCCAACAACTTGCCTCCGGTGTGGACCTCTCACAGCCATCATTACTCTATACCTATGTTGACAATCAGCCTTGAGATGGTCCTGGCCTGTTGAGGAAGACCTTTGATGATTCTGCTTGGGTTGACCGGTCCACTGTGGTTGCAAGGCCCGTGTTCGGTATCTCCTGTTTTATAGTAATAAAGACTTTCTTTCTTACCAAAAATTGAGGGCTCAGATCAGGAAAGACATCCAGCTCTGAAAGCAGTCCGAGCACACAGTGTCCACCGTTGTCATCCTTCACAGTTGCCCGTATGTTCAGATTACCCGTCTGTTCCTGCCATTACATTGCAGTTCAGACTGGTCCATGGCTACCACAGACATCTTAGTTTTTTCATGAAAAGAATTGTGCTCGCAAATATTTTATATAATTAAAAGATACCATGACGGGTGTAGTGCACCTTAGTAGGTTTAGCCACTCTGTCTCATTGGGCCTGATTCGGTAGTCTTGGAAAGGCAAGGGATTGCTCCCTTAAAGCTGCTTTTATGCTTGGAAGAAATGTCCAACTATATTGAGGTGCACAAAGTACCCGGAGTCCTGCTGGAAATCTATCCAAGTTCTTGAGTTTCAGTGCGTAACATGCATTTTTGTAGGAATTCCAGCAATCTCAGTCAGGGTGAACCACAAAATAGTCACTTAATTAACCTCTGACAGAATTGCACAAAAACAGGCAGGCTTAACATAGAGGCAATGATTCAAGTATTTGACACCAAAACAACAAAAATCCTATGTGTATAACCTGATTTATGAATTGTTAAAGTTTAAAGTGTGAAATAGAGCCTAAAAAAATCAAAGCACCAACCACTGAAACCTAGTCACTCAAGGCTGGGTCAAGGTCGAAAGTTATGGCTGACCGCGATAGTCGTGATTCAGATACACAAACTGAATCAAGCCTGGTCTTGCGTACCCTCAGACCTAGAAGAGTTTTTGAAGAAAAATGTCTGGGAAGGTAAGGTTCAGCGTGGCAAGGCAGCCTGTTGTGTCTGAGGATGAGGTGTCTTCTTGGAGATGCTAGTCAAAATCGCAGTGAAGATTTCTAAGTTCGGACTTAGTGTCTTTTGTGAAAATCGAATATCTTTAGCCGGACGAACACAGCAGACTGTAGCCAGCGAGGAGTCCATAAGGCTTGCTACCCCTTCTGCATGGAGCTGCTGAATATGATTTGCTGCTGGAGAGAGGAACACAGCAGGAGCAACCATGAAGTAAGCAAACCTACAATGTTTCTTGGGCCAATCGGAGAGAAAATAGGTCCTGGTCTCCTCTCAGTTCTCAGAGCACTTTGTAGCAGAAACGTTTATGTCCTAGGTTTTGGATTTGGGCTGTCTTGGCACCTTCAGCACCACTTCCAAGGGTGAAGGACTAAGGGGCCACCACTTGGAGGGTCAGTACTCACTCAGGCGTGGTTTAGGAGTAGGTTCAAGATGATTGGAGCCTTTTCTGTTCCTGAGGTTCTAATCCGGGGGCCAGCCACCTACCCCTTGGAGTCACTCTGGACGTTTTGGGTTAAGCAGGAAAGCGGGTCTCAGGCAGCAGGGCATTCTTCTGGGAGTACATGGCTTTGCTTCAAGCAGCAGGACAGTCCTCTTGGATCAGAAGGGGACACTTCTGAAGCACACAGCAGGTCAGAGGAGCAGGGCAGTCCTCTTGGAGCTGCAGGGCAAACCTTTGAAGTACACAGCAGGTCAGAGGCAGCACTGATTTCCTCTGAGAGTCTTCCCACAGGTTCTGAAGTCAACAGAAAATGATTCTGAAATCCCTATTTTTATATGTTGTGCCTATTTTGAAGCAGAAGAAACTTTTGGAGTTTTCCTCCCCACAGTAATGTCCCACATTTTGTGCTTCTCTTCCCTGGTCCCAATCTGTCTACAGTTACAATAGGTTGTTGTGCAGTTATTTGTGTGTGAGCTGAGGCAGTATCTTTGAAGTGGAAGTAGGGCTGTGCACAGCTCCTCCCCGCACACCACCCTGCCTTGGATGGCCCGTCCTGCCAATAGCCAATCCCTTTATTGTATTGTCTGAGAGAAATACACAAAGGCCAGTTGCCAACTATACCTAGTCATGTGGCCCAGAAAACAGGCTGCAGGCACCAAATGGTTAAGACGAGAAAATGCCTTTTTTTTCTTCTAAAAGTGGCATTTTCAGAATTGTGACTTGAAATCTGACTTTACCACTGAAGAGGATTTTAAATTGCAATTCCTTAGAAACTAAACATGATTTTCTTACCTGCTCACAAACAACAATTCACACTTACTAAGTGTAATAAAGCACCCAGTGTTATCCTATTGGAGAGGTAGGCCTCACAGTAGTGAAAAATGAATTTGAGTTTGTCACTACCAGGACATTTACAACTTAAACATTGTAGGAATGTACCCCTTTTTGACATGGTCACCCCCACTTTTTGTCTGGTACATGATGCAGTTTTGATTGAAAGTGCACTGGGTTTCTCCTAACCAGGTCCCCAGTGCCAGATCTCTTTTTCTAAAACTGTTCAATTGTTCCCCAGTTGACACTATATTTGACCCCATCGTAAGTCCCTGATAAGTGGTACCCCTGGTACCTAGGATTACCTGCGACTCTTCATTCTAAGTCTGGGAACTTGAAGGAAGCCCATCGCCCTTGGAATGCAGATCTGGCTTCCCTCACAAGGGAGATGCTTACCCCCTGCCCCATGTCCCATTTGGCACCTGGAGAGGCAGAAAATTTAGAATTCAGAGAGGTGTGTCCATCCCTCCTGTCAGTCCCACCCTAAGGTGAGCTGCCTGATGTGGACACCACGTTTCAGGATCTGCCGTCTTGGTGTTGGCAGATTTAAGAATTCTTGGACAGGGTTATGCCCACTTCACACATGAAGTGGTCATACACTGGGTGTAGTGACGCCAAGGGTAAGTAGCCCATTGGCTACTACCCTATACCCCCCAAAATTCATCTAAATTCAGTATTTAGGGACGCCCTTGGCACCAGAAAAGCAGATTCCTGCTGACCTACAAAGAAAAAGGACACTCGAGCAGCAAAAGCAAAGTCTAAGGAAGAAGCACCTAATTTGGCCCGAGTCCTGCCAGCCTGTCTGCTATTCCTGCCAATTTGCAGCAAAGTCGACTCCTCCTACATGCTACTATATCTTCCAAAGCCTGGGAGACCTGCCTATCTTTAACAAAGACCCAGGAACTTTGCATTTTGCAGGCATCCCAAGACAAACAGCGGGGACTCCGGACAGCCTAAAACCCGACACCTGAAAACACCACTGCACCTGTGTTGCACAGACTGTGTTGAAGTGGACCAATGGTGCCAGCATAGTCCCCCAACCCTCCAGAGGCAAGGCCTACCTTAGACTTGCCCACTGTGGACTCACTGATGCCACCTGCAGCTTCTGCATGCAGCCCCCATCAACCATAAGTGCTCTGGTGGAGAAAACTCAATTCCTCAGGACATCCCCCCCTACCTGTCGCCCCTGGAGCGTGGAGAAGAGGACCCGAGGTGTCCCCACTTCTCCGGACACTGTAAGATTGGAACCGACTGTTGGTTCCCGCTGACTGGCTCCCCAGTCCTCATCTGCTGTATCTTTGCAACCGGACCAATTCCCACTGGCTAACTTTGGACCGGCAGTGCTGTACAACACCTTTTCACCTGGATGTCCCAGTGCCACCCGGTATGACCTGTTAGTGTGGTCCCGACCCTTGCCCAATACTCCTCTTAAGCAGAGGAGATTGGCCCCATAAGTTGCTATACTATACCTGAATGCAGTACTTGTTGTACCCGTCATAGGATAACATTGCCGCATCTGACAAATGCACTGATTATCGACTTTCCAAAGCTGAAAAGATTCTCCCTGCAAAAAAGTACTTACCTGATCATAATGATTCTTGTCCAAAACATACATAAAAATGCTTGCTATTTTTGTAAATTGGTGTAGATCTCCTTCGTGATTCGTGTGTCTCATTTATTGACCGTGTGTGTAGTTGCATATGTCTTGCACTCCTCTCTGATAAGCCTAAGGCTGCTTGACCACACTATCCCCTTAAAGGATGCCTTGGGTTTGCTAGAGCAAGCCTCTATCCACTAGTAAGGGAAGCCCTGGACTCTTTGCACGATTTATCTCATTTTGATATATCATATACAGAGTCTGCTTCCTACAAACATACATGTTCAACATTTTAAATACATGCACCGTGCCCTGTGGACTGTTCAGGGCCTACACTACGGATGACTTACATGCATTAGAAAGGGAGTCTTCGACCGCCCAAAGAGTTATTTTGGCAAGTCAAACTGGCAGTGTAAAGCAGCACAGAGACTGCAGTGGCAGACCTGAGACATGTTAAAAAATGGTACTTAAGTGGGTGGCACAATAAGTTCTGCAGCCCAATAGTAGCCTTAGTTTACATGTAATGGACACATGCAGTACCTCTTTCCTAGGAACTTATAAGTAAATTAAATGTGCCAATGAGGTGTAAACCCGTGTTACCATGTTTTAGAGAGTGAGCACAATCACTTTAGCACTGGTTATCAGTGGTAAGGTTCACCAAATCGTAAGGCCAACAAAAACAAATTCAGGAAAACCAGAGAGGAGACTGTAATGTCTATCCTCAAATGGAGTGTAGATGGACTTTTAGATCTAGAATTGATTAAAATAGCAGAAGTAATTTTGATAAGTCCTATTACCCAAACCATATTTCCTTTGAGTGGCATTGCTTCCTTTTCAATGCAATTCATCAAACATAAAGTGAAGTACTACTGGGATTTTAATTTGCATGTGATCCTGGAAGGAAGATCGATTTTGTAAATATATTGCGCACTGGATAAGGGTAGGGCAGTGTGAGCTAGTAATATAGTTCAGTAACCACACATTTCTCATAAAGCCATGAGAAACGTCTTTCTAAAGGTATATCTGATTTCCTTTCAGCGTTCAGCATTTAGATAATAATGGACCAACAACTACAACTAGCCAGTCACTGTTACCATGTCTGGGATTGATTTTTTTTTCACCTTGGGCACTGCATAACAAAGTCCATGTGGAATATGGGCACTCATTGAATATGCATTCTAAAGTATGCTATGATTTCAGCAACTAGATCTGTGGAAAAAGTTCATACATTAATTCTAAACTAACAATGTAATGAAAATCCAGTATCTAGGCACTTTGGGCCATTTCACAAAGACACCTGCACACCCAAGTTGAAATGAGACCACTAAATGACAAATAGGGTAGAGAATCAGATCAAGTACAAGGTATCCTCAGGAAGGGTGGTGTGGGCTAGAAGGCCCAACTTGCTAGTACATAACAGCAACACTGAATACATTCTTGTCCAGGCAGTGCATTTTCTTTTCAAAAGGAAATGTACATAAACTACAACCACTACTAAATATAATGCATTGAGTTACAAATATGTACAATTGAGTAGATGGAAATACCTGTGGTGAGAGCCTCATATCATGTTCCATCCCTAGTCGGTCTAGAATCCTATAACAAAAATACCACCATCCCAATCTAGATTAAGTTTCACTATATAGTGTCATTTTTAATAAGGCTGGCCTGCTGGCTTTGTTACAGTGTCACTACTTTAGTAAAAGCAGAGAATATGTTATTCATAACCATCACAACACCATTGAAATCAGTAAGGACAGTACCCGTATGCAATACATGTTATAACCCGCCATTAAAGTAAGTGGAGGTAGTACCAACATTCAGTAGCATTCATTATACTGTAAAACTTTGCATTTTATACCATTACAATTCCTAGAAAGCATTACATTTAATAACAAGTGTCCCAGAGTCTTTCCTTTACTTTTGCCCTGCTGCGACTGCTGCTTTAGGACCAACTGACAGGGATTATTACACTCCAGAGCCTGAGCAAGAGCTCCCACTCCAGGAGTGCTTGAAATCAATACCAAGATCTCCCAGTGTCATGAAAGCAATATACGGCAACATCACCCAGAACTAGTGGGGGGACTCTTGGGAGTGCTGCTGCGCTCCTAGTAGCTCCATAACATTTTAGAGACCGAGGAGACCCATTGATGGTGTCTCTGCCCTTCCTGGGACAGCATGAGCAAATACATGAACATTAGTGAGCCCTCACAGGGGCTTGTAGGGGGATCCTCAGCTTAATGAGCAGCTTTGCCATCTCTTTGTTTTGACTTTGGAGCGGTCTTACACCCAATTTCTTTGTTAGTTTATGAGTGCTTTGTGGGTACCACACATGCAGGTTGTTCTCAGTGGGGCTGCATGGGAAAGGGGGCATGCTTGGCTGATTCAGCAAGAGAGCCAGCAACACTTTTTGGTGCTTCTGCATTGGGCGAGGAGCAAACAGTCTCTCTTCGTCTCCCACCCAGAAGTGGGAGCAGCTTTGTCTTCTTCCTGTGCTGGCTGTGGGACGGAGGAAGTCTACCTGTGTGCCCTTCCTCCCCACCCCCCACCTCATACACAGGCAAGGGTAGTGGGCCACACACCTAGCTGTGCTTTCTTCTGTCCCAGAGGATGGTATTTCCTGGGACTCAGTGGATTGCATCATGCCCCAGGGGATGGGATCCCAGGGGCCATGAGAGATGTTGAGAAGGGGGTACCACACATAACCCTTCCCCATCCACATTTAATTAGATGAAGATGCACTGACTCCCTGAGTGCTTGACCCTAGTACTCAGATTAGTTGATAGTTACTGCATTCTCCTTTCCCAGTTACTCCCCTGGTGGACTAAACATTAGCTGAGGATTTTGTAGGGCCAGTTTGTACAATTTTGGACTCAATTTGCTCCTAGTGGCTATCCATATCCACCAGGAGCATTTACATCAGACCATAGGGCCTTTAAAGGGGCGCTTTTCACCTGGAGCTTGATATTTTCTGCTCTCTGTGGCAGACCTGTTATCTTCCTTGGCTCATGGTACTCTCAGCTGTTTGGAGGTGGGGCGTCTTCTATAGCCTCTCCAAAGCCAGCAAACTGGACAAACTCTCTGTTGCACTCCCCAGGCCCAACAACCTCCTGTCTTTTTGAAGGGCGCCTGTGTGTCATTGGGAGTCACGGGCCTCTCTAAAGACTTTCCAAGGGAACCATCCTGGGTTCCGACCAAAATTTCAAGAGGTAGCCCCTGCTGTGTTTGTCTTTAGAGCCCTGGCTTTCCTCCTTTGTTTCCGTAGGCTTTGGTTTTCCCCGCTCAGGTGCATTGTGAGGAGTTAATTAGCAGATGCACATTTCCTCCCATCCTCTCCCTTTCCCAGGAACTAGATAAACCTTTGTTAATTGCTCTATTGCATGGGTATTCGCAAACATTTATTTGTGGGCAAAAAGTACAGTCTTTGGCATGACTAAGCATTAAAGGGCCATTTGCCAATCGAGTGGAGTGCAATACAACAAACACACAAAGACTGGCTTCAAAGTATGCATATTAGGAGTCATGAGTACATGCCTCTTTTTTTTTATTTTATTTTTTTCTAAGTTTTTATTGAGAATTAGGAAGAAATATAAAACGATATGAGATACTGTACGCTGTACAGGACAACTTCCATTTGGGTTTGACATAGGTTAACTTCTCAATTGACATGTCCATTGTTTTAGCAGAGATATAGCATGTACATTGAATATAATGTGTCTCAAAATACAGAACATAAAGCATAGAATAAAGTAAAATAGAATGAAGGGACGTGTAGGGAGGGGAAAAGGTAGGGATACAATAAAATCAAATCAAAAAGGGGGGTAGTGAGAAGGTGGGATAGAGGGTGGATGGTAGGACGCGGGGGGAGGGAGGGGAGAGAAGTAGGAAGGGGGGAGGGGTCCATTGAACAGAGAAGGACATATACAGCAGAAAGACATAGAGAATGTAATACTAGGTTCCGTTGATTTCTGTTGCGGTGTCGGCTGCCATAGAGACTATTATATCGATGTAGGCATAGTTATTTATGGTGTGGAGAAAAAGAAAAATAGAGCTCGAAGTGGAGAAATAGAGCAATGATTGAGGAGATGATCGAACCAAGCCTACCCGTGTGCCTTCAAATCGTGCAAAGTACGAGTGTGCTTGTGTATTGATCCTATCGGACGATATTAGTATATCTGCAAACGGGTTAAGTGTGGGAAGGGGAGGAGCTTGGGGAGAGGGGGAAGGGGAGGGGACAGGGGCTCAGCAGTTCTAAGGGAAAAGAGGGGGCAAGAGGGGAATGAGGGGAAAGGGGCATAAATTAAATATGTTGGCCTCCGTCAGCTGTCCACCACTCCTCCGTATTCCTGGATGGGATGGGGGGGGGATGGAGGCAGCACCGGCAGTGAGAACCTCTATGATCCTGATAGAAAGGGATTCCAGACTTCCATGAATAGTGCCGCTTGATCTTGCAGGTTGTAGATTACACGTTCATGCATGGCAGTTTGTATCATAGCCGTCATCCATTCTGCCGGTGTGGGGGCAGCACTTGATCTCCAATGTCGAAGTATACAGATCTTGGCTGTGGCCAGCGCAGTGTGCAGTAATCTTTGCCGTGGGCGTGATATAGGAGGATAAGGGCGCATGTCGTGGAGGAGGATAAGCGATGATGGAAACTGGTGTGGTATTTGAAGGGTATCCTGTAGAGTATGGCGCACTGTATCCCACAGGGGTTGCGTCGAGGGGCAGAGACATAATATGTGCACTAGGTCGCATTGTAGGTCCGTACATCTCCAACAGCTTGCCTGTGGTATTAGGCCTGCCCTGCATAGCCTCATAGGGGTCCAGTACCAGTCCTGTAGGATCTTGAAGAGGCAGAACTTCAGCCGGGCTTCTCGTACGCCTCTATCAAGTGATTCCAGTATATCTGACCACTCTTCCTCAGTGTATGTCGCTCCCAGACGATCTTGCCATCTGCGGCGCAGGCCGTCGAGGAGTGGTTGCGAATACAAATGATTGACTAGCACTCCGTACAATCCTGCCATTACGCCTCTGTGCCGGCCCCACTTCTGTAGGTAAACGACGATTGGTGAGGTTTTTATTTCCCTTGGGGGGTTCCCAGTATTGTGTGTAGGCAGTGCTTAAGCTGTAGGTATCGCCATTCCTGACTCTTATATATGTCATGCTCGGCTCTTAAAGTGGCGACGGATCGGAGTTGGTCCCCATCTACGATTTGGGCTATGTTGGTAATGCCAGCATTATTCCATTGGGACCATTTTAGGGTTTTGCCCCCGATTTTGATGACTTTGTTCTCTTCTATAGGGGCTTGTGAATGTAAAAAGGGGTGTATTCCCAGACTGCGGTGAGCTCTGCGCCATGCCGCATTTGTTGCTGTAAGAACCGGATTTGGCAATTTAGGGCGGTCTGCGTACACTCCTCCCAGTCCCTCGCTGTTTCCTCGTAGGAGGTTCTCTATGATCACCCATTGTGGGGGGTCGGTAGTTCCGGGGAGTAGGTATGCCAGTTGTGATAGTTGTAAGGCCAGCGAGTAATTCTCCACCGATGGGAGGCCCAAACTTCTGTGGGACCTCCGTGCTAGTATTTTTGCTGGTGTCAGTCTCGGGCCCATAGAGCCTCATAAGAAGGATCTTATTGAGGCATCTATTCCCCGGAGTAGGGTCAGAGGAACATGTAGAGGAAGCATGCCTAACATGTATGTGAAGCGTGGGATGGTGACCATCCTGACCGCTTGTGTCCTGCCCCACATGGAGAGTCCTAGTTGCGACCACTTAGCGAAGTCCTGTTTCATTCTGTGTATAAGGGGGTTTAGGTTGTCCTTGATCAAATGTTCCAAGCCTCGGTTGACAACCGTCCCTAGGTATTTGAGGTGTGACGATGTCTATTTAAATGGTAGCCAGTGGATTGCAGCCCTCATTGTCATCCGAGAGAGGGGTAGTGATTCGCTCTTATCCCAATTCACGCGGTATCCTGACAGGGATGCAAAATCCCCTATGATCGAAAGTAGTGCTTGGAGAGACCTATCCAAATCGGATAGGGTGAGCAAGATATCATCCGCATAAAGATATATTTTGGAAATTCCTCCTGTTAGGGGGATGCCTTGTATCTGTGGAGAGTTTCGTATGGTAGCTGCTAAGGGTTCCATAGCCAGTAAGAACAATAGTGGTGACAGGGGACAGCCCTGCCTCGTGCCTCTGCTAATGGGGAATGGGTCCGATATGAACCCTCCGCAATTTACTTGTGCTGTGGGATGGGCATATATTATGCGGACTTTGGAAATGAACTGTTCTCCGAGGCGAAAATGCTTCATGGTAGCAAAGAGATAAGGCCATTCAATGCGATCGAATGCCTTCTCTGCATTCAGGGATAGGGCCAGGGCTTCTGTCGGCATGTTGCGAGATTCATGAAGGGTGTGGCAAAGGGTGCGCATATGGTTTCTGGAGGTGCGGCCCGGTACGAATCCCACCTGTGTGTTATGGATCAGAGATGGTATTACTTTCCGTAAACGGGCTGCCAGCACACTGGCCAGAAGCTTAACGTCCCCATTTAGGAGGGAGATAGGGCGGTAGCTACCGCATAGTAAGGGGTCTTTGCCTGGCTTAGGCAGGACAACAATGGTGGCCTTATTGGAGAGGGTGCAAATAGAGCCCTCCTCACACGCTTCCGTGATGGCTTTGTGCACTGCGGTGATCGCCTCCTCTCCCGCCCATCTGTAGAACTCGGCTGGGAAGCCATCCTCGCCCGGGGATTTGTGGTAGGGGAGGGTTTGATAACTTGTGCTATTTCTTCCCTGCTTATATCACCCTCCAGGAGAGCCCGGCCTGCCTCCGAGAGGTAAGGTAGGTTTGCTGCAGCAGAGAAAGCCTCTGTTTGTTCCGTAGTAGTCGCTGTTTTGGATGTATAAAGGTGGCGGTAAAAAGCCGCGAATTTGTTTGCTATGTCTTGTGGTCGAGTTATCACTGTTCCTGATGGGGACGTAATCGCCGGGTTGCTGGAGGCAGCTTCTCGCTGTCGAAGTTGCGCTGCCAGGAGTCTGCCCGCTTTCTCACCCTGCTCTTAATGACGACCACGTTATCTTTGTAGTGCATATTCTGCCTGTGAGGTATATAGTTCATTATGATTCATGCGGGCTTGTTCCAGAGAGCGACGAAGTGCTAAGGATGGTTGTGCCGTGTATTGTCTGGAGAGTCTCCAGATGTCTTCCTCAAGGGTTCGTTGGCGCGATTGCCTCTCTTTGTTAGCTAGAGCTGCATTGCGCATCATGCTACCTCTTATTGTTGCTTTTGCCGCCGCCCATAGGACCCGTTTAGAGGACACGGTGCCGACATTGTCAGTCATGTAGGTGGATATGTGGGTCCTCAGGAGTTCTTTTCCTTGTGGGGAGCGGTACCTATGTACCGCGAAGCGCCATGGTTTACGGCCAGGGGAGGCGAGACCTGTCCAGATCTGGAGGAGGACGGGAGAATGGTCAGAGAGTCCGCTTTCAAGTATTCTAGAATCGTGAAGTTGGGGGACAGTATTTCGTGACACTAGGAAATAGTCCAGTCGGTCTTGGGTGCCGTGGACTGAGGACAGGTATGTATATTCTTTGTCTTTTGGATGCAGTAATCTCCAATAGTCTGTCAAGCCTGCATCTGCGATGATATCTGTGAGCAATGCTCGATCGTGGTTATTGCCCGTATCGATAGGTCCTGTTCTATCCAAGATGGCATCTTGAACTATGTTCCAGTCCCCTCCTATAATATAACGGGTAGTCCCTATTTCCGCCAGGAGGCGGTTGAGCCGTAGGAAGAAGGATCGCTTAGAACCAGTCGGGGCGTAGACTGAGCCTACACATAGGGATGTATCTCCTATCTTCAGTTTTGCAAATATGTACCTCCCCTCCGGGTCATCCCATGTTTTAATAGTTTTAATCGGGAGGCCTTTTCGTATCAAAATCGATACTCCACATTTACGGGGGCGCCACCTCTGGGCTCTCGTTCCGCTGAGCAGCAACTGTAGGAGACCCTTCCCACCCAGTCTCGGCGAAGCTTACTGGCGTCCTCGTTGTCCTGGTTTGTCTCCTGTATCAGGGCTATGTCTGCTTTTTTTGTGTGAAGAAAGGATAATACTTTTTTCCTCTTTATATAATGCGTCATACCATGTACGTTCCATGAGATGACTCGTAATAGCGGGTTCGCACCGGGAGCAACCCCCGTCATATCAGATATGGCTGTGAAGATTCACCAGTGCAACACGGACTGTTAGGGGATGTTCAGGTTGTGTGGGGGCAGAAGGAGGGGGGGTGGGGCCGTAATTTTTATAGTTTAGGGGGGAAGCCGGTGGACGTCGGGAAAAGTACTCAGGAGGGGAAAGGGAGGAGAGTGGGGGAGTGAAAGGGGTTAGAGGGGTATGGAAAAAGGGTTAAAGGAGATTAGAATCAAAGGTCTAAGTGAGGAACGAAACAAGAGGACAGTTGGGGGTGAAGAAGAAAAAATTCCCCTAGGGAGGTTGATCTATAGGCTACGGGTTCCTTTCCTATAGGGGCTCCTAATTCCGTCGGTCGGGCAACTATCGAGGGGGGGTTGAGGGGGGTTGAGGCAAGTACATGCCTCTTTAAAGAACCTTTTTTTTAAAAGGACTGTAAATGTCAGCATTTTGAAAAAAACATAATTATGTGAACACATTTGAAATGTAACTGATTTGGTGGTGATCAAGATGTCCTAGAATTTTTTTGTTGATTAATTCATGGAAAATAGTGCCCTTTGAAGTACAAATCGCCCATTGCATTGTTGGAAGGTGCAGTGATGCAAGACGGATAGGCTTTTTTAATTGTTAAAATCTGTTAAAGCGCAGTTGCAGTTCAAGTGCCTCATTAGGAGTGTGGCGGTCTGAGTACCGCCACACTTGCATTGACGGTCAGACTGCCGTACTCCAGGCGGTCCGACTGCCCAGTTACAACCCTGCCGAGCGGACCTGCCAGTGGATCGCTGTCTCGGGTGGGAACATGGTTCTCGACAGCATGACGGCAGTCAGAGTTGTACTCTGCCAGGGTGGCGCTGAACTCAGAACCGCCTGGCTGATTGCAAATCCCCTCACCGCCAGCCTTTCCATGGCAGTTTCACAGACATGGAAAGGCTGGCGGTGAGGGTGTGCTGGGGGCACAGGGGGTTCCCTTGCACTGCCCATGCACATTGCAAGGGCAGCGCAGGGGCCCGCCTGCCCAGCACTGTCAGAATGTGCACTGTCTGCTTTGCAGACAGTGCTCATTCCAAGGGTGCTGATCAGCCAACTTTGTTCTGCGAGCTAGCTCTCGGCTCCTTTAATGGGGTGCTATCTCTCTGTTCCTGCCGGTCTGACTGGCGGGAACGCTCTATTGCAGTGTTCCCGCCAATCAACAGTTTGCCCCCACTTTGGAACTGCCAAACTCATAATGAGGCTGTTAGACCACATGTGTGACAAATAACAAAGATGCAGAACATAATTCTTGCATTAGTGTCAGATGTAATGGATGCCATTTGACAGGCATGTATTTGAGGACCCTTTATACAGAACTTGTGCTCATATTCTAAAACTATGTGTGCCTGTGTCAGCAGATTATCCAGTTCAGGTTTATTGTTGCGCTTGTGGGTATGTTCTTCCTCATTGCTTATACAACCTATAAAAAGCAAAATAAAATCCCAAGACTGGATAGTTATTTGACAAGGGGTACCCTGAATGGTCATCTTTCTCTCCACTCAAATCTTTTTTTCTTTCCACATCTCACCAGGCAATGAGGCTACTGTAGAAGCCCACTTAGAAGTTTTTGCTCATTCCAAAACTGCTTCCAGTAGGTTAGTAAAGTAGTTTTATTATCTATTACTATTGTTAGGTAGTGCAGAAAGCAGAAGGTTTTGGGCACTCTTTAGAGATAAAATTTGAGGATTAAGGAGCAGAAGTAAAGGTAGCAAGACACCATACATAGTATTGCCCCATGGCCAGAATTTCACTGGTACAACTGTAACAAAAATTGGGAATATCTGTAAAAGGTATAATGTTTTTCCCTTTGAAAATGTAAATATATAACATCATACACAGGAAGAATAAACACTGTGAATGTACTTTAAAGTCTTCTAAGCTACTCCTAAATAATTGCTAAGGCAAACAATTAAACTTGCCAAGTTAGAGAACAGAGGATTGATTGTAGGTGAACTGATATTCAAGTACCAGCTGCATACCCTCCCACACTCTCATAATAATAAACATGGCAAACGTAGTGCTGCCAATCTTTTTAAGTGTGACATTTCCATGTTTGCATCACACAGCGGTGTGACATTTCCAAGTCTCTTATGTGACATTTTATCACAAGAATAGTCACCAATTCAAGCAGAAAACTGCCACCCACCAAAAGCAGGAATTTCTTCCAGGTGGTATGATCATTGAAATTAGTAGAGTAATTGCTGTGACAGCCATGGAAATCCTCAGCAGTACAAATTGCGTACATGATCATGAGTCATATGCTCACAATTCTTCCCTTGAAGGTCACCTAGCACCATCACCTGCCTTAATAAAACTTGTGCATGTTACCACTCATCCCCAAGCCCCAGGGAACCCTGTGCCCTGCATTCCTTGATGTCACAGGAAGCATCATCCTACTAAGGGCAGACTCTATTTTAGAACCACAAAGACACCAATAACAAATACTTATATTCTTGTCTTGGGAGGGCTATCAATATGAAAAGATATATATATATAATGGATGTATTGAAGAGGAGCATGAACCACCTAGGTGTACAAAAAAATTATTCATTATTGTTCTGTGTGAGTCTAGCTAATCTTTATTGCATTATAGTACTTGTAGATGGGCATCTACAACAAGAAAAGCAAAGCTACAAGCACCAGAAAAGTTCTCATCTGTCATAGGACATCTAGAGGTTTCTGCTTTACAATACAAAAGTTATAATTTAGCATATCCAACTACTTAAGCTTTATCTGCGAAGCAGAACCATTTTTTTTTACTTAAGTGTACTGTGGATAAAGTGGAAAGTTTCCAAATAATTATGCTAAACTGCTGGGGGACAACAATTGCCACTACTATTGATTTATTTGAATGCCCTGCACACATTTGTAGTACAAAGAAAATCAGAGCAGGAAAGTAATTAAAACATGAAGAGCTGTGAACCATGTCACCACGCTGAGCAACAGCTCCTGTTAGTGCGGTGATATGGGAAAATAAGTGATTTGCCCAGATTCACAAGATTTTAAGATGACGCCGGAACTCGAAGCCAAGCTGGTTTCCCTTTTGCAACGGAACTCGAAGCCAAGCTGGTTTCCCTGTTGCAAAGTCGGCAGTTCAGGCCATTAGGCCACATCTCCCCCCAAAGTTCTTCTAACACACAGGTGTGCTCAAGTCAGGGCCGGCTTTGGGGCAGTGCGACTGGTTGCACCGGGCCCTGACCTGGAAAGAGGGTGCTGATCTCAAGGGGGGGGGGCGCTGTGTTTAAGCACCTGCTGCAGAGTTTTTTGTGTGTCCTGCTTTTAGGCAGCAATAAAAATGTAAAGATAACTCTTATGATTAATGATCCTGCTAGGGAGATCCGAGTTTTGTCTAGTGCCAATTTTGACTCGCCATAAAGTAGCGGAGTGGGTTAATATGTCTGCTGCAAAGCACAGATCTGTATTTTATGGGGATAGCTGAGTGGATTAGAAAAACCAGTGTTTAAATGCACTTTAAAACAAATTAAATGTATGTGAGAAGAGGCTATAGAGAGATATGAGGGGCACTTTTGCCAAGTGGTATTGAGGTAATCCGAAGAGGAGGTCATGGGGGACGCCAAAAAATATTGGGGGTTATTACAACTTTGGAGGAGGTGTTAATCCGTCCCAAATGTGACGGATATACCACCAGCCGTATTACGAGTTCTATAGGATATAATGGGCTCGTAATACGGCTGGTGGTATATCCGTCACTTTACCGTCACTTTTGGGACGGATTAACACCTCCTCCAAAGTTATAATAACCCCCATTGTTGCTCCGGGCACATCAGCGATAAAGCCGGCCATGGCTCGAGTGTTCACCTGTAACCTGCCTAGTGGGTGAGTTTGATATGTGTCAAGAAACCGTTTGTGTCATAAGAATTCTTTTGGACAGTTAGGGCCTTTCTTTGTCTTAAAATGCAAGTTTAATTTTAAGTCACTTTAGTGTCAGGGTGGTGCAGTTTGTTTCTAGTGCTGCCTTGCATTGGCTCACTGCTGTGCATTTGATAATACCATGTGATTAATGAACGTCTTAAAACGTGTTGTTATCCTTCCATGCTTCCCCTGTGGTTGTAAAACACCAAGGGCCATATGTACGAAAGCTTTTTCCCCATAGACACAGAATGGGTAAAATCCTTTGGTACATCTGGCCCCAAAATCCTTAACAAGGACGTGCTAATTAGCGCATTTTCTGTGAAAGTCGCATTTCCTTACCTTGTTTTGAGTGTGCCTTTCACTGATTGCCGGAATAGAAAGTGAAACATTGATATAGTGAAACATTGATGTAGTGGATTTGTGCTGCACTAGAAACTGCGATCATTTGTAGTTGATCGTTTCCAGGTGGTGTTCGGTTTAATCCGACATCGTATCCTTGAGTTTCCAAGCCTCCCCTTGCCTCTTGACATGGGTTCAACCTTTCACTTTAGATAATCCCTAGACCCAAGCCATCTTGCAATAATCAGGGTTGTTATGTCTTGTGAGGCGGACTTGAAAAAGCGCAGTTCTTAGAAAAGAAAACATTTCCCTCAGCTGTCACTAATGGGCCTGTTATGCGAGTTCACTTCCCATGAGTAAATCAAACAGTTTTAAACCCTGGGAGGTGTTTGACGTGCCGACGAAAAGCTTGTAAATGCGAGGTTTATTGTATCATGTAACAACATGCAATCCTTTTTTTCCGAATTCCTGCTCAACTTAGCTGCTTGCTGTATCTAACTTCGGGCGTTCTGTGTTTTGCGTACAGTTAAAAGAAAAAAAAAAAACAATTGTACATCCTTCCTTTTTAACCGGAATTCCAGCTGTCAAACTGGAGATGATGCCACGTGGTTTGCGCCATTGAAAACAAGTAAAACACGTAATGCAAATCTCAAACCTTAGCACCGTTGCCCATCAGATGAAGCACACCAAACGCACTTTGAGTTGTATAAACTTTGGCAATCTTCAATTTACATCAACCTCTTCCCTCTTGCTTCACAAACTAGTATTCTCCTAAACATTTTGCTAGAACGTGAAAGACGTTTATTTTCCTCACTTTGTCTTACACTAGCCTTCTCCCATTCGATTTCTTATTCCTTACAATTTTTCTGCTTTTATCGTTTCTTGCTTATTGGTCCTTTTCACTCTTCCGCCTTTTAATAAGTAATAGTTTATTTTATATATTCTATAAATAATTGATAATATTGCGTACGCAATATTTTGTCAAACATTACAAAACTTGATAAAACAGAATAAAAACAGATAATTCACAAGTACATTTATGTACATTTGGAAAAGCAGATCAGTTACAATTAAACAATTTCAGGATGCGAGTCATCCAAATGATGACTCTCCCAACAGAGAGACGGTCATGGTTAGTGTAACCTTGAAGAGACAGGCGGCGAACCATCTCTTATGGACAGGGGTTAAACATAGCTTGTAAATAATATTTTTTATGTGTAATCAGACCAGGACAGACACGCAAAATCCGAGGTAGCCATTCAGCCCACAAATACATGTATTTTTTATTGCAGCTATGCTGCAAGTCCCGATTAACTTCGTTTTTGTAAAGTAAATGCTGATATTGATTTACAGATATGATAAGTGAGATGTTTAGATTAGCTTGGGTTTACATTTACTTTGTTAAAAAAGACATAGGAAAATTCGATTGAATTTATTTAGTTGCATCGCGACATGTAATGGTAAGTAGACAGGCTTGGATGTTGCTGGCCACTTAGTCCCTTTAGGGATTAGGTTAAAAAAGCGACCACTTTGTAAGGCAGTTGCATTGTGGGCAAGCTGCTCCTGTAAAACTTTCCTGCTTGCAGCTTTTTTTTACATCGCCTTACAATATAAAATTGCCAGTTTAACATTCATGACATTTTTATATGCGTATATTATAGTTAACAGCTATCATTTGTATCAAATTCCTCAGTAATGGTGAAGTCCCACATGCGCAGAGTAAACTTTAAGAGAGAAGTCGTTGTTTAGTCCCATACTTGTCATCAGAACACTGACAGCTGCCGAGAATCTCCTATGCAGGGCTTTAAGTGGACCGGGTTCCTCCGGGTCTCAGACCCGGCAGTAAATAAACACGGATATTGAAACGGGTCTTTCGGGCCCGGTGTACATGCCCTTATCTTTACAGGGAAAAACACATCGATTTCTGGACATTAAGTGTATAAAAACGTTAAGGTAATCTGTGTCGTTCATGTCTATATGTCACATACTTTACTTAATTTTGCATCCCCTAAGAGTGTTAACTTTTTCCAGGATATTTTGTTTATGTATTTTTTTGTGTAATGTATTGCTCTTGTGTAATGCATACTTTGAACTAAGTCACAGCCAAGTGTTTATAACGGCCTTGACCGAGTTGTATTCAAAGGCAGTGCAATTCTGTGCAAATGTGTGGGTAGGTTGGCACTCATTGTGGGATTTTAATTTATATTTTTAAGCCATTCCCTTAATTATATAGGCCGCACACATTATAGGGACCCCTACTGTTTTCATCCCACCTAAAGACCTTCTCCTTGGCTGTGTGAGACCACAACCAGACCATTTATACAAATACAGTCACCAGCATTGAATTTTATAAACCAAATACAAGGCGTTTCCAAAGCTATCTCTATAGATGCTGGATGAGGTTTTTGCTAATTAAATAAGCATGTCTGCATTAATGTGGACACAAGCTACACTACAGGGACTGTAAGCACACTCTAGGTGAATCAACTTTGGCATGGGCACTTGGTGTAAAGTGGCCTTTCAGCATCACACACACATCATCACAGGGAGACAAGCTGGAAAGACTACTTTCACTATGCATATGATGGCAAATAAACCAGTCTTCTGATTGGTGGATACATCGGTCGGCGAATGTCAGTAAGGTCTTAGAGGTGGAACATATTCTAGGTCCCTTATAGATGGTTATGCTCATGCAGCTAGTGATGTAGCTTGTGTGACGACTCACTATTGGTTGTTCCATGCATAAATCGGTAACATGCCCAGTATCGAGTTGGAAAATTCCAGGCTGGGTATATTGCTGTTACCCAAGATTCGACTTTTGGGGGCACTTCTTATGTGCTCTGTACTCTTGGATGTTTTCAGGGCATACTCAATACTTGAGGGCTGCAGTTGTGTTCTCCATGTCTATGATGGCTTGTGTTGACATGCCTCCCAGTAACCTAAATTGGATTCGCAGTTGCATGTGTTAGCAGCACTGGAACTGCCTGATTAGCTTGGACGGACACTGGCATTTTTGCCATGGAAGAGGTGTTATGGCCTAATGGAAGATGGACATAGTTTGTTCTTGATTTTGTCTTCACTTCCCATTGGTTGTTAACAGGAGATACTTTTTAAGTATATAGGTGCAGCATTTATTGAGTCAATTTGTTGTAGTTGGCAAAGATGTGTATTGGTATTTTCAACTCTGCTGTGCAGTTGTGGTACGAATAGACTCAAGATTTCCTAACTTGTTGTAGAAAATTGCCTCATGAAATTACTTTGTACCTGGTGGGTGAATACATTGGAAAGTTGTTTTGTTTCACCCAAGTTTGTCTTGTCTAATCCTTCTACTCACCAGGATATCAAGCTGACACTGTGTTTTACCATACTGTGGCATTTAGTTGGACATGTGCTTTGCCAGCTTACAACTATTCCTATCACAGTGGTTGGCGGCCAGTACCTATCAAGAGAAGTTAGAACAACCCAAGGGTTAATGCAAGGGTGTGTTCCTGCTCCTCTGTTGTTCAATTTGTTTATTTCAGACTTATCGGCATCCCTTGATGGAGTAAGGTCACATGCACCGAGTCTCAGGGGCCAGGAATCGCCCATCATCTTATACGCTGATGACCTTCTACTATTAAGCAATATTTGTGTTGGCCTACAAAGATGAATTAATAGGTTAGCTGAGTAGTCAGATATGAAGCAACTGGACATTAAGAAAGACTATTGTAATCCCCTTTAACCAACAAATCTCCAAACATAGGAAATTGTAAGTTAATGGGCTAAAGGTTGAGGAGACATTAACATACACCTATCTGGTGTTCAAACTTGTCTCCAGTTGGTTTTCAGCACAAAAGAAAGCAATGGCTGCCAAGGCAGAAGCACTAAATTTTGCTTTTACTAACTTAAGAAGCATTTGTGGGGCCACAATTTAAAATGTAAAAGCCCTAGTAAGGATTATGAAGGCAAAACTGACCCTTATCTTGGCCTACGGTGGGGAGATAATGTTGGAGGAGGTTGCTGCTACATTGGAGAAGATAGTGTCACGGACATATAAACAAGTGTTTCAGCTACCAAAATGTGCCTAGCCAGCTCAAATAAGACTAGAGTTCTCTTTGGTTAATCACACATTAGCCAAACAAGGGCATTTGTAGGATATTGCCATTGCTTAAGAAATGCCAACGAAGGACTTACTAGTGCATCTTGTCTTGAAGGAAATAAATCTTAGCCGAGGGAAAAAAGCACTTTTCCACATATCTGAAGGCGAGCATAGAGAACTTGGGTCTTTCAGATCTTTGGCAACTGAATGCTAGTGACTTCTTCTTCAAGAAATCTTTAAATAAATGCATAGACCTGAAAAGTTGTGTAGAAGATAAAGTGCACTTGGCGAAGTGGTCACATGGCCGACTGGTGATCAAACCTTATGAAACCTATAAGGAGCAGCCATATTTCAATCAGCCTTACCTTAACTATAACGGTGGCGCTTATGAAATTGTGATCCAGGGTTCTGCTGCCATGAGACTTGTCATCAGTCAAATAAATCATTCGAGCACATTCTATGCTTATGCCCGGCATTATTAACTGATTTAAGGGCTTTGCTATGTAATTAATTTTTAGCATTGGGCGTTAGAACTTGCAGGTCAACAGCAATTGAGTCCCAAAAACCACAACATTATATGTTGAATCTTCAGCTGGTACAATTTTTGAAACTTTTTAATAGCTCGGTTAAAGTGCTGCCAGGGGCTTAACCATGAGAGCAGGTATTGAGGAGGGCGTGTTTTATGGCTAAATAAGGGTATAATTGTATGTATATGGTAGAGCTGCTAGGGGTAGAGATGAGTTGGAAGAATATCTCCCTCTATCCCTTCCATTCATTAAGCACACCTAGGTGATATAGTTAGGAGCAACAGGGATTATTTTAGGAATTTACATTTTTTTGTAATTAGTGTGTGCTGGTAGGGCTGCTAGGGCAGAATCAGAAAATTGTGGTTCCCTATCCCTACTTTTGCCTACTACTCCCAGTAAATATGGAATGGGGTAACAAGGTTGGTTACGGTTTTAGATTGCATATCTATTTGCACAACGCACTTTCCAGTTGGACCGGATACGGGGGGTTGGGAGAGGATGGCTTTGTCTTGTCATTGTGACAGTTTTCCTATTTAGTGTCCCACAATTGGAATGTGTCCATGCAATAATATAGGTTGCATGTGACAATCTTTATTCAGGATCCTATGAGCATGATGTGCTCATACAATGACCTTGTTTGCATGTGAGCTTGCACAATGCACTTTGGTAGGATTGTATATTTAGGGAACATTGGGAGGTGTGTATTGGGACTGCGTTAAGTCCTACTTCGGTTTTTGGTGATAGTTTTAATAAAGGGGCCCATATGAGTGAAAAGTGTAAAAGGATTGGCTCAGCTCGCACTTAAGCATATACATTGTACTTTAGTGGATTGTAGGACGAAATCAAAGGGAAATTAAATGTGTATTTTAAACCTAGTGGAATACATAAAATTGCCATTCATTTTAAGGAAGTTTTTTAAATGACTGCTGGGTATGCAAATGCAAAATGTGATTTTAATTGTTTCTTTTTGAATGTATGTTTATGGTTTTAAGTAACTAATAATCTTATTTACTGACTGACTGAATTAACTATTCCTAACAGTTTATTAGCAGAAGAGTCTATGCAAAGGGTTACAGACGTATCCAGTTAACTGGTCTCGGTGGCCGTTTCATGTGCCATGAGTGGTATAAAAATTACAGCTGAAGTTTCTTTGCCAATAGTTACAAGGTTGAAGTCGGCTGTAATCTTGTCCTAGAGTTTTCAGGAAGTACAACTATGACAATCATAACAAAAAATACAATTTCTGACAAAGATCACTTGTGGAATGTGGGGATTCTTGAATTATTTGATTTGAGGGATCTTTCTGGCGTTACTGCGTCCTTCGAGGACTGAGTTTGCCATTACTCTCCTTCATCTCTGCTGTGTGGCGATGACGTCACCTCCAAACTCAGCATAGACCCCGAACCCAGTCCAGTAAGGACTTCTTTCCATACTTTGATATTTTCTAAAATATTGCTCTATGGCCACACACTTCAGCTGGGTCTAGAAGTAAACCTTTAATATACCTAAAACCTGTTGTAAAGTTAATCTTATTCTTTTCAGGGTCCTTAATTCACATTGTTGCTAAGTATTTGTTTATAGTGGTTTGTAACATTTTATTACATTTGGAATTTCCATTTTATGAACATTTTAGGCCATATGTACCAAGAAACTTGCTTCAAAAACTGGGCACACATTGTGCACCAACATTTTGCGACCTACCTCTGATTTCACAATGTGACCTATGCACAAATAGATCGCATTGTAAAATCTCCCGTCTCATGGGGTTGCAGAACGACCTGCCTAATGAATATTAATCAGGCAAGATGCTATTTGTAACCACATGCAACTGGCTACAAACACACGGATGGCGGTCTGCAAGGAACAGAGACCACCATTCCTTTATTTGGTTTCCTAAATTGGAAACTGCTTTTAAATAGCCTGCGTTCCTTGTTGGGGAGAATATTGGGGGCACATGTGGTAATCGGCACATACACAAGGGGTTGATGTGTTGTTAACTTTCAGTTGTGCTTAAGTGCTGACCACCAGTATGTTGCAATTGTGTGCTGAGCAAGAAGTTGAGACCTGACTGGAGGCAACAGGAGGGAAGAGCTGGAAGTGGCATAGGGAAGAGCTGGTCAAAGACCATTTAAATAGCATTGGCCAAGTGCTCTCCAGTGGGCCGGTGAGGTCCAGAGCTAGCAGCCCCAGGCTTCCTTGAGCGGATCTATATCATGTGTGGCATAGAGCAATCAAACCTCTGAGGCAGATAGCAGCATCTGAGTTCCCTCCCTCCAACTTGCAAATGTGAAGAGCCTGTGTAGGTGGACTCATGTCGCCATCTCTGCCGCCGACAGATTCACACCCAAGTTTCTGCTCTTGGTACAGTGCCAAAAGTGCTTTGAAGGCTCCTTGCAAGCCAGAGCACCACAGTGGATCTCTCACCAGTGCTACAGCACTGAGGTAAAAGTGCTTACTGTGCCTGTTCACCATCTGCAGGATACGGCCTGTATAAATGACAATGTTTATACGCAGTTGTGGCCCAGTTGTGAGGTAGTGGAGGAGTGGTCTCTCTCTCTCTCTCTCTCTCTCTCTCTCTCTCTCTCTCTCTCTCTCTCTCTCTCTCTCTCTCTCTCTCTCTCTCTCTCTCTCTCTCTCTCTCACACACACACACCCACCCACGCGCACACCCACCCACCCACCCACCCACACCCACCCACACCCACCCACCCACCCATCCACACCCCCACCCCCACCCACCCACACCCACCCATTCACAAGCATGCATACATACACACACTGTTCACGGGCACATACGCTCACACACCCATTCACAGCTTACCTACAGACACATAGTCATAAAACCATGCACGCATACAACCGTTCAAAAACAGTACTTATTGGGTGACTGCTGTTCCAGCATCTGGTGGGTGGTGGGGGGAACAGCAGAAGGCACCAGAAGGAGCTAGATGCTTCGGGGGGGAAGGAAAATCAGGTTGATCCCGCCTTCTCCTCTTATTGGCTGGCCTTTTCATTGGTCAATGAGAGGAGGACCTTTCCTACCTGCAGCCGAGGGTACAAACCGCCAATATATATATCAGGCCCAATGTTCTTTAAATTGGAGTTCCTTCATGAAATAGCAGTTTATAATGGAAATATCCCACTATGTACAGTAGATCAAGCCTCGTCCTAGAGAAACGCTTAACTTGTACAATCTGAAAATGTCATCCTGCAGGATACCGCAAATACAGGCTTTTCAGCTATCAATTAATATTTTTTCAAATTATTTTATTTAAGTGAGAGAGGTCTAGTTCCCCTCACACTCTTAAAGTAAATAATTGGCTGTTGTTTTCTTCAGTAAATACCAAGAGTGAAGGTTATAAGTGTTTCCATTGAGGCCCTTAATTTCGCCTTTTTCCGCAGGGACAAGGGCTGACTAGGACAAGAATTTGAAAAACGAATTGCCTGAAATTGTTTTATTATGAGTTTGCGTCCCTCTGTTAACCTTCTAATATTATTGTTCTGTCCCTCTGCAGCACTCTCTCCGCTTCCCCTCTGAGAGTCTCACTCTCTCCCCTGCTGTGCCATCTTTGCCCACCTTCTGCTGCGCTCTCTCGGTTATCTCTTTCTGTGTTTCATCTACGCCCAGGGATTGTGCTCTATTTCTTCCTATGTTGTCTGGGCTGGCCTTTCACCTCTCTCCCCAGCTGAGCAGTTTGAAAGAACTGGGGCTTTTAAAACTCATTGAGGTCTTCAGTTTTTATTTTGTATTCGACCTCCTGTTGTCTCTGCTGTTTCCTGTATCTGTTTTTATTACCAAACTTTAATATCGGACATAGGTCCTTCAACTGTCTTTAAGGACAGCTGTGTGGTGTTTGCTTGTTGCCTGATTATATCGAATTATCGAAATTTATAGTCTTCAGTTATTCAGCAGTGGGATCAACCCATTATTATTTTGACCTATCTAATCTATGACCCTCTTTCCTTCCTTATATTTAATAAGACTGTCTAATCATGGATGCTGAACATGGATTCCATTTTCACCCACTGACTTAGCATGGCTTCTCTGTTACCTGCAATTCCTTGGTTTATTTAGCCAAGTACATTCTTATGTTAGCACTGCTCCTTCCCCACGCTCTTAACTCTTAATATAGGGCCCTGTGGTAGGGAATAGAAACACAAGTGGTGTTCATTGTTACCAGCCTTAACTTGTCAAAAATCAAAAACACTGACAGACTGTAGCCTAGAAAGTGCATTGAAATTGTATAATGAGAGACAGCTCAAAGCTACATTGCTTTTTCTTGGAAATCCAATACATTGTATGTCTCTGTTAAAGATTAAAGATTTCTATCGTTCGAAGAGTGGGTTATTACTGAATATCATAGTGCATGTCAGATTTAATGGCATCAAAGGGGGTTCGGCTGTTCGTGATTAGTAAGCTAAAAGGCATTAGTGTATATTACACTAGCTGACTACGGAAATGTTCCCAGTCTGTTTAACACAAAACATTATAGGTGGGTTTAGAGTTAATTCAAATGCAGTACAGTTTATGAAACTTGTAATACGGCAGACGAGATAATCCATCAGCAAGCTCCAGATCCGGCCGTTGACTTTTACCATTCCAATTCTCCTTTAGTCATCTCTGAAGTCTTAAGTCCCCCATTGTGTGTCTACAGTATGACTTAGCAATCACCAGCACCCCAGTGCCTGAACCATAACCTACTGATTCTCATGCCCCTTGGCAGGTTTCTAATTAAGGCACTGGATAGTTTAAAATGTAAGTGGAGTGATTTGGGAAATTTTCCCTTTTAGTCTGAATCTGGATCACCAAATAGGCCTTCCTGAGCAGCCAACGGATTTCTGTGTGGTTTCATATGCCTGTAGTACAGTTTGAGAGCTCACAGCCTTCAGTCCACTGTATGCAGTTTTATTATTTATGCTACAGTTAAACGGTCTTGAACATGTGTTGCTGGCTAAATGTCTTTACTATTTGACTGCCCTTTCCTTTGTCTCCATCCTTAAATTTCTCCCAGGAGCATGTCTGTGCAGCAAGATGCATCACTTCTGCTAAGTAAACTTGCCTCTTTTCACTTAAAGCCACTTTTAACTATCAAGTGTCCATAGTAGAAATTCTCCTGATCTTAGCTTGCTTCCTTTCATTTTTGTACTTTAGTTCAAATTTAGTTTATACATTCGTTACTATTTGAGGTTGTTTTCACATTCTCTTTGCCGGGTTCTTCCTCTGCATAGAGCTCGATGTTAGCTTAGGTAAACTCGTGAAAGGGTATATTAGATTGAGTACTTTTTTGTACTTGTTTGTTCTAACTTTGACTTGCCAAATACGAGTTTCAGAAAATGACTTTTGTCCTGTACATATAACCTTGAAAGTCTTTTGTCTTAACTGTGTTTCTGGAATTACAAAAAGAATCACTGTTTTTGCAGGTACATTACTGCTCACACAGACACAGAACTAGAATCAGAGGATGAAAAGAGAAATGTTCCTCTCACAGCCGAACCCTTGGTATCCGAACGAGAGGCCGGACTAATTCACGATATCCAGCGAGCAGACATCTTGCATGACGGCTCTGAAACTGAGAAACAAGAAGGTTACAAAATGCTGTTTGAGAAGGAAGAGAAGGTAGCGTTTGCAATATTTATTTTATTTTATTAGTTGCATTTATGTAGTGCTGACATAGACTAGAGGTAGTGGTATGATTTGCATAGTGTGGGAGTATGCAGTTAGGCATGATGGGACCTCAGTGGTTTGGGTAAAGCACTAGATCATATACACAGACAGCTCGGCCGGTGGAAGAGGGGGAGGTGGTATGAAGAAGAGAAAGGTCATGACATGAAAATAAAAATTAAATATGTTATTGGGGTCATTTGTGTTTAAAGTGTGTCATGCCAGTGCAAAGATGCCTCGGATACCGTTTGATCCCAAGGGTTTAATATTTTTTGTCTGAATTTTCAGACTTTTGTCTGAATTTTCAGACTTTTGTCTTTGATCAAATGCTGTTTGCTTACCAGGTCCTAGGGTGGCAGAGCATATTGGTTCAAAATAGTTTCTACAGTTTTGTAATTGGCATATAGTAACATTTCCACTACATGACTCGAAGGAGCGCGTTCGCCGGATGTCCCTGCTACACACCTGTTTTGCATGTCATAATGTCAAACACAGAAATATCTTCGGATTTAAATATTGTAGCCTAAATATGGTTCACAAAACTATTGTACCATTTAGTCTATAATTGTATTACCTTCAGTTGAGTGACATAAAGTAGATGATATTTGAGACATGATAATAATGACAGACAATATTATGACAACGATATTCTGATACACAGTGTACAACCAGCATAAATATTGATTTATCGGTTCAAAGGTGTATAAATTAAGGCTGGTCATAAAAACATACCAAATTTGAGTGTGGCTCCTGCACCACGCATCTGTTCATACCTCATTCATCCTCATCACCTGTGCGTTCCCACTAGCACTCATAAACAGTGGAAACCACACCCGGCAGGGCGCTATTCTTAATATTGTACTCAGAGTTTGGCACTCTGCTAGACTATGGTACCCCTCATTTACATGGGCGATATGCCTAGAGGTGAATGATGCCTTCACCATTGTATGCATGCCAAAATATAAATGCGAGTGCACTGGCAAAAAAAACCTTTGGGACACTGTGTCTGTCCACGTCTGAGGAGTGGTGCACAGTTACTGCGCCCCCTAATGGGTTCTTCAGGTTATGGAGAGCCACAAACTTCCCATAGCCAAATGTAGAAATGGCTTCCCTGCTGTGAAAGATGGGGCAGCAGTTTTAACTCCATATTCAGTTTCATTGCTGTGCTGTCCCCTGCACAATTTTATTTTTAAATCCCATATTTTGTTTGTATGCTGGTGAGAGTGCATTTTTTTGTGTAGTAGCCCACACGTACCGGTTTGTGCCAAGCGCACCCAGTGAGGTCTCACACCAGATCAAACCATTAAAATTGACCCTGGTACTTAATGCAGTGCCTCTTGCACTCACTTCTACTTGGCACAGTTTCTGTTAAGCACAGGCATGGTGGACAATCAGTTTCACTTGTGACCTGGTCTCCTTCTAACCCGATTCCATCTAGAAAATAGTTTTATGGAGATTTAAAATAATTTCTGTCCAATTTAGATTTCTCACGGACTTATTCAGACCCATACTTAATCATAATGTAGTGCTCAGTGCACTTTTCGTGTTACAACCATTGCATATTTTCTAGATATTTTGTGTTCCTGGGGGAGGAGCTGAGTACCTTTTAATGACCACGTATCTTGCTGATGCAGCCACCTTTTTTTACAGCCATCCTGCTCCTGATAATGGACATTGTCACGTGCTGCACTTCAGTTTGATGACAAACTTTTTTGTTGAAATAAGATGCGTACGAATGGAGTATGATGCACAGCACTTACCGTCCCCTACTGTCTCTTTCACATTGTTGAGTGTAAGCTGCAAAGTTTCCACTGCTAAAGAATCCAGCTGCACCTCTTGCATTGAGATGTCACAGTACTTTTAAAAGTTTATGTATGAATTGTTTTTAAAATGTAAACTTCTGTTGCTAAGTAACTCAGACAGCTTTTGTCATAATGCTAATTAATGGACACATATACAAATACATTCCATTGATTTGTCTTTTCGTGTTCATCTTTGTATTAATGTTGCTAGGGAAGTTCATGTCAAAGTTTGACAGCCGAACACCACCTGGGGAGTTCTACCACAACACACTTTTTTTGTTGACCTTGTCAGGAAATGTTCTGATTCACCTTAGTTTCAGAGATCTGTACCTTCCTGTGCACAAATACAAAAGAGGCATAACTGTGGAAGTGCCAGCTAAACCTTAACCTTGGGTTACCAGATTTAAAAAACGAAAAGCCGGGACACATCATAAACATAGATGTAGGACTACGGCTTTTGAACTGACTGATGGGTACAGAATGACTTCAGACAGAGCTCGCCAACCAGACACTAAGGAGTATAAATGAAATGCAACCTTTACACAGCCAATTATGTGTGTTGGTTAAGTTAAAGCTTCACACTAAATGTGCATTGGAACACATAAAAGCATGTCTGCCTCTTTTTACTTGATACTCCTCAAAAACTGGGACATGACTTGAAATCAGTGAAATGTGCCTGTACAGATGATGGAAAACATTGGCCCCGGTCACCCTACCTTAACCTTGCCTCTCTTCAGGTTCAGGTTCAGACCCATACCCTTGAGGATGGGGACATATGTAATGCTATGTAAGGTTAATATAAAGGCTAACCCTTGGAAACGTGCTGCAGTTGTTCTTTTTGGGACCAATGTGTTGTATTATTTTAATTAAACCACATACAGTAATTTATCATTCTTTTTTGCAGTATGGAAATGAAGTTAAGTATCTTTGGCGACTGGCACGAGCTCATGGTGATATGTTCGAAATGACTACAGATGTCGAAGAAAAGAAGAGTTATGCTGCTAATGGTAAGGGCGTATTGCTTATCGTCTGAAGACCATGTTTGACATCAAAGTGTAGTGGAGGTTTCTGCTTAGTGTAAATAAGATACATTGATGTGTTCCAGTTTTTCTGCAAGGTTTTGTAAGAGATCAGTCCATTAGCAAGTCCAAGAACAACGCTGTACCGTCACCCGGCTTCTTAATCAGAAAGGAGCAGCTGCCCCAATTCACTGGTCAGTTTCGATAACAATGACTTACAGCTTTTACAGGAGCATTGTTTGGCCATGGGTACATAACCAGTGCTTAATTGGAGCTGGTGGTTTTTGGTGCAGGGCATCAGCACTTATTTTTGAGGGCGGGTACTTATTTTTCTGCCTCAAGCATTTACTGCAAGCGAAAGACACATGTGGGAAAGACCAAGGAAAATAAGAAAAACGAAAAAAGCGTCACAAAGGGAGAAAACAGAAAGCTGAAAGAGTGAGCTGAAGGGACAGGGAGTGGCTGTAAATGGATTAAAGATGCCCGAGATGGCTTAAGGATCACGCTGCCTCAGTATTCTGTGCGCGTGCATATAAATGCAGCAGCCGCGTGTTTCAGAGGAGAGCTTCGGCACCAACACTTTTTTATTTACAAATTAAGCACAGTACACAACAAATGGCTAGCTCTCTTTGAATTTGCGAAGAGGTTACCTGATTGGCCCAATATCATGGGGCTCAGTTAGAGTAGGAGGTGAGTAGAAGGTGATGAAAAATCAGAAAACTTCACTGGTGGAATTTCCTCCACCACACAGCTACTACATTGGAGGAAATTGCTGTCGTAAATTCTCCTCTGGTTTTCACATTTCCTCCTGAAATTAGAGGTTTTTCCATTACTACCAAACTTTAAATCATGGCTTCAACACATTCTCTGATGTCTGACCCCAAGACTGATAAAGGTTTGAAAAAGTGTTCCTTTGCTGGAAACAGGAACTGCATTAATGGGAGTAAATTGAAGCAGGTGTGATTGCTATTCTTGTAGCTTCATTTGTTCTTACTGTTTTAAAATAATAGAACTGCATAGTAGCATAAATACACATAAACAATAGTGCAGGGCTCTCGTCCAGAGGCCACTGAAGCTTGCAGCACATCGCCCCTGTCAGCGCTGCCAATGATAGTACCAACACAATTACTTACCATCACACTCCTACTGGTGTGACAGTTCAGACTACTCTAGGCCCCCAAAGCTATAAGAATGACTTGAGTGTCAGGTAATAGTATTTTTTAATGTAATTTGAATGAATAAACAACTGTAATTGTGCTCATCTCTACATTAGACAGCGCCAACATGTGGCGGACTGTCACAGGAACCGGTGTTGACAATTAATTGCTGGTGTTAAGCACTGGAAACCGCCGACTCAAATTAAGCACTGACTATAGGTGCACATAAATCACACACTGAGTTTTTCTAAATGCACGATTAGCAGGCAGTTAGGTATGAAGGACATATGATTGCTCTCGGTAGCTCTCACCTTGTTAGGGAGGCTAACTAATTGAGAGAATACATCATATTGTTAATGTTGTCTGCTTTGTTGGACATTTGTGTATGGTATGGCCGTGTATTATGGCAGCATGACAGTGGATGCTTGCTCGAGGATGGCACAGAAAGCCATTGCCAGGTCGTAATTGTCTTTGAAAAGAACCACAAACGTGTAACAGTGTGGGTCTGACAGACCCAGCACCCGAGTCACAAACTGCATCATTTAGTATGTAAAGTAGTAATACAGGAGTATCACTAACGTACTACAAAATGAAATTCACAAACCTATGGCCAGAGACTTTCGCCTCTCTTATCTTTTCTGTGCAGATATCTTCACTATGGTGCAGAGATCTATGCACCCCTAGATATAAAAATGAATAGGGAATATGGGAGGGATCAAGGGAATGTTATAACAATTGGGGATAATTACTACTAAATGGGAGGGGTTTAGGGAAATTTAAGGAGAGGCTTGGGAGTGACATGCTAACACAAAACACACACCCATAAAAGACTGAGACAATTATCATTCACAGTGTATGCTTCTAAAGTTACTACAGCCCTATACGTAACAAAACAGGCCCACAATTACTGCAGGTCAGCCTAGCAGTAAGTCAAGCACCACACATTGCCAACCCAGTGGTATTGCCACAAAATCCAACAGAAAACAGTGTAGGCAGGGAATTACATTTTCATCCTATAGGTACTAACGTTAAATTAATGAAATCAGTTATACATTTAAAACTTTATTTTTCGAAATACACTCAAACATATATATATATTTATGTATATATATATATGTGTGTATTTCTATATATTTTAAGTGATACAAACATATGCAATTATTGATTCTTCTTACATTTAATAGCAGACCTAATTTAAAAAATATAGTAACGTTGTTAATTAAACATTATTTAAATGTAACATATACGTAAATGTTAACCTAGTTTACTGAATATTAGACAAAAATGTTAGTGATGGTGAGTAATTGTCTAAATTATTGCTTTAAAATTAATATTCACAAATCAAATCCTTGTATTTAAAGTATTTTATTATTTATTGCTCAGTTCGTTTTTATTTTGTTATTACCAGGATAACACATATTTTACATTCATTTACACTCACATTATATATTAAAATATGTTTAACTTTTAACAAACTAAAAATAAAGAACATTATTACATGTCTTTATACTTTCCAATAGGGTGATCTTTCACCCTAGTTGTGGAAATCTTTACTCTCATAAATTTAGTTGTGGGGGTTGGGGTGGAGGGGGGTGGTCCTCCCTCTCATAGATATACATCTGCACTCAGAAATGTTGAATAACAATCAAGTGCAGAGTTATAGCTTGGTATAGGAGTAAATGTACATATGAAATATCCATGTATAATTTAACCTTTAAGAATGTCAATGCGAGTCTACAGGATATCATTTTAGTTCCTTGTGAGGTCATCATTTGAATTGCTTATGATGACACTTGGTATGTATGTACACCTCCTCATTAGACATAGCCAGCTTTTGTACTGTTCTCCTGTAGATAAATGGCTTGCTTATGATGTTTGGCCCTCTGCTCCAAATGTTGACTTTAGTCATACAAATAAAGATGAATGGCAAATGCAATGGAACTGGAGACACTACAAAACGCATTGTGTTTGCACATGTTAACATGGTGCTTGTAGAAAATAATTCACTCATTTTCTTCAGGTATATGCAGGTCCTTTATTGAAGCATCCCATCCACCAACAGCCCTGTACAACAGCTCTCCTCGCCTCCAACAAGATCAACACTCCACATTCCATCATGAGGTCATATGTGACCTCAGCTTGAGGCAGAGCTATGTGAGCATTCCACCCCTGCTGAGCCCACACAAGCTATATACCACAGTGGTTATCGTTCGTGGGATTTTTATATGTCCATGTGGTTTTATTGCTAGTGGTGAACTTGTCAGTTTATAATTTTGCCATGCAATAGTGGGTGCAGTTGTCATTGCAGTGCTTTGGTAGATAATATGTGATTGGATGACGGTTGTTTGAAGAAGGTTGCCGTCATATCTTATAGCTATTTCAGACAGTGGTTCGAGGTACAAACAGAAGCTGTCAGATGTCCATGTTAGACCTAATATTCACCACCACAGTGTGTACTGCCAAGTTGTGACTAATGTGCTCCACTATAGGCATGCTGCATAGTCTACAATACAGTGCTATTAGTTTGAAGTCCTGCCTGCAAGATAAACATCTGCGTCACTATGCTTTTGGGAGTGCGTGTCACTAAGGCACGTGTATTGATGTGCTTAGGAATATTATGCGGTGCTATTGTTTTGGGGGAAGTGTGCCTCAATGCATATCACAGAGTGGTAATACCAACATTTTTCAGATCTTGATTACATATCATTTTCATGCATGGCCATGTAAGGAGGAAAAGAGCAGTGCTGAAAATGGCAATCCCTGGGTCTCTTCAAAGCGTACTGGCCCCATTGCCTGAGTTCCTTCCCTTTTAGTTTCTCCCAGGGGTCTAAACCTCAGAGACCCTATACACCTGCTTCGCAAACGTCGGTATTCAGAATGCAGCTGCTGTCATATTTTAAGCTACAAATCCAGGCTTGGCATGTTACCAGCCCTTCAGTCATTGTTCTGGGTGTCTGCAGGTAGACCAGGTTCACTTTACTTATTCAGCAGTTTTGTACCAATGTATCTAGCAAGAGTAAGTAAATTATTCGGCAATGAAAGACAAATTATGCAGCCATTAGTTGCATCGTATTTTCATGAACAAAAGCTTTACAGGAAAGTATAGTACATCTCATGTTCATTTTTATCTGTCCCACGAGGAGGACGAGTTTCAAGACATGGAACCTTAAAAAGCGTGCTACAGTTCTGTGTTTCTTCTGGAGTCGGAGTGCCCGATTGAAATAGCTGCTGCTTCAAGAAAAGCACGATGACTGTGTAAATGAATTCGTGATAGTGAAACAAAAAACACAACACAGAAAAAATAATTCTGTCTGTCCTGGTTGAATTATATTTAAGTATTTAGGGTCCCTACCTACTGCCATAGCCAAAGTGCTGCCCCAAGTATATCAAATGAGGGTGCTTGCTCCGGCTGGGTAACAATGTTGTCTCTCACGATATCTGATTACTACAATCAACAGGTGAAGGGAACCAGTTACCTTCTGAAATGGTTTGGAGGCCACATTGCACCCCATGTGCTAATAACGTTTGATCCGGTTAAAGTAAAAACAAAATTTGGAAATAATGCAGCATATTGTGAATTATATAACAAGTGTTGCAAATTCATATTTATGCGGAAAATATCATAGCAGCAAAAATATGTCATTTTCCTGTGGCCCAGGACAAGATAAATCACCCTTTAAAGCATTTATGCATCTCACGATGAACCACCCACAGCACTGGGCGACTGTTCCTTTTTCATAAACCCTATGCCTATAACCAAACTAGAGCCTTTCTGAAGAAATCCGTGGGATTGCTATACTGATTTATTGTGCATAACGCCAAAAAACGCTAGTTACATTTGTAATTCCAGATATAGGCACTTTTGCTTTGGAAAATATGTCTCCTTTAGCAAAGTGACAGCTTTCCGTTGTTGAGAGATGGCCTGTTGGATTTCTAGAGCCTTGAAGTCTGCTGAGAGCTCTTGGCTGGTGCATTTAGTATGCGTGGCCTAGCTAAATGAAAACTCAGGTTAAAATGCTATGAAATTCAACATAAAAGAATAGATAGCTATTGAATGGAAGTCAATGAGGCTGAGTCTAGGTTCATAGTTACATTTATTTATCGAAATCTTTGAGCTCCTTATTTAATATTTTAGCACATGGGCCTTGTCAAGATCGGGTTGCATTTTGAGAAAGACCTTATGGTCTGGTACACAAACAAGTCTGATCCACGAATGTGAAGCCAAAGGGGCCTCTGTGTACTAAATTGATCTTACTTTCTGTAGGACTCCAAGAAGCTAATGTAGATTTTCCTAGTAATTTATGAAGGAAAGCCTTAATTTTATTAAATAAACGGAGTTAGGTTTTATGCTTATACTTCTTGCTTTATATTCAATAGCAGCAGTCAAGATAACAAGAGCTACAAATCCCATGAGGCATAGGATTAAGACCAATGGAATAAACAACATAATACATAACAGCCGATAGTGATCAACGAACCCCTATAATACTTAGGTTGACTGAGAACAGCTCTCTTTTCTTGTGCAAGAAGTTAGAAATATCAAATAATGGAAAAGTGGAAAGCACAATATCCAATGCCATAATAAATGAAAAAAGTTCTTGGTAAAAGTTCAACAATCCAGGAGTCAGGAAGGTAGTTGGTGGTGGCGGAGGAACTTTATCGTTAGACCAGTCAGCTGATCTCAGAATGTATCAAGTCTGGAACCTGCCCAGAAGGCTTTAAAAGTTATGGCACTGCTGATGGAATGAGCCCCAAAAAAAGAAGTATCAATGCTTGCTAAGGACATGACCCATCTGACCCAACGAGCCAGAGAGGGAGAGGACTCAGGACTGTGCGGCTTACAAAAGGAAATAAGAAGTTGGGAGTGAGACGACGTTCTGAGGTCAAAAGTTTGTTCTTCCTAAACTTTAAGTCATTGCCAAGAAAAAGTTTGGGATGATCAGGAACATGAGGGTAAATTACTGAATTTAAATTAGTTTCTGTGCATTTGTTAACTGTAAACATTACTCTGGTAGGATGATATTGCTGGGAAGAAACATTTAATGCTTTAACATCTGATAAACGTTTAATGGAAATGAAACATAATAACATGGTAAGTTTTGCAGAAAGCATTTTCAAAGATAAAGCTGAATTATCGGGCCAGGAAACCAGCAACTTTAAAACTACATTTACACCCCACAATTTGTTATACTTAGGTAAAGGAGGATTAGAAAATGTTACTCCCTTCAACAGACGACAGATAAGCAGATGTTTTCCAACTGGTTTACCATTGATGTGAGGATGATTCAAGGAGATTGACAATTTGTATAGGTTCATAGTTCTGTAAGACGTATCCCCACTAGCTTCCGCCACTCAAAAATTAACGATGTATATTATATCAGCTGAAAAGGGATTGAGATGTTTTCCCAAACACCAGGTACACCATGAAGACCACTCTGACTTTTAAGCTTTAGTAGTTCCTGGGGCCCAGGCTTTATAATGAATTCTGAAGCCTCTGTCGAAAAGAAATGGGAATGCTGGGATGTCCCACTATTCTCCAAGCGGATAGGGAGATAGACTTGTCGAGAATCTGGTTGTGGGTATGACCTAGGGGATCCAGAAAAAGATGGGGAAAGGATGGAAGAAGAACCGGGAAATCGCAAGTTAATTCTAGGAGATTAGGAAACCACACCTGTGATTGCCAAAAAGGGACCACAATTACTAGAGAAACTTTCTGGCCACTGACCTGAGCAAGTACTCTGTTAATCATAAGGAAAGGAGGAAAGGCATAGTTCACTGATTGAGCCCAATCCTGCAAGAACGCATCTGTAGCTAGTGCTAGAGGATCTGGACACCAACTGAGTAAGGTGGGAATTTAGGCAAGAAGCAAAAAGATCGATGTGAAATGGACCTCACTTCTGGGAGAGAGACTGAAAGACAGATGGATGTAGTTTCCAACAGCCGAAGTCCTTCAGATGTCAAGAGTGCCAATCTGCAATGGAATTAAAGTTACCTGGAAGATATTCTGCTCAGACTGAAATTCTGTTGAGAAGTCAGAATTCCCGAAAACTTTTTGCTAGTTCTGCCAGAGTTTTGGATTTGGTACTGTGTAAGTGGTTTATATAACGGACTGCTCAGGTGTTGTCCTTGCAAAGAAGGATAGAACATTGTATTCTGTCTTTTGCAAGGCTTTTGATCGCAAAGGAGCCTGCAAGCATCAATAAACAGTTGATGTGCAATTTGGACTTCTGAAGAGACCATGTGCCTCCAGTCGAGAATGTACCACACCGACTGCCCCATCCTGTCCTGCTTGCATCTGATTCTAATGCAAGATCGGGACTGACACAAAGATAGTCCTTCCGTTTCAAGTATCCAAATGGTCTATTCACCACTGGTGTTCTAAATGACACTCTGAGTCGATGCTGATAGAATTGGCATAAGTCAAATCTCTGCACAAATTACTTATTTTTAGTTTTTGAAGAGCTCGATATCGAAGGGACTCGGGAAAATTGCCTGCATAGAAGAGGGCAAGAGGCCTACTATCCTTGCTAGACATCTGAGAGAAATCTGTGAACTGTGAAAAGTGTGAGTTAACTATTTTTTTATTGCTGTGACCTTTGCTTGAAGGAGATGTAAAGTAGCTGTGGAAGAATTTGCTAGGAAACCTAGAAACTCGATTTCTTGTGTAGGAACCATTAGTGTCTGCGGTTAGGGGAAAACCCAGACCTGACTGAAGGGAGCAAGAGAAATGAAGATGATCATGTAAGGTCTGAATGTTTTGACTTGTGAGTAAAATGACATCCAGCTAGATTATATGTCAGATGTCTCCCTTTGAGAGTAGAATTGAGGTTTGTAGTCCTTGTAGTTGTAGTTAGTGTTGAATGAGCCTCGGGTACCTTGATTGTGGAAGGAACTGCTGGTAAAGCGGCTCCTGCAAAAACACGTTGATAAAACATTTTCCGTAAAGGATTGTTGAGTCTTGTCAATCAAAGAAAAGATGGTGACATACCTACTGAGGTATTTTATAAATGAGTCCCCAAAGAGAATACCTTCTGCTTTAATGCCTGGATCAATAGTAGCCAGATTAGCTTACTTTGGATCCAACTTTAAAAGAAGTCCCTTTCTCCGTTCATGTGTGGTAGCTGAATTGGTGTTGCCAAGAAGGCAAAAAGCTCTCTGAATCCACATAGAGAGGTCGTTGGGATTAATGTCAGCATTGTCCAATCTAGCTGCCTCCACAATGTCAAAATTATAAGCCAAAGGGCCCACTACATAAAGTAGTTTGGCAAGTCAGCCAAGCTTTGTCGACTCCTTTGTGTGGGTCTGTGGCAAATTTGGGAAAGAAAGTAAGCAGCGATTGATCATTAGTAGAAGTGACAGTAATGTTGGAAGGAAGGGAAGGGAAGGGAAGGTCTTGGGCATTCAGACTTTAATTTATTCCTAGTCTCTTTGCCTAGAGGAAGACGAAGCCTAGAGACTATATAATCTCCTACATGCGCAGTGGGAAACCATTCTGTTGAATTCGGATGACGGAGGGATTGAACATAGGAATCCCCTATGAGTCCAGTAATATTTTAGATAAAAATTAATCAGATTTGGATTTTTTCGCAGGTGAAGGAGAGGAGTCATAATTTCCAAAATTATCATTATTATCTTCTGGTCTCCATATCATCATCAGTGTCCCATATAGCCCAAATGACTATTAGTTTGGGACATCTTGAATGTGTTTTGATTTGGCTGTACCTTTAACATGGGATTTTAGATTCCCCTCCTTAATAGGAGGCCTGGGAGGAGCCTCACTGTTTGATTTTGCCAAATCAGTAGTGGGAGTTGAAATTTGTTTCTTGGAAGGTAAGGACACAGATTTACGCTTTCTGCTTTTCCCTGGAGAATGGGCCAATAAAGCTTTTTTACATCATGCTCACTATGGAATTTTCAATGTTTTTGGACATTTTTTCCATAGAGGTCACCACGGCCTGTTCCATGCAAGGAATGAATAAAATAATTCAAATCACTTTTAAAGGCTTCCCCATTATCAAAATTATCATTATGCAAAGGGGAGCTATGTATCTCCATTGTGGACAGAAGTTGTGCAGATAAAGGGTTAAATTCTGTTGACCTCCGGTGAGGGAGGAGGCCAAGCCCTAAAACACTCACGTGGGTGTTGCCCAGTGAAGCAGAATGGAAGAGAGGCTGGAAGGAGACGGGGAATAGGCAGCTCCTCTCCCTAGTGACATTAAGAGGAAACAAAGAGAAGGCAGAGCTGTGGGTAGTGAGAGGCGGTGGGAAAAGCAGACCGTGTGACGCAGAGATAGCGGGGTTAACAAACAATAGATGCGTTATGAACCAAGTACTGTGCACTCAGAGAGCGCAGCAGAAACAGAGAGCGTGCTGCGCTCGAGGTAAGGAAAAACCTTCAAATGATTAACCCACACAAATCCATAACCAGTAGACCTAATATATTGTTAGTCAAGTTACAATCAACATAAAAGTATATAAGGTACAATCAACATAAAAGTATATAAGGTACTTATCTTGACTTCGAGCAGCAGGAAAAGAGGGCTGTTCGCAGTCAAGCTGCGTATTATAGGGGGTTCCTTGATCACTATTGGCCGTTATCTGTTACCTTGTTTATCCCATTGACCTTGTTCCTATGCTTCATGGGATTTGTAGTTCTTGTTATCTTGGCAACATATTGAATATAAAGCAAGATATAAAAGCGAAATAGGAGCCTCTGGTCTTAACATAAAATTGATCACTACAAGGAACGTTCAGAATTAATGTATTCTGGAAAGCAGACTGCAAAATCAGGTTACCCCAAAGTATATAAATGAAAACATATAGACCGAAACAATCCGACATTATCATAAGAACCCTATTTAGATATGGGTTTATTCACCAGCTTGTGCGATTACCTTCCTAGGACATCCCGACATGTTTAGATCCCAAGATATTATGTTTTGCCAGCCTGAGTGTGTTAATGGCGTGAAAGCAGGCAGTTTTTAGTATTTCAAAATTAGAATATCCAGTATAAAAGTTTTAGTCCCTCAAAACGTTATTTACCCATCAAGGCTCCTGAAGTCAAGAAGTCAGTCCCCGGGAAAAGTCACTTTGAAAAGCTTACTACCCATTTTACTAAAAGGGGCTGCCCAAGAAGGGTTTTCGAATAGGCTAATATTACTTTTTCATATTCTCAGCAATCAATGGGGAGCCTAAACATATTGCAAAGAGGCAAAGTTACTATCCGTTCAAGCCATTCAAGGGTCTGGGTGAAACATAAACGCGATGTTAAAACATAAATAGAAGGACCCACGAAAACAGCCTTAGTCTTGCAGAAACAGTTTTTCATTTATTTTGGGCTGTCTTGCAGCCCCACAAAAAAGGCCTCTGATGCATAACTGGCATTTGTACCCAAAGTGGGTGACACACACTCACAGATCCATTTGATACTTGACAGTAAACCCCAACAGCAACACTCTTTTTTGAAGAATAGGTTCTCCACGGGTGACGGGCTTCTGATTTAAAAGTGCATTTTTAAGTACATGCTTTAGTGGGAATACCCAGAAACTGAAATTGTCACTTTGAAGATAACGCTCTTAAATTACAGATATCCCTTCTCCGTTTTATGAGTAAGACTTGAATATAACCGGGAGTCATTTGGGTAGCCAAAGATCGAGATTTGCTGATTAAAATTTAACACATGAACTGCATCGCCATCGTCAACTAACTTTTGAGCTACCTTTAACTTTTCATTTCCCTATTCGTAGCCTTGTGCTTGAACTTCATAGAACACTACACTTAATTATGTTTCTCTTCAGAGCACAAGAAAGCTCTTATGTGATTTCACTTATGTGTTTTGAACTTTGTAATCCATATACTGTGGTTATTGAAACGTTTTGCTTGCTTTCAGGATCAACCTTAAATGCATTGTGTAAAATTTTATATTGTTGGTTATTTATATTGTCAACTAAAAGACCTCAAGTGGCATTGTAAATGCACTATAGAACTAAGTCACAATAGAGAGTAGATTTGCTTCCCTTTTATTTACCTCGATCAGGTTATAGAAGCCATTGTCTAGTGTCAGCATCGTACCCCTAGACATATGTTCAGTAAATGATTGTTGAATTATAACACAATAAAAGTGTATCTATACCATTTTCAAGTTGTCTTTTGTCTGTGCTGACTGTGGTTGTGTCCCAGTGCTGTGAAAATCATCATCCTACCTAAGCCTAAACTTGGCCCTGTATGTACACCAGGCCTCATTAAATTTCTTCATGCTAGCCCGGGCACCAGATAATTAGCCTAGTCATACCCGTGACCATCCCTCTTTCAAAGAAGTCTTTTATTGTGGTGTAGGCTTTTTCTCAGACTTGTTTCTGAGGCTTAAATAATTAAGAAGGACCTCTAATTTTGGAGAGTGAAATCCTGGCTTCTCTCACTCACATAATTGTATGACCCCGACAACCACTAAAACAACAGCATATGCATGCATAACGGCTTCTGTCCTCAGACTTTTTTTTATAACAATTCATACTTACGTGGTGCTAATAACCCACCATATCAGTATTAGAGCATGACTTTATCCTTGATCACCACACACAACACCTTCAATAGTGGCTGTAGTGCAACACACAAACTACCAACCAATCATACTTCAAAGTGTGGTCAGCAACACAGTCAGTCGGAGCACTTCGCTGCCTCTTCAGGGGTGTCAAGGGCGATGTAGCGTCTGCAATACCATGTGAAACTAGGGGGCTAATCCGATAGGTATGAAACAGTCCTTACAAAGCTCTACGAATTCTCGCAAAGATACAGCTCTTTTGGTGTTCTCATCATTTGCTTGAAACACTTACCCGCTGCCCTTCAGGGAACACGCACTAGCTGTGAAATATAATCGCAGAAAAGTCAGCATTCTTGGTGGTACTGCTGCACATGTAGGGAACATCTGTGTATGCATACATTTGCCCTTCTGCATGATCTCCCAAGTATTACACTGGACCGCCAGTAAAGGCATGCTATATGCTGATGTCTTGTATTATACACTACAACTACTATCAACACAAGCTCTACATCCTATTGCTTGTGTGCAACCAGCTCAGCACAGAGTTGTTTTCAATACTGTGCAATGTTTGACACTAACAAACGCAAGAAACCAAACCTAGAAGAGTGTTTCACAAGTGTTTCTTAACTTGCTATGATGTAAATAAGGTAGATTCTGTATGTTCTGTACGAGGAATAAAATACAGAAAGAATAATGCAAGAAACAACCCAAAAACTTCCCTTGCGAATTCAAGTGCTCATTCGAAAGTCTGGTCACATTATGTATCAGGTGCCATGACGCACCTTTAAACAGGTGTGCTGGGTGGAAACATTAACAGCGTGCCCGATTACAACGATTACAAAGAATTCGCTGCCCTCAGGGCATCTGTGAAGTTGGGGCTGTCCTGGCAACAGCACATTCAGTGAAATATGGAGCGCCTGCTTTCAACAGCCACCCCCTGTTACCCTGTACAGGCGGCACCCGCCGCCTGCACTTTAAAAGTGACTGCACTTACCTGCAAGGAGAAGTCTGAGGTGTCAATGAGACCCTCTTTGTTCCCTTCAGAGGTCTTCCCTCAGGGGGCTCACCAGCTCCTGACGGCTTCTTTGCCTTTGGGCCCACGCCCATACTATGGCAAAGGGCCGGGGCAAACAGATTCCCTCATTTGTATGGGTTCAAGCCCCCATGCAAATGAGGGTATAATGTCAAGATAGCACTAGCGCTACATGTGCGCCAGTGCTATCAGTATTACATAAGGGGCCACAAAAGCGTCTGCTGTTCCTTCTGTAATACCAAAGTGCCCTGGGGCTCTCAAGTGGACATTGTGTAAAATGGCCCTAGGAGGCCAATATCAGATGCTTTAGCCCATGCATGGAACGGTGCCTTTAATAATCAAAAAACTGATTTGTTCTAATGAGTCCTGTAGGTGGCATTTGGTAGTTCATTCCTCGTTGCACCAAACCTCCCTTTGAGAACCTTCCATACCCTGGCTATCTTTGTCAAAACATTACATTGTCTAGCATATGACCAGACTATAACCACTGCTCAAGAACTGTTGCAGTATACATTTCTTATTAGCGTACTATCTCTGCTTCACGAAAGACTAGGAAAGAAGGCTTTGTCAGGCAGCGTGGTCTGGCAGCTACCAGTGTGTGATAAAACATTATTCTGACTACACGCTCCTTCCTCCCAGCTCATGCTCCATTGAAATATCCATTCTAAGCAAACACATGAAGCTTTGTTTATAGAACATCATTTGCCTTATCTATAATGGAACGGCAATTGGCACAGCCACCTACCTTGCTAACAGAACTGCAGCCAGGAAACCTCAAGACAGAAGACGAAGCAATGCAAAAGCAAACAAAAACAGGAAAGAGACCTTCTCCATCTGTGCATCCATGATGTGGAAAGACATTATTATTATTATTACCATTATTATTATTATTATTAACTAATTTTTGGGGAGTGCATGGCTACCCAGAACGGGCTTCTCAGCTCTAGCATGACTCATGAGAATGGAAATAGGCTGTTTATGCAAAAAGGCGGGCCTTCAAATTCTTCTTGAAACTTAGCAGATTGCTGTTTGTTCTGAGGTAGTTAGGTAGGAAGAGAGTTCCAGATCTTAGACACCAGGTATGCAAATGACCGATCTCCACTTCTAGCTCTTTTGGTTCTGGGGATAGCCAGAAGGGCGAGATTGTTTGATCTTAGCTGTTTTGCGTTGTCTGGTCCATGAGCACCTTTTACCTTGTGTGCAATGCTCAAGGCTTTGAATTCAGTTATTTTGCTCACAGGCAGCCAGTGGAGTTTGGTTAGAGCTGAGTGAACAGATAGTGTTTTTGGTACGCCCCTCAGCAATACTCGAGCTGCAGCATTTTGAATAACTTGCAGCTTCTTGATGACATAGGGGGGCTGCCTAGGTTAAGAGAGTTGCCATAACCTAGGCAAGAAAGTACCAGGTTTTGTACCACTATCCTCCAAGTTTCCATAGGGAGCCAATTAAGGGTCTTAAGTATGTACCTCCAACTTTCTTTGCCTGGGAGGCCATGGTCAGATCTGTATCCACTATTATCCCAAGGCTCTTCACTTCTGGTTTGGGGGGGGCGGGAGGGGGAGGGGGAGCGGGATATTCACCCAAACATGGGGGCCAAAGAGGTGATCCCAGAGTGAAGTGTTGTTCCCAATTACCATTACCTTAGTTTTATCGCCGTTTAGTTTGAGACAGCTGGTTGCCATCCAATAGCTAGTTGGCATCCAGTTACTCACCTGTTCCAAACAGATGGACAGTTTCTCAGATGTTAGGTTAATATTAGGTCACAGGGAGACAACAATCAGAGTGCCGTCCGCATAAGACGCCATGGTGAAATCTGAAGTGCATATGATGTCTGATAATGAGTGGACGTACACGGTGAAGAGAGTAGGGCTCAAAGATAAGCCCTGTGGCACGCCACATATTTGCTGATGTATCTCAGGCAAACAGAGCAACCTTTTCCCCTCTACCCCGCAAACACCTCTGAATGTTTTTATTGTTTTTGGTCCTGCATTCCACTCTGTTGCCTCTAGCTGAGTTCACGCTGCATAAACACCACATACATACATACACATACATACATACACCTACATTGTATACATACTAAAAGAATACTGGTCACATTTTGTAATGTGTGGCTAAGTCTGACTTAACTGCAGTGCTGCAAGCTCATGCAAACTACCCGTCCTTAAAGAGCACTCAGGTTGTCTGAAGCCTTCCTGTGAGCTACACTAGGGCTTGGATAGCAGGAACACTATGAGGTGAAAAGGACCCCAAACATATTGAGATAGCTACAACTCAGCAAGTCACATTATTTTCTGTTGTGAGATAGAGCTTGACTTAATTGCTTCCATCAGTTCCTTAGCTAAATGTTGCACTGCAAATAGTCACTAATCCCGCCATGTTCACCCCTCTCACCCCACACATAGACACACCAACACCCATTGACTGAATGGGCACCTACATGCATGGGACTCTATCTGTGCTGTATGTACATGGTTGCCTCCATGATCACATGTACCTATATTTCTGCTTGTCTAAGCACAAAGCCGCCTGCATATATATATGTGGAAATCTGCACTGCTCCATGTTTTCATGTATGTATGTGTATGGCATGTCTCTGTATCCATGCACTATACAAAAGCCAAACCTAGAGGTTCCGTCAATTTTTGTTTCTGTTACCCATGGCATTCGAGAGCCATTTTAATGATATTAGTCTAGTTTGTCACAGCAGTCCAGAGTCAGTTACTCCTGTTTAACTGCCTAAAAGGCAAGTGATAGACACTAGAAAAGAGAAACAATTGAAAAGTAGAAACACAAGACATATGACCAATCACTTTTTGAAGTCTGGTATCTCCTTCAGGACCCAGAAATCTCTGAAGGCCAGAAGTGTCTGGCAACCAAGAGTGATCAATATTGGAATGCATACAAAAATACTGTGTTACTCCTTTATTTTCTTCTGACCTGCTTTGAGAATGAGCCCTTCCATTAAATTAATTTATACCAAATTATGTTGCAGGAAAGGTAATAGCCGAAAAAGCCATTGAACTGGATCCCCTAAGTGCAGATTGTCACCAGTGGTAAGTGTTAGTGCTCAGCAGTGGATATGTTGATGTTTTCTGATGATCTCCAAATGTTGGACCATATTAACATTGATTACAGGATATCCAGAGTCTCTAAAGAAGGCACCACAGTCTGTGTTGTTTTGTAGTACACCCGTTGCCGTAATTTCCTGTTAAATTGCCAGCAACATTCAGCAGGTAAAAGAAGGCACTAACTGCTGAAAAACTCTAATATTGCTAAATGTGCTCTTTCTCTCAGTGGATAATTTTGTTAATTGCTGCAGAAGATGATCATTGTGATTTGTGGGAATCTGATTCTGTTGAAGTTGATACGAGTTTACCAGCGTATCCTTGTGCTATTGTTATCAATTTTTATTGTATACCCGACAAATATGACTGGCTGCTTGGTTAGAAAAGACCAAATATCATTTTTTCTGTGTGACTAACTGGCTGCATTGTGCAAGGATATATCAGAACTTATTGTGGTAGCAGGCAGCATGCAGTCCACAGTACACTTGTTCTGCCTACAGCCCAGTTTTGTACCTGGGAGATATAAAGCCTCAATATTAATTTTTTAATGTAAGCTTGCAGACTAGAGCAGTGGTTCTCAGCCTGTGGTCAGGGGACCCGAGGGGGTCCGCAAAGCCTCCTCAGGTGGTCTGCGGCTGCTTAGAAAATGTAATAATATTAATAGATTAGGCCCCCTGCTTTCAGTAATGACTCACTAGAGTGTCTCCAGATTCCAATAATGGTTCAGTGGGGGCCCTGGGTTCCAGTACCCATAAAGTGGGGGTCCACTAAAGTCAAAAGGTTGGGAACCACTGGACTAGAGTGAGCGGAGTTATGCAAGCATATTGCAGTTTTACCTTTTTCAGTGCGAACCTTTGGAATTCCTCTTCACAGTGAAGAGATGTTTAGAAATGTAAAGATCATTGGTATGTGGTTCTACTTGTGAAAGCTGGAAGATGTCTTCCATCAAGGTGGCTTTAATTTTTGGGCCTTCATTCGATAGTGCCTTTAAATGCATAAAGGTTCATTTGTACCAACAGAAACACAAGTTGCAAAGTTCATTTGAAGAGAGCTAGGGACCATATTGCATAATAAAACTGTGCAGTCGTTCTGTTTTTGTGATATGGTATTTAGCAAACAGATTTCGTTACAATCCACAACATAGACTGTTTTTCAACGAGGGCTCAATCGGAGAAGGTTGGCTATAAAAACATTGTAAAACATAGATAATACACCTTTTGCTTCTTTATCATTTAAGATGTGTGATGGTGATTTTAACAAAGAAATAACAGTCATCAAATGTCTTTTCTTTCTTTTTATAACATATTTTATTAGATTTTAAGGAAAAACGTAAACTAACGAAGACATAATCGCAAGACTCTTGAGGCGCTCGAGGCAACATAATAGCAGCTGACCGAAATACTCAGACACATATTTCTGTCTTTACAGATTTGATGTTACAGAGTATGGATGACATTATCCACAAAGTCTCTATATTGTGAAGGCTTCCCCCATATCTTACTGTTTTGTTGTTATCAAGGTGCCTCGGACATAGGTGCTTTCAGAACGCTGCAGATAAATTTAAGCCAGAATTCCACTTAACTGGGAGGCTTGTCCTGTCTCTGTCATTGTGCAGTAACCCCTTTTGCAAGTGCTGTCCCCAACCCTAGAAAGAACTTCTCATATCTAGTGAGACCCATTTCTTCTAGGGTTTTCAATAACACAGTGTGTGAGAGGAGGGTAACATGACATTCTAGTACCACAAAAGCACTCATTCCACTGTTTCCCCGAAGGCCTGTATAATTCTACAGCTTCAGAGCAGATGAAAGAAACCTCCCTCCCCGGTGTGGCATCTTTTAGGAGCTGAATCTCTATGCATGCGCCACAGACCTGCCTAGCATAGAAGGTTCTGTGTAAGTATTTTAATTTCGATTATTGGGCAGCCTCCTGAGGTGCTCTAAGGGCACTTTGCTAGTCTGTATCCTCTGTGTGGCCTAGATCTCCTTCCCAGGCTTGTGGGAGAAGTGAAAGGTGGCAGATGCATGTAAAATGTGTGATCTGTATACTTTGGAGACTTTATTTCTACTGGAAATTCCAGAAGTGAGTTTGGCTGCCAGTGGATTGAAGTCAGACAGTAATTAATCAATCAGTCAGGGATTTGTAAAGTGCACTACTCACCGTGAGGGTCTCAAGGCGCTGAGGAGGGGAGGTGGAAAAGGTGGGGGGGAGGCGATGCTACCCCACGAACAGCCAGTTCTTGAGAAGTTTCCTGAAGGTAAGGAGGTCTTTGGTCTGGCGCAGGTGGATGGGAAGAGTGTTCCACGTTTTGGCGGCGAGGTGTGAAAATGATCTACCGCTGGTTGTAATTCTGCTGACGCGTGGGACTTATGTGAGGCCGAGGTCAGCGGAGCGGAGATTCTGGGTCGGGTGTAGAAGGAGAGTCGTCTGTTGAGGTATTCTGGTCCGGTGTTGTGCAGTGCTTTGTGAGCGTGGGTGAAGAGTTTGAAGGTGATTCTCTTGTTAACTGGGAGCCAGTGCAGGTTTTTCAGGTGGTCTGTGATGTGGCAGTGGCGGGGGATGTCCAGGATGAGGCGTGCAGAGGCGTTCTGGATGTGTTGCAGCCTCTTCTGGAGTTTGCCCGTGGTTCCTGCGTAGAGGGCATTGCCGTAGTCCAGTTTGCTGCTTGGGTGACTGTTCTTCTGGTTTCGGTGGGTATCCATTTGTATACCTTTCAGAGCATGCGAAGGGTGTTGAAGCAGGAGGAGGAGATGCTGTTGACTTGCTGGACCATGGATAGTGAGGGGTCCAAGATGAATCCTATGTTGCGTGCGTGGTCGGGGGGAGTCGGAGCGGTTCCGAGAGTAGCCGGCCACCAGAAGTCATCCCATGCGGAGGGGGTGCAGCCGAAGATAAGGACTTCCGTCTTGTCCGAATTGAGTTTGAGGGAACTGCTCTTCATCCATTCGTTATGGCCTTCATTCCTTCGTGGAGGTAGGTCTTGGCGGAGTCCTTGGTGAGGGGGAGGATCAGCTGGGTGTCGTCAGCGTATGAGATGATGTGGAGGTTGTGGGATCGGGCGATGTTAGCAAGTGGGGCCATGTAAACGTTGAAGAGGGTCGGGCTGAGAGACGAACCCTGGGGTACGCCGCAGATGATTTCGGTGGCATCCGAGTGGAATGGGAGGAGGCGGACTCTCTGGGTTCTGCCGGTGATAAACAGGGTGACCCAGTCCAGGGCTCTTTTGTGGATTCTAGCATTGCTGCGGCGTGAGCGTAGGGTGTGGTGGCAGACGGTGCCGAACGTGGCCGAGAGGTCCAGGAGGATGAGGGCCGCGGTTTCACCGCTGTCCAGTATGGTTCTGATGTAATCGGTGCCCGCAATGAGGAAAGTTTCGGTCCTGTGGTTGCTGTGGAATCTGGATTGGGAAGGGTCCAGGGTGCGGTTCTCCTCTAGGAAGCGGGTTAGTTGTCTGTTGACTGTATTCTCGATGACTTTTGCCGGGAAGGGGAGTAGGGAGATAGGCCGGAAGTTCTTGCGATCCTTTGGGTCTGCCTTGGGTTTTTTGAGGAGGGCATTGATCTCAGCGTGTTTCCAGCTTTCCGGGATGGTGGCAGACTCGAAGGAGCTGCTGATGATATTCCGTAGCTGGGGTACGATGACGGAGCTTGCTTTGTTGAGGATGTGGTGAGGGCAGGGGTCAGATGGAGAGCCGGAGTGGATGGTGTTCATGATTTCGATGGTTTCGTTGACATTGACATGGGTCCAGGAGAGCAGGAGGTTGGTCGGAGGTGAATCTGTGGTATTGCTGGTTGCCGTGGTAGTCTGGGTGCTGAAGCTGTCGTGGATGTCTGCAATCTTGCGGTGGAAGTAGGAGGCTAGGGAGTCGCAGAGGTCTTGGATTGGCAGGATGTCGTTGACATTGGAGCTGGGGTTAGAGAGTTACTTCACGACGTTGAAGACCTCCTTGTGACTGTGTGCGTTGTTGTGGATTCGGTCTTTGAAGGCGGTTCTTTTGGCGAGTTGGATGAGTTGGCGGTGTCTTCGGATGGCACAAGGCCCTCATTACGACTCACGGTGGCAGTCTCACTGCAGATAGGCGTGGTGGTCAAGACCGCCACATTCTGAGTTTGGCGGTTTGGCTGAAGCCAAACTGCTGATATTCTGCCCGTCCCGCCGCTTTTCAGCAGTCTGCCAGCCTGGAGGTGAGCACCTCCAGGCTGGCGAACGCCATAATACCGCTAGCTGTATTACGATGCGCGAGACTGCCAGCATTTTTCTGCCGGTCACACTGCCAGGAAAAGATGGCGGTCTTGCATCCTGTCGACAGGAATAAGCATTCCTGTCTCCAGGATACACTTGCACAAACTTCCACATACCTGCACGCATGCACTCACACACTTCTACACCCAAACAAACCCCCACTCAAATGCGACACACACCCATTCACACTGACATACGTACACAAACGCCACTGACGCACATGCATTCACTCCCCCAGCGCATACCCACATTCACGCCCCTTTCCTACCGCATAGACCCATTCATTCCCCCCTTGCACACACGCACTCAACCCATCCATCCGCATTCACCAGGAGACACCCACCGACCTCCCCCCCACGTTCACGACACACATGCACTCGCACACACACCCCTCCATCCCCTCCCCTGTTGGACGATCACCTACCTCGTCCGTTGAGGAGGTCGTCCGGGAGGGGTTGGGTCCCGGCGTTTCCACCGCCGGCAGCACCCCACCATCAGGACACTGCCACGCCGTATTACGGGTCGGTGGAATCTGAAGGCAGTCGTAATGTGGCAGTCTTAAGACCGACAGCACTGGTGGTCTTTATGTGCCTGCGATTTTGGCGGTCTTGACAGCCAAAGTCTTAATGAGGTTCTATGTCTCTGCTGGCAAGGTATGGATTGAGGGGCTGTGTATCGATAGATTTAGTTCTGGAGAAGGCCAATTTGAACATCTTTTTCAAACTTTAGAACAAAGTTTTTTTGCCCGCTTTTTGCTGACCATGTAATAAAAATGCAAGCAGACTGATTTTGCTCTAAACTTATTCTATTTTGCATTTGATCAATGAAGAACATTTATTCTCTCAATTTATTATTTTTAGGCAACTCATCAAAAAGTGCATGAAATGAATTTTCCTCCACAATTTGTCCAAGCACAAAAGTTGCGATCAGAACAAATACACTTTGTTCCATTGAGTTTATAGAAGGGATAGAATGCTGTAAATGCATTTTTTTCACAGTGCAATGTTTTAGTTATACATTCTCAGGACTTCTGAAATGAAGGTTATGCTACCTCATATCCTGATGAGCGTGTTTTGCATGTGCAGTATTTGAGGGCTTTTCCAGAGTAATCTGCCACTACCCAGTACTTTTTACCTTAACTGTTAACTCTAATTTCATTATAAAAATCTCTGTGACACCTGCTATAAGCAAATTATATAGCTACTCTCCTGAAAACACTCTTGTAATAATTTAGTATAGTTGAGTAGTCATGTAAAAATATTGATTATTGCTGGAACCAGAAGACTCTGTGGAGGTAACTACTTGCACAGAACACCATCTGCCACCAAAACAGTTAAATGAGTACCATTCAAATCCGTTTTTAAATTTATTTTCCTGAAGGTTTACAATCATAACATGTAGAGCAATGTGGAAGGAGGTTTGTCCATTTAAAGCGCTGCTCTAGTTCAGGATTAGAGAGTAGGAATCTACCTACATATTTAAATACATTTTAAACCTCAAAGATGGCTCTATAATTTTCACATGCATTGGACTGCTTAACAAACCTGTTTGAAACAAATTACAAGTTACAGAGTGGTGTATTTATTTTTCAAGCACGTATTCATCATTTGTTCTACTTATTTGCAAGTGGGAGGTACCTTACACCAGAATGATGATAATACCATCCATTAAAAGAAATAAAATGCCCCATTGCTTACGTGACAATGGTACTGCCAGTCACCAAGAGTTTTGTGTCCTCAAGAAACTCGATCTTCTTTCCTATTTCTCTGTTTGATGAAGCAACTCATTTGGGACTTTCAGTATCCCAAATGTGTCCTGTAAATTCGCAGAAACAAATATTAGTATCCCTTTTGTGAGAGCCCAAAAAACGACAACTCATTCATTGAAAAAAAATAACAAAAGGACATTTTGGTTAAATTGAAATAAAAAACTACTAGCAATTACAAATAAATTAATATTAATGGATTTAAAAAACGACCACATTTTTAAAACACTAAATTGGGACACAATAACAAATTATAGTTAGAGTATACATTTTTAGTATTGAAGCAGAAAAAACTGGAGAGGCGACAAAGGGTGTGTTGTGGTTTTGGGTTTAAGTGGAGGTATAAGCCCAGGAGAGGGAGGGACACAAGAAGAGTGTAAAAAAACAGATAAGCACTGACTAGCGGGTACTAAACTAATTTTGAAAACAACGTGAGGGAGGGAGGAGAAGGCACAGGGAGAAAAGAAATGGAGGGGAACAATGGAAATATACAGTGGGAGTTTGAGGATAACCTTCCAAAACAATAATTTTAAACTGTGAAATGTCGCCCAATGGCAGGATGTGAGAAGTGTAGTGGAGGGGAAATGATTTGTGCGAACTTTAAATAATAATAAAAAAGCCAATTTAAAGAACTCAGTTTCTAGATTAATGGCTCTAATCTCTAAAAATATGGACACAAATGCCAAGGTTGAAAAAAATGATTCTTTGAATGTCTTTTTACCAAATGTTAAATACTGTTTACCTTGAAAATGCACAAAAATCTTCATCATAGGTGTGAAGCATATACTAGAAAACGCATCTTCTGTTCTGAAGTTAAGACTGCCTCCATAATGCCAAAGACAGGATGAGAAGCTCACTATGTTTGGAGGCCTGATTTAAAATTTCCTGAGTGAAAAAGTAACATTTTTGTTCATGTAGAATCACTCCTAATTTTGGAGTACATTTCTGACGTGTGGATAGGATTGAAAAGGTAACTCATAGCAATTGTAAATTTCATAGCACACTCCAGTGCAAAATTCCCACCAGGTAAAAATTCTACATGTGAGAGTATCCAGTAAATTTGTTTTTTTCTCTACATAATGTTAACTTCTGTTTTCTTCATTTCAGAATCATGTTTTCCTTTCGAGAAAGTCATTTTATTCATTGAAATAAATAGGGCTTGCACTCATAACAGTCTGACTCTGGAAACATATTTGGGCTTACCTTTGAAAGTTACAAGTGGGCATGTGTTTCAGGATGGAAAACTACCGGCAAGGGACAATCAATACTCACAGCAGTAGGAGTAATGGGTGTTTGCCTACTTTTTCAAAGTGGTCCACTCAGAAATGGCCACATCCGCACTCCCTGCAGTAAATCAGTAATCCAGGACCCTTGCAGTGATTCTGCTATACTGATGGAATTTCCGCATTTTTAGGTGCACCTTACTAATGTAAAATTCCAACAATCATGGTTTTGGAAAATCAGGATTGGGATTATGCATTTGCAAACCTATACAACTAGCCCAAATCAGCTGTGCAAAATGCTTTGTGACTCAGAGCAGTGGACCCAAAACAAAAAAGTAGCAAATCTTCACTGATCATAGTACTCCTAAAAAGGGTACAGATTTACTAATTTTAGCAATTCACATACATTGCCAGTAGTACTGTAGTAAAGCCGTGCCAGTCACAGATTTTACAACTGTTTTCTGGAGCAAACATCTGACCATTATTTACACGATGGGAAAGAGTCAGAGAAGAGCTTGTGAATTCCTCAAAACTCACAAGGCAAACTATGCCTGCATCTCCCCACCCGTTACGTGCACATAATAGCACAGTAGTAAAGCCCCACAACTTGACACATACATGGGTATAGGAACATGCGTGCTTGAGTCTCTAATGTTTTTGTAAAATGTATCGACCTAGAACTAAAGATGTAATCCTGATTAAAAGTGGTCAACACATGGGAAGATGAAAAATAGTGATCTGAAGTTTTCTAACTGCTTTGCCCTAAATCCAAGGGGTGAAAACTGATAGGAATATCCTTTCCATCCATCATGATCTTTGCATCATAACCAACCATCAGGTTTCCTTAAAGGGGCTACCACTGGTCCCAGTTCCCAGTTCCATCACAATCAAATGTTTATCTTTTTTTAAATTTCTTTATTAACATTTCAAATGAACAACAGCAATGAACATGTTGCGACAATAGCATTGCTCATTATACAGACCCATCATTTCTACTCATAACAATTCAGGATACATTCCCAGGACCTAACTCTGTGGCCTCCAGTATGACACTCCGCTTCACCGCATTAGGCAACTTACAGTGATCATCAAGACAACTGATATGTGTTGCAGTTCTGTTGAGTCCATTCCTAATAGAATCGGAGGAAATAAGCACCATAACACAACAACCCTACAGCCAACATTGTTAGCATCACTACATACAGTGAATAAAATGTCCATCATACATACCCCCACCCATTCCCCCTCAGCTTCGAATCACTTAGCAGCCAAAATATATGAAATACAGCGGTAGGAACTGTCAAGCATTCTTTTTCCTCTCTTATACCCTGGAATGCCTCTGGGTTTTGTTTGTCCCCCTTGCTGTCCTCTCTCAACCTCCTTTTTCTGTTTAGCAATTATGTGATCTTCTCGGTCTGGTCTTCTTCCGTTGACTCCACTAATGCCTGAGTCCTAGTAGTTCAGATAACTAATCATCTGCCACCCTCTCGTCCCTACGGGATCTCTTCATATGGGCCTTCTCGGTGCCAGCCCATTCCTACATGTCCCTTCTCCTGCCCAACTGCAGGGGCTTTACACTCAACCAGCCTACCGCAGTCTGCCATTTGGCCACTGTAAGCCCTAACATCGCAAAATGCCTACTCCGTTTCCTCTTTGGGTTATCTGGAAGGAGGCCCAGGACGCACTGCTTAATCGTATGTTGGAACTCTCAACCTGTGTTTAATGAAGTGCAATGTTTCTTCTTAGTAGACCGTTTTTTTGGGCAGTGCCATATTGTGTGTGTAAAGTTTGCTACTGGCACGCGGCACCTGGCGCAGCTCTGGGATCTGTCTCTATAAATGGTGTGGTTGAAAACAGGATACCCCCAACCTCATAAACACACTTAATAAGCCAACCACAAAAGTGAATTTTGTTGGCCACTGTTGATGTAGATTTCCTCAACGCTTGTTGACAGCGGAGCTGGAGCAGCCAACAGGTTCCACTGGGTATTGAAGACAGGTACATCTCTATGTCACCAGAGTGGTTGTGACTGAAAACCACCATCTGGGCAGCTCTTTAGAAGCTGTGAAATACAGTGGGTGATTTCAGTTCTCTAATCAGAACTATTAGGGCAGGTCAAAACTAATCTAAATATTTGCTATTCTGTATTTCTGGGGTTAGGGAAATACCACATGGTAAATTCAATGTATTGCATGTGCTGTCCGTGCATGTTATATTGTACATGCAAATGATGAACAGAGAGTGTAGGCATGAGTCCTATGTTAAAACCAACAGCATTCCCTACAAGGTCGGGATTGGAGTCTGTATTGAGCTGTGAACCTTGAGAGACGCAATATTTAGATAGAATGGAGACTCATAACATTAAACGGAATTAAGTTATCAAAGCAGTGATTTTAGAATAGTGCACAGTTTGACCAATCGAGCACCTACATTTCCAAAAAGGAAACTTACTAATCACATCACTTTGAGGGCCCTTTCGCTATTGTATATAAAAGAAAGCCTAGTTAATAGAATTAAGTTAGACAACACTTATTGAAAAGAAGTGATTGTTTGTTTCCACTGTATCATTGGGAGGATATACTGTGGTTTGCGGCCTCCATGTGATTACACATGGCCAGTTGCTTATTTGCAGTAAAATGCTTGAATGGAGAAGGCATATCTGTAAATAGCAGATAATGTGGAGGTGAATGTGGGTTCTTAGACACTTGAGCTATGTTTTAGTTTATTGATTTTTGTGTGCTGGCTAGTCAGAGTGAGATCACACCTAGGCCTTTTGGTCAACTGGTCCTAGCATCAGAAGCCTACCCAGTCATACAGTGCTTCCCATTCCTCATGACTGGATAATATGCAGGGGTGGGGAAATCTATTTCTGGATGCCCAGGACTTATTGTTTGTGGTTAAGGGACATCAAGTTTTCGTGTCCACTTGACAAGTAGGTCCAACCCTCTGGAGCACGTTAGCTGCCAGTTTACAGCACCTCAGTATGGGTGTATTGAAGGATTGTCTGTCACTAAAGTCAAGATTTGAATCCAAACGTATAAGTTGATCAGGCTAACGTATGAGATTCATTAGTACTAAAGGTTTAAACACAAGCACTCTTAGAAAATGCAGTGAGCTGTTAACTCAGCTTTCGTTACGGACAGTGGTTCCAATGTAAACATGTGTATACATGTCCGCAAAATGTAACATTTGAGGCTATGTGTAATGCTCCTAGAATGCTCAATGATTATGTGTACGTACATGCATAAGAATGAAGGCAAGATGGTGAGAGTTTACTTTCAAAATCAAACGTACAGAAAATATTTGCAGTTTGAAAAAGAACTGTTCTGTTAAACTACTCAACAACTTAAAATAAACTGTCACCGAGGCAACATCTAGTAAAATATGTTTGATACAAGCCAATATAAAAAAAAGATTAATAATGGAGAATGAGTGTAAAACCAATATAGGTAACATTATGGGCAACATGAAAATAAAATAGGGACCCGATTCTACAAAAAAAGAAAGAAAAACACAAAGGTGCGCTCAAAAGTGCACACCCTTGCAATAGTGTGGATTTAAGAAATCTGTTTTCATGTGAGCAAATATACATGTATATATTTCCTCATGTGAAAATCGGTTCACCAATTACAAATTGACTTTCCTTACAATCCTTTCTAGAAAACGTTTTACTTATCCCCCTTGTCAGAAGTGAATTTTCAACCTTTCCCTGTGTGGGAACATATTTAAGAGATGTTGGTGATTATTCTTAAATATGTTGGTTTATGGTTTACACAGACTCATTGGGTATTCCAGCCCTGGAACTAACACTTCCTTCCTACTTCCAACCCCTGTTAGTAAATGTAGGTAAAAAAGGCAAAATCATAGCCTTGTTTGATTCCAGAACCTGGGCTGAGCTGTAACATAATCCTATAGGCACCTATCAGAGCTCTTACATACTATGTAAGCTGCCACAATTGGTCACTTTACTGCATGGCACCAAAAGTGACAAGTGGATTTTTTTACCAGACTGGTAGATTTCTGAAACATCCCGTCCCTAGGACATGAAGGTATTATATACAAATTCCACACCCCTACTTTGTATGCACTCTTTTTTTATTGAAATTTCATCTTTTCTCCAGGATGCCGTTTTCTGGTGGATCTTTTCTGTGACAAGCCGTGTGTACAAGCAGCATGTTTTGCGCATTCTCCTGCTTTATACTGACAGCTCAGTGGTGAATGTATCTTCTCTACACAAGTCCTTTTTCTCCGATTATAGTGACAGCAAAACTTCACACCCAAATTTTGAATTCTAAATTGGAACTGGATTTCGGGGGCCAGGATGCCTCTGAGACTACTTATAGGCCTACACTATTGGGTGTCTGTTACGTCCCTGAGACTAGGGGAGATGCCTTCGATGAAGGGAATCTTTACCAGTAGTATGACTATCAGCCACAGACATTTTTAACTGATAACCATCCTCAATCCTAGCCACCTTGTTGTTGCTATACAGACTCTGAGATCATTCAGGTGCCTGTTGCATCTTTACCAACCTTACAACTGATGACACCTTTCAAAGACAGTTTCCTCAGCAGCCTGTTGGACAACCTATGTCCACTCTGCCTCTGCCTTCATCTGCACCACCACCTCCGCTACGACCTCTGCTGCCAACTTCCCCTTCTCCTGCAACTCCTCCTCCAAGGGACTAGCCTCAAAGGGTGGTCACTTCACCACTGGTCCTTCCAACTCCTTAGGATATGGGTGACAAGGACTCATCGTATTTTGATTTGGAGGAGAGGGCAATCTATTAGATGGTAGAGGAAATGAAAAGTGAGATGATTATATCATACCGAAGGAAGGTGACTCATCTCTGGACTACATAGCCCCTTTCCATGCACTGATGAATAGAACGGCTAAAAAATTCTCACAAATACCTTGGTGGACTTTGTTTGGTCTGAAGGCCTAAAATTGATGAAAGCACCAGCCACAGTTTCAGCAGTGGTGCCCTGTTTAGAAAAGACGTACCGAGCCACAGAATCGGGCCCTGTCAGCCTTATGGGCCATCCCAAACCAGGCTCTGTTACCATGTCTGCGACTGAGAGAAAATCACAGAACCCGGTCATGCCATCATCTCCACCCTCTGGTAAGGACTGCAGTTGCATAGATAATTTGGGCTGTAGAGTTGGTTCGATGGTGGCAACATCAATCAAGGCCGCAAATGCCTTCGCAGTTTTGGGCCATTAAGGTCGCCCGATGAGGCATGACATCTCACCACTAATCGACCTCAAACTGGAGGATAAGAGGGGAGACTGCTAAAACCATCATCAGAGAGATGCAACAACATCATCTGCAATCTTTGATGCTGCAATGGATGTTTAAAATGCAGGCTTTCTCCAGCTGGCCGGAGCACACTTATTAAGACAAGGATGGCCGAGATCTACAACTTTCTGTCCGGAAGTCCCAGCAAAAACATTGAATGTGCTGTTTGTTGGGGTCACACTGTTTGGAAAGCATATGATGCCTTGCAGAATATTAAAACAGCTATGGATACAGCTAAATCTGTGGATGCCTTCCAGCACTGTCATCTTGGCGTAACAACTTTTTGGCGCTCATGAAGATTGCAGGCCTGTGGGGGAAGCTTCAGTCTGTACAGAAGTGAAGCCCCACCATATTATCTCCTGAAGCATACTAAATTCAATGACAGCTATGCATCCAAAGGAAACCAAAGAGAAGGATATGGCAAATATTCTAGGGGAAAGAGGAAGGCCTCGTAAATGTGCTTCCAGGGCAACTAAAAACGAGCATGACTCATCACAGATGCCCCCCCAGCCCCCCTCCACTACCACCACCAAGCAGTCAGTCTCAACAGATATGAGGGGAAATTTCCCTTTTTGCCCTCATAAGGAAATCCATAACATTGGACAGATGGGTGCTGTAGATTGTACACTCAGGTGGTCATACACTGAAATTTCTACAGAACCCTTCTGTCTCTCCACCCAGGAAGGAAAATCATCTTCACTTGATGGAGGTGCAACAGTAAATTATCCTATCCCTTTTCAAAGGCGCAATTGGGACAGGCCTGAAATCCCTGAGAAATTAGGAAATGTATTCCAGATTCACTCTGTGAAAGAAGAAGACCAGACAGTAGAGACCTATTCTGCACCTCAGGGAGCTGAAGGTGTTCCTGAAAAAGTAAATCTTTCACATGGTGATGCCCCAAAAGCCCTTTTAATGGTCCAGAGAAATCATTATGTGATGTCCCTGGATCTTCAGAATGCATATTTACACAGCCCAATACACAGAAGGCACAGGAAATACCTCAGAATTTCACTTCATTGGGCCTCACATTAGCACCATGTATATTTACCAATTGCCCAACACCGGTTGATGCATTCCTCGGATGGCAGGGTCATTTAAAGTACCTGTGCTTGGATGACTGGCTCATCAAGGGAAAAGCCGAAGGCTTCTTTAATTAATTCCATCTCTTTGTTTCACATGCTAGGACTGTACACTAACAAGCCCGCTGTGGAATCACAGACAAAGCTTCAAGTTCTTGGGAGTGATACTGGACACTATGGGGAAAGGCTTTTCTTTCACCAGATAGATTGATAGGCCTTCAATCTATGTCAAAAATGTTCTCTGTCGAGCAGCCGGCCACTGTACAAATCTCTGCTGTGTCTTATGTCGCCCTGCATAGGTCTTATACCCTTTTTCTAGCTCTTGATGAGGCCCATCCAGCAAAAATAGAACAGCCAGTGGAGACACGTTCATGGCACAAAGTATGCCACAGTCCACTTTACACGAAGCCTGAAACAGGCCCTTTTATTTTCCCAACAAATCTCAGTGTGGGACTGCCATCCCATCCTTCATTGGACAGAGTGGTGCTCACAATGGATGCATTCATGGAGTGCTGTGGAGCTCACATGCAAAAACTGTTGACCAGAGGTCTCTGGTCAGATGAAGAAAAGAAGCTCCATTTCAATATATCAATATCCCGGAGCTCCATGCCATAAAATGGGGCTACAGGTGTTCGACCCACAATTTTCAGGCCAAGGAGTCCTCATCAAGAAGGAAAACACCCCAACCCTGTTTTACATCGCCAAGCAGGGAGGGTTGAGGTCCCAGCCTCTGCCAGAGGAATGGCAGATGCTGCAGGACTTGGCCATTTCCCACCAACTGGACATTGCTATGGAGCATCTCCCTGGAAGCTTAAATGCCTAAACAATCACATGGACGCACTCATTCGAACATTTTCACATTTACATAGGTAGGGGTTTCACCAAGATCAAGCAGTTTACATCTTCCCCTAATCTCCAGGGTGCTACGGAAAGCAAAGGCAGAACATTGTACTCTGAATGTCATTGCTCCAGCCTTGCCATGCTAGCATTGATTCACCAAGCTCCTGAATCTATCTGTACTCCCAGAACTTTAATTAAAAATGCACTCCAGGCCTCTCTCCAAGCACAGTGGAGATATATTCCACCACTACCTCTAGTAATTAAGCCTGACAGCATGGTACCTAATGAGCTAGAGTTTGATCATTCGGATTTGACAGGAGAATGCAGAAACATCCTGGTGTAAGCCAGGGAGCCAGCAGCCACAAAGACATAGAGAGCTAAGTGGAAGTGTTTCTATGTCTGATCCAAAGCCAAAGAATAAAATACTCGTCAGAACCAGTCCATTTGGCAGCAATCTCATGTTTTCGAAGATAGGAAGACAATTGAACAGTTCTTTTCTAACAGAGAATTATAAAGCCACTTATGTAGGAACCTGCCAAAGCATTTCCTCCTGTATGGCGCCCACCATTACCCTGGGAGCTTAACACTGAACTGAGTCAGCTCACGCTGCCTCTATTCGAGCCAATCCACACAACACATCCAAAATTAATTTCCTGGAAAACAATTCTTTCCGTGCCGTTTAGATCATCACGCAGAATGGAAGAGATGGAGCATTTACGGTGAAATAACCTTTCTCCACTTTACGAAGGACAAAGTCATCTTCTGGACCCATCCTAAATTCATGCCTGACCTCCCTACTGACTTCCATCTGAATGTGCCTGTCATTCTGCGCTCCTTCCCAAATTCCACAATGTTAGCAGAAAAGTAATTGCGCTCGCTTGATTCGCGTAGGTGCATGAAAATGTACATGGACAAGACTTTGCTCTTCTGGCCAACCCTTGTCTTGTGGTTATCCAGGAATAAGCAGACCCCTGTCCAAACACACAATATCATATTGTCTGTCAGCCTGCATCACCTTTTTCCACAAGGTGAAGCGTCCACTCCAGGGAAGAGTGAGGGCACATTTCACCAGAAATACAGCAATGGCTGCAGCACTTTACACTGGTGAGCACTTGCAGGAGATCTGCTGTGTGACTACTTGGACAAGCAGGCAAATGTGCACAATCCACTACCGAATGTGAATGAAGCAGCTCATTCAGCAGTGAGGTAGGCAATGCTTCATGACCTGTTTCAGTAAGGTTGAACCTGCTTCCCAATTTGTCATAATTGATATGTACTGCTTACTATTGTGATGCAAGCATGTGAATATATGAAATATCAAATGCTAGAGAAATAGTTACCTGAAACTGCAGTTCTCCAGCATGGACATCTTTCATATATTCACACACTACTCTCCCTCCTGCCTGGCCAGAGGCGTATTTATTATGTACTCTTCTCACACTTTGTGCTATGACATCTGAGCCATGGTGGCCTTTAGGGGGAATAAGAGAGCTTAGCACTTCCACCTCAACTGACTGATGTTCGATTTGTTGTGAATGAGTGGGTGAGCTAATAAACACACGCGGTTGTTGAGGTCGCTGACCATTTTAAGGTACTGCTATTTAAAGTTATTAGGAATTCCCAACCTGTCACCTGGGAATGATTCAAACATATGAATATATGAAGGATACCAACGCTGGGCAGCTGAAGTTATAGGTAAATATGTAATTTCTGTTTGTTTGTCCACTTGAAATTCTGTTCAGAGCTATTTTCAATGTTCCTATGGGCAGCTATGCTTTGTCGTGTATTACTTTTATTATTTCTTCTCTTACTAAGGCCTCACTTTATTCCATTCTGTCATTTATCTGTCCCTCTATTTTCCTTTTTCCCCTCTTACTGTTTTACTTTCTTTCTCTTTCCTTTTTAACTTCCTCTTCCATATGTTTTTCTCTCTGTTTCTCCCTTACGCACTTTGCAGGAATATGAATAGACCCATGAAAACTACTAGTCTGAGCTAGTGCCACTCTAGATTGAGAGAAAGCTAGCCCAACAAAATATGATAGATAGTTACTTTTGCACTACCAATTTACAACAGTAGATCCCTCCCTTTCCACAATTATTGCTTTCTAAACATATTATGCCAGTGTTTGGCAGTTGCTGCTGAGGTTTGGGTCCTGAATCATAAGGGTAGACCATGCATGAAAATTGGCCATACTGGTGGAAAGTTTTTTTTCTTCATGTTGTGATTACCTTTCTCGGGGAGGTGTAGTTTTCAATGTTAAGAATGAATAGTACTTAGGAGCAATAGTAAAGAACTTTCCACAATAGGTAACTCATTTTTTTCTGTTTACGATGCTTTGACTTTGCCCTTTTATTTCCCAAAAGACTAGCAACGTGGAGCACTCTGAACACTTTTCAAAAGTACTGTTGTGTGAAAGCTGATGTCAGTGCAAAAAGATAAGTGTGATAGGTGGTCCTGACAAATGTACATTACTGCAGATGGTGTGCAACATCCTAAGCATTCCAAGTAAATGCGGATTGATACTCTCTTTAAAAAGCATGTGAATGATCCAGTGCTGGAGAATGAAAAGCTACTTTACCCTAACTACGGTGCGCACGGATGGGTGCCACAGTGCCGGTCGTAAAGATCACCACCCATTGGTGATACTTCTCATCCCAGAGGCCACTCTCCATCATCATCTGCTGAAATGGGGCATCTAGGAGTCCGGAGAAACAGGAAATAAAACGGATAGCTGCACCAGGTACTGCTGATGTCGGAAAAAAAACACAGGTGATGTTGGAAAAAAAACACCTTGTACCCTGCTCTGTAAAAGAAATTGGCAGCTTCAAGATGGCTGCCACTGCTGAGTGTTGTCTTGGCTCCCAAGAGGAGACAGTGAGTGTGTGGAGACCACAGAGAAGTCCAGGGCTGGAGGGATGATGCACATGAGCTTTGGTTGTCGTGGGCCCAGGGATCACAGCCACACTGCCTATGCATGTGGGTGAGAGCTGAGTACTGGGCCCTCTGTGTGCAGAGAGAACTTGAGTAAGGGATGGCTGTGGGTGCCAGGCTACATCTGTTCCCTCAGCAGCTAAATTGGCATTCATAGGCCCTAAAGAGGCACCTCACAGTAAGAGACAGTCAGAGTCTTATAAATACTTGGAGCCCAGCGGACTGGTAGGCATTTGGTCTCACTGCTGCTGGACTGGGGGGTCTGCTGGAAGAAAATTAATATGAACAAGAACAAAATAATATAACAAAATAAACTGACTTTCTTGCAGTACACTTGGGAGGTAGTTTGTGCCATCGGGACTGCATCCATTGAGAACCAACCTGCCTGGTGCCCTTTTAAGAATAATCCTAGGCCTCCCCTTGCTCCCAGTGCAGTATGGATTGCATTCTAGCAGCTTGATTAATCACTGCATGGGGATTGCTATGCATATGGAGAGCCCAGTGATCAACACCTCCCCCTGTCCTTCCTCATTCCCTTGAAACCCATTCTCTAGTATCCAAAATTGGCAAATCTCACACGAGCCAACAAATTGTTTGAATCAGGCAGCACCAACTGGATGCATCTGGCTAACAGTCCAGCAAAGAGGACCAACACTTAAAAAACACTCGTGATCAGCAGCCAACAAAGCCCTTTGTCACTAGACAGTATAGTTGATACGCTCAACCAGAGGACAACCACTAGGGCACTAAAGATTGACAAATAGGAGGGGAGGCAGTTGACAGCAGAGCAGCAGATTTTGACGTGGAAGATGAGCTAAAGGCAAAGCAAGAGAAATTACTCTATATGGATAAGGTACTTTCCATCATTAAAGAGAAAAATGAAGACTTGAATACCAGATCGAGAAGGAATAACCTCTGCATACTGGGAATACTTACATTGGAAGGCGCAGGCAAAATGGAAGCCTTCTTAGAAATGCTAATCTCTGTGTTAGGAGAGGACAATTCTTCCAGGTTATGGATAGTGAAGCGAGTGCACCGGTCTGTGGCACCTAGGCCTCCGAATGGAGCGCTGACCAGGTCTATAATCATTTGTTTACTTAATTTCAGAGATCGATTCCAGACACTGAAACTTGCAATAGAAAGAGAGACCTTCATTACAAATGTAGATGCGTATCCCTTTACCCCGACTTTACTGTGGCATATCAGTAGGCGAAAAGAGCATGCACAACTGTTAAGATTGCAACAGCTGAGGCTACCGTAAGCAATGCTTTACCCAGCAAGGCTTCGAATAACATTGAAGTACTACTATTGACAATGAAAGGTGTTGAACATCCATTTATTTTAAGTATAATCTTTGGATAGTGTTTGTATGATTTTGTTATATTGACATGTCGACTTTTCTTTGACTGACTTCTCCTCACAGGCAGCCAGTCTGACACATGCATGTTTTTCTGAGATAAGCATTGACATGGCACAATCACTTTTGCTTATTATTGAGACTGAAGAACTGTTTGACAGTGATTTAGATAACGATTGATTTCATTTAGTATCTATTTGCCTCGACTGATGATGCCGCTTGGCCTTGTGGGAGCACATCGAATGTTGTTTCTGGAACATTCTGGCAGCCATCTTATCTTTGTGCTGTGACGCACTTGCTTTTTTCTTTTCTCTGCACACTTTGTCACAAAATGATTTTCTTTACCACAGCTTTGCTTGTCTGACCAATGGCAGGACACTTTCCCTCATGTGGAAATGCAAATCCACATCTGAAACACAACTTCTCTTTGTGTGTAGACATCACTTTGTGCCCTTCAGTCTTTTGTTTTGCATTACTTTTCACACTCAGGACTGACTCACTCTGGGCTCCTCCGGCCTCCATGTCGGCAGCTTGTCTCTCAGCCTGTTACCCAGCTCTGGTAGACATCAACACTTGCTCCAGAATAAGAGTTTCTTTCTGCATTTGTCGTCTGACTGAATCGGACACGCATCCATCTATCACTCGCAGGGTCACGGCTTCTTTGTCATTTAGTTCATTGAACTTACAGTGCTTGATGAGTGTGTTGAGCCTTTCCACAAATTCATCGATTGTTTCAGCAATTCTTTGACGCTCTTTACTGAAAACATATTGTTCATAATCCACGCTTGGTACTGGATTGAATTTGAGATTCAACGCACTCTTAATCTGATGGTATGTGACTTCTTTGTCAGTTCTTGGCATTTTCTTTATGACTTCTTTTAAATCATCACCAGCAAGATTTTTGAGATATTTGATAATCGTTCTGTTATCAGTCTCTCCAAGTGCATCAATGAAATCTTCAAATGTCTCTATCCATACAGTCCATCTATCACCAATATTTTGCTTTTTGGCAGTGTCGAATGGTGGTGGTTTGAGGAAAGCAGCAGCATGGTAACTGTTCATATAAGTAGATGACGTCGAGGGTGGAGCTCTGTCAAACGCGGTTGACTGTCCCTGGGAACCTGCATCATCACTAAGGCTCAACGATTTTTCTGCCTCTGGGTCATCCAGGATAGCCCTTAGAGTTTTGCGCCTCTTCTTGGTCTTCATTGGAGCCCTGTCACGCATGGAAAACTCTGGAGTTGTTCTGAGCTGCCACCTGGCAACTTTGATGGTGTGCCCCTTCAGTTATTGGACAGCTCAGCAAACACACCCCCAGTACTTCTTCTTAGGTTTCCTTGCCCGGTGTTGAGGTTGCAATGCTCCACTTATGAAAACGTAGGTAAGACTAATAGCAGTATTCTTGCTTTTTTTTAATTCTGTCAGTCAGTGCTTTTTGATACCTGATAACTGTCTTTACCTGCGCTTTGTAAATCTGGTTAAATCAGCCTTTAGCGTTAACACTCTTTGTGTACAATCTTGGTCATAGTTTCTTGACCAGTGATGCATAAACATTTCTATAAAGCCTTTTTTACAATTACACATTCCAAATAGGCTGGAGTTGCGCTTTGACTCCATATATGCCACCATCTGACCAAACGTTTTGAAGAAGGCACACGTGGCATGCATGACCAGATTGCTTGGACCACGGCAAACTGTCCAGGAGCGCACTTTCTTCTTCGGGCTACTTATCCCCTATTTTGTTGACAGTTGTAGCATCCTCCCCAGCTTGGTACCTGTTGAATGACTAGGCCACACACGGAGCATTAAATCCCACATCTTTATTCCTGTGTATGTACATATAAACTCCAACATTCTAAAGCAAACTCTCATACATTCTGTTATAGCGATTATTTCACGCACTGACGCGGAGTCCTCAGGAGCCATAAAGGTTCAGTTCAAACCATGCAAGACACTACAGTTTTGGTGGTAAGCAGCCTAGATTGGCTTAATAAATAATAACTCTCCCATATCCACAGTGGGCTTTGCTGTTCCTAAATGTAACTGTATTATTTGTGTGTGCAGGACCAATTAGCCTTCTATCTGTATCACGCTCAATGTTACATAGCCTTGGTGGCAGTGTAGAGGTGTGTAGTAGCCTCCGCCGCATTGAAAAATGTGCTGTACCGGAAATTCTCTAAGCGACTGGTAGAAGTTAACGCAGTGCATTGTATTCTGCAGGGTTGGGAGAAAGTTAAATCTCAAGCGACCTCAAAGCCTTATACTCAACCACAATGCCGTAAACAGGTTATGGCTGATGAGGAAAAGGTCATATCTCAGTTACACAAACTTAACTTTTAAAAAATGGGGATATTTGTATAATGAAAGACTTTTCTTCTCATCTGTGTACATTAGGCATGTGTTATACGTGGCATGTGTTTTTATATTACCACCACAGTCTGGCGAGTAAGCAGCTAACCCACATTTTCTGTGTGAGCCCCCTACTTTGAAGCCGCTTAAAATATTCTTTGTGGCGAAAGTGCCACGCGGGCTTCATTTGTCCCTTTACAACTCCATGTAGGCTGTGACCCAAATATGCATAGTACCATCCAGAGTGAAATGAGGACTTTCTAGGTTCACTAGCAGACGTGATGTGGGAATACAGTTGTTCCCAAACTGATATGCTTTCACCAAGCATCAGGCTCTGTCTTATTAACTTTAAATAGTTTCATAAACAGTATTAGACCCTGTTTGATATGTGGTGATGGGGGTGTTGCAAAAGGCTCATGATGCGAAAGATATCAGGCTGGTGTGGGACTGCCACAGAGTGAGGAGACTCTGCGGAGAGGTGTCCGAGTCAAAACTCATAGGCATGCCAGAAACTCTATGCCCCACATTGTACTGCTGGGTGGATGGCGCCCTTCCCATAATCGAAGAGAAAACTTGCTACCCTGGCACTACCTTTTCCTAACTACAGGTGGCCAATCACTGGGCTAGCGGCAAGGCGCCAACAGGCAAGTTGTGGAAATCGGACCTCCTGTATTGTAATGAACAGTCAGAAATATATGCTGAGATGCTCCTCGAGGCATGTCGACCTAGGCATATATGGGCCTCCCTGTGCCACTTCTAACTGACAGAGGCACAGCACGGGAGGTGAAATGGGCAAGGACATGTGGGAACCCAACTACCCCGACCTAAAAATGTAAGTGGTGTAATGCACAAAGATACCCACAAAAATAATAGTTGCATCGATTATAAAGGGTAGAGGAAACTAGATGATCGGCTAGACATGCTAATTGTTGCCTTATCCTATCGCTAATAATACTGGTTTCAGTTTGAGGCTGCAGTGGAAAAGCAACCAGTGGCACATTAGAAATGACTGATGTAACTATGTAGGGTGCTTGGCTGATTTTGCGATTGGTTCTTCTGTATTCTGATCAAAATTAAATACATTAATAAGTTTTAAAAAAAACTAAAAAGATATGGTCCTGAAGCATTGGTATCTCACAAAGTCACACGTAATTTGCCCTCGTCCCAGGTGGCAGTAACAATCATAGCTTATCGATGCTGATTTAATCAATTACACTGGAAATCTTATCAATTACTGTTCAAATGTGCACACTGCAAATTATGAAAAATCTGTTCACATTTCTATAAATTAAACTTGCAGCCGTGAGCCATCTCCGTACCCTGGACTCAGTCATAGTCACATTCTCACCGTCGCCTTTGTCTCCCTGCTTGCCCTCCGCACCCTCTCTTTGTGTAAAGAAGTGCCTTCCTCCCATTCCCCACTGCCCACTTGCAACCCTCCTTCTTCCCCTTTGCTGCTTCTGCCCGTATTGGAGTGCAGCCATCTTTGAATAGAATTGAAACCATTATATGATTGCCGGTGTATGTGCATATACGGGCACGCTCTACAACCGTCTTTTAATGTTTCAATGTTAACAAAACCCATTCCAAGATGGCTGTCATAGAATGGGCTTTCTTAGCATTGAAATAAAAACAAGCATTTGGAATTCAATAGTCTCGTGTTTGCTCGAGTTAGAGCTCATAGCGTTGTAAATCACTGACTGGACTTTTATTGCCAGACAGAATGAAAATAACAAAAGGAAGAGAGCAAGGGTGAGCTGGCCCTAGAAAAGTCCCCCTCTGCTGTGGTTTATGTTTACAGAGGGAGCTGGTGGGGAGGAGGGACTGAACAACCACCCACACTGTTGAGGTGAAACAGGCAAATGCCAAAAAAAGTCCCTTACAGAAGAGATAAACAGGACATAGCGTAATTACACATTACTTTGTGCTGCTCCCAAAGTGAAACAAGCATTTACAATGCATCGGGTCTCGCGTTTGCTCGTGTTAGAGCCGATCGCGTTGTAAACTCCTAATCTGACTTTTCACCTATCGGGCAAAAGTGCATTTATGCACGTAACCCGAAAAAGTGAAATCAAGTAGGTAAAGCGCTCGACTTCTGCCAACCGAGATCAGGCTCGTAAATTAGTTTAAAAAAAAGTCCACCAGCCGGACGGAAAACAGCGAGCCTCGCATGTTTTCTGTACTTGGTCGCTGCGCTCGAGGAGGGCTAGCCACCGGAAAAGGCATGACCTATGCGTGCCTTCGACTAATGAAAGCAAGCCGATTTAATTAGGGAAGCCCACGAACCAATAAAAAGCACTGACGTGAAGTTGACAGGGCTCCGAGCCCTTTCCTAAATACTAAAGAGTCTCCCTGCTATACGCATGCGCGGGCGCATGCAAAGCAGGCTTGACCCTAAAAAGGCAGGACAAAGAGGCAGAACTTACCACTAGCAAGCAAGGATTTTTGAAGGACACTGCAACTAACAAATCAAAACGCTGGAACTCACTCTCTTGTATACTTTAGTATACAGCAGGCCGAACGCTAACGCTCGACCTAAAAATGTAGAATGGGAGTTGTGTGTGTGCATGCAGCGTAACCACCTTGGAATGTGTTTTACTTTATTTTTAACAAAACCCATATCAGTATGGCCACTGTGCACACAGAACAACATCTGATAAGTTTTCTTATAAATAAAATAATAAGCATTCCAAGAATAGAAGCCAGATGTGCTCATTCATGCACGAAGCCACCTTGCAATCTGTTTTCTTTTTTAAGAAAAAACACAATTGCTATCTTGAAATGGGTTTTTGCTAATAACAAAACAAATGTAATGTAAGCATTAGCAAAGTCAGTAGTCTGCGCATGTGTCACAGGTGAGATTTATTGACTTTGCCATTTTTGAAAAAAATCTTATGCAGATATATTGGCAGCCATATAAAAAAAAAAAAAAAAATGAGTAGCTCAGCTGCCATGGCAGACTGGTCCTGGCATTGAATTGCACACCTTTTCGGGCGACTGTCCACTTAGGATGAGACAGTTGTGCACTTGTGACGAGGAAAAAGGCCATCACTCACAGAGTAAGACAGACAGCGGAGAAAGGGTTCTGACCCGTTAAATGACACTTAAGTAGACCACTGGAAGAAGAGATCTCATGGAGGCATGTATGTTGTGTACATGTACTTTTTTCATTATGATTTTTTTTAAAGCATGAAGTTGGTGAGAAGCTGTCTCTAAGGATGACCTAATGAATGAATGATTAACTAAGTAAACGGTGTCAAGATGAATTAACCTGTCAAAGGGCCGGCCTTAACACTCTGATGCTGATTCTTTCTAGAGAGCCTCTATGATGGCTCCTGTGAACGATCATTCAGTTGTATCATATAGCACAATTTTGCTCATTACTTGACTAATGAATTAGTTTGTTCGTTAAAGCTGTCAAAATAACATTGTCTACCTGTTTGGTATCGTGTGACATGAACACTATGAATCCCGCAGGAGCGCTTTACGTGAATAGATCGATGCCCGTGGACTATTAGTGAACTTGTTACCTCACCAAGGAGTGCAGCACAGAACCAGACTTGCTCATATTGGTTATAAAACTGATCATTAGTGATGTTGACACCGTAAAAAGACTTCGTTAGAATACATGGAGAGCATCATCACCTCTGACATTGACAACACTTCAAAACACAACACTGACCCAGTAATGACCGAACACACACAGTGCCCAAACCGCCAGTTTCCAGAAGGACTTGTTGAGGCATCGCTGCTCGCGTTTCGGCCAGGAAGCCTCATAACGGGTGTAATGGGATATTTAGTGACTCAAATGTTTATAATGTAAGTTTCATTTTTAATTAAAATCGGGAGTTTCCTTTCCTCGCCGGACATTTTGTAATTACAATATATCCCTGCAGGGCATTGGACTAAATTTAAGGATGTTACACTTTCCTTGCCAAAGCCCCGAGGGCACGTGCTTTTTTGGCGACGTTCCTTACAGCACGTGCTTCAGGACATGCCTGGCCCTCCCTGCCGCGAGCTCCCAAGCGTTATTTAATGGCTGCGTAGAGCACGCACTTCTTACCGAGTTTTATGGCTTGACAGGCTCTCCGAATTGCAGGTCTCAGCAGGAGAATCGGAAAAGCAAATGTCATGATTTGACCACCGGCCTGGAAGGGCTCCAGAAATGATGTTAGAAAGAGCCGCTTGCCAGATGGCTGCGTGCGCAGATACTTTATTGAGAAACATATATTTCCCCTACAATTGCTTGAGGCATCCCTCCCCAAAAAAATCCCCTTATGCACGAGGACCGGGATTGTGCACATCTTGGCATTTCTTTTCACCATCGTGTGAATTTAGTATAAGAAAGAGCATTAGATTGTAGTTTGGTAGCCACAAAGTGGGTACTGCGTAGTATAGACAGGACGTGTGTGTTGAAGTGTCTCGGCAAACTTGTACATGGATGTGTGCATGGGTGAAATCAAAGTGTGAGACCTGTCAGTGACGGCGTATACCTACAATATTTGCAATGGTCAATATCCCAATAGTTTAATCCCACAGTGAATATGAGACCTAGGATGAAGTTTTCCTCCCCTGGAGATGCCATCTTACATCAACTATCGCAGAAGGTTTGGATGTTTTTTTAATTAGTGGAAGAGGAGCTACCCAAAGATTGTGCTTTAGAGCCATTGTACTTGCTGTGAAGTGTTCACATTGCATTGAGCAACCATCATTCACACAGACATGCTATATAACTGCTGCACATGTAATGCTGTATTAACACATAACACATGCATACAGAGGAAACTAACAGCCAAAGGGTGGTGGTAACAACATTCACATAAGTACCGAAAAACATACGGTCGCTGAATTACCGCCATTTTTTGCACGGAAACTCTTAATTCAGGGGAGGTATGCGGCGCCCTTGTTAGAACTGTATCAGTATATTATCCTCAGATTTTTGCACTCGTTTTTAGATGAGATCTTGTGTATAGCGGTTGCAATTACATTTCTACAGTGGGAACATGTTAAAACCATATTTTCAGCAGTGTAAGGGGTCAGATGCCGTTCTGTTGGTTTGGAATTCACTGGATTGACCATGTTAACCGAGATGTGGTATATTTAAGACTCCTTGTCTTTTTTAATAGATTTTTACAACTAAATCCAGATGGGAGAAGATGTTTGTCCATCTGCATTTGTTTTTGAAAAATTAAAAACACACAAAATGGGTCGCTTTTAATTAATTTTCTGTGCTGTCATTCGAGGCTGCCTTGACAAAAGCTGTGCAGATTGACAGCATGGGGAGTTAAAACAAAATCCATGTGATTTTTTTTTAAATAGCAGATTTGCACATGTGTTTCTTATATAGTATTAACGTTTTCGTATGAGTCATAAGTTATATATTACAGTTTATGGTCAGTATTTGAATTGAAGACATAGCAGTCCTGGTACACACTATCCAACAGTACCTGTGTGCTCCTGAAAAGTGCCAGTGCTTTCCTATTTCAAGCAATGTGATTTTGGGGCATGGATGAAGTGAGCCATTATATGCAATCCAGCAAGTGTCCCTGCATCAAAATGTGCCCATTACGAGACCATTAGTGTAGTAACGGGGAATAACAATCACATCTATTTATTCTCTGATGCACTATTTCAACTGCTAGAAGCAGGTGGCAAAATGCAACAGGTGATGGGGGCAGGGATATTTATCCAGGTCCTGGGAAGGCTGCCATGGGGTAGATTGTTTGAAGCTCTCCCCATTATGCCAGAGGGTGTGTGAGGCTTTAGGTGCCTGTATTCTCAGCAGACTCCCATGCAGATCCGTGCTTGTTATTTCCTGGTATGGACTTAACAGGGCCAGTATTTGTGGACCCAGTACCCAGGCTTTTAAAATTCAACCACACAATGGAGCCTTGGATGGAATTAACTGACACTATCATTCTTTGTTTCTCCTTCTACATTTTGAATTGACACCAGTTTGTTCAAAGGGACTCCTCCATGTTCCTATTATCTTCTACATTGAGCACCTTGGGGCTCAATAAACAGATAGCATCACATTTCACCAATATGACAACAATGCAGAACTATAGCTCAAAGTTTCCTCTGCTCTAGACATCTAACTCTTCAAACACTGCCTGCACCTCATCCAAATGTGGATGTGCAGCAGCCAGCTGAAGCTCAGCCCAACCAAGATAGAACTTCTGTCATTTGCCAAGAACCACAAGCAACACACAGTCAAACTAGCCTCAGTGACCTGAACCTTGAGGGCTTTGAACCCCAAGTTTTGCAGAATATCAACCTTGGCGGATTCTTCTTGGACCTCAACCTTACCCTCAAGAAACCCATTATCTGAAAACACAAACAGCCTGGTACCAGTGATTTCAGAACGAAGTCCCTTGTACCTACGCATGTGGATTGTGGTACACCTTACTCAGTGACCACCAAAACTCCACACCAATACCCTTAAGGGCTTGCTATACATCACAGCAACAAAAGAATTCTGATCACATCACCCCCCTAATAATAGAACTTCATTGGCTCCCCTTGCTCACTTACATCACCTCCACATCAGCTACATAATTTACAAAGCCACCAAGACCAGTACGTCCACCTATCTTGTGAATAAGCTCACCATCTGTGTGGCACACCTGCAGTCAGACCACCATCAAATTGGAGACTAAGAAGTGTAAAAAAGATAAAACAAGGCAGCATGCCTTTTTTTTTTTTATAATTGTGCACCCACTATCCATTATCTGGAACAACACCCTTTATTCACAAAGACTACCCAAGTGCTTCTTCAGTTGGACGCTTGCCTTTTTCAACAACACTACAGTGCAGTAATAACCCAAAAAATAACCACCTCTGCTATTACTCATTGGCTCTATGTTTGCCCTTGACAATGTACAGCACTCCACCGCCTTTTGAGCTAAATACCCACTGCTTAATTTGAGCTGGTGGTTTCTGGTAGGGGCCATGTAACTTATTTTTGTGGACAGACACTTATTTTCCTGCATCAAACATTTACAGATAACAAGACGGTGAACAACAAGCAAAGCAGAAAGAGAGAGACGGGCAAACTGTCAAAAAGGGAGAAAACGGAAACCTGCACGAGTGAGGTAAAGGGGCGGGGAGGCCTTGGCATGTCAGGAAGTGGGTTAGAGGGGCATAAAGTGGATTAAAGCCTGCTCAGCTTTTGTTTTTGAGCGCTTACATTTAATAGCACTGGCCATAGGTTTCTGAGCAGAGCTTTGGGCACTGCCATTTATTTACAAATTAAGCACTGCAAATATCACATACATACCTCTGAAGTGCAGATACACCGTACCAAGAGTGCTTGCCCATTTAAAGTAGTGCTTACAGTCTTAAAACTCCACAAGTATCCAAGTATGCGTACAGTAGACCGGTACATCTATATCAAAATGAACTAGTTAAAACTATTTTTCCCAGAGAGCACAAAATGAATTTGAAAAAATGTAAACAGAAATGTAAAATAAAATCAGTGCTATAAAAGAGGGAGTGCTACTACATTCAACCTTTCTGAGGGGTACTCCGATGAGCGATTTCTCGGCTTACTTATTTTGCTGTGTTGATTTCCAGTTACGTGAGCGTTGCTAGCGAGTGGCTTTGGCTCTGCCCACATACTGTGACTGAGCAGAAGCTGTATGCTTCCACCAAAAAACTGCTTGCCCTCCACACAACTGTGATTGTTTTGTTTATTTATCCTGCTACCTGAGGTTGAACTGTAGTCAGATTTCAAGAAATAAAGAAGTGACACAACTCTGATGGCAAAATAGTATATGTTTATATCAAATAAAAATACGGCCTGGAGTACAGCTCAGTTCTATAACTGAAACCACACTCAAAACAGCTCTTATAAACAGCATCTTTTATAGTCTTGGTCCACAAAGGAAACTTCTCATCTCTTATCATATTCCCAATTAGCACAGTAGCTCAATATTTTGTTATCTTTTTCATCCTTGGCACAAGCGATAATTCTCTAAAAAGCATCAGACTACTTGTCACTAAAATGCAGCTGTGGCATACATAATATACGTATGCATCCTCTATCGAGCACAGTGTCCTTTGATCTCACCCTTGGAACTCTATCAGTGTATCCTCCCTACGGTACTTGAATACTCTGAAGTTTTATGGACTGTCCTCCTCCTCCTACCAATTTTGACGCACGCAAACATCCCGTGTCTCCCTTTCTTGTCTGCCATGATGTACACCTCCTCCTAACACTTATATCAGAAAGTGGCTCAGGCTCTCGTGTTTGTGTGTGTGTGTGTGTGTGTGTGTGTGTGACCTTCTAAATTATCTGTGGTATGCGAGGACTGGCTGCAACTGCTTTGCCCTGCCCTTGGCCTTCCCCTCCGTTTTCCTTTCTGTCCCTGTACTCCATTCTAACATGGTACCCAGTTTTAGGCCTGTACTTGTCTCACACAGTGTACACTTCTGCACGTTTCCCTCTTAAGTGTTGATTAGAGTGGCCCTTCTTTCTTTTTCTTGAGGCCTATTACAGAAATTTCAGGGGCACACACATGACATTGTAATGCTATTGAAGTGTCTTAGATAACTAGTTAATATACAATGTTTTTCTCTGGCAGTGGCGCAGATGGGAGGAGGGCAGTCTTTAACCTACATGGATGTTTAGGTCTGACTTGACAGTGCAACTGTCACCTAGCTTTTAACCTACACTAATATTATTCTGCAGTTATTTGCTTCCTCACAAATACATATTAATTCCCATGCTATCTATTAGTTACATTACCATACAACATTTCTTTAAAGCCAGACCTATTGGCATTGCCAGTGCGTGGCATGATCCTGACTAGTAAATGCAAAGACTGAGGGGCACTGACAGTTAAACTGTGTGTGCACAGGAATCAGCATGTCTTATAGAAATATATGTGACTTAATTCTGTTGTATGCGCTCATTGGACTGTCAGCATTGAAGAAAATAAAAGGACAGTATAATAAACTGGAATAGCATCTATTGGCGGCATGTTTTGATAACTATTGTACATTATCCAATCAGCGAGGGGAAATTAGATGGTACAAAACTAGGGTGGGCCGCTCTTGCCAAACTTAAATTGATATTGTAGGCAGATGCAATCAGCTGTAGGCAGAAAAGCTCACTTAACTTCTGTTTGGAAATACTGTACTGCCTACAAAACAAGTCTTTGCTTCACATCAACACTATTGTGCAATCCAGCACCCCTCACAGGAGACAGTTGTTTCTCCCGAACTTGCATCAGGATGATGGAAGCCTAGAAATATCAGAGCTCCAGGCAAACTTGAAATTGTCCTGCTTGGGCGATCTGTATAGACTGAAAAAGGAACATTTTCAGGCCTTTTGAAGTTAGTTTGCACACTCACAAGGTGACACCCTATGATTGCTGCTTCAGCTCACCTTTTGGAAGCAAAGCTCATGGTTGACTTTCTCTACTTCTCCATCCACAGTTTAGTGCTTTCTCTATAATGCCTTCGAGCGAAGTAGTAACAATCTTATTGAAGATCCAGCGTCACTAACACTTGTGGGTGTCATTGGCAGGGTGAGTAAAACTCAAGTGGAGTATCATTAGCAAAAAATAAAAGTGCTCTCATTCCCTTTTCTCCCATGCTTTGTGGGCTTTGACTAAAGCTGATTTAATAGAATTCTCCCGCCTTACCTGAATTACATTTCATTGTTATTGATCTTATACAAGAAATATTTGTCCAAAAAAGCAGGATAGAGTCTGAAATAAAAATAAACATTGTGGGAGGAGCCACCGTTTTGGTGATTATTAGCTGAACAGTGTGAGCGAGAATTTGCATCATACATTTGAGTACCTAGTAATTTCCTCAAGCACAGGAATGTAACTGGAGTCAGTAACACCTGACCTTATGATTAGAGGAGACTCATCTCAGATATTTTTAAGAATGTGCAAGGGTGTCCTAATACTTTCTTTTTGGTCATCGGAAAAAATCCAATTTGATTTCTCCACATTCATTTGATGTGCAGGGAACAGGAGTGGGAAGGAGATGAAACCATGTAAGCCGCAGCTGTACAGAAATAGTCTCAGTGTAGAAGGTCACATGCATTGGCCAGCCTAGCTGATTCAGTAAAGGGGTTAAGGCTAATATTGTGCAGTGTATGCCATACATCCATTCAGTACTGAGTCAGCTTTGTACAAGACAATACAATGTGAAGGAGATCGCATTTTGCTTCTTGGCATCTCCTTCACTTGTCGTGTGACAATGAACGGGCCTCCCTCAAAGTCCTGTTGTGTTGGTCCAGCAGGTCAGACAAGTCCTCATTCTTGTATTCCACATCCAGTTTGGTTTGCCAATACAGTTTGGCCTCTCGGCTAAACGCAGTGATAATCCGGAGGTATAAATTGTAGATGGCACTTCTGGGAAATTTCCATGTAAATATGTATTTTTGGATGGGCGATTCAGGTAGGCCAAAGGGGTCGGTACAGAGATTGCTTTTTAAACAATGTAGCAATTGACAGTACCGCCAGTAGTGCTCCTGCTGTAGTGAAAATTCTGCACAAAGGGGATCAAAGGTCTTGAGCATGTTAGTGTCATATAAGCCCCTAATGTCTTGATCCCGGAGCTTGACCATTGCGCCCAGTGAATTGTGACCTATTTTATGGGCCAAATTCAACCAGATTGGTATGTCCCGGTGGAGATGTCCACTCTGTTAGAGCTGTGCCGCCAACAGACTCTTAACCTTTTCTCCTTGTTTTTAATCTCTTCACTTAAAATCTAATAAAGCATATGCCATATGTGTGGTAAAGGGGGACTTCCGGTCAAACATCACTTTTTCGAGTCTCCACAAAAGTTGCAGGTCAGGAATCGTCCTGTATTGTTTAGTCAGTGCAGTAATGTAGGTGAAAAGTGAGTTGAGTTTTCTCTTATCATCCGGGAGTTCATCGTGGGACAGTTTGAGGCATCATTGTTTGGCGGCAGGGGAATTATGATCCAGTGCCTGTTCCAGGGCCACCGGCGTATGGTCTGATATTCCTTCCTTCACTATTGTGCAGTCCGTCAGGTGGGCCAAGGTCGAGTGATTGACAAAGTAGTCATAAGTTCTTGAGCATATGTCATGCACATAGGAGAGGAAGCTATATTCCTTGGCTCTCGGGTGGAGGTGGCGCCAAGGGTCTACCAGACTATGATCTCTCGAGAGAACTCCCAGTATTGCCCTATCACTGGCATTGGTCTTGCCCAGTTGGCCGGACCTACGTATGTAGGGGACCCAAGCTAAGTTGTAATTACCACCCACGACTACTTTGGTACGCCTTAATTCAGTAAACAGTTTCAAGAGACCAGAGAGAAAGGCTGCCCTGTTACGGTTGACGGTGTATACAGAGCCCACTATTATCATAGTGTCCATAGTTTTCAGCTTCACAAATACATATCTACCCATAGGGTCTGTCCAGGTTTTTTGGATTGCATATGGTGAGTGAGGTAGTAGATGGTGTAGTCGGGGTGGGGGAAGGTATAGCCCCTACTGACTACGCTGCTACAAATCACTCTTTGGAACCAGACCCTCTTTAGTTTTTCAGATTCCGATTTCAAAAAGTGCGTCTCTTGAACTAGTGCAATATCAGGTGACTTTGTGAACAAATAGATGAGGGTTGTTTCTGTTTAATATAGAGTGTTAAGATATATTTCCTAGGACATGGTATGTTTCCCAATGTGCTGATTGATCAGTATCCGGATGTGGACGTGACACAAGAGAGGCCACCGGCTGCTGATAGATCTGTGCCTAAAATGGTTGGGGGGTAATAGGCAGATGATCGTCCCTGCCAGGAATTTCTAGGAAATATGAGTGTGTATATGTGTACGCACTCTGGGGAGAGGAGAGTCAGAAGAAGCTTGTAGGTACAAACTATTAATACATATCTATGAGATAACCCCACTAAGGTCGCAATAAATGTAAAAAAAGGAACACAGAAAACAAAATGAACAAAACCCTACACTGCACACTATTGAAGTATACAGTAAGTAAGCAAAAAAACTAACTTCTTTATTCAGACCGGATATCTCTCCTCCACCCTGCTACCTGGAGCCCCATGTTCAGTCTGTATCCAGTGAGGAAGCAAGTCTCAGTGGAAGCACTGGACAGGTAGATGGAAGGTGTGAACAGAACAGCAGTTCCAGGATGACAGCATATTGCACTGAGGCTAAGATGTTAATGGCTAGCAAGTTGGGAGAATGTCTCTAATCACTCGCTGGACAGCACATCAAGCAAATAGATCTTACCTGAGCACCATCACTGTGGAAGCCGCACTCTGCACCCTTCAGCCAAGCCAGCGGTACCCTCATCTAGGCTTCAAGGCTTCAATGGTGAGCGTGACTTGTCCCGTCCCCTGTTGATCTTCGCATGGAATGGCCTCATATACTTATCCTCCCAAAGTTTCATCACAGTCTCCAGACACTGTTGTTCCTATTCAGCCACTACAACCAAGCTGTCCCTAGTAGGGGGTTTGGTCCCGGCCTGCCTGTTTGGTGTGCAGAATGCATCTCCTGGCAGAGGGATGTCCACGTCTGGAGTCTTTAAAGAGTTTAGGAGAAGCTCAAGATCAGTCAGGTCTGTAAATTCCCTATGAGTGTCATGACAGTAAACAGCATCGTGGATGGTTCAAGTAGGCCATACCAGAATCCCCAGCTTGCTGAGTGAGCGTCTCAATGTTAGGGAAACTACTTTTCAACCCTCCTCAGAGTGGCACAAAGAAAACACAAACACCAGGCCAGGCTCCGGAACTGATGAAATGTTTGTTGAGGTACCAAGGTTTATTGGCAGGCCAAGGCAGAAGGCAGACACACATCCCAGTGTTACGCCTTACAAGCTGGCATCTTCTGCACTGAAGCATATAAGTCAGGCAGTTATATATGTTAATAAGTGCTGTCACAGCAAAACCCCCAAAGGGGACAAAGTCCAAACATGGACACGCATATACAAAAGAAATGCTGTATATCCAAAACTTCAAGTCCATAGAGTAAAAATATACATAATGCATTGTGAGCATGAACAAGTGAACAGACAACAGGTGGACCCTAAAAAAAAGGGGCCTGGGTTGCTGAATGGCTGAACTTAAAGTGTGAGACCGAGCTAAACTTAACGAAGTGGTTTGGAGAGGTTTGTTTGCACAGCTGACATAGGTGTCAGAGGGGTCAGAAGGGAAGTCTTGGAGCAGTTCTAGAATAGTAATGTGGATGAGCTGAGTCAACCCGTGAATGAGAAGAGCAAGTGTCTTGGTAAGAGGAAAGAATAAATAGCTTACTGGGATTCAGATAGTGGAGGAGAGAATTGGAACTGAAGTGTCCTATCTATAGGTACATACATGGGAAAATATATTTTTCTCAACAGTCCCTTCTTTTTGATAGTAATATCATACACCAGTGATTCCCAACCTTTTGACTTCTGTGGACCCCCACATTATCATTGCTGGATCCCGGGGACCCCCACTGAATCATTATTGGAATGAGGGGACCCTAAAACTGAGTCAGTACCGAAAGCTGGGGACCAATCTGTTAATCATATTTGATTTTCTAAGCAGTCGCGGATCCCATGAGGAGGCTTCGGGGACCCCTAGGGGTCCCCGGACCACAGGTTGGGAACCACCCGTCATACACGATTGCAAAAAATATATACATGGCAGAAACATAGTAATAACAACGTATCAATAAAATACATATCCTCGGATGGCATTACACATTTTTTTTTTGATGAAATACAGATATTATCATCTAGCTATACACCTATGAGATATTCATTATTCAAACATAGACAATATGATATGCTAGTATCTAATGCATTCATGTGTTATGGGTCTATAGCCATTAAATCAAACATTTCTTTGTGTGCTTCCTCTACATCTTGTTGTATTGGAAGATATTTGTGGGCTAGCTCCTGCTCTGTAGGATGTAGAACTTTTAACTGCAGAAAATGAATAGATGTTCTTACTACAGAATTGCTGGAGCATGGAGCAACAGCACTGGAGGCAACACAAACGTACCACTATTGTTATAAAGATATGAATAGTGCTAGAACTAAGCTCTTCAGCCATCCTGTTGGTAACCATGTCCAAAGCCAGGACCAATCACCAGAATCAGAAATTTTGTCTGCTCCATGAAACTGCTTTCTTAATTTGGGCGACATCCCTTGCTATGTTTCCACTTTCATTTAAAAAATAACAGCAAGAGGAATTCAATAAAACACACATTCCTCCTTGTTGTAGTTTCAGGTGGTCAAGGGCAATTCTATGTTGAATAGTCATGGCAGCCACTGAATTAATTTCCACCTGCAACTCTTGAAGTGCATCTCTTGTTGCATTGAATGCTATGGCTAGCTCAGCAGACTTGTTAAAAAGGGCCAATTCCAAATCACATACGCCATATCCAAGGATTAATATACGCATTAGCTCAAAAAATAGACCTTGTCTAGCCTCCAGAATAGGTATATGTATATCTCTTTTATACCTATGAGCAAAACTCCCCAAGTTTAAAGGCTCATGTGCTGCAGTATGTGGCACAACTGAAATGTTTGGTGTTAGATAAGAAATAGCACACTTGCCTTCCCATTGCCGCAGAAGCACCTTTTAAGCCTTAGTTCCACAAATGAAATACATACTGCCCTGGAACTGTGTGTCCCATGTGTTCTATTTACTGAGGGGAAAGCCTACCCCATCACGGAAAGAGTTCTGAAATTGATCACACCATTTATAATCAATCCATGCAGAGTTTATAAAAGTAACATTTGCCCACGCCGCCATGTAAGAGCAGAGAGCTGACCATAAAGGATATTCTAATATTTTAGAAATCACATTTGGTGCACTAGCATAATAATTTTCTTGCTTAATTAGTGGATTGTATAGAAGACCATCAGGTGTTATCAACAGTGTCTCTCCATGAATAGTGATATTCCAGTAATGTAAAGTGTAGGTAACTTTCTTTCCTTGTGTCTTAGTTGTCCAGATCCCGTGGTATCATCAAATTCTAATATGTTAGGACACTTGCTACTTGCTAGATATCCTAAGTATCGGGAAGCCAGGTTACATCCTGAAACTTGATGCTTTCTACATAGACGAAAAGCACTGTCCTCTGCATTGTTTTTTCTCATAGGTGACACTGGGTATTCAGCTTGAATATTTGGCAGTATAGTACAACGTGGGTACCATCCAATCTTTCCTGCTCCACAGTCCCAAGTTACATTTGGTATAAGTCATCCTTTTCCTTGTGCATAATTCTGTCTAGGCACTGGTATCCCATGTAAGCCAATGGGGTCATTGGGGTGTCTGGATAATTCTCTACACATCCAGCAATTTTCAAGACATAAGACTTGGGCTACTTTCTCATGTACTGCAATGAGGGGATGGTCAGCTGTTTGTCTAAATACGGGTAGTACATACAAAATTAAGGTACTAATAAATATTATTTGTACTGTACGATGCATTTTTTTTTCTTTTCAAAAGTTATAGATATAGATATGAAGTCTGTTACTCAGTTCTAAGCCACTTTCTTTAATTGTCAGTAAGGCAATGGCACGCAGTGTGCTGTCCTCTCTTCTCCTACTAGTCTGCAGTTGTCTTGTTCAGGGGTGGTTTAACAGACCTGCCCTGCGGTGTCCTCATCAGGCTATTTTTCTGCAGGTGTGACTATCACCTTTCTTCAAGACTAAGTTGTGTGCTTCACTCAACTGCATCAGTTGGTGTCACCTGACACTTGATGAGGGGCCCTCAGCGTGGCTCTCAGGAATGGTCTGGTCTGTCTCCCCCTTTTCTGGTTTGTTGTGCTGCTTCACAGGTTGCATGTGCTCATCCGTTGCAGGCACGTCGGTCTTGGTTGTTGTTGGTGCAGATCTGCACCTAGTGCCGTGAATCCATTAAGGACGTCCCTGTACCTTTACTGCCATCCGCGTTACCAGGAGCACGAGGTGTGGTCTAGTCCACCTAGAACTAAGAGAAATATATTTTATTTTTCTCACCATGACATGTCTCCAGCTTTAAAAGGATGTGTGGGCTCTGAGGATGGATGGGGCAAAGCTTCCTTCACCTGGATATGGTGATGCCTCAAGACTGATGACACCTTTATAGCATAGTCAGAAATGTTTTCATCTGTCCATAGCAGTGCTGCTTGAGATGCTGGGAGAGGCAACCCCACAGACATAGGCTGCCCCATCAGTACCTCATGGGGGGACAAAAGGGTTGTCCTAGATGCGTTGCCCTTATGGCATGCAACACTAAAGGCAGCGCATCAGGCCATTTCAGGGCTGTTGCATCAGTTGTTTTTGCTAATCTATTTTTTATAGTGGAGTTCATCCTCTCCATCCGCCCTGAACTTTGGGGGTGGTAAGGGGCATGCAGTTTCCACTTTATTCTCAAACATTCACACATCTTTTGCACAACTGCAGCCACAAATTCACCCCATCTGTCGCTATTTATGCCCTGTGGGACCCCAAATCGGGGTATGATATCTTTCATCAAGCATCGCACCACAGTTGCCGCATCATTCTTCCTTGTGGGAAACGCCTCCACCCATTTTGAAAATTGATCCACACACACCAGCAAATATTTGAATCCATTCACTGGGGGCATATAGGCAAAGTCTATTTGGACATTGATAAACGGCCCCTGTGGTATTGGTAAGTGATCATGTGTAGCAGGGGGCCGGCCTTTAGTATGTTGGGCACAGACAAGACATTGGAAGCAGAATTGTGCAGTGAAGGCTTTTATCCCTGGTGCAAACCATTCATGTCTAATTAGCTCATTCATCCCCCCTTGTGCCAAGTGAGTAGGTCCATGAGCAAGCCTTGTAAGGGGAAGGAACATACTACGTGGAGCCACAGGCCTCCCATCCTGGTGGACCCATAATCCCTCATCGTTTTGCAAACACCCAGCATCAATCCACACTCTTTCCTCAGCTAGTGTTGCAGACCATTGTGCTTCCTTCACATCAGCTAGCAACAATTGTCTCTGAATAAGCTGAATTTTTGGAATGGTTTTTGCCATTAGGGGCACCATTTGTACTGGCTGTAACATGCTTTCTCTTGCTGCTGTGTCAGCCATGGCGTTTCCTCTGGCTATCTTGATGTTAGCCCCTGTATGGGCCTCACATTTTATGACTGCTATGCTGTTGGGTAATAGTATTGCTTTTAACAAGTTCTTTACTAAAATGCCATTTTGAATGGGGTGCCCTGCTGCTGTTATGAAACCACGAAACTGCCACAGCTGGCCAAAATCGTGGACAATTCCAAAGGCATACTGTGAGTCAGTATAAATGTTAACAGTTTTCCCCTTGGCTAGGATGCATGCTCTTGTTACAACATACAGCTCAGCTTGCTGCGCAGATGGGCCAGAGCTGCACTTTCAATGATGGTGTCTACTGTTGTTATAGCATACCTTGCTCTGTAATCAGTGTCTGTTAGTCTACTGGCAGAACCATCAGTGTACCAGTCATAGTCTGCCTTTTCTAAAGGTGTCTGTTATAAATCTACTGGGTGTGGTGCATGTTTCTACAACCTCAACACAGTCATGGTCAGGGGTCTCACTGGAATCACCTATTGCAGGTAATAATGTTGCCAAATTAACAGGTGGGCATTTTTTAATGGTAATATTAGTGTTAGACAACAAAGTGACCTCATAGCCTGTGCGCCTGGATGCCGAAAAATGCTGTGTTGCTGCTGATGAAAACAACAACTGTACCGAATGTGGCACATAAACAATACAAGGTTAGTCCATCACAATGGGAGCCGCCCTCTCTAGCATCACAGCGGCTGCTGCCACTGCTCTCAAGCAGGCTGGATGCCCAGTCACTGCCAAAGGCAAAGTCACAGAGTAATACGCCACAGGTCTTTTTCCAGAGCCATGCTGCTGTGTCAATACACCATTTGCAATGCCATTTTGCTCTGACACATAGAGATGGAAGGTCAGTTTGTAATCAGGCAGCCCCAATGCTGGCGCAGTACACAATGTCCCTTTCAGTTTCTTGAAACATTCTGCAAGTTCATTAGTCCATGCAGTGTTGTTGGGTGCATCTTGTAGTGTGCATTTCCTCAAGAATGCATCATAGGATCTGTACTCAGGAATCCACTGGCGGCAGTAGTTCATCATCCCCAGGAAGGACTTCATTCCTTTCTTGGTGGACAGGGGCTGCAAGCTTTGAATCATTTTTACTCTGTCAGGAGATATGCAGCGTGTACCTTTGGATACCACATAACCAAGGTAAGTCACCTCTTTTTGGCAGCACTGAAATTTTGACAATGAGGCTTTGTGTCCTCTCTCCTGGAGGTGGTTCAGCAGAGCTACAGTGTCTTTTTCACAAGCCTCAAGTGATGGGGATGCCACAAGGAGATCATCAGTGTACTGCATGATGACACTGCTGCCTTCCAGGTATAGGCTGTCCAGGTCTCTCTTTACTGCCTGTGCATAGACCATTGGACTCTTTATGAAGCCTTAGGACAGTCTTCTGAAAGTGTACTAGGTATCTTTTATTGTGAAGGCAAAGAGGTACTTACTCTCTGGATGGACTCTAATACTGAAAAACGCACTTGAGAGATCTATAACTGCAAAGTACTCTGCTTCTGCAGGTATAGAAGATAATATAGTATTGGTGTCAGGCACAACAGGTGCTAAGGGAACCACAATGTTGTTTATCTGGCGTAAATCCTGTATGAATCTGTACTGCCCAGTGTTGCCCTTGGGCAATGGAATTATTGGACTATTACAGTGGCTATTGGTCTTTTTGATGATACTTTGTAAAAGAGACTAAATCACAGGTTTTATTTCCTCCTCTGCCTGAGGTGACAGTCTGTACTGATGCACATAAGGTGGTTCTGCATTTTCCTTAAGCGTCACTTTATGGGGAGGGCATGTTTTTAACAATCCTGCCTCATTTTTGTGTTTTGCCCAAACCTCTGAGTTTACTTGTTCAGGACCTTGTTTTTTGTCAGCTGTAAAGCCATATTCCCTTCAAGCTTGTCAAAAACAGCAGCCCTGTTGTTTCTGAGCATACACAACGTCCAACGCCATCCTTCTCCATCTCCCAACACAGACACAACTCCCAAAAGAAATGTAAAGTCCTTAGTTCTTGGTAAGACCCGGAGACGTTGGACCATGGGGCCCAAATCTTTAGGGTAAAATCCTGGTGTTACAGCTACAGACACGTGAAGTTCTGAACCTGGTTCTTGAAATAACCTCTCTTCCTGTGGTCCTAACTCAATGCTGACAGCACACCCTTCTTTTCCTACATACAATGTTTCTTCATGCAACTCCATTGTCCAGTACAAATATTTGTCTGCCATGTAGGCGTACCATTCAGGCACTGGGCCTGTAAAACTGCTGCAGTACAGTGTCTGGGCCCAGGTACTAATGCCAGCTGTACTAACTTAGTCATCAAGTCACTCTCAATGTCAGGGCTGTATTTAAACAGTTCTTGAAACATGTCATTGTAGAAATCTCCAAGTAATAGGGTCCATTGGTAGCGTGTTGGAGAGAGAGACAAAACTGGGTTTGGACATAATGTAGAATCCTCACTCAATTTGCAAGCAGCAAGTGCTCTATTAGCCAATTCTAATCTGTCCTCAGTCACTTGTAAGTAAATCCCATTTTGTGAAAAATATAATGTTGCATGCAATTTACAGAGGAGGTCTCTTCCCAGCAAATTAATGGGTGCATTTGGTGACAGGAGAAACTGATGAGTCGCTGTGAAACCCTCAACAGAAACTGGAAGGGGTTCTGATAACTCTTCATGCCTCAGTATTCCATTTACAGCTACAGTAGTTACTCTTTTACCACTACTGGGACCCAACTTGTTTCTTATTGCAGTTATAGTTGCACTGCTGTCTATTAGGAAATCAATTTCCTTACCTCCTACCTTAATTGGGAACATGGGATTCTCCTTAGGCTTGTCAGATACCTTCATCATAAAGCTCTGGGCTCGCCGGTTTTCTGTTGTTTGGGTCATCGCTCTCTTCACGTGGTCCTATGCTGATTCATGCCGTTCCTGAAAAGGATTCCTCAGGGAGTGCTGTGTTTGTTTGGTGTCTCTAGGCATAGGTGGTGCTGATGGCTGGACCTCGTCCCTGTCAAACCTGTCATACCTGCTGTTTCTATATTTTCTGTCATACTGGTCATTTCTGTCATTCCTATCTCTTCTACCTCTATAACTTTTACAATTTCGGCACCAGTGCCCATACCTCTGGCAAACATAGCACTGATCACTACCCTTGTCTCTTCTCTGGTATCCTTCTCCTTCATCCTCTCTATGACGCGCCACCTGATAGTACATTCCCTCTGGCTCCTCCTCTCGTTGCACTTGCTGCAACATCATCCCTTTGTCAGTTTTAGTCCTTCTTTACTTTGAAAATACCATCCCTTTCCATAGTTGCCAGAAGCGTGCATAACTCTTGATATCGTTTAGTAGACCAGTCAGGGTGGCGTAGTTTACAACTATGGGCCACAGATACTAATAATCCATTCATGAGGGTCTGAGTTGCCAATTCTTTATATGCCTCTGTCGGGTGTGGTACACATCCACTATTATCCCATGTTTCATTGAACCTTAGGATATAATCAGCCACTGATTCCCCTGACTTCTGCAAGGTGGCTGTTACTTGAGAAAAATCACCATGTTTTATTGCTAAGACATTTATTGTGTCCCTGACAGACTCTAACCAATTTATCAATCTATCTTCTGTGACATCCATTTTATTAGTCAGTATTGTCCAGTCCCTTTCCTGTGGAATTTGGAACGCACTCTTTACAAAAGACCATCTGCTACCATATCCTAATTTTAGGAACATTTCTACGTCTCTGGGAAGGGGGGTATAAACAATGCTTATTTTATGGAGCCATTCATAATATTTCACACAAACTGTGGATGGGTCTGGGGCATCCTTAGCCAGCTGAGCGGCTTCCAAGGGGTCCATGGTTTTAACATTGCTGTCCCTCCTAACACTATTTTTAGTGCAGTCATTTTACAGTTTAATAGTGCATCATCAGTATAGGAGTTCTCACCCTTTACTTTTAGCGCCTGTGTGCATGACTGTGTAAGTATCAGCTGTTCTCTGCTATCTATCTTATCCTGAATGGAGCGTTGAATTTTCTCCCTTTCTGTGTTCACTTCTTCATGGAACCTATCTGTTTCCTGCCGTTGGTGAGCTAATTGCCTGTGTTCCTCCTCATTGTTTTTCCCTTGTGTACTCATCCCTAAATCCTCCCTTAGACCACAAGTGGAAGTTGGGACAGGGGTTTCAAAAGCAAGCGGTCTGTCCCCCCCAAAGGACAGGTGCCTATTCAGGACCGGTGTTGTGGCACCACCTTTTCTGGCACTAGTTGGCATGTCAGATACCCTAGTTAAATCACCCTCCAGGGATATGTGGAAATAAGGCACAAGTGGCAAGCCCGGTTTTGGACCCAGTGCCTGCTTGTGTGATATTTCTTTCACAATGTACATAGGGCCCTGAAAGTGATGGGTAAATTGAAGTTGTTTGAGGAGGTAGAACTGGCCCCTCAGAATGGATGCTTTGGTCCAATGTTAGGGGACTGCTCTCATTGTCATTTCTACCTGTGCTCCAGGAATTTAATTCACCATTCACATCCAGTCTCTGTCTTTTCCTTTCTTCCTCTGTTAATAACAATGTACTACTAGTTATTTGCTTATTGTTCTCTCCTTCCCCTAATTTTACATAAAGGCCATGAGGCTTGGAGGTGATAAACAGTTTCTTCAATTTATTTATGTCAATATACACTTGGCGGTGAGTCCAAATACACAGCAGAGCAGCAGCCCTTTTCAAAGTAGTGGCATTTGGTACTGTTTTAACTCTGTCTACTTCAGCTGTCGTCAAACCACAGTGGTTACATAGTGACAAAAAATGCTGCTCTGTTTGCACATAGTTACTTAATTCCAATAAACATTGGCTATATGTTGTGGGCCAATCCTTTGCTAATTCTAGCTCCTTTTTATTAGGTTTTTCACATTCCCTGTTTACCACTGCCACTGTAGACCAGTCTCTGGACTCTGTGGAGACATTTTCCTGGCCTTTCTTTTTTGAAAGGAGAGCTTTCTTTTTAGCATTTGAAAGCCACTGCTGTAAGCAGTCGCTTATATAGTGTGAATCCCATGATGGTTCACCCCTTAATTCTATAGTCTCTGTCAAGAGTTCAATATCCTTTATCTCAAGAGAACCAAATCCAGGCCACCTCCCGTTATTCCCCTTCCAAGTCCAAACTAGCGCGCAGAAAGGTGTCACATATTCCAGACAATTTGTATCTTCTAGAACCTGAGCTGCAGGACTATCTGGTGGTAATTTAAATCATTTCTCTCCTGTCAGCTGTTTAAACAACTTTTTAGTCTTTTTCTGCATTCTAGGTCTTACCACAATTACATTTCCTTTAGAGTTGCCGCTGCCCATTGTGCCCTTCCCTCACAATTTTACAATCTGAAAAAATAAACACAATGGTTGTATCCTGCAAAAAAATGGTTAAACAGGGAAAAAAGTGTTATGCAGTGGTGGATAGACAGAGAGATAGAGAAAACAAGAGCTGTTGACAATTTAGAGGCACAACATAAAACAGTTTTTCTGCTCTAATGCAATGCTGCACTACTTAACATATAATTCAAAAACATTGCAATGAAACATAGTGGCACATTTACACTTAATCAACACATAATTCAAATACAGCCATTGATCAATGACAGACTATTAGTTTGTGCACATTTCAAAATAATTTCCTGTGTTCCGGTGCCAGCTGATCAAATGCTTCCCAAGCTACACTCTGGGAGGGTTTTAATTAATTAATTAATTTATTTATTTTCTCTCTGGGGTTCCCATGAAACTAAAAAGAATTATCTTCTCTCTGTCCAGGCTCTCCTGCGTGGTCTTACTATTCGTCATACAAATTTGCCACTATCATTTAATGTAATGATATGGGTAACTTAGTTACTCCTCAGTCACCTATTTAATTGCCAGCTATATTTTTATTTACCTCAATCCCCAGTTTAACTCTTAGCTAAATTGTAAGCGTTGAAAGGCCACAGCAGCAAGGCATTTAATTAACTAACCGGTGGTGGCATTTCACGCATCCCACTTCTGATGCCATTTGTTAGGGAAACTACTTTTCAACCCTCCTCAGAGTGACGCAAAGAAAACACAAATATCAGGCAAGGCTCCGGAACAGATGAAATGTTTGTTGATGAACCAAGGTTTATTGGCAGGCCAAGGCAGAAGGCAGACACACATCCCAGTGTTACGTCTTATAAGCTGGCATCTTCTGCCCTGAAGCATATGTCAGGCAGTTATAAATGTTAATAAGTGCTATCACTGCAAAACCCTAAAAGGGGACATAGTCCAAACATGGGCACACAGATGCAAAAGAAATGCTGTATATACAAAACTTAGTCCATAGAGTAAAAATATACATAATGCAGTGTGAGCATGAACAAGTGAACAGACAACAGGTGGACCCTAAAGAAAAGGGGGGTGGGTTGCTGACTGGCTGAACTGAAAGTGTGAGACCGAGCTAAACTTAACAACGTGGTTTGGAGAGGTTTGTTTGCACAGCTGGCATAGGTGTCAGAGAGGTCAGTAGGGAAGTCTTTGAGTAGTTGTAGAATAGTAATGTGGATGAGCTGAGTCAACCCGTGAATGAGAAGAGCAAGTGTCTTGGTAAGAGGAAAGAATAAATAGCTTATTGGGATTCAGATAGTGGAGGAGAGAATTGGAACTAAAGTATCATATCTATAGGTACATACATGGGAAAATATATTTTTCTCAACAGTCAACCCCAGGATTTTTTTCCTACGGACCATAGTATCATGAGGGACATCCTCTGCTATGAATATATGTGCACCTTTCTAGGTGAAAGGCACGTTGTGCTGTTTAGCTGCCACCACAAGTTATCTTGCCGTTTGGTTTGGTGGTGGTGGGGGAGGCACAATAAGTTCAGTTGAGGTGCTGATTGGGTTTGGGTTACATGTGTGCGCAGATGGTGGTCACATTGGAATCCAAGGGTGGTATGAACGTCAGACAGTGAGCTTGGGGAGGAATGACGGCAAGAAGCTGGTCACGTTGTCCGACTGCCCCTCCTTTAGGGATAGTCATGAAGCGGATATTTTTTGATCTACTCCGGTTCTCCATCTCTGCTAATTTCTGCCTCAGAGTCCACATTTTCTGCCTCATGTCTGGTTGACACTCAAAAACTGTCAGTCTATCTTCCAACACCCCCACCCTCTCTTCGGTGGTGTTCAGAATAGTTGAAAAGCACAAAAGTCAGTTCTATTTTGCTGGAGGTGGATTTCGTACCCTCACGGACCAAGGCTTGGGTTGATTTGAAAAAAGGTGAGTGTTTCCAAAATGATGTCAGTCATGACAGGCTGGTGAGGTGTCTGCATTTCAGCTACCACTTTTGTAAAGAGAGGTTTTTGTGTTGCCTTTCCCTTTGACATAGGGGGCAATTGTAGCCAGGGCGTGGGCTGTAGGGCTCAATGGGAGGGATCCCAGTAGTCCCATTCAAGGTGGTCAAAGGGTATGTGGCAGAGCTTTAGCAGTACACATCAGAGAGTACACAGCCAGTAGTTTGGCAAATGTAGCGGGTGGTGGGTTCCTGGAGGAGCAGGCTATGGACGAATTACCCTGGCATTGGCCTCTCTGCTACCTAGCTCATCTCTTCTCAATTCAAATACTAGGCAGAGGGGGAGGGCAGAAGACCCAGAGCACTCCGCTTCATAGCGTTGCAAATGTGCAGGGTCCCTTAGTTAGCAGGGGAGGAATGGGAATGTAGACAGTCGACACGGGGCAGAAATGCTGCGCTGTTGCTGTTGGGCTGCGGTAGATCAGTGGTGACCCGAAAGGTGGCACCTTCTTTCACCGCTGCAGCTCTGGTGTACAGCTGCAAGGCGAATCCTTGTCTTGGGCACGTTGCTACGGCATCCGGCATGGATCACCTGTACTTCATCCGGTACTGTCAGTTTCAGGCAGGGTAGGCTGCAAGAGGAAAGGATGGTAGGCTCCTCCGGTGCACAGGATGTGGCACCCCAGTCGCGTGAGGGATAGGAGTGCAAATATACAACACCACAGCTGGGCCAATGTCTCTGATAGTCTGGAACTGCACTCCAGGTATGGCTCCCAGTTCTACTAGCATGGTTGACCCCCCTCCGTTTGCTGCCAGGAGCACTAGGCCCTCACAGGCCAAGGGCCATTGCTTCACCTACACCAGTAGGGTTGGCAGCTCAGCAGCACAAAGAAGCTAGAGTGGGCTCCGCATGTCCCACCGACATGAGTCAGTTTGTATAGCCGCGGAGGTTAGGCACTGAAGGGTAGGCAAGAAGGGCTGATGGGGAGCCAGTGCAGCTGGAGGCCTGCGGAGCAGAGCACCCGCCATCCTTGCCTGCATATGCGCCTTGGTCAAGGACTCTCCGTAAGAAATCCCTTAAAATTTCATGCTGCATAGGTGCTCTAAGATTTCCTGCGACGAGGTCCACCACTTCCAGGGCATCAGTTGTCTTGCAGCCGCCTTTTGGAGAAAGGTTCCAGGCGGCTAAAGAAGGTTAACGGGTGCCGGCCATAGTGGATGGGTAAAGACTCCTCCCCCTCCTGCACTTGATTTTCGAAGTGATGGTAGAGTAAGTAGCAAGAATGGCATATTTTCAGTATGGTATAGTGCCATAGTAGGGCCCAGATCAGTACACTTTATCTTTTTCTTTTAGTTCTAAATGATGAAAATACATCACATTTCTTGATGTTCAATTAAATTGGTCCGATAACTATTGGACTTTGTTATGCCACATGAATCTATTAAATGAGACTAGATAATTAAATATTCGCATTTCACGCCTCGTCATGCGTCTAATTTTCAAAGGGATGAACAATCCTATATTTTTCCTATAGAAGTGCAATTGCTTCCCCTGTTGAGATTGACTCATACCAGGTACTCTGAGCTTTTCATGTAGCAAGTGGAATGCAGGAGATAAAGCAAGAACAATCCAATAGGGTCTGATTTTCGATGAAACCCCATCAGTCTTCAGTTTTGAGATACTATAAGATGTGCAGTTCTTTTACGTTTTTAGAAGTGCTTTACGAACAAGCATGGCAAAACTAAAAGCTTGGCACTCACAATAAAAAGGCACGGCCTATTGGCTTTGCTAGAACTTGTTTTCTGGAGTAGTATTCTGAAACTAAGGTTTGAACAGCCATTTTGTGATATATGTATATATATATATTCTGAACAATTGTGCTCCAAAGGTCACGTGAACCCTATTTTCATTATTCTGGGTTGAGGGTCTTCGGTATGAGTGAATTACAAGTTTCTGATGACAGGAATTTCAAGAGCGGGCAGATGAAATTGTAAGCAGTCTAGATAGATTACACTTGTCTACTATTGCATACATTTGCCAAAGTAAGATGTCAAAAACTTCTGAAGGAATTATACACATGTTCATAGTCTGCTGTGTAAACGTCTCAAAATAGCTTTCAGAAATGCTCAGTAAAACTAGATTTTGAAAATTTACAGCGCTACTACTAAACTGTGCTCCAAGCTACTAATGGCAGAGGAAACCAGAAAAAGGACATTGTTACGTTGTTTTGGATTGCATTCACGTCAAGAAAAAACATTAAATGTGTAACTTGATTTACTTTGGTGCCTCCTATGCCGAAAATGGGTTATTTTCCCAAGACAACAAATAGCTGTACAACTGAATAGAAAAAATAAAAGTAGATGTCCCTTACTGTGTGTTTTTATCTCACTACATGCATGATGAATAACAGTTAGAATGAATTAATGAACGTGGTGAATGACAGGTACAGGAACCAATGACTGAAGAGGGATAAGTAACATTTCCCTTCTATACTGCTTAAGCTCGCAAGACAGCTAACAAGCACTGACAAAGCTGTTTGGTCTGGCCTTGGCCAGAGCATTGACAAGAGGGATGGGAGAGTATACATGATAGGAGCAAAAAATATAAAGGTCTCGGATGGGAGAGGACCCAGAATAACATGTAGCATAGGGTGGAGAAAAGCGTATAATGTGGGCAGAACCGTATAGGAGAGGATGGGATGACGGGGGAGAACGTGTAGACAAAAAGCACAAAGCTGAAAAGGAAGAGTATTGATTGAGTGGAAAAATCAAAGAGTGCACGTGGGACAAACACCAAATGGTAGAGCGTAGGAAGAGAGAAGCAGAGGACTGGAGAGAACAAACGATGGGGTTATGAGAGACAGAGTGCAGGATGTAAGAGACTGTAGATGAGGAAAAAAGAGCACAGACAGGTGAGAGTGTGGTGCTTGGGACCAGAGGATGAGAAGTAGTATATTATGGGAGGGCTCATACAGTCATGAGAGGAGAACAGGAAGGACAAGACTGTGGAATCTGCAAGAACAGAGATGGGAGAGCACAGAGTGAGAGCTAATAAAACAAAACATTGTGAGAGCACAGGATGGAATAGTGGGGAATGGGAATGGAAACAAGCACATATGGGAGTGAACAAGATTGATCAATCTGGGAAAGATATGGCACAGGGATGGGGGAGCTCGACCAGAACTGCACAGTGTTAGTAACATAGAATGGGAGAAGGCATCCACAGAATGAGAGAGCTTATGGTGATGGAGCACAGGATTAAAACACAGAGGTTAGATGAGAATGAGCAAGTGATGAGAAAGCACAAGATGAAAGTGGGATGGATGAAGTAGAGAACAAATGGGCTAGAGCGTAGAACAATTGAAAGCATGTGTAGAGGGAGCTGAGGGAGAGAGTGTAAAGTATGATGGAGCACTGGATGGAATAGGCCTAGATGGAAAAAAGCACAGGTGGATGAAGCTCATCAAGAAAGAGAACACATTGGAAAGTCACAGGATTAGGGAGCATGGAATGAGGGAGCACAAGATGCAACAGATGAGGCCGGGAGAGAGCCCATTAAGGAGAAGGAGGATCACAGTGCATTGAAAGGAGGCCACAGAATTTTAAGATGAAAGGGGCAGTATGGAAAATAATTGAAAAAGAGAGCATACAGTTAAAAAATGCATGATAGGATATCGCAGTGCTTGGAAGAGAACAGGTTGGGCAGAACACGATAGAAGAATGCAGAAGTGGAAAGCATAGAATGTGAATGCCACATGATGGGATATAGCACTAAATGGGAGAGCACGGCATAGGAGAATGCAGGCCGGAGGAGCACAGGTTTGGAGAGGCGCAGGACATAAGATTTGATGAATGGGACAGCACAGGATGGGGTATTATGGGCCAAAAGAGGGCACAGAATGGGATAGACAACACAACATGGAAAAGGCCATAATGGAACGAGAAGGGGAGCACACAGGTTTTTGAAGACAAAAGAAGATGCAACAGCACAGGGTGAGAGAGAGAATATATGATGACTGAGAATGAACTGGGCAAATCCAAGCATGGCAGATTACATAAGAGAAGAGATCAGGAAAGGAGGGCATGGTAAGTCAGGTAAAATAGGATAGTAGATATCACATGATGGGGAGAATATATAAAAGAAAAGCACACTTGATGGGAATGTGCATGATGAGAGAGCCTGTTGACAGTGCAGAGAAACAAGAAATTCTCAAAGAAAGTAAGGTTTGCACCCCTAGTGCGAGCCATCTTTGGTATTAATGGAAATTCCAGAAATTTGAGCCAAGTACTGCTACCATGTCTTGGCAGAATGGGAAAATGAGAGAGAGCAAAAAGAAAGGAGAGAACTAGAAATAAAGTAAGAGGTGACATATATAAGTAAGTACATTTTTTATTAGCATAGTTAATTAAAACCAACACCAATTTAAAACTCATCACATTGTCGGGCTAATAAGCACCCACAAACACTTTAGTGATAAAAACAGGCAATTATATAAACAGTAAAAGCAGATCCCGGTAATATTTAGTTAAAGTGCCACAGGAATACTCACTATCCTAGTGGATTGGCCCCGCTTAGTGAACATAACACTTAAAACTTGTCATTAAGAGAGGTTCAAGGCAGGGTCTTAAATACAAGACCACGCTTCTAACCATGTATATACAATTACAGTGCAATCTAATTAGCAATCCTAAAACATAGGTTACACCGCATGGTAGATACTAACCCTACAGCTCGACTTTAATGTGTCGCCACCTGCCCAGTTTCCAATGATTAGCCAAAGCACTGCCCATCAGCTGACACCTGAGGGCATTAGATTGCCGCACCCTATCCATCCTGGCTTTACGCTACCATTTCAGCAATATTTTACAGTTTTTTTAAAGTCTGCACCATAAACTTGGTCCCTTGACAAGCAAGAGGAATTGAAGTGCCACTTAACCAGCTGATGACGGCTGGCCTACATGAGCGTATCCCTAAGGCTATAAAAATGTATTTCAAGTATGTTTTCTTCTCTTTGGCCAACGCCAGGCATGCACAAAACACTTGAACAAGTGACTCTTGTTTGTACCCACAGAGGTGACAAGATTGAGACCTGAACTGCTGCTTCCAGGAAGGGGCCATGTCTTTAGTTTCAATCGACCCAAAGCGCAGAAGCATGAATTGATGTTTCAATGAATGCATAAAAAATGCAGATAAATAGTCCTGTGCTCAGAGTGCTTTTTATGATGATTGTACGGTCCAGGCATGTCTTCTTTTGGTGAGCATGTTCTTGCCTATTGTGAGCGACAGTAACCGAGTTGCAGCGTTTGCCATCCGGTAAAACTCCGCTTTACTCAGACCCCAGTCGTTTTGCAGGCCCAGTTCCTTTATAGAGCTATTTAGATGGATTCCCCGTGAGCCTACAGTATTGCAGCACTGTTGCTCCTCAATTTCACGCCAACATAGATTGCTTATAGATCCTGTCTCTGCAGCTTGCAGTTGCCAACAGAGTTTTACGTACGCGTTTTTGCTCTGAAATTTGTAGTTTTTTATACCAAATTCTAGGCGTACCTTGGCTGGTGAAGCCGATTTTGGAATCTGGAATACTGATTTGTAGGCCTTCGTTTGTATTTGGTTTAAAACAGCTTTTTCTTTGCCCAGCATAGTTTCAGCCCCATATGTAACTGTTGGCATTAGCCGTGCTGACATTACAGAGAGCAGATGGTTGTATGATAGACAACTCATTTTTTGTTTTAATATCTTAAACCCATAAGTCAAAGATTGTGCCTTTGCTTGAGCAGTGACAATATGAGGTCTAAAGGTCAGAATTTGGTCCACTATGAAACACAAGTATTTGTAAGCAGGAGTGACCTCCATCTTGGTTCTGTTGATGAATCATGAGAAAGGGTTACGTTTTGAGTCCACCAGTCTGACCACTTTAGTTTTTTTTCAAGTTCAGTTCCAAACCTTGCTTGTCTATATAACCAGAGAATGTGTCAATGCTGTGCTGCAGACCAATTGGAGTTTGACTCAATAAAACGATATTGTCTGCATACTGTAGCCATGCAATTGCTTCCAGGGCCAAAATGGCGGGATGATTATTTACCAGAGAAAGAGAATTGGCTAGGTCTGCTAGATATAAATTAAAAATCAGGGGCTAGGGCACGTACTTCCTTTAGACTATTTAAAGTTTGAATTCTATTGGTAACCTGGCTGCCCTTTCCAATTTTGACTTACGCCCAAGTCTCTGAGTACAGTTCCATCATTGCGTTCAACAGAATACTGGGGAGACCCTGGCTTTTCAATTTTTCCCATAGGCGAGCTCTTGGGACTTACTCAAAGGCCGACTTAAGATCAATAAAACAGGAAAATAGTTGGCTTTTCTTGTGCTTGGACTTTATACCTAGCAAAGCCAAAGCCAAGGCTGTTAAGTTGGTTGAAGTCCCTATGCCTACTCTGAAGCAGTCTGACTTTGTGGTAGGAGTTGTCTCTCATGTACCCAAACCGATAATTGAAACAGCAGACAGGATGCATAAAGCTTTGCTTTACCACCAGTCAAGGCTATTGACCTGTAATTAAGTGGAGAGGCAGGGTTGCGGTCTTATAGATTGGGTGGAAGATGTTACCTTTCCAGGCATCTGGAAGCTGCTTGGTGTTGTGGAGATCGTTAAAAAGGAGCGCCAGATAGTAGGCCCAGAATGTTGCTTCACCTTTAAATAGGGCATTATGGATACCACTCTGTCCTGCGGCTCCTTCTGTGTTTAGCTTTGTTATAATGCCTGTTAGCTGCTCAATGTCTATATCCATGGTAGCGTTGTCTTGATCGGAGTCGGGAAGGGGGACGTCTGTTTTTCACTTTACTCAAAAACCAAAGTCAGTCAAACTTGAGGCACTACGAATTGAGGGCAGTGGGACCTCTCCCATCCCCTTTTGGTCTGAGGAAGAATACAACGCTAAGACATAGGCGTCCCAGGAGGCTGCATCAGTGCCTGCATTGGAATGACGTTTTTGCCAATGTACCAGCCCATTCACCAGTTGCCAGAATTTTTTGTTGTTCTTCAGTTTATTAGACATCAGGAGCTTTGACCACAAATCTTCATAGTACTGCTTTTTTTTCATCCACAAGTCTTTCTTATATTGTGACCTGAATTTAAGGAGCTTTGTTTTGTCGGGGTTCTTATTCATTCGTGCCTCCTTTGCCACTTTTCTGGTCTCACATGAGACTTGATTTATTTATTTACGCAAAGATCTGTTGTACCATTGATGCTCTTCGATATCGTCTTTCAGATTTTTGTTTGCAGCAACTACTGAGCTTGAGATAATAATTTTAATAGGAAATTTGATCAGTAATGAGTCGCATAGGTGTTTGCAGGCCTTCACCGGTGCTCCTGAATACAATGCGGGTTGCTTCCGAGACTCAAATTCTCTCTTGAGCTCTTCAAGTGACCCTGCACAGTGTTACACTTCTTCCATTACTTTCTTAATGCCGTGCCCCTGCCATATTAACTTCTGTGTGTTGTAGCTCATCGGAGCGGCAATGATGATTTTTGAAGTTGGAAGTCGCCTTCCATACCTCTCTTAACTGTATGGCTTGTGGAAAGTGATCGCTCTCTAGATGTGCATGGATATTGTAGGCGGCAACGAGTGGCAGTGCTGCTTCATTTATTAACGTGAAGTCAATTGTTGAATCCACTAAACCACTTGAAAATGTTACTGGTGAAGAAGAGTCTTCCCCTTGGTGGGTCATCAAGCGACAGAAGCCAAGATTTTCAAATCTGTTGTTCAGGTGCAAGCAGTGGTGTTTTTGTCCCTGTTTTGTATCGCCTTTGCTCATGTCAACATTAAAGTTACCAGATACAATATGGATGGCCTCCTTGTACTGATCAACAATTTGAAGATGTTTAACAGTGTTTCCATGTTTTCTCTATTTTGCTCCTTGTTCGGGTGTATGTACACATTGGTCAATAACAGTGGGGTGCTAACGCTGTTTAGCTCCTAAGGTTCCAACTTAATTGGCAGCAACCAGTCTATACCGAGATCAATTTGATAGCCCAATTTGTTTTGGCTGAACATAATGTAGTGAGGCCACCTTTAGGATGCCCACATTTTTGGATCTTGACTGGAGGAACATGCCAGCTGACATAGCCTGAGATTTGGATAGGCTCCGTACACCAGGTTTCCTGAAGCATGATGATATCAAATTTCTGTAGGAACGTCAACGCCTGTGTATCTGTTACCATTTGCGTCAAACCTTGGCAATTCCAAGAGCATATATAGAGGCTATCCACTATGGCAGTTTCCCGTCTAGATCTTTGGCCAGGACCAATTGCTGCTGTGGACCATAATGAAATGCCGCTCTGCCTGATTCCAAATTGGAGGATTGCCAATGAATACTTGATGACTACTCCCCACAGGAAGCAAACTTTGATTCCTTACTGTAGTTAGATTTTCTTGACTGCTTGGGCTTGTTTCCGCTCCAACTGCTCCTTTCAGCACTGAGGACGGACCCCCTCCCAATGTCCAGTAGCAGGGGGCTAGGATATCGACATAGTTCTTGGCAACGTAATGCCCCATGATCTAAAGGTGTCCTGGTACGCCAGGATTTGGGCTGCGATGGCTGGAGAGGCCCAATATGTACGCGTTGCCTCTTTGTTCCTGTGATTTGGGTGCGGAATGCCCTCCACTGTCTGCAGCTCAGTTGTAGTGATATGAGCTGGGGCCGAATTTCCTTTGAGCTTGATGATTGTTCCTCTATTCAAGATATCAAAAGCCCCATTTGAATTGTACTGGGGGATTAAGAGGAGTTTGCGGTCACTCAAAGCCTCAGTTTGTAGTAAAGTCTGACCTCCTGGCGGGCTTATTGGTGTCGGCAATTTGAGGTTGGTATCATTCCTTGTGTATTGTTTCTTACCAGTGTTTGGCATGGTGTTTGCCTGTGGAAGCTTTTGTGAGGCCTGACAATGCTCAATTGCAGTAGGATATTGGATGTTTTCCCTATGAACGAAGGCTTCCCACCCAGCGTTGCCCCATCGGCTCCCTTGAGCAGGGATCTGACCGATGTTAAGATCCACTTCCGGGGGGGGTTGTTAGTAGTGATCTCCTGCTGAACTGGGTTTCTACCCCAGCAGCTGGGTGATGATCTGATATCCTTAAGTGACTAGTTTCGGTGAGATGGGTGACTTCTGCATACAGATACAGCTGTGTTGGATTATCCTGTTTAGCTTCTTGCATGGTGGACTGCTGTGTGGGGTGAGTGCTGCTATGCTCCAAGTCTCCCTTGTCTTTCCCCTCAGGGTCTTTGCCCTGCGTGCTACTGAACTTTGCGAATGACTTCCAGATACTGTTTTGCTGAGTCATCTTGGCCTTCTTCCGAGCGTTCCTTTGTCGTTTCTTTCCCTTTTAGTAAGAGAGACCTCATTTGCTGCTGAGGTGCTTGAAGCTTTTCCAACAATCTCTTCCGTGCCAGGACTTGCTGTTTGAGTACTGGAGTTTTTGCAGCACACAGATGAACTCAGGTTTTGCTCCTGCTGGAAAGAGCAAATAGCCTGTGGATTTCTATTTTCACTTCTGTGCCATTCTTTTCAAGGTGATTATCGAGCACCGACCCTTCCCTCCTACAAAGCCCAACCTGAGATTTGGGGGCTTGGGCCCTGACTTTAGTCAAGATGTTGTTTAAGATTTTGATGATCTTGGGTGAGTTGTCTCCTGTAGAAGCACATTGACATAACACTTGCTGGGTGTAAGAATGGGTCTGGACCCTTCTTATCAGGTCGTTCAACATTTGAAAAAGCTTAAAGATACTCACAATATGCACTGCCAAGACATTGAGTAGACCCACATGAGTTTCCTGTTTATCTGCTTGGTAGTAAATCACTGCTGACATTGCATCCATGGTCGATAGGAGGGCTGGCCAGGAGGCCCCGGCCTCCCGGGGAGCTGACCAGTCCTCCTTGAGTTTAGCTTCCAAAGAAGGATCCACCGGGACTTTTACCTCCTCTAGACAGCCCAACACAGTGCCCGTTGCCAGATCCTGCTTTGCTAGGGCACAGGGGTGCCATGGGTTGGAGGAGGGGTGTGCCTCAATCTCCACCAATGAGCTGCAGCTACTGGTGGTATGCTGTTTCAGCATATCTGTTTTCGATTTTCCGAATGCTCCTCCCCTCCTTGTGTAGTGTAGGTGTTAGACGGTTGGGCTGCATTTGTGAGACCCTCATAGGCCACTAGCGCGCTTGAAGAGACAGTGGCGCAAGTTTCAGAGAGATCAATTAGAGGTGGATTGTGCATCATTATGTGATTGCTAATACCCCCCCCCTGCAGTGATTGCTGTAATAGCAGTACTTGCAGTACTTGTGGAATCTGTGTAAGGGAGTTCTGGCTCCAGTTATTCCAATTGCTAAGATTTAAAGTGGAGAAGGAGTCCTGTTGGTTACCAGTGTGTACTTCCGCCATGGTTATTACTACCGGGCGCTTGGTGTGCTGCTGTGGAAGCTTTACCTATCGAGAGGGGGCCTCTCTGTTGCAGCAAAGGTTGCCCCAGTAACAACGTCTGTGTGCAGTGTGACCAACTGTGTGCCATTGAGAGCTGGGATGGACTTGTCTGCCGGCTTAGTTAACAGGAAGTCAGTGATTTTGTATCCCTCTTTCTTAAGGTGTTAACAGGAAGGGTTCAACTCAGTGGAGTCATTCGGTTGGACCATTAGGTCTCTTGGTCCCGGGGAGCTTTGCCTTAACTTCTTGGCCGCTTTTCTCCTCACACGAGTTAATGTCATCCTTGCTCCTATGCATCATTTGCTGGTAGTGGGTGTTTGGACAGCCAGGCTAGGGTTGATTGCCTGTGCCAGTGATGAGGAGATGAGGTCCTTGGCAGCTTCCCTTGGCAGCTTTCCCTTAGGCACAAGCCGCACCGGTCTAGCACCGACCGCTTCTGTGCAGAAAGGCGGCTGCGGCCTAGAGCCCTGAGGTAGCTTGCACCGTCAATAGGTGTCCTTGGCTGTGGGGTTTGGTACTCTAGAGTTGCACACTGATGCTTGCACAGCCTCCTGGTCCGTGTTGGGCCTGGTGCCGTGCTGATGCGAATTGATGCTCGGTGCTCGATTCACTCACTTCTGGCTGGGAGGTCTGGTGAAGTTCCTGTATGCCTGACACTTTAGACACAAGCCTCTGCACCTCAGTCTACTGGAAGGAGTAGGGTACCGCCGGCTCCGCCATGTCTGAATAGCTGGGATCTCAAAGTTGGCCTCCATACCCTCCTGCTTTCCTGCTGGCACCATGTGATGCCCGGGTCCAAACACCACGCTGCAGTCCCATTGGCCGGGGCGTGAGCGTAACCAGCGACTAACTGGGGTTGAATGGGGGCTTGGGCACCTGCACACCATGCTTCTCCACCCCCTAGCCCCAGCCGCCTCACCTTCAACTCTCCTTAACTCTCCTCAATGGGCTGGGTGCTGGCTGGGTGCGGGCCTCGGGGCAACAACCACTACCGTTACCTGTAGCACCGCACCAATCAAATCAAGTCGAAGCAGCTCCGGCCAGGCAAATCAAGTTCATTGGGCTGGGGTCCAAATCAGGCTTGAAGCTCTGGCTCGCGGCCCACAGCTCCAAGTCAGGCGGGAGTTAGGCATTGAGGCGGGCGGCCAGCTCCGCTCTCCCGCACCTCACTTCGGGCCTCACCTTGCCTCACCTGGCGTGTCCCGGTGATTCCGGGTGCACACCTCCTCCCCAGCTGCTCTTCAGCTGTGCGCCACTCGGCACTGACAGCACAGACAGCACTGCCGTCCAGACGGCCTGCTCTGATGCGATCAATCACGTCAAGCAAGTCAAGATAAATATATAAAATACAGAAAAGCAAAGGAAAGAGAGAAAATAACTTTTGTGGGAAGAACAGACAAAGATTGCAAGAGAGTGAAAGTGGCATGCTCAGTAATAGAGGGCTGAATGTGGAGGGTGAGATCTAGTCTAGAGTTCTTGTAGAGCGCATGGCTATCTAATGGCCTCTCAGCGCTAGAACAGACACCCGCAGAGTGGAAGATTAAGGACCTTCCTCAGCAGTCTTAGGATGCAACAACAGATGGCAGGAAGCTTTATTGCTTCTACTCAAGGAGTCTAGCTTGGGAGTTGGGATGTGGTTACAGAGATTGTTGCCCAGCAGCATAATTACTGTTTTGTCTTTGTTGGATGTCTAACTGTCAATTAAAACTCATCTTGCTACTTCCTGAAGGCAAGGGGTCAGGAGTGGATAGTTGGAGGATATTGAGATGACCAGCTAGGTGTTATCGGCATAAGAAACCAGTGACAACACAAATGAACGCACAATTTCAACCAGGGGGTACATGTAAAGCTTAAAAAGAGTAGGACTCAAGGCAGACCCCTGAGGTACCCCACCGCTAAGAGGAAGACTGGCAGAGTAACAGGACTACTCTACAACCTGTAACGTTCAAACCAGGAAAGCCATTTTAGTGGTCTGCCCTCAATACCTGCATTTGATATTCTCTGAATAAGTGTAGGATAATCTACCGTATCAAAGGTTGCACTTAGATCTATAAAAAAAATGGCTGCCGAACCTCCCTGATCCAGAAGCCATCTAAATTCTTCAACCACAGCCAGCAAAACCGTTTCTCAGCTGTGCTGAGGAGGGAACCTTATTTGGCTGAGATGAAAGGCTTCTTTGGATGCAAGGAAGACAGAGAGGTATTTATTAAGATGTTTTTCCAGGAACTTGGAGGCTCCTGGTAACAGGGAGATTGGCCTGAAATTACTCAGACAGAGGGGTCGAGGTCCTTTTTCTTTTTAAAGTGGTTGATTATTGCTTGCGTCCATTGTGTGGGGACCTGCCCACTAGTAGGAGAAAGATATAGCAGGGCTGTCATAGCAGGAGAAATGCATTCAGACCCTTGGCGGAGGACGTGAAGAGGGGCAGGGCCTAATGGGGATCCTGTTTTTACTGTGTTTAAAAGGTTTGTTAAAAGACTCTAGGTGAGATTGGGGAAGGCCCTAAGATTGTCTTCTCGTTGATCTAAAGGGAGCTTTTATGGATGGATGGAGAGCCATCCATATTAGGCCTCTTGAGAAAGGAGGAGTAAATATCCATGCTCTGCATAGGCTTCCGGAGTAGGGCTGGCTGGTTTAGGCTCTGTGATTCCTTTGAGGATCTAAAAGATCTCTTTAAGGGAGTTGGAAGAGTTATCATTTTTTTGGGAGAAGAGGCTTAAGAGGTTTTTTTCGGCATGATAAAACCTAATGGCTTTCCTAAACTCAACTTTGCTAACCCTGTCAGAGGACCTTCTCCTGCTTCTCACCAAACACTTACACTCCTTTTCAAAGGCAATTAGATTGTGCGGTGAACCAGAAAGATTTGTTGCCCCGCTGGCATTCTTATGCCACCTTGCCGTGTCCAGTGGGTTAGTGATGCACTCATTAAAGATGCGAGTGGACAGGGTTTTTTGATCAGATGGATTGGGTCTCATTGCCTCCAGGGTGGCTGACCAGGTTTCAAGACTGTAGGAGGGGGGAATATGTGGGGAGGAGAGGGGTTAAGGTGATGGGGAGTAGGAAGTGGTTTGTCCAGGTTAAAGGTACGGGGTCTGGAGATTGGAAATATTGCTAAATACAAGGTTGGTAGTGTGCCTTTTCTCGTGAGTCGGGCCATCCACCAATTGCATTAGTTGAAAGGAGGTAAGGTCATGTAAGTGGTTTTTGGAGCTGCAATGGTTAGTGTCACTCATATGTATATTGAAGTCACCAAGCAGGGTGAAGTTGGCCCTACCTGTGGCTAAGCCGGTGGCCACTTCAGGCAGGGCCTATAGAAAGTGAGCATATGGACCTGGTGGTCTATACAAAAGGATTCCAGGGAGAGTGAAAGTGGGGCTTAGTGTCAGAGAAAACAACAGCTTCTCACAATTCTGAATATCAAGAGGGGAGGATAAATACTTTAGCATTTCCCTATATATAATGGCTATCCCACCACCTCTCTTGCCCGATCGGTCTAACATAGTGATACAGTTGCCAGGAGCGTAGGACTTGGATGACATCAGGGCCGGAATTCTCATGTAGCCAAGCCTTGAAGAGGAACAACACATACGGTTTTGACTCCGTTAGGAAACAGAAAATATCCAGCTTGTGACCACCAGGGAACAACAGTTAATCAAAACAAGCTCCAGAATAGTGGTGAAGGGGTCATGCAGGACTGTCAAACCGGACTGGGAGATAGTCTGCAGGTATCACAAGCCCATATTTAGTGGGTGAGGGGCAGAGTATCTGGCCTCTGGTCCCGGAAGGGCATGGTTAGGCGCAAACGGGCTTGCATTTGGCACATCCACTGCGCACGTCTGCGCTGCGTCCTTCATTTAAGGAGGACCTGCCGGAACAACTAGAGCGCGCCTGAGAATGTTGGTTCTAGATGTACAAAAAAGCATACAAGTGCAATAAGCAGGTAGTTAGGCAAGCAAGATGCTGGTTTCAGAATGAAAAGCAACGGGGGCACACTGAGTAAAAGATTGAGGAGGCGAGGCCAGTGGGCTGGGGTGAGACACAAAGAGAGAAGTCAGAAATGAGAATGAAATAGTGGGTGAGAGAACGTCGAAATTTATTTTAAGAAAGCCGAGGAGAGAATGACATAAGGAGGCTTATGGGAGAAGGGCAAGGGGTGGAATGAACAAATCAACTGAAATCTACGGAGACAGTGAAAAAGAATAGAAAGCATTGGCAAGCGGCAGAGAGAAGAAATACTCACAATAGATTTGCAGTAAGGGAATGAGTGTTGGGGAGCATTGCTGAAGTGTAACAGAGAGGGGAACTGTAGGGATAGAGTTGAGGGACAGCAGATAGAACAGAAGTAGCCCTTTTGGAGAAGTGAGATAACGGGTAAGGGGGTTGTTGAGAGACAGCTAGAGAAAAGAGACGGCTCGCTATTCATTTGAAAAGCCAGATAAAAAGAAAGAAAATATATATCTTTTTTTTTTTTCTTTTTTTTTTTTTTTACAAAATAGGTTTATTGAAAGATGGTGTCTGCAGCAGTAGCACTGCCTATGCCTTTGCTCTCTGTGTCACACCGTTATCTCCTCTACAGCCCTCTCACATTCAACAATGTCAGTTTTCGCCTACCACCAGACCTTAACATTACTGGTGCAGAAGCACAGGTTTTTCCTGACACCATAAGCGTGCACCCACTGCAGTGACATGATATGCAAAAGAGTGGTTTCATGGGCAGGGAGGGATCTGGTGGCCAACCCTCTGTTGTTGAGGGCGGGATGACTGGCACTCGATACCACAGGATTTCATAGATGCTGCTGAATCACAGCTCCCTTGTCCTCTTGATTATTTCAAACTGCTTCTCCTGGAGTGCTTTTAAGACCCAAAAAAGATGCAACAAAAATCAAATCTCATTATAAAAAGTATCACTGAGTTTGACTTTCTTTGCCGGATGCATTTATTTAATCTTGTTAGGTCACTCCCATCATGAAATAATGCTCTCCGTATTTCAAAGTGACATTTATAACCCTCATAAATGCAGACTTGCCAGTGTCTGATGAACGCTGTTTGTATCCTTTTTTTCCGGCAAGGCGATGTCACGTTTGTGAAACAACGTGCAGCCTCAAACTGGCATAAAAACTAGAATGAACAGAGATGTATATGTCTGTGATGCGCCTAGTTATCGGCTACAATAAGGGACATTACTTGAAATAACTGCATACAATGGAACATTCCTTGTACATCTGATGCATGCTAGTAGCTCCACACAAGGCAGGGGAGAATGTGGGAGGAGGTGCTGTCTGGGCAACTGGGAAGAAACTCTTGAGAAAAGGAAAGTTTTCTTTAGAGCCCTGGCACTGAATTGCACTTCTTAACGTGGGGATGTCCACACAGGGAGGGCGGGGACTGGCTGAAGTGGTCTGATCCATTGCCCTAAGCTGTTTACTCTGGCGGGAGGAAATAAAAGTTAATTGACACTACTCAAGACCAACGGATGAAGGGTGGCTAAAAGCTTCTGTACTTATGTATAAATGTATGTATTTTGTAAGATTTTTTTTTTTTTTTTTAAAGCAAAAGACATTGGCTAACACCATGTCTAAAAAGCATTGGCATAGCCAGTATGTCTGGCATTGTCCGTCAGCGTTTTGGCAGTTATTGTTTTGTTTTGTCATTGTTTTTGCATGATGGCTCTGAAGGGAACTACTTTGTGTGTGCATGCGTTCATTGTGAAATGACAGTGTGCCGATGGCTGTAGTGGGCTGAGGCATTGTCTCTTCAGTGTGCTTGGGTGGGCTGGAAAAAATGGGGATGGCAGAACTACAGACAAATGGATGAAGTGTGACTGAAAGCCCCTACAAATAACTCTGTCATACACATAATTGTAGTAAAATCAAAATGCCTTGGCTAACAAAGAAGTTCAATCATCCCGCCATTGGCTGCCAGCCTCTTGCAAGAAGGAAGGAAGGAAATAAAGAAAGATAGAAACAAAGAAAGAAAAAAGAAAGTCAAGAAAGAAAGAAAAGTCAAGAAAGAGGGCAAGAAGACGAGAAAGAAGGTGTGAAAGAAAAGGCAAGTAGTAAGGCAAGAAGATTAAATTTAAAAAAAGCAAGTAAGAAAGCAAGAAGACAAAAAAGAAGGTAAGAAAGAAAAGACAAGTAGGAAGGCAAAAAGACAAGAAAGAAGGTAAGAAAGAAAAGACAAGAAGGAAGGCAAGAAGACAAGACAAAATGAAAGAAAGAAAACAAGGAAAGAAATTAAGCTAGAAAGAACAAAAGAAACAAAGCCATAAGGAAAAAGAGAAGGATAGAAAGAAAGAAAGGTGCCAAAAAGAAGGAATATCGGAAAGAACGATCAAAAGAAGGAAAGAAAGGAAAAAGAGAAGAAAATGAAGGGAAGAAAGAAGAGAGTAGGGAAAAAAGGCACAAAAGATTTAAAGAAAAAAGGAATGAAAGAGAAAAGGAAGAAGGAAGTAAAGATGAAAATTAAGGAAAGAAAGACAAAAGAAAGGAAAGAAAGAAGGAAGCATGGGAAGATAGAATGATAGAAAGAAGGAAGGTAGCGTGGAAAGATAGAATGATGAATGAAAGAATGAATGATTGTTAGAAAGAAAGACAAAGGAAAGAATTAAAAAGAAAGAAATAAGGAAACCAAAAGAGAAATAAAAGAAGAAAGTAAATAAAGTGTTACAAGTGCTGAAAATTAAAGACAATAAAGGCTGATTTTCTTCCAGGGCAAAGTTTGTTAAATAACGATTGCTAAAACTGAGTCAGAATAAACGTGTTTTAAAGAATTGTCTGCTTCTGGTTTTATATATATAGTGATGCTTTCGGGTTGTTTACTGCATGCATAGTAAAAGGAGATTAACAACACTGAACAGTTTCAAAAGGACGCAGTATGTAATGCTATATTATTAGTCAAATAAACAAAGGATACTTCACAAGGAATTTAGAACGGCATTAGCAGGAAACAAGAACAATAAAGCGTAGAATGTGGCCTGTGTTCCCACCTGGTAGAAATGCTTAGGTTCTAAGCATAAAAGGGAACACTAAAATAATTATAAGGTAAAAACAAAAACAGTTGCACTGAAGGTAACTATCTTTTGTGTGGTTGTGCTCCTTGTGAAAGAGCAAAATGCAGTTGTGCAAAGTGAAGTTAGCCAGTGGCTGAAGTCGGTTGACCCATCGCCACATGCTGTATGCTGTAGTGCGAGGAAGCGTGACGTGACCCAACAACAGACTAATAGATGAAGAGACTTGGCTGAAGGCCCATTTAGATAAGTATATTATACATATAATTTTTGTAAACTCAAGAGGTTGTGGCTAATGTCAGACCTAAAAATTGACATCTCAGGGAGTGTTTAACTTGTATAAATAAATAAATGAAATGCCAAACTTATTTCTTAGGAGCCCTCTGCCCAGTGCGGGTATTACTGAATCAAAAGGCCAGCCTACTCTTCCTTTTACCTCAAACCTCTTCCTTTCACCAACCTTCTCTTCCTGTTTATCTCATTCTTAAATGTTCGATTTCACCCTTGTATTCTCACTTTTGTCATAATTTTTTTCTATTCTTTTTATGTTTCTCTTTCTTGCTGTAGGTCAAAGTCTGATGGTGAAAATTAAAGTCCGGTTTCCAAAAATGAGTGCAAGAGCCCACCACCCACACAAGTTAAACATTGTTCCTAGGCATTCATAATGCTCGTTGGGCATACCTTTCGTTTTACGTTTTGTGCATGGCAGAGGGGGGAGTGCTTTATTGTTTAAGAGAATACCTGAATTTTTGGACCTGTAAGTCACGTTGAATTTGTGTAGGGTTTTGGTGAACTAGCATGTCCTGTAGCAGTGTTTAGGGTTCTAGGGAACCACCTCGTTGCGTTAGTCGTACTTAAGGTGTTATAGTGCAAGAACCTAGCTAATTAAAGAACGCATACAGTGATTTTACCCTGGGATTATTCTGGTTGGATAAATATTTAGTCCGGTCTCAGTGAGAAACACTTATTTATTTTTTTACATCGTAACCGCAGTTACGGACTTTTTGAAAATATTTGTTCTCGCTATGTTTACATTTACTGATCGTGCTGGAAACTTTGTAGTTATTTCGTCAGATTTTACATAATTAATCTCCACAGTCTGAGCACCGGTACACGTGAAACATGCGACCTGTTACCCGGCAGAGAGACCTCCCTATTGCCGGTTTCTGAATGTGCGTGCTGCTGAGAGAACACACTGTCCTTACATTCCAAGAAGAAATCCCGCTGCGTCACGCATTCCCGTTGCAAGTGCATCGGCCTCACTCCTCGGAAAAAATGTGCCTTTGTACGTGAGATAACAACGCAGAGGTTTGAGTAATAAAATCCAGCTTCCTTCTAACCAAGAGGGAAAAATATCAGCAGACAACCGGAAAGAGCCTGGGTGGTCCCCACACGGTAGTGGACTCCCCCCCCCCCCATGTTTCTGAGGTGTACAGTTCCCATGCTGTACCCTTCATCGGTAATTTGGTGTCCGAGTACTTGCTCGTATATCGTTGCGCAGTGAGCTGGCATCTTCTAGAAACACACTTAGTAAAATATACTCGATGCGTGAATGTGCAGGACAGCCAGCCCAAGCGCGCCAAATGTTCGTGTTCTTTATTTCCGTCAGCATTTTAGATGCCTCTTGCAGTTTGTCTTCACATTTGGTTGTCAGCGTTGCTTAAACTGGCAAAACTGAAGTGCAGGTACTGTGTACCAGAGTACCTACTTATTTCTGAGAAGCGCCGGTACTCTCCAATTAAAGGTATTACATTTTGTTCTTGAGAAGTGCAGGTACTCTACTTCTCAAAATAGAAAAGTGCCGGTACTCTGTACCGGACAGTGCCGGCCCATTTAAAGCACTGGTTGTCAGTCTCATTTTGGAAGTTTGAAGAGCGACGGTGGGCCTGAATAGACAAGTACATCCATGATTTAGTATGGTTTCAGTTCTACAATAGGTTTTACCCGTTGGTCATTAAATTATACACATCCGGGATATATCCGGGTTAACACAGGTACATTGTCGTGGACTGCAGTGCCATTTCGGTTTTTATGGTTATTTTTCGGGGTCTTTCTCACTGACTTTAAATGCAATTTAGTACATCTTTATTGGGCTCCCCACAAGATGTCCCAGTGGAAGCAGTAGATGCTGACATGGCTTTTTAGTAGATGGACGCTACCCTCTGCCACTAATTTGTCTAGCAGTCCCAGCTTTCTGTGAGGAATGATTTCAACAATTCCACACCCATCGGTGACGTAAAACCTTGACCTTATAAAAATGCCATCATTCTGGGTCTTCTTCCGAAGAACCTCATGGTATACACGTTTGTAAGATCTTTGCTTCTTAACACAACATTATTTGGGAAAGAGATTATCCTAGGAAACAAGAAAAATAGAACATTTTCCATTGACAGTCAGAGAAGAGGTTCTATTACAATACACATAATAATACATGACATACCTGTGATATCCAGGTCTTCATTGTAGGATACTTTGAAAGTGGTGGGTAGGAGGAAATTGTTAGGGCTGACCACAGCAGATGAAATGTTGATGTGTCTACTACAATCTAGACTCGAGCTGGAATAAACCAGGAGATGAAGCTCACAAGCAAACGCGATCTAGAGCGGATTTAAGGGCCCTGTGGAAAATAAGAGATAATTTCAGTTTAACAAATCTGAGACAGCCTTACTTGCTCTTAAAGCCCATAGCTTGCTGGCCAAAGCCTTAAAGGTTATGAGACAAAACTTGGCAGAGATATGCCACTACAATGTGAGGGATGGACTTCGAATATGGGGAGAGAGAAAGCAACACTGTTTCGGAATTTTAATCAATTCCTGTACACACAGGGTACAGATTCCTCAGAGCATAAGAGTAGGTTTCTCAATAGTGTGTCTTTTCCAGTAATCTTGTAGGATGAAAGCTCTGCTTTTACGGCTCCAATATTAGATGAAGAGGTGGTCAAGACTGTAAAAGTTATCAAGTCATTTGGAGCTCAGTCTCCCACGCCAGAGGTTTGGTAAACGGGATACAATCGACTTGTTTCAAATTTCGCCAGAGGGTGAGACAGATGTGCCCTTTGTCAACACTTTTGTTTGCTCTTGCTATAGAGCCTTTGGCGAAAAGTTCCTTAAGACAGTTCAGGAAACTTGCATGGGTGGAAGCACCTTTATATAAGACTGGGCTGAACTACTGTCATAAAAGCGAATGTAGTGCCAAGCCTTAAGTACGTGTTCTAAGCTCCGTGTGTTATCTATTTATAGGGATACATTCAAGCAGATTTAGAAAGGTGGGGCAGGGAGGGCTCCGGGATTTTCTGGTAGGGTGATTAAAGTGCCCATAAAGCATGAAGGGTTAGGATTCTGTGACACTGTGGACTATTACAAAACCACACATATGCGAAAATACAATCAAGTAAACATAGGTCGTAAATGGATTAAGCAGTGGTAGGTCAGACTCTCTGGGGTGTGATTTGGCCACTTTAGTACCACAGACCACAAAGGTTATATTTTGCCAGATCACAAGTACTCTTCCAGACACCTGGGACTCCATGGCAATGTTGAGGCCTCATATAATTTCCTTCTCTGCCCACCCCTCTTCATCTCAGCAAATAGTTGATAGCAGCATGTGCTAAGAATACATGTAGAAGGAGGGGGTGCAAGGGGTGCTAAGAGTTGTGGAATTTTGGGAGACTTGCTTGAGAGCGGACAGAATAGGACCTTTGAAGATCTTCCTACATATGCTTGATGTGTGCTGGAGGGTTGCGAAGTGAGAGTGGAACCCACTTCTTATTCGGTAGTCTTGCCCTCTGGTCAGTGCTTTTTGGAAGTAAGTTCTAATGGTATGAGATGGAAGGTGAGGCTTCCTGCCCATGGCCTACTGGACACTAGTGGACTTGGACACGAGGGGTGGGACGGGACACATGGGAGAGAATAGCACCTAACTTTCAACTTACTAGTCACGGCCAAAGTTGTTATTGCTAGATCCTGGAAGCAGAAGTGCTTACCCATTGCTTTAATATGGCATTCAAGGATCGATATTCTCATAATGGAGAGATTGTTGTCATATTTGATAAAAGACAAGGATGATATTTTAGGAATCTGTCTTCCAGCACTGCACTACTTAGACACTGACTTTCTTTGTGTTACATGGCCCTCTAGAATGAAGGCATTTGGGCCAGATGTATCAATTTTTCCAATAGCGATTTTTTTTGCAATCGCATTTAAGTAACCGCTATTAGGAGGTATGAAACTCTAGGAGTTTTATTTAGCGATTCGCAAGGGCTCGCAAATTGACCTACCTCATTAATATTCATGAGGTAGGTCGCAATTTGCGACCTATTGTGAATGGCAACAATCACAGGGATGGTGGCCTGCTGGGCTCAGCAGACCACCATGTCTGTGATTTGTTTTTAAATAAAGCAATCTTTTTTTTTTTTTTAATGCAGCCCGTTTTCCTTAAAGGAAAACAGGATGCATTTAAAAAAGAAAAATTAAAAGTTTACTTTTATTTTTTTAAGAGTAGGCAGTGGTCCAGGGACCACTGCCTACTCTTAAAAAATGTTTTCGCATGCATTCACAAAGGGGTAGGGGTCCCTCGGGGACCCCTTCCAGTTTGTGAATGGGTTACCACCTACTTGAAGTAGGCGGTAAAATGCAAATGTTTTGCGACCACATTTGGGTCACAAAACATTCATACATACCACTGCGATTTGGTATTAGGAAGGGATTCCCTTGACACGCCCCTTCCTAATACCAAATCAGTATGTAGTCGCAATACCAATTTGCGATTCGGTAACAAGTTACTGAATCGCAAAGTGGAATTGATACATACCAAAATGCATCTTTGCAATTGCAAACGGCCTGCTGGGCTGTTTGCAATCACCAAAATGCATAATACATCTGGCCCATAGCCTTTGATTAGAGGCAAAAGTGTGGTCAACTGGGGGCACTGCTGAACACTTACACAAAGGTGAGGCATAATACTGCAGGTGGTGGGGGAGGGGCAGATGGTTGCATAGAAAGCAAAGGTTGTTATGAATTCAAATGGAACTTAAGTTAGGGATACATGTTAAATGCAACTTGCATAATGTGCAGTGCGTCAGTAAAACACATTTGTAACAAATATGATTTTAGGAATCATTTAGAAGTTTGTTGAATGCAGGGCTTCCTAAAAAGGATTGTGGATGTCGCCCCAACCAATATCTTGCTCCTCTGCTCCTTTAAGAGTTGGGTGATCTCCAGGGTTTCGGATGGAGGAGCCTCAGCCGGGGGCTTGTGAATTTACTGTCATACTTACGTGCAGGGCCGGCCTAGGCATGGGCAGTGTGGGCAGCTGCCAGGGCCCGGCACCAACCCCATCAACGCACTGATCCTTTTGTTCTTCTCCCAGTTACTTAACAACAAAATTTGTCTCCTTGCTGGGCAAGGGAAGGGGGCCCTCCCTTGGGCCTCGCAGCTATAGTGTAGTGCTGCGAGGCCCAGGGAGAGGGCCCCACCCCCTGTCCCAGGTAGGCGAGAAACACTGTGAAGTTATGTGACGCAGTCAGGTCGTCCGAAAAGCACCCCACTCCTTTAATCCTTTCAAAGGCTATCTATGCAACTTGTTCAGCCCTTCTGGGGCTATGAAAGAGGTGCAAGGCCGGACTGACCATAGAGGGCATCAGCCGTTTCCCAGGGAGGCTGGAAGGCGGAGGGGCTGCTTTTGTCACTGTAAGGGGGAGAGTTTGTTGTGGGTCATCTCTAAGTGGTGGTTCACAGTGTGGGCTACGGGAGGGGGCGATTGTGACTTTGCATGCATACCTGTGTGAGTGATCTCTGCGTGGTGGTTCGCCGTGTGGGCTTTCGGCCCTTCCTTCGTCTGCCCGATCTCACCTGAAGGTTGTCTGTTGCATGATTGATTCAGATGGACTCCTCTAATAGCTGTCTGTAGTTTTATTCGGTAGTGGTTACTAATGTATCTCTACTGACAGATCTACTTTGAGAAATACATATTTAATACTGTGAATTGTTGCTTGTACATTCACGTTTTTGTGGCAATGGTATACGTGTAGTATGATATAATGTGAGAGAGAGGTCATCAGGTGGAATCTATTGTTATGCATAAGGGTGTTATAAAAGACTCTGCTTCGTAGTTTAAAGGGTATGTCTGTAGGAGGGGCGAGACAATCTTAATATGTTGTTAAACTAAAATAATTCCTTTTTCAGTTTCCATCCCATATGTGTGACTTTAAAGACCACGTCAAGAATAACCACTAGCAGGGAAAGTGACAGCGCTCAGCCAGTTGAGTGTTAGGAAGTCATGTCAGGGCAGAATTTTCTCGAACAATGTAACTGATTACCAGTGTCTGCAGGACTGAGCGGAAGTGTTGAAGATTTAGAAATAGGTTTATTTTTTTATGGATTGATAATATGGTTTTATCAGATGTATGGAATGTTTGACAGTGGCACGTCTGGTTCAATCAAATCGACTAGATCTCTGCTTTGCGTTCAACTGTGTTCTGCTCTCGTTTGCATTTTTAACTTTTATTCTGCATTGTTGTTTGTGCGTCAATCTTAGATTGAAACTAATTGCACACTCCATTGAAATCCCTGAAGAAAGTATGTACATTGCGCCTTTAGTAATCTTTTATGTGCAACTGACTCCGTGTCAAACAATTCGTTTTTCAGTGATACCTATTAATATACTCTGACAATGCGAAAGTGGACGACCACGTTTCTAAAGTAGCCACTAGATGGCGACGGTGAGCTGTACAACCTTAAAGATTGGCTAGACGACAGGTTAATTAAAAATTTCAACTTGGATGTTTCCTGATTTCACACTTCAACTGTACCGCTGTAGATGATCAAAGGAAATGTTTGTCCTCGAAGACGTTCAAATAACATATCTATTCATTGCTTTTTTTCTGCATTTAATAGATCAGCGTCTTTGTGAAACACAGAGGAGTAATTTATGCCTACAGCTAGGAAATTTCCAAACTAAATCCAACTTCATGCAGAAGTAAAAAAAAACAAAAAAAACTTAAAGTAACAAAAATGTGCTTCTGTTGGTGACTTCTTTGGGTTTTTTGATGTTTGTTACTCAAACATGATTTCTTGTATTGATAACCGGAATCCACTGTTCTTAGTTTTAAAGGAAGAGCTTTGTTGGCTTCTGTAGTTTTCATTTTCGTTATCAAAGCAAAGTGTGAGAAACGGTAAAAATATTTATAGCAAACGTTAGCGTTTAACTTTGGAGATATCTGGGGGCCAATAAAGTATTGATCAGTGCAGGATCTACAAAGTGGGCTTGGCAATCATCAGACATCTCATAGAATGTTCTATTATTTACGGTAATCTTCATTACTCCTGGTCCTGTTGTCCTAGTCCCATTTATCACTAAGTGGCGATAGCTATCTCCACGACAGAAGAAAAAAAACACGAGGAATGCTGGGACCCCCTCTCCCCCAATCTCCTCCCCCTTGTAGCACATAATCTGTACTCACCCAGCACTCCACCTGTACTACCAAGGTCCCAACAGAAGGTCAGCGGTATGGGAGGGCGGGAAGGGCGTGATGAATGGGACGAGGACAACAGGACCAGGAGTAATGAAGATTACCGGCAAGTAATAGAACAGTTTCTCCCAGGTCCCTCTAGTCCTTGTCCCATTCCTCACTAAGTGGAGAACACCCAAGCAGCCAGCCAGAACTGTCCTTCTGAGCACCGGACAGAAAAGAGAAGAAACCACAAGAAGGGAGACCAGACAACCAATGCAGTAACCCAAAACATTGACTGATTTACAGAATCAAGAAACAAAAAACAACTTAAGAACAGACCACTCTCAGAACCCCCAGGCCAAAGTTAGTGTCAAAGCACAAAACATTCTGCAACCAATAATGCCTGACAAAAGTATTAGAGGAAGCCCAGGTAGCAGTGCAGCAGATCTCATGAAAGGGCACCCCCCTAAACTAAGCCTAGGAGGTCGCCACCCCCTGTGTAGACCTGCCCCGGACGCCTCCCGGAGGAGGAATCACAGACACATAATATGCCAGTGCAAAAGAGTGCTTAAACAATCTGCCAATAGAAACAGATGAGGCCTTCTTACCACAAGAGATAGCCCCAAAAAGACATAACGATGGACTCCGACTTCTGAAAAACGTGGATACAATCCAAATACAACCTCAAGGCCCTTTTCACATCCAGCAAAGAATAGTCCAACCCTGAGGCATCCCCGCCTTGAGAACCCAAGGCAGGCAAAACAACTTCCTGTGAACAATGAAACTGAGAAGAAACCTTAAGAACAAAGCAGGAATCAAGACTCAAAACCACCCCATTGTCTGTAAAAGACAAGAAGGGTTCCCTGGCCATAAAGGCACTCAGTTCTCCAAGATGAGGAGCTGAAGTCATGGCCACCAAAAAGACCACCTTAAAGGTGACAAACTTAATATCAGCCACTGCCGGAAGCTGAAAAGGAGCTGAAACCAAGGGCCGCAGAACCAACGGCAAGTTCCAGAAAGGAAAAAAAAGGCTTAGACACTGGACGATCCAGAGAAAAACTCCGGAGCAATCGAACCACCAAGTCATCCACATCCTGCAGGTTACCCCAAGGAGACCAGCACTCTTTAATGGCAGTCCACTGCGCATGCAAAGTAGACACAGACAATCTCTTCTCAAAACCCTCCCACAAAAACTGAAGGACTATGGGCAGAGGGCAATCCAAAGGAGAGCCCCAACAGGCTCACACCATTTCCGAAAATTACCTCAGTGACGATTGTAAGATTGAAGAGTAGTAGGCCTCCTAGAGTGTGCAGAGCTACGGCCAGATGCCTGGGCAAGTCCTTCTCTGGAGCTCCCACCTCTCAACTTCCAAACCTACAGCCTCAGCCTCCGCAGATCCAGTGAGGGAGGTGACCAAAGAGGAAACTGAGGAGACGGCATCAACCAGGGTCCCTCGACAGCTAATTTTCTGAGAATGGGAAACTACGACCTCTGGGGCCAGAAGAGAACCACCAAAATCGCAACCCAGGGTTCCCTCCTTAATCAAGTCAGAAACTGAGCAATCAAAGCCTCTGGTGGGAAGGCGTATAGCAGGCGATTGGGCCAGGGAATTGACAGGGCATCCGCCCCCCCAATCCACCTCCTGTGGAGACCTGGCACAAAGGAGGGGAGCCTGAGCATTGAGGCGGGAAGCAAAGAGATCCCGGAAGGTAACGGCAAACTTCCTGCACACCTGCCTGAACACGGCCACCGAGAAAGACAGTTCCTGGAAAGAAGGAAAAAACCCAGCTGAGGGTATCCACCACCCCATTGTCTACTCCTTGAACATGCACTGTCCTGAAAGAGAAACGATGAGTGAAATAAAGGCAAAACTATAGCATTGAGGAACCTGGAACAAATACCCCCTTGATTGTTAAAATAAGCCACTTTCACCCTGTTATCGGACCGCCCCACCAGTTGATGACAGCCCTGACCACAGCCATCCATTCCCTCAAATTGGAGGACCTGCGGCTTTCCTGAAAAGACTAGCAGACATGAATGGACTGATTCCCTAAGATGCCCCCCCAGCCGAGGGAACTGGCATCCGTTGTGAGAATCAAAGGCAGATCCAGTTGCAAGGGAATCCTCTGCAACAGATTGGCTTGAACGGACCACCACCTCAAGTCCCCCAATGTCTCTGGAGACACCAAAACCCTCAACTCAAAATCCTCAGAGCGAGAATCCCAGTGGGACAACAGATGGACCCACAAGGGGCAAAGATGAAAACGTGCCCACGGACCGCAAATACTGCAGCTGCCATGAAACCCAAGAGACAAAGCCACGTTCAAATTGAGACCGCAGGACTGCCCAACAGCCCTGTGAGGAGGCAAGAACACCTTGTTGAGATCCATGCGAAATCGGGCCCCAATAAAAGTCAGATCTTGAGATGGTACTAACTGGCACTTGGCTCAATTAAGCAGGAAACCATGAGCCCACAGTACATACTGACTGAAGGTCCCACCGAAGATCCACTTGTGACGGGGCATGAAGGTGCCAATCATCCAAGTAAGGGTAAAGGAGAAACCCCTAAAGATGAAGGAAGGCAACCAGTGTCACCACCACCTTGGTGAATACATGTGACGCAGAGTGGAGACCAAAAGGAAGCCCTGTAAACTGATAATATACCCCCTTTAGACAGAATCGCAGAATCTGCTGAGACGACAGATGCGCAGACACATGATAATATGAGCCCTGCAGATCTAGCGTGCCCATGTCATGGCCCTGCATTACAGTGCAAATGATCCTCTGCAAAGTCTCCACATTGAAAGGAACTTGGCAGACAAATTTGTTTAAAGCTTTCAAGTCCAGCACTAGGCAGAAACCCCCTGTCACCTTGGGCACCACAAACATAATGGAGTAGAACCCCAGACCCTGTTCCAGAGGGGGCACCACCTGAACATCCTGTTTCTGTAGCAGGAAAAGAACACCTTGCCGAAGGGCCAACTGTTTGTCCAGGGTGGACGACCATGGAGTAGCTCGCACCCCAGATGCAGGAGAAATTTCCCCAAACTCTATCTTGTAGCCGTGTTGAACCTCCTCCGGGAACCAAGCGTCTGAAGTAGACTCCATCCAGGCTGGGAAAAACAACCAAAGACGACCCCCTACCACTGGCTCTTGCTCTGACATATAGTCAGGAATGCTGTGTTGGAGGAGGAGACTTGGGCTTCTGCTCTCTACCCCTGTGGGCAGGAAACCAACCCTGAGCCCTCACAAACTGCCTCCTGGGAAGCTGATGAGGAGGAGACTTGCGTCTGTAGAATGGCCTGTCCCCCACATAGGATTTAAGGGAAGATGAATGTTACTTTTCTTTGAAGAGTTTGTGAAAGCGAGTCTCTATTTAAGGACCAAACAAAACAGAACCCTAAAAAGGCAGTCGTTAAGCAGATTTCTGGGCAGCATCCGTCTTTCAATCCCTCAGAACCAGATTGCGAGATGCAGCCGCACACACACTCTTGGAGAGCGCAGAAGCACAGACTACATCAAACAAAATGTCCGATAAGAATTCCACCTGGCTCTCAAACTTGTCCAGAACCTCAGAAATATCAGGAGACTCATCCAAAGCCCTACACAAAGTCTTGAGGTCCGAGATAAGGGACTGCACCACATAAGTCCCATATATCCCAGCCCGAAGAGCCAGATGACTCCCAGAGTACACCTTCTTAAGAGACCCATCCACTTTCTTGTCAACCGGATCCCGAAGAATTGCCTCATTAGCCAAAGAAGTACACTCCACCAGACTGGCCACAAAACAATTCACCAGGATACAATCATGAAAGTCTGACTGCTTGTTATGCAAGGGATAGAGTTTGGCCATAAAGCGAGGCATCAAAATCTTATCTGGATCAAGCCATTCTCAATGGAGCACATCACAAATACATGAATGGACAGATACATCAACAGGAGTGGAACTCTGAAATTGGCACAGTAAATCCGAAGAAGAGGATTCTGGAGGCTCATCCTCCCGAAAGCCCATAGGACTCTTAGCGTGATGCACAAGGGCAGGCAAATGGTCCTTAGAAATGTATTTCCCCGTGAGATCCTCGGGAGCCAGACCCTCCTCCTCAGATGAAGGAGACACAGCAGCAGGAATGATATTACGCTCGCCTTCACCCCCCATCTCCAACAGCATGTCTCCAATGAGGCATTTAATGCAGGCCTCCTTCTCCCAGCTGGAAAGGAGAACAGGACTGGGGTGGAGAAGAAGAGGAAGATGAGGAAGACACCTCCAGGTGCTTCCTCTTGTGTGAATGCTTCCCCAGGGCAATAAACAACTGCAGTACAGCCCACCAAATCAAAGAAGAAAGCAGCAGGAACCAGCAAAACAACCAAATCTGCCAACCAGTACTTACCCCAGGGGCCCTGTCACCTAAATACATCTGGAGAAAAAAAACACTACCTGGGCCGATAAGTGCCTCCCGCAAATGCCCAGAACTGATCGTGTCCCAAAGAGGAAGTCAGTCAAGCTGTGGGCTTCCTGCTTCCTCCGCACGTCTCCCAGCAGCCCAGCCAGCCAGGAGGCATGCAAACAAACAAAACACTGCCTTGCGATCTCAAAGAAAATGGCCTGACCAGTGCCCACACCGAGGCACACATCAGTGCTTCTCCAGTGAGCCCTTCAGACTGGGAGGAAGCGCAACTGGAACAACCACCTGTTTAAGCCCAGCCGGAACGACACCCTCATGTCCTCGTCCTATCGGAAGACAGAAAACAAAAAACAGGCGGAATGCTGGGTGAGTTCAGATTACGTACTACCTGAGGGAGGGGGTAGGGACTTGTCCCAGCATTCCTCATGTTCTTTTTTTCCTGTTGTGGGCTTAGTTATTGCCACTTAGTGATGAATGAGACGAGGACTAGAGGGACCTCAGGGTAATCTCAGTTGAGTCCTTCGCAATCTGTTCTGCTGTGCATGGTTCAAGTCCTGACTCTTTCTCCATTGTTCTTGAAAATCTACTCTTTCAGTTTTCATACAACCATTCTTTCTTCCTGCATGCACTCACCCCTCCATGATGCAACTAGGTTGCTTTTGGGAGCCAGCATTTTGAACAGATAACGGCAGGATTGAAACAATACCAGCTGTTTTAGCGAGGATGCTTTTAGTTCAATGTTTCCTGCTTTACTTGACAGGCTTCCTTGATGTGCCTGGATACTCAAGCTACACCTCATTATCTTCTTGTCCTTCTTTCTCCCTCGTCCTAGTCCTTACTGGGTGAGATTTCATCTCTGACAAAAGAAAGGTTTTTTTTTATCAAGTAAAATGAAAATAAAAAACTAGGACAACCAATGTCCTCTTCCTGTGCTAATAGCATATAAAAGAAGTGGTCATACTTCCAGTCAATACCAGGAAGCAAAATGTACTCCAGCAAGCGCCCATGACCCATATCCTGGTTGCCTACTGACCAAGCAAGTGTAGGGAGGAGGGCAATGAAAGACTGGGACGAGGAAGAACCCATTTCAGAGTTTTGAAGATTACTAGTAAGTAACTGGCCCATCAATTCCTCGTCCATCTTCCCCATCCCTACTGGGTAAGAGCATGCAGAAGTGAAAAACGAATTAATGAAAAAACAAACTTTGGAATTATGCAGAACGCATACAAAACATTTCCCCAGAAACAGCAGAAACTCCACCCCGTAACTGGAGATGGTAATGAAGGTGTATGGAGACGACCAAGAGGCTGTCTTACGCACGTCCTTAATAGAGGCATCTTTGTGCATGGCCCTGAAGGTGGACGTAACTCTGGTTGATCTCTCCTGTATTGAACCTGAAAGTACGTTGTTTTCTTTCTCATAAGCCATCACGATTGTCTGTTTCACCCATCTACTCAGTGTCACCAATAACGGCTGAAAACCTGGCCCAGAAATACCAAATGATCCGAAAAAAGCTTGTACATTCCTAAATGCAACTGTTTGGAACTACAATTTGAAACATATAATTCACAAGTAAATCAAACGGCATAAGTGTACTCAAAAGTGGGGTAACTCCAGATCTCTTCAGATTTCACAAGCTGTTTGCAGGAAGGTTGCCATATCTTGGAAGACTAGAACACCAAGAAAAGTAAGACGTTTTAATTACTTTGTCCCATGCTTTACTAAGAAACAGATTAGTATGGTTTCAGCAACAGGCGCACACCAGAGATATTTGCCAGATATATTTGTGATTATCAACCGTTTCCTGAAGGTAGTGGGTTTTTACTCAGTGCGCACATTTCACCTGCATAGATTATGTGTCAATGAAGGTGTTGGTAATTTATCTACAAACTTACTCACACTAGCAGGAAAAACTTAAGTTGAATAAATAAGTAAGTGTCTTTGTGAATCAGGCACTTGTGGGTTAGCAATCATATGCATTTGATCTTGAGAGCATACCTTCTGCCAAAATATGAGGTAGTAAATTCTGTTAATTCAGGGGTGGTGTTTAGGACAAACCAGGATCACACAGTCATTGGAGAGCTTCACACTTTGTCATGAATGGAGTGGGAGGGTTAGGTTTAATGACGGGAACAGGCTGCACTGATGCTAGTTCTTTTCGATACTCCTAAGGATAATAGCAGAACAAACAGCTACTATTATCATTTATTTTATATAGCGCTTACACTGTACTTCTATTTCTAAACCCTGTAATTAACAGATAGTACTATTACGTGAAGCACAGACACCCCACCATACCTGGCAGGTTAGATGAAGATCTTTGGGAGGCTTCGTAACACCCACTGCATCAGCTTTGTCAGGTTGGAGATCAGCAAGTACATGGAAGGGAACACTGGACAGACCAACTACAGCTAAGCACATGGGTTCTGGACTGCCAACTCACTCATGAAGCGAGAAGCTCTGTTCTTCGTTCACTCTTGAAATGAACTGAAGGTGGTCTCAAGCAGCACCTAATCCGTGTTTATCATCTCAATTTATCTCACCTTGAGTGAAGAGTTCCTCCACTGTGTAACCTATCCAAACCCCCACATCTCCCTTGTCTCATTGGGTTTTTCCTCTCTGTCGCTTGTCGTTCCCGTCTCTGCACCCCAAATTACATTGTGCTTGACAATGCTCCTCTATTCTTCTTTGTTGTACAGTACTCCCTTCACTCTAGATTTACTCTATAATTGTACCTTGCATACATGCATATATACTGACATAAACATATACTTACTTGCAAACATAGATATGCAGTTTAGTAGTACAGACAGAATGATGGAATGCTACGCCAGCCTTACTAGGATTCTTATTAATGTTGCCAGCTGTACGTATTTAACACATTGAGCCATCTTGTGTCCTTTACACTGTCGTTTTAGAGAGCAGCTTTACTTATATGCAGTACGTGGCTGTGGGTTGTTGTATGGCAAAGATGTTACAAATGTTTGCATAATTCAATCGAATTGATTAGGGTGCACAATTTTTCTCCTATACACTGTTACCTCGAGTTCATTTGTTCTCTGACAAATAATCCTATTGTGTCTGCAGGTTTATGGTGTTCCTGGCTAATTACTATATGACACCCATTTGTTTCATAGAGTACGTGAAAGTATGTGTTATTATTTATAAATCAGAAACCTGGTTCGCTTGTCGCAGAGCTGTGTACATTAAGGGGGCTGGTGATACAGTTTGGGACTGTCTCATGCCCTGGGGGGATTGCCGAGATATACGACAACTCTTTTGTGTTGGGTCTAGGTATGGTACATGTGGGAGGTGGCAGGCTCCCTATTGGTGACGCTTGAGGCTTTACATAAAGAGATGGTCATCAGTTTTTTCTGAACTACAGAAGGGTTGTGTTTAGCCTGATATGCAGAAACATTGGCTGTTCTGGCTTCAGATGGCCTGCATGTCAGCATTTTCTTTTTTTAGCAGGCCAAGTTTTCCAGTGTGGCAGTTTCTTTGCTTCTTGTGTTGCACTGGCCTTTGGAGGTAGATGGTTTCACACAAGGTAGCTTTGGACACATCCACACTGCTTTGTAGGTGACGCAACAGGTCTTGAACATGATGCTTGTTTGGAGGGGGTAGCCAGTGTACCTCCACCAGGTAGGAAGAGATGTGCTTATATTTCTACAATGCTCTTGTGAGACACACAGTTGTGGGGACAGTGTCCTTTATTGGAATATATTTGTGGTGTTGCGCGGGTGGTTAAGGCATTGCCTTCATCTAGTCAGCTAGGACTAGGACTTGGACGGTTACTAAAGAATGTTCTGGGGAACTATGGCTTAATTTTGTGCCTGATCGATAGTTGGTAACATGGTACTGTGACAGCACTGACTGGGCAATGGATAACTGAAGTTCGACTATTTGCCCTACTTAAAGGGGCTATCAAGCGTAGAGAAAAATAACTCGCTTCCTCGACCCAGTCTTCCTCTGCTAATAATCACCAGCAATACACATTTTAGAATGTTTCTTTCTTTAGTGATGTTTGCTTGAACTGGGAGCCATATTTTGAGTCACTTGCTGAATGTCACCTGTTGAAAAAGAATATTTGGAGCAACTAGGTCATGGTAAATGTCAGCAGTATAGTTGTAAACACAGGTAATGTTTTTTTAAGATCATAAGTACTGATAACGTGTTGTCTATCAAGAATAGCTGAGGATCACAAAAAGGCATATTTGAATTAATAAGGTATTAAAAAAAAAAGTACAAAAAATCTTTTCCCAAATAAAAAAGGTATAGATACACGGGTTGCTATCAGTTTCTGACAGTTGACATTGTCTACCTTCCGCAGAGCATCAAGCTGTCCTGCTGGGACAGTGTTTAGAGGCGGTGGAGGGAGGAGCAGGTATTCCCTACTGCCCTGGCAGTCGCGCTGCCTTTTGACATCAGTTTATTAGCCAATTGCTATGCTTAATTGTATCAACAACAGTGTGTAATAAAGATGGCAATGGTAATGAACTGTGTGTGTATCTATGCGCACACATACATTGATTCCTTCATAGACATATTTTGCATTTAGCAGAGCTATGATTATATAGATGATGATATGATTTTCTTCCACGATTCAAAAAATCAAATCCCTTTGCATTCTTTTCTTTTCCCACACCTCATACACAAAGCAAAGCCAGTAGTTTTGCTGCACACTTGACAAAATCAATTTACACTGCTTGCTGCAGTGCACCACAAAGAGTGCTTTGTCTGTAGAATGCATGGATGAGATAATGAATTAAATGTGATGACAAAGTATACATTTCAGATGTAGTCCCTCCTGCATTCCAATGGAGGCAGACGCATCCACCCAGAACTGCCAGTAGAAAGAGAGACTAAAATACTCCTGTGGCCTGAATTTAAGCTGTGTTTGACATGTTTTTTATTTCACCTCTACTTTTCAGAAGTGACAATCTTTAATGTGTCAATTAGTTAAAATTGTTACATATGCATGCAAGAAGAATAAAATCACCAACAAACAACCTCATTTCAGAGGCAGTCAGTTACTTCATTAAACGTGATGAAAATCCCAGAGTTTCACATGATGCAAGTTTTGTTTAAAAGTAAACAAAGCCGTAAAATAATACTTAAGGTGGCCTTGATCAAGATAAGCCTGCGACTTCCTCTCGCTGAATAATGGAAGTAGAAATTAAATCAATCAACGTGCCGAAACAGGCCAAGTTCATCAGAATATCAGTTGTCACATAAAAGTTCCAAGCATCCATGCAGGTGAAATTCCTAGATTTTAAAATATTGGCTTCAGTAACAGTGTTTCAAGCTTATGGCTGAAGGTTCATAAGACCAAGAAGCCAGTGCCCGAAAGGGGATGAAAGAGCCCCTTCAGGCCTTCAGGTATGTTTAGAATACAGTATGTTTGTTGTGAATGGTGCAAGCACCATTAGACATCAGACTTACTATTAGGCTCCATGCCTGTTCCCACACCTCTGTTTTTAAGTGCAGAAAAGTGTGAGAGCGATTTTGCAAAGGTTTTCAGAATTGCCGGAAAGTTTCCATTCATCCTGTAGTAAACAAATGCATATCCACTGTGTGGGTATAGGCAGACTGTGAGCATCCTGGGAGACCAGGGTAGCCCAATAATCACTGTGCTGAAGTAATCAGAAGTATTTAAATCCATGAAAAGCCCACGGCCTATGCATGTGCAGAAGGCTCATCGCGTGCTCTGAAGGTCTCGTAGGTTATACATTTCGGGCCATATGTATGAACACATTTTCCCATAGACACAAAATGGGTAAAACCCTTTGATACATCTGGCCCTTCCTTCCTAGAAAATACATAATGAAAGAGAAGGCCAATCAAAATGACAGAAGTCTTTGAGAATTGTTAAGGCAATAGTTTGGTACCTGCACTGTCTGTGCAAGCTGAAGACGTTGGTTAATCACTTGATTTAACTAAGAATCTTTCTTTCTTTTTGAGATGTTTTAATTTATGGAGGGCTTCAAGGATATATTTTGCTTTTGTTTCATTTGTGTGTGTGTGTGTGTGCGCCACAGTCCTCAGAGAACAGGTGCTTCCAAAATCTGGTCATCCATTCAGTCTTGTAGGGATATTGTTTGGGCTCACACCCAAAAGAACTTTACTGATCCATTATGGTGTCTCCAGCAAAATAATTCAGGTCATAATCCTTAGCCAGCACAGGATAGAGATGTCAGATTTCATGAAGTTCAAGCCAGTCAGCAGAACACTGCCCTGCCACCGGAAGCCTTTCCACCCTTTTCAATATATTTTCTCTCTTATTTAATTTAACGCAAGCGGTGCCATCCCTTTTACCTGAGATCGCTACCTCTCCTTGTACTATGAAGACTGACTGCTATGGATCTGCTTGTTCCGGTATCAGATACATTCGCAGCCTGCGGTCCACCTCACCATGTAGCATGGCATTATTCAAAGGATATATGGTCCTGGCCACAGGCTGTTTATTCTGCAGTTCCCGTGATCTAGTGCACCTCTGGTGTCCAATTTGGTTCCCAGCAGTCCAGACGATACCCCTTATGTGAATCAAATCGAATCACAGCTTCTCTTCGTTCAGCACACAAATTTACCCAATGCTTTAGGGAATGGAGACACCAGTCATTGATTCATTTTTCGCATTTCCCGAGCACTTGTTAGTATGCCTACACATTTCAGTGAGAGTTCCTGGTTTTATTCATTGATATGGGGTTCCTAAAATACAGGAGCCTGTCCTGCGACATGCCATCAATTGCTACCCAATAGTGCTTTTTAAAGTGATTGATAGGTCTAGCTGAGTATGGGGAGGTTCTGTTCTGCAAAGACAATCATGCTAGGCTCTGCAATAATAATTGGTACCCGTGGATCCTTTTACATTAATTGGAATTTCACTAATAAAATTATTTTGTTGTTGGACGCTCCCATCACTGCCTTTCCCTGGACGACAAAAATATATTTGTTGTTTGAGGGCGGGCAAATTTAATTTGCAGCAAAGCCATCATTTTGCACTGACCAGATGAATATGAGAATGGCCACCTACGTGGTAAACAGGTGTGTATCTGTGCCCTGAGTGCCTGGCTGTATATGAAACAATTATACCGACTTTTTACTTTGGTCCTAGCATTGTGCTAATTTAGCCTGTGTGCAGATGCCTAGTCCTATCACTATGAAGGGGGTGTTCAGAACCTGTTCTGTGTGTTAGAGGGGCACACAAAGCATGCTCTCGTAATAGGTGTAGGACTAGTGTCTACTCCCTGTGTGAATATTATAAAATGTTGGTGGAAGCCTACATGTAAAACATGAATGCTAACAAGACTAAGGGCCTGAATTAGAACTCAGCGGATGGGTACTCTGTCACAATGGTGACAGATATCCTGTCCACCAAAACCTAAATCCCATTTTGTTCTATGGGATTTATATTTCAGTGGACGGGATATCTGTCACTGATTTGATGGAGTAACCTGCAGGGTGTGGAGTTCCTATAGCCCGCGCCTAGGACATATTGTTTGGGGTCAAGGACAAGAAGAATAATAGTTTACTTTGTCCTTGGGACAAGAAGGCCCAGCCCCCTGCAGCACAAACCCTTTGGCCTCCAGTTTACTGTGACACATTAGGGAGTAGGGAAGGGCATTGTCTGCAGTTAAGGTAATATTTGTGTTCACGTGTTAATGCTGTTCGGACTTGTATTTGTGGTTCACTCACACAAAGCCTTTATTATTAAGGTGAAAGCTCTGAGGAAATGCTATAAACTCAGACTGCATTACTGGCAGGGGTTCCAGTATAAAAATGTGTACATGTTTCCAAAGTTTAAAAATATGAGGCTACATTCAGTGCTCCCAGAATGCACTCTGATTACATGCATATATTTGCATATGCTGAAAGCAAGATTAATGATGTTTTCCATTCAAAATAAAATGTTCCCAAAAAAATGCAACTAGGAAAAAAACATTTTGCTAAATGACTGTGAAATTGTATGCACCATTTCTTTGAAGCATCATTTAGTAAAATGTGTTAATACATGCTAGCATTTCAAAAAAATGTTTGTAATGGAAAATAATTGTAACCAGTTTTAACAAGATCATGGGAAATATTAAAATAAACAAGCATTGGTAAAGCAAATGGGTCTACAATTGGTGGCCAGCCTTTTGGTTTTGTCAATGCATGTCTTGTTTTGAAATGATTTTTGTAAAATGTTATTGTTGTGGGAACTGCCAGGTCCTCGCCATTTTAACATACAATAGCAAAAGCAAAAAAAATATTTTGGTTTGAAAAAGCACACATTGTAACAGTAGTTCCTGGCACTGAACAAAACTTTGTGTGCTGATATGCTCCTTATGAAAGAGAAGTATGCTGTCCAATAAAGCCAGCAGATAGAGAGATAAAATTTTAATAATTACAAAAGATCTTGGTTAACGCCAGACCAAATGAGACTGCACTTGGAGTTGCAGACGTGAGCTACCAGTCTTTCTTCCTATAGTTGGCGAGGAACGATGAAAGACTAATAGTATGTTTTATTTCGTGCTTTTGGTAAATGTCTGCTATCAATGCTACAGCTTGGTGTACTTTGAAAGTTCTTACAATGGTTCATACGCAGATAAAAATGGCCTAGAGGTGATGACATGGAATTAAAAAAAATAGTTACCTGGGTTATGGTATTTGAAGTGTCAAACACTGGATGGTTCAAGACAGAAAAGTAGATGAAGCGTGTCACTGTTTTGTTGCATTCACGTGTTTCTGTCCAGAAGACACTACTATTACTGCATTAACCTTTTTCCGTGTGCATGCCATTTATTGGAGAGCATTTGTGGCCTGTGTCCAAGAAAGAGTACAGGCACATTTATATAGAACACCTACTTAGAGGTTTCATGAATGATGCTTGCTGGAAAAGGCTAATATGATATTCTCAAATAAATGTTAAGTAGAGGTGGCCAAGGAAAGGGGTTCTGTGCTTCCCAAACACGGTGCCTGCTAACCGCACTCTTAATAAATTCCAAATCATTATTCCTACTACTCAACTCTTTTTCAGACGCTGTTACTTGTTACAATAACTCAAGTGAATGCCTCGAAACCACAATTTAATTGCGAATAAATCTGGTTCGCGGAACCTCAGTTTGGCTCGCTCCTTCCCCTTCTTGTCACGCAGTCGGGCAAAATCTCTGGGATCTTGGGAGACTGTTCACTTCTCGCTGTTTTCTTTTGCAGCAGCAATCCGTTTAGTTATGGTATGCCGAGTTGAGGAGATTAGCGCCACGCAATACTAAAAAGGAGAATGGGGGGAACACACAAGGAAAACGAGTATGCCAGTTTATGTACTGTTGCTGGGAGGAAAAATCCCACTGCTGTGTAGATACCTGCAATCTCCCAACTCTATCCTGTTGCTGTCTGCCCTCCAGCGAGTGGCGTAATGAAACTTAACGCCCCCTGCACAGTACATTACATGGGTGGCATTCTCCCCCCTCTCTCAGGTGTTCTCAGGCCCAAAATACTGTGCTGGGGGAAGGGGGGACGCTTGGAGCTCGACAGCACCGCGGGAGCCTTTGTTACGCCACTGCCTCTACCACCCCCTTGAGAATTGGTCGCGCCCTGCTGCTGCGTCACAGTTGAGCGCTCAGGATTAGCTGGATTCCTTTCACTGCACTTTGATCAAGGCCTAATTCCCCACAGACTGTTTGACAGCTTTTCCTCATCCTCACGCAATGCAGCTACTGTGCCTATTTATTTGTTTCAACAACCTGCCAGTGTGTTTTTTTTTCTCAAGAAGGCGAAGGCTATTGGAAAAAAACCGGGCTTGGTTCCTAAATTAACACGAGTTATATGAAGTATGCACCACAATTAAAAAATTGAGCAGACTAATCTTGCAGTTTTTATTGTGATTCAATTTGAAAATAATGTTTTTTCAAAACCTAACAATTATATTTATGTGATTTTAGGTGTTTGCCCCTAGCAAACCACAGCTACAAAAGCCACTTCATCTTTAAACTTTTACATATTAAAATAGTAATCCACATTCTGTCATGCAACAAACATTTTCTAACCTTGGTTTATTCTGAAAGGAAGGCCTGGATGAGCCTAGATTCCAAGTCCTTGTGCAAGAACTCCTACACTTATTTCTTGGGTAAAAACCTGACGAGGGAAAATGGAGCGAAAAGTGAGATATTGTGTTTGAGTGGGTGCGGACACACCTATTCCTACTGTTACGCTACATTCTCATAGGACAGCTCGGTACCCAGTAATTCTGTACCCTGGAATTACCATCTGTAATTCCGGTGTAGAATTATCTGTGCGGGAAAATCACATCGCTTGGAGGGATGGTCGACGACAAGGAGCCAAAGCATAAAAAAATTAAGCAAATCAGTTTTGGACCTTTCCTTTGCCATGTTTGCAGGGAATAACATTTTCTTCCCTTGTCAAATGTAAAAGATGTGGCGACGTTTAGGGAAACATAATTTAACTACGGCTTCTATTTAGAAAGCAATCAATTTACTTTACTTTTGAAAAGAGAAGTTGTATTCCAAAGTTTTCCTCTCGTATAACTGAACGCACAACTTCCAAATATGTGTTCTTAGGCCTGTTTGGCGAACGCTTTATTTATTTCCCAGAGTTTACATTATCAGCACACAGTACACATGGAGAGGACGAGGAATTCAGCACCCTTAACCATTGCCGTAAGTTACATTCATACATTTATCTCTCAACATTATCATTACCAGTCATTTGTTGTTGTGACTGTCATTCCTGGTGTATGGATTATTCATTCTGAAACGCAGTACACTGGTACAGTAGGTGTATATGCCCAAATAAGGAAGGGGGCCATATTTAATTGTTTGATCCCTGAAAGTTTCAGTGTAGACTGCAAGTTGTTGTCCATTATTACTGGATGTCTGCGTCTTTGTAGCTCCTCACCACAGCTCTTCACAATAGCCTTAGTTTTATGGGTCTGGAGATTCCCCCTCAACAGTTTCTATGGCTGTTTTACCCTCCATCAGTATCCTGTCTTGTAGGCGTGAGTCCAGACTGAGCAATACTGGATATGGCTGCGTGCCATTGCAGCTACTGTACGCAAACTCAGTCCTTTGAAACCAGGACAGTGATGTGAGCTGCAGTGAGTGTCAGTGCCCGCCAGACTTAGGGTAGAGGAGCGACAGTATAGTATGCCACCATCACTCAAACGATGGGTGCACATTGATACTGCCATGACCAACAATCTTCAAGATCCCCATCCTTGGTGACAGTTGAGATGCAGGTGCTGTATGTACATGCAGCAGATGTGGGTGCTACTTCTGAATCTCAAACCTTGTTATTCCCTGGGACAATTGATCATCATTACTGTCTGAGCTCATAACAGCCTGGTAGCCATAATCGGACTGAAAAGGAGGAACAGACCACGCGACACCGCTCTAAGGGATAAAAGGCCGCTTTAATAGAACAGGTCCAGTGAAACAATTAACCTTGGCAACAAGCCTTACAAAACTATGACCCCACTAAACAAAGTTTTCTCCTAACCCCTCCCCCCCCACTAAACTTCCCCTTCCCAGTAACCCTTAATCAAAACCTTTCCCATCTGTCTTCCTGCCCCCCTTCTGTATTTCCCTTCCCTTTCCCTTCCCTTTCCTCCCTTGTGACCCTTGCTACAACCTCCCTGACCTCAAACTTCCGCCTCCTCCCCTCCCCTCCCCCCAACGGCTTTATGTGCAAATCCCCCCGCCCCCACCAGACCTGTCTACCAGCGGCAGCCTAATTTCAATAAACAACAAACATACCACCAAAGTGCAAAACAATTACCTGTCCTCTTAAAGCCTTATTAAGCCCAAAACTGATAACTCTGTCTCTTAATCTGAAAACCTTGACATCAACAAACCTCAAACAAGGCAAAGTCAAAAACTTGAAAAAATAAGGGAGGGTGGGTGGCCCAAAAAACTGCCCGAGTACCGCCTCCTGGGTGTGACTACGGCCAAAGAGGCTGCCCAAAACCCAACCCACACCTTTTATAGTGACCCCCAGGCTACCACCCCTTCCTGTCCCTTACCCAATCAAATACCCGGTCCCCCTGTGGCCAGCTCCACCAGCCCGATAAGCCCGGGGGGAGACCAGGCATGCCTGACTACCCCCAAACCCCCATCGGGCTGAAAAGGAGGAACAGACCACGCGACACCGCTCTAAGGGATAAAAGGCCGCTTTAATAGAACAGGTCCAGTGAAACAATTAACCTTGGCAACAAGCCTTACAAAACTATGACCTCACTAAACAAAGTTTTCTCCTAACCCCTCCCCCCCACACTAAACTTCCCCTTCCCAGTAACCCTTAATCAAAACCTTTCCCATCTGTCTTCCTGCCCCCCTTCTGTATTTCCCTTCCCTTTCCTCCCTTGTGACCCTTGCTACAACCTCCCTGACCTCAAACTTCCGCCTCCTCCCCTCCCCCCCAACGGCTTTATGTGCAAATCCCCCCGCCACGCAGGAAAACCGCCCAGTGTTTTCCTGCCCCCACCCACCCAAACCCCCCCCCCCGAACTAACGATCCCACAACTTCTCACCCAATAAATCTGCAATGAGCATTCTCAATTCAAGTAAATACATCTCATTCCCCAAGAAAGACAAATGCACCCCGTCCTGTCTGAATAAAGCCAATTCCGTAGCCACCAAATTATCATGCCGCAATATCGAAATTCCCTTTTCGTGACAGAAATTCCTCATCTCTCTGTTCACCTTCCTCCTCTGCCTCTCAATACCTGCTACCGAATATGCTCCTCTCCAATACCTGCGAGGTACCAAACAAGTCCACACAATATGAGTGCCAGCCCAACGTTCTTTGATCCTTAACAAATCCATTTTCATTGCTTTTAACAAACCAATACCTGATAAAGAAACTAAGTCATTTTCCCCCAAATGAATCGCTAAAAGATCCGGACAAACCCCCCTCTCCATCCTACGAGATAGAACTGACAAGAGCTCTCCCCACCTCATACCGCTCTTACCCACCCAACTGACCTTAATCCTTGACCCATCTAAACCTAACTGCTTCCCAAAATGCCTAGTCGCCGCCTGTTTCTCTGCCCAACGCACAAAAGAGTGCCCCACGATCCAAACGATACAGCATCCCTCAGGACCAGCAACACAACCTATGAAAGAACAGCGGAAAAGAGAAATAAAAACACCGAACCGAAATGCACATAACATTAACAGTAAAAGAAATAAACCATATCAAAAAACTTCAACTGAAATACTATCCCTTGCAAAAAAAACCAAACCAACGCTCATCTAAATTGACGGACATAACGCTTAAAACATTGTGATTTCCAACGCCCTAAATTCATTATTGCCACATCTGATTTACCTACAGTTCTTGCTTCTGTAGCCGCTCCAATTCGGAAGGAATGTGTCCCATAGTACCGATAATCCATCCCCAGCCAACCCAAAGCCCGCCTCAGGACTGCCAGAAGTTGGTAAGCCGTCAAAAGCGAACCATCCTCATGCAGGAATACAAACCTCGATGACTCTGATAATCTTCGTGCAAATGACATCCAAAGCCCAACCGGGCAAGTAGCCAGACCTGTACCCTTCAAAAATACCTCTTGCCCCCTCCCCAACCGATCATTTTTTGATGCTCGCAACCAAACCACCACCGCCCCACTCCTTACCTGCACATCCGACCGCAAAATTCCATCACGACCCTTGACTCCCAAGAGCTCCGAAACCCTAAATGCTCCATGAGAAAGCCAAGACATGCAAAGAGATAACAAATGACATTCCCAAGGTGAAAAACAAACTTCATCTAAAACTCCCAACAACTCTTGAAGCAAACCTGACGTAATAGGTCTCCTCCCATCCCTCCTCGCCCCCCCCCCCCCAGCCCACCCCGCAATCTAACGTCTGCAAAGCTCCCCTTCCACCGGATCATACCCCCAAAAATACTTACCAAAAAATGATATCCCCGACAACTTACCTGAAATAGTTACCGCCGATAACCCCAACTCTATTTGCTGCATAATAAAATGAACAGCATCCTCCCTCCTTTGGGTAAACACTTCACCACCCCCAACCCGTCTCACTGCGCCTGACCTTAAAAACTCCAACCAAGCCTGCTCGTAACTCTTCCGTGTAGATGGAGCTACCGATTGCTGGACCAGCTGCAACATCCTCACTCTCCTAACTCCCACAACTCCCTGGGAACTGCTGTCTTCTGTACATCCGCTCCCGGCACAAGCCCACGGAACCTCCGCCACTGGAAACGAGACAGTGCATCAGCAATATCGTTATTCACACCAGGCACATACTTCGCCTGAAACATCAAATTCCATTGCAAGCATTTTAACAAGAATACTCTCAACAGCCTCAAAACCTTCTCATCTTTCGCCCTCTGCGAATTCACCAGATGTACCACTGACTGATTATCCACATTGAAAACAACATTGCGATTCGCCAAATGTGAACCCCAAACCGACAAAGCCACCACCAATGGGAAAAATTCCAAGAAAGCAATGCTATGTTTCGCTTTTTTCCAAATCGAGGGCCAACTCTCAGCCGCCCAATGTCCATCCCAAAAAAGGCCAAAACCATGCGCTCCTGCCGCATCCGAAAATATCTGTATCTGCCACTGCCAATCCACTTCATCAACCAACATGCTGACCCCATTAAACTGTTCCAAAAACCTAATCCAAATCCTCAAGTCCTCCTTGACACTTGCCCGAAGCCGAATGTGTTGGTGCGGCAAAACTGCCCCCTTCATTGCAAAACCTAAACGCCTGCAAAAAGCTCTGCCAACCCGAACCACTTTGCATGCAAAATTCAAATGGCCTAAAATACTCTGCGCTTGCCGTAGCTCAATTTTTAGCCTTTTTACCGCCTCTTCCAATAAGGAAATCAATTGCTGAACCTTTTCCTGGGGCAAACGAACTTCCAGTTTAACCGAGTCAAGCTCAATTCCGAGAAAGCTCAAGCAGGTGGATGGCCCCTCAGTTTTGTCCTTGGCCAACGGGACCCCCAACTCCGCCATAAGACACTCAAAGGTCTCCAACGCCTGACCACATTCACGGGACTGAGGTCTCCCAATGAACAGAAAATCGTCCAGGTAGTGGGTAACAAACTTCACTCCACCCCTATACTGTAAAACCCATTGCAAAAAAGTGCTAAACATTTCAAAAAGAGAACAAGATACAGAACATCCCATAGGCAGCATCCTATCCACAAAAATTGCGTCCTCAAATTGCAAACCCAATAAAGAAAAATCCTCTGGGTGCACTGGCAAAAGCCGGAAAGCCGACTGAATATCTGACTTGGCCATTTCAGCTCCCCGGCCACACTTCCTCACCAAAGAAATCGCATAATCAACCGATGCATAATGCACCACCGAGTCCTCCGTGGCGATGAAATCATTCACCGACGCACCCGTCGGCCAAGACAAATGATGGATAAGACGAAACTCGCCCTTCTGCTTTTTTGGAACCACTCCTAGAGGGGAAATCATCAAATTCGGCAATGGCCAACTGAAAAAGGGGCCTACAATCCTACCCAACTCCACTTCCTTTTTAAGTTTAGCCCTAACAACATCGGGGTATTGCCTTGCGGACTTCAAATTGTTGGCCCATCTCCTCACCCTCGGACCTTGGTAACATAGCTTAAATCCGTCCCTGAAACCACGAACCAAAACTTTTGCATCCTCCGAACGTGGATAAAATTGCAACCAATACGTAACAACCTCTATATTAATAGGAGTAGGGCCCTTTACCTGCCAACTGCTGGAATTGCCCTCTTCCCCTGTCCACTCCTCTACCCTGTACCCCTTGCCCAGCCCAATTGAGTCCTCCAAAACATTGGTAAACCGGATGCCTGCCCCCACAGTTGGAACAATCATGCCTAAATTTACATTGTTGCCTTGTACACATGCCGCTGTTGAATGACCAGCAGGCCCCATTATGTGGCAATTGTCCCCTTTGTCCAAATCCCACCCCAAAATGGGTGGGACGGCCCTGAAAGGGCCGATACTGAACCGGTAAACCACTCGCCGTATGCGTTGCTGGGGCAGTCCGAGCAGTTCTCAACCACTGCATCCACAATTCATTATAAATTTCACCCCAAGCCTTTTCTGGGTAAACCGCTTTCCTCGCCCTAAATTCCTCGTCATAACGGAACCAGCCAAATCCACCATAATCCATCTGTGCCCTTCTCACCACATCCATGTATTTCAAAAGCGCCACCGAGCAATCCGGGAAACGCTCGCACAGAACACTGGCGTAAATCAAAAAAGCCGACATTCAATTCTCAATAGTCGTGGGAACTTTAGGTCTCTGAGCTAATTCCTACTCCTCCTCCTTAGATCCCTCTTTAGCCTGGACTTCTCTATGAAGTAACTTAATTACATCCACAAACTCCCCTTTTCAAATTTTTTCTTTCAAACTTAGAGTGAGATGCGCCCCCAAAGGCATCGACACTCCCATATACGGCAATCTCTTTCCCTTTCCCAAACCTTGACTAATGCCACTATTCTGTCCCGTACTCACCTGATCCACCCCATCCTTACCTGCTTCCTCCTGCGCACTCATGGGATCCCCCACCTTGCTCTCTTTTCCTTCTCCACCCGCCTGAATTGCTACATCCACATTTGTTGAAACTCAAAGCCCAGACCTGGTACCCCCCAATACACAACCCTCACCTCTAGATAAATTCGCAGCCACCTCTCGACGAGACAGCCGCTCGCCCCGGAACGCCTGCCCGCTCGTTGACGCTTGAGGAGCTTCGACTTGTTCACCATCCTCGCCATAGTCCAACTCCTCTTCTTCCTCTCCAGTCAAAATAGCGCTCCGGCTATAAGACCTCGACTCCAAACCTCGGGTATTCGACTCAACCCATCTGACTTCCATAGGTGTGACCTCCCTCGCTGTCAGGCGAACCGCTCCGGATTGCGCCCTCTCTTCTATTCGACGTCCCGGAGGTGCCCTGACCCCCACCGTAACAGGACCTCCAGCCGACCGCCCAGACCGCTGGCGCTCTACTAACACCCCATGTCCGCTCGAAACATGAGGGGCCACACACCCAGAAAGGTACGCCCTCTGTTCTTGACCCAAACCCTTCTGACCCAACTGCGCTGACCCTGCACCCCCATATTCCGATGTTACGCCACAAATGGTACCCTGTGAAATCCTACCTTGTTCCTTCTGGGAAAAACCCTGCCCTCCTGCCCTAAAAATTGAATGATCCTCCACCTCCCACTCTTGTACCCCTTGCCCCACCTGACAAACTATATTGGAAGTCTGCCCACTCCCCCTTCCACTAGGTATTAATAAACCCCTTTCCAATTGCCCACCAATGCCACAACCTTCCTCAACCTGCAGCTCTAAAACCTCACCTTCCTCCTCAGAATCGATGACAATTACAGCCGTATTATTCTGTTCAGCCATAAACATATGGCTACCTTCACCCGACGAGAAATTCTCTTCCTCGACGCTTAATTCCATCAAATTCTCTTCTTCGACGCTTAATTCCCTCAAATCGGAGGGCGCGGCCATCTTGGCTGCCCCTCCTAACTTCCTTTCCTCAAAAGGCTGTCCCTCCTGCTCCCACTCGCTTTCTACGGCGAGTGGGGCTTGAGGTAAGAGAACCTGGTGCGCACGCGCGCCTTTTGAAAAACTTGCGCGTGCCGCACCCGCCCCCTTCTGGCCGCGGGTGCGCACCGCACCCTGCGGCCGTCCGGGTCCGGCTCCAGCTCCAGCCCCAGAACGCGCGCGAGAGCCGCGCCCAACCGAGTTCCCCGCAACAGAGCCATCCATGACAACACGGGCGCCTCTACCCGTGGCTGCCACCCTCCGCGCCAGCAAAGCACCATAACGGCGTGCAGTACGCGCCGCACCCCTCCACCCCGCCACTAATCCAGGTAAGCCGCCCTCATGGCTAACCCTTGCTTCCTCGCTCTCGTGGTCCGGCGAAAACGAAACTTTTCGCCCGGCCACACTTTTAACTTTAAATTTCCTGCACTTCTTGGGGCTTGTAACAGGGGATTTACAAGCCAAAACAGCAGCCGAAACCCTGTCAGAGGAAGACCGCTTCGGTCTCCTCAAACCCACCCACGCTTGTTCTAAAACCCCTTCCCTTATCAAATCTTCCCTCCCAGCCTCCTGCAAAACCTTCAATGCCTGAACCACAGCATTAATCTCCATGACAACCCAAATAACACTTTTCCCGAGCTACAAAAAACTCCGGCCTAAAAACGCCCAAAAAACTGCCCGAGTACCGCCTCCTGGGTGTGACTACGGCCAAAGAGGCCACCCAAAACCCAACCCACACCTTTTATAGTGACCCCCAGGCTACCACCCCTTCCTGTCCCTTACCCAATCAAATACCCGGTCCCCCTGTGGCCAGCTCCACCAGCCCGATAAGCCCGGGGGGAGACCAGGCATGCCTGACTCCCCCCAAACCCCCATTCTGTTTACAGTTTGGGACCATTAATGCTCAGTTCTGTGAAGGAAATTGATGAATGTTAGTGTCTAGGGCCACTAATAATTATATTGCTGTAGGACATTGGTGCTTTTTTCAGCATGGGATCCTTGATGCTTATACTACTTGGTATCACTAATGCTAATTTTTATCTGAGGCTACTGATCCTTGTTGTTCATTGGGGTCACTGATGCTTGTGACTTCTGTGACCATTGAAGCTTGTTACTCCACTTACTGGTAACATTAGTGGGAAGTGGTCTTTTCTGACCCCGTGCTGCAGTCTGTGGCTCTCTGCTTGGTGGCATAGTGTGCCAAAGACTGTGGAAATACTGAGTTTGTTTTAAGAGGCAGGGTTTATTCATGTTGGTGATTCATGTTGGTGATTCATGTTGGTTTATTCATGTTGAGTTTATTCATGTTGGTGAAGCTGTTGACTTCTTGAATGGTAGCAGTCCTTGTGCTACAGTGTGATCAAAAGGTGGATTTGTTGTCCTGAAGGAGGAGGTTGTTCATTCTCATCTGGTTTTGGATTGGAGTGGATACTGTTTTGGTCTTTAAAGAACCAGTGCTGCTGCGGTTCATCTCCTACCCCACCAACTGTCACTAGTTCATCCAAATGGGAACCTCAAGGGCCCAGAAATTACTCATCTCGCATCATCTTCAGCTTCTGCAATAAAATCCTGATCGCTGGCTAGAGCAGCTCTACAGTAGAAGCCCAAATATTACTATATTGAAAACAAAAAGAGAAAAACAGAAGAAAAACATCCCTCCATGCTCCCAGGATCTGGAACAACATTTCTATCTGTGTCAGAAATGCTATAACCCTCCTGCAATTTAGGAAGGAGCTGAAGGCTCGCCAAGTTAATAAACAATTTATCTCTACATTATATGAATCACTGCCCACAGACATGTTACCTTATTATAAATGATCCTGAACCCTACCTCAGGATTCCTCTCATGTTAAACACTCTGTTGCCCTCCAGCAAATGTCAAGCCCTACCAATGCCCAAAGTTACACATACACATGTACTTTATATGCCTCTTGTATCAGAAGGTAGTCTGTATACATTGGACGGAGATAACTTGTGCAGGCAGGCCAGACAGTAATATTTTTACTAACCAGCAATCAGTCTTGAAACATTGTGTAGAGTAATCTGGGTATAGTTTATTGATACACACATTCTATCAACTACCACATGCAGACTGAAAATCATTTTCAAACATAAAATCAATATTATCATGCTTATATATATCATTAGATATGTGTAATCCTTATTCTTCAGTGATATTAGGGTTGCCCCCTCCCCCCTTTTGAGGACCCTGCAGTTTTTTTGCTTACGAGTGATGCGCCCTTGATCAACTTTGGACTGCAAGCGCTGTGTCTGCATTGCTGGGTACCACCTTTTCTTTCATCCTGCTGGCCCTGCTATATGGCATCCCACAGCCTTTAGAGATCAGTTTCATACGCTTCAGGCTGCTTGGACCTGGTATTATTTTTTTAATTCACAGTCTTTTCCTTCACACTGCTAAGGGGTTATCACCCCTTTGCATTTCCCCCATTTGATGTTTGAGCTTCGTTGGAACTCTGTAAGCTCTGTTGGCCTCCATAATGTTGCTCATGAACAACTTCATGCTTAGTCGTGGAAACCTTGTTCATTCAAATAAATCAAGCCATGTCTAACCGAGCGAAAAGCCATACTCCTTCAAAACTTGCTCATTGCTGTGTCGAGTTTCTTCCTGGGCCTCTCTACTGCACTGGGGGAACTTGCACCTCACCATTCAAACCAGGGAATGATCTTGGACCACGTAACCTTTTTCAAACCGAAACATCTGGATATTATAATGAGCCCCTTCCACATGCTTCCCAGTAACTGTCCCCTACCTAGGGTTGTCAAGTCCTTTCCTCACACGTGTATGATTAGTATGTGAGGTCTGTCCACCTCAACCATAAGCTTCTCTATTTTGTCTGCGAGCAGTCCCAGTTCATGCACTTTCCACCCTGCCAGGTTATCCTCATATTTGGCAACTGCTGCTGGTATGCCCTGTTCATCTGTCATCCATTTCTAGGCTCTTGAAATAAACTAATGCCCACCAAACCAAACTATCCTTCTCTTTCTGTCGACACTACTTGTCAAAATAGTGCAGATTGTTGGATGTTTGCATTTTTATTGTTGTTTTTTTGCATAGGTTTTATATGCTTCAGACTCTCACCTGCCTATTTGCATGACTCCTACTTCCCCCCTGCCCAATGTAGTCTGTAGTAGCTGCCCCTAATGTAAATGATTATGCATGCCAGATGGCCAGCTTGCTGTTGGGCCTTACTTATGACCTCTGCAAACTGGAAACCACAGAGCAAGGAACCATCTATTTGTTGAAAGACTGTGGGTCCTACTGCAGGACAAACGTTCAAATAGCCTCACATCAGGCACACAAGCATACTGGGGTTGCCAAACATGCCAAATTGACCAATATACCCCTTCCCTCTTGGTCTTGAATGGCATGCTGTCTTCATCCAGCCACTTGTCCTCCATTCTTACTCAGTATTCTCCTATCACTGCTGTTGATGGTAGGGTTTCCACAGGCACTTTCATTGCTCCAAAGAATACTACAATGTTGCCCTGAATAGTGCTGCTTCTAAGGAGTTGTGACATACTTTTCCAAGTGCATTCAGTATTGCTGCAAGATGTTGAAAGTCAATCACATATATGCTGTCTTTGCAGGTGTACCTAACCATCACCAGCCCTTCAGTGCCACTTGAATGTCATGGCTTTTTGTGGAGCCGTGACCCAGCTTAAACCTGCACTGATGTGCTACCACCGACAGGTGAACCTGTGCCCAAGACCCTGCCTTGGCTTCTGAATGCCCAGTCAATGAATCGTTCTACTGCTGGTTGAATCTCTGTACTTGGCTTAGGGTCATCAAGACTGGTTATTTCCTTAAAGGTTTCCAGGTACTTAATGTACCCCAACCAGTCTTTGGTGCCAAGGAGTTCTCTACCAGCCAGTCTAGTCTTCCTCCACTAAACTCCACATCACCCTGGGAACGTGGGTCTTCTACTATGGCTGGTGCCTGGTGGTGCCTACTGTGGCTGATACCAGTTGCCTCAGTATCTTCTACTGAAATCGAGATACTGCCTATTCTCGAATTATTCTCGAATTAGTTATGTCCTGAATGTGCCTTGCACTTAGTTCCATATTAGACTACAGTTGTGCCCTTACTAGGTTCATTGCTACCTGTAACAATCCCAGGCAGTTTGCAGAGCCTCCTTTTATCAGTTGCACAGCTGTGTGGTTGTCTGACCGGAGAAGCAACTTCCTGCCTTTAAACCTTTTTTGGGTTATGTAGAGCACTGCAACAAGTGGGATTAACTCTAGCATGGTGATGTCTCTTGACATGGCCTTAGCTCTCCATGCTCCTACGAGTTTCTGTATATCTTCCAGAGTTCCTTTGTCTTTCTTCCATACATTGTCAATGCACAGGTTCAGCACCTTTACTTTTTTTGTGATAGCCAGCACACCCCTGCTATTGATGTGGTTTTATTAACAATCTGGTTACTGGGCTTTCCGCCAGCCTTTTTACTTGCCAGAGGACTCCATCCTCTCTGTCATTTTTGTGGAGGTGTTTAATGGGCTGAGCATTGCTGTTTACTTGGCTCCCCTACCAGAGGAAAGCAATCCAGGTTGTTGAGCACCTTCCCCTCTGACTTCTCCTCTGTTTTAGGACACATTCCAGAAAAGTGCTGACCATGTCAAAGTATGAACATGAATTGAGACACCCGTTGGCAAACGTTCATCAAAGTAGTATTAGCCCCAAATTTGAAACTCAGCAGGTTTAAGCTATCTGGGTGTACGATAAATAACCTGAATGCCAAGTCTATATCGGCTTTGACCATCAGGGCCCCTTTTCCAGCTGACCCTACTAGATCGACCGCATTGTCAAACAAGCTGTAAAAATACAGAACACTGGCTGTGGTTCAGCCAGTGATTCACTGAGTCACTCACATAAAAGAAGAAATATTCATTAAACTGAACTGACCCGGTTCCTTTTTGAAGACCACAACCAAGCTGGACACTATGAAGTTTGGTAATGAGGGGTTCTGTAAATGGACCCTCTGCCATTCCCAGGTGCAGCTCTTGCAGCTCTTTCTTGATATTTTCTCTAACCATGCTAGGGTGTTCTTGAGCTGACTTTAAGTTTAAGCTCACCCTATCCTTTGCTGGGCCTTTGTAGGGTATAATAAGCCCCTACTCGAATCGTGCCATGGATATGTTAGCTTCTGTGGACTTATGGTACCCACTCAGATGCTGTTTGAGCCTGTTTGTTCAGTTGTGTGTGTTCTAAAGTAAAAGTATTCTCTCTTTCCTTGCTACATAACTGTTCGCTAGCCATTGTGTCATGACCCTGAAGGTGTCTGCAGTTTCGCTTTTTGGTGTGTTCTTTCCTTACTGTGCACCATTTCTCTTTTTTTGAATTCTGTTGCTGGGTGCTCCCCTCCCCAGTAAGTTGCATACATGCATAAACTTGCAGGTCAGTCCCCACATGCATTCACCTTTGTCGGACCTCCAGGATATAGCATCTAGCCAAAGGTCTGCTGAACACTTGGCAAATTTGTGAACAATTATGCATGCCATTACTCGCAATGCATTTGCCCAATTGTTATTTCCTTCCACAACGGCTTCTTTTCTGTCTTCTTCTTTATTATCATGATTTAGCAAATTGAAAAATGTGTTCTTCCAAGGGATGGGCAGAAAAGCTGTCACCATGCAGTATAGTGCATTATCAGCCTCATCTAATGCACAGGCTTTGTGCAGTACACCTAATGGGTGGAGAACCTGGGGGTAGTTTTCACAAACAAACAGTGGGAGTTTGTGCAGGCATATGTCAAGCGAGCATTACGCAATGCTCGCAAGAAGTTCACACAATGTAACTATCTACTCCAAGCCTACCACACACCTCACTAAGGGCATAAGATGTTCCTGCATTCGTCGTTTGAATGCCCTTGTTGCAGATACCTTGATGCAACATTTTTCTACCTGATGTAGGGGTGCCCAATACTGGCACAGATGTGGGTGAGAGTGATGGAGGTTATATCTCAAGCGGTTGGGATACAGTTGGCTCCCAACCCCCCAAATGTGTTAACTGGGGATAACCTTTAGGACAAAAAAAATCTAGACACTTCATGAAGTTTGTGGATTTAGCCATGATTTTATTTAAGCGCCAGATAGGGATGTCCTGGAAGGGGGCCACTCCACTGTTGGAGACACCACAAATGGGCAGCGGTGGAGACTGTTGCCATGTCTCGAGAGGTTCTTAGGCATAGTGGAGCTGGTGCTGCCACACTGAGGGATACATTTGTACTAAAGCTGCAGGACAAACTAGGTGCCCAGAGGCTAAGAGCCGGCCCTAGCCAGAGTGTGAAGCGTGCACTTTGGTGGTGCCAATTGGTCCCCGGGTCTTTCTCCCCTTCCCCACACTCTGTGACATCTCCCGTGGTACTGCATTATCGGTATGCTCCCCTGTTGACTGTGGTATTGCTCCCACTGCAAACGTTTTTTGTTGAGGTTAAATTGTTGATAATATGTCTGGACATCGTTCACGACCCTTATAGGTACTTGGCCTCCTGTAGGGCACACTAGCTGCCCTTTATTGGTATAGTTGGGCACAGCTGATAGGTGAACTAATATGTGTCATAATTATGCATCATTGTTTTTTGAAGCTTGACAAGACTTCTTTTATGTTACGGAGATAACTGTCAGTGTTGTATTTGGTGTTGTCTATGTATGAAAACGCAATAAATATATATTAAAAAATGATTTAGCAGAACAAATCCTTCAGCCATACTTCTAACAGTAGAAAGATGTCTATTATTTCCTCCATATCCTCAGTTTTACCAACATTGGTGTTTGGCTGGCTAAACCCGCTTATTTTGCTACCATAGGTGATTCACCCAGTGATGCTCATGTAGTGTATTTCCATTGCTGTTGGGCGGGTCGCACCTGGGGCAGCAATTGCCTTACACCAAGGTTGGCGCCACCTGAGTGGGGATCAGCAGTCTTCCCCCAGCCAAGCTGTCAGAGGGTTTGGTAATGTCTGACAGCACGGTTGGATCCCGTAGAGCTCTGCGCTTTGCCAGTGACTTGCTGCATGTCCATATCCGTGCTAGTGACATCTGCCTTGTATGAGACACTGGCCAAGCTACCTTTCTGTTGTAAGAGCTACTTGAAGTTCTCATTCTGTGTCCTTTGCTTTGCTTTCCATTTGGCCTTCTCTTTATTTGGCCCTTGCTGCCCTACTATTGGACCCTTTAAATGCTGCCTTTACCTCTGCCACATTCAGGCGCTATGCCTTTTGGCAAGCATTCTCCTGCACTTGTATCCTTGGTGTGGGGATGAAAAAGGTTAGGGCAGGCGCCATTTTGTCTGTCTTAACCTCACCCCTTATTTCCTTAGCCCCTCCACCTTATGGTTCTGACCTCCATAGAGCAACCTGTACCAGGCCTCTGTACTTCTGCAACCAGGTTAGCTTATTAAAAGGTTTTGCTGAAGGATGATCTATCCTGCACTTCTCCTACCCTAGAAACCTAGGGTATCTTTTGATACACCAAGTATATCAGGAGCAGGCAGTAGCCTCTTATTTCCTTAAATACAAAAACGGCTATCCCAGATTGTAATCTGTTTCTGCTCTGTCGGATGAGCAGTGGGTTACTTAAAAAAGGCCTACAGCCCTGCTTGGGGTTGCAGTTCTTACAGACTTTTACAAATGACAGTGAAATTGCGGCAATTTTTTGTGCCTCAGCCTGCATTACATGGCTTTAAAAACAGACGTATGTGCCTTCTGTACTGCCACAACCCACTTGGGAGATTCTCTTAGAACGTGTTATAGTTTACTGGCATTTGATTTTTAAATTGCAGAGGGAATCGTGTTCTTGGTTTCAGACCGCAAGAAGCGTTGGAAGGTCTGGAGAGGTGCTCGGTCTCTTACTGGCCCCATTAAAAGCCTGGGAGGGATTGAGGCAGAAGGGAAGAAGTCTTCAAGCACTGTTTTCTTCATGAAGGCCTTTTCGGGTTGAAGAATCTATCTGAAATGTATTTGTGATCTCTTGAGGGTAGAGTAAGGTACTCAAGTATCAGACGTCATTGATAACGGCAGCCAGCTCATTGAGCTATTTCGCTTACTTCCAGATAAGTGTTTCATGTAAATGACAGTTGATCTGGGAGGTCCTTACAGCAGCCTGTCCATTTATTGCATATTTTGTTAAAAGCAAAATGAGAATATATATCGACCTTGGAGCTCTGAGCGCTTTCAGCGCAGGAAATCCAATAAATCCACGCGATAGTCAGCAGGAAGATTGTTATTATTGAGAGTTATTTTTATAGTTTCCCAAATAAAAGGCCATGAACAAGTGAAATATAACTTTATTTCAGACTCTGACTCGCGTACATAAATAATCCTCCCTGGCATGTGTAAAGCATGATATTTACTAAGCATTATAAAGTGATATAAAACAGACCCTCTGGCTCTTATTCACCCACTGTTTCCTACAACATAAAAGTAATAGTCCGTGCCCAAGATGCTTGCTGCTTGTGGTGCTGAAACGTCTTAAATGCTGTAAGCAGACAGAGCTCGGTATCACTATCAGAAGCAAGTTTCAGCTGATCACAGTACGTACATCACAGTATCCAGGTTACTTTTCAGCGGTCGAGCAGACACATCATTGATTGTTCCGAAATTAGCATAAAAAGGACCATGGATGAGGCGTTGTGATTACTTTGGCTCAACATGTGTAGTTTACAATGAATGGCCATGCCCAGCTGCCATCAATAGTAGAACCAGACAGTGTTTGTTAGAGATTTGAAAAAGTGATGGGTGACAGGGATGGATCTTACTTTCTGAAACCCGTGTAGGAGTCCGAGATTCTCCAACAGCCACCACCGTGTGACCAACTAGATGATGCATCAAAAGGCAATATAACAAGCGAGAGTGGGAGATACGACATGGGATACAGGGAGAATTGGGGAGTGTTACAAAGGGGGGAAGATTATTTGAAAGCTAAGTGAAAAACCTGTAAGTCCTTCAAAACTATTCATGGATTTTTGTCGACCTGTATTCTATTATGCGTGCTTGAGTATAGAAGGTAATAAATAGATTGGGGACTTGATGGCGTGCCAAACAAACTATGATACCTGTAAGTTACAGGCTTCAGTCTCAAATAAATGTCACGTTTCATTATCAGTAAGTTAGGTTTATTAGTTAATACACATTCTGTACAGAGAAGGAGGGAGAGAGGTGGGGGGAAGGGTGTGTGTGTGTGTGTGTGTAAAATCTTTGTTACTACATCCAGCTTTAGCTGTTTGACAGATCTCATGTGATCATAAAAAGTATCAATATCATCATAAAAAGAGTAGAAAGGTCTCTGTTCGGAGAGGTGGTTTTGCTCCATCCTTACATTGATCTTCCGCTTTCTGGCAACTCAGCCTTTGAATGTGCAGCATTTGGGGTGTGTTACTCCGCCTTTAAGAGACTCTTTACCCTTCAAGAACTATGTAATAGGCAGATTGCTAATAGATATTCTCCCTGTTTCAGGAGAAACCACTGCTGCACTCCAATCTCTGTATTCTGTTCAGCAGCTGGTCCAGCATTGTGGGGGACAACCCTGGGGGTCCCAGTCACACAAGATGGCCACAGCATCATATACTTAATGGTCTCTGCATCCAGTGAAATACAGGAAGCTGCTGATTTGTTACTGCTCCTCCTTCGGTGTAGATGATATGCCCTAGAGTGGACTAGGACGCAAGGCATGTGATACTCTTCCTGCAGCCTCGGCCCGTTGCATGATCAAGGCATTCCTCAATGCAGTCCTTCAAGGACCACCACCATGGAGATGTCATCTCACCCCTATGTCTTCACTGCAATTACGCTGAGTAAGCTAAGCCAGCCTGTGGAGGCGCCAGCCTAAAGGTGGTATGGTGACCCACCTCAGCATCAGGGAGCTGCAGATCCACACCAACTGACAATCGAGCTGGGTACACCAGCTTTGCTTCACGCAGGAGTGGAAGGGTCAGTGTTTGTGAGCGAGAGTAGACTGTTGTTCCAACCATTATCTGCTGGGGAATTCGGACTGCTTGCTTTGTTCCTGTCACCCTCTGCCGCGCTGTGGCACTCTCAGGTAGATAAGGCTAAAATCAAATCAACAGACAAGACCATAAAAAATAACTACTTCTTTAAAGGCCAGATATGATATGTTCTCATTCACTAAAAAAGTTCCCATAGTGTATTTGTTCATTAGAAAAGGATACTGGACATGCATTGTGTAAGCAATATGAAAGCATCCTTACCAGTGCTTAATTTGTAAATAAAAACGTGCCGGTGCCCAAAGCTTTCCTCTGAAACACATGGCTGCTGCAGTTAAATGCTAACTGAGGCAGCGTAATTCTGAAGCCATCTCGGGCCCCTTCAATCCATGTACAGCCACTCTCTGCCCCTCCAGCTCATTCCTGCAGGTTTCTGCGTTCTCCCTTTGTGACGCTTTTTTGTTTTTCTCTTCTTTCGTCTTTCCCATTTGTGTCATTTGCTCACAGTAAATGCTTGAGGCGGTCCTCAAAAATAAGTGCCGGTGTCCCGCACCAGAAACCGCTAGCTTAAATTAAGCACTGATTCTTACTAGCTAAAACTAGTACTACTTACTAATAGGGGTTGAATGAGATGCATGGTACAGGCACCCAATGTGGGTAAATGAGGAATAGGGTTTAACAGTCACCCCCCACCTTAAATGTGCCTCTGTTCACCACCCCAGGGCGCAAGGAAAGAAGCTCAACCATCAGAGGCGTTTCATGGCATGTAAGATGTGTCGTTTTGGAAAGTTAGGTGAACGGAGTCTGTGACATGTGCACCGATACATGGTGGAAAGGAATTTTTCCCACTGTGGTCTAAATATATATATATACAAATAGATCTTATGTAAACAGGCAGCGATTATTGGCTGTGAGACAATTAGGATGACCGGAAACATTTTAACAAGGGTAGGAAATGTGGGGATGAACAACAGTGAATATTAGACAGTGGCAAGTGAATACTTAAATGATTCTCCTTTTGAGAATTCTTATCTGCAATACTGCTATTAGTGAATATGTAAGATGATAGTGCAGTTTTTATGTAGTGGTTTCTACCACGGTTTTGCAGTCCTGGAAATTACAACTATTACATCTTAGCTTAGGGCTACTCATTTTGTCCACTCTGGAACAATTATCCGGCTTGGAATCAGACTTTTGACCTTCAGTACAAAAGTATATTGCTACTGAGATTTGTCTTAAATGTCTACGTTTTGGTTCACCTTTTTTGGGATCTCTTCTGCCCAACTAAGTTGAAGATTGAAATATGAGAAATCCGGACAGGCAAGTTTCTCCAAAAAGGCCTAGAACTTCAGCAGGGATTACAGCAAAAAAGGCTACTAAAGTGTAGTAAATTCATTTCTTATTAAAAAAACATTGCAAAAAATTAAACTCAATCAGTTTGCTCAAATTATTTGGCCTGGCGCATTCCTCTACTTTGGGGGCAAGCCTTCTTTGCTCCACATGCTAATCTGTAAGCCTCAAGATGCACTCACTCATGATGTTTTGCACTAGGATAAAACTTTATGTAAGCAGGCCTTTAATGCTAAGTCTGTGTTTGAATCATAAAAGTATGTTAGACACGATCCGACTGAAAAAGATCTTCTCATATGGGGGCAGCATATAACTTTAGTCTCGGGGAAAGCCAGAGACTGGAAATGCGTAAAGCATCGAAGCAATGCTGCACATTGGGTTTTTTCTATAAATGTGTCTTACTGATGGACATTTAAGAGTTATTCATACACAAGATATGAGTAAAATGTAACCATTCACATAAATAACTTAGTTAATTTAGCTTGTGGCGTGCACTGCTTCATTTACAGCGCCTTACCTCGCCTCAAGATTAGGTGTCATTTGATTCACCTATCTTAAAGTGTGGACACTACCCACACTAGTGAACCCCAACGGGACTCAATATGTATGTGATTGTTGAATATCCATGCGAGATGCATGCCTTTACCTGGCAGGTTGGCTTTCGAACGGCCTTACTATTAGGGCATCCGTTTCTGAGCATGTGCTCATGGAGGGGCAGAGGGTAAGTGCTCGGTCACCATTGGTTTCCTAGTGCTGACTGCGTCAGAGGCCTTGCAATAAAAGTTACCAGAGTTGTTTAAAAAACAAACCGTGCTTTAAAGGGCGTCTGAAGAAGAGCAGATCCATATCTTCTGGAAGCGAGACAGGTAGAGTCGTCCAAGGTTTAGGTGCACAAAATGAAAGGCTGCGACGCCCTTGTCTAACATTATGGAATGGAGGCACTGTCAAGAGATGGGCTGATGATGAGTGTGACCACAGGTTTGGAAAATACCTTGACACCTACTCGTCCAGCGATGAAGACAAGGGCTAGTTTGTGAACAGCCTTAAATGCAATGCATAAGGTCTTGAGATTAATTTAGAATTTTACAGTAAAGTTAGTTATTGGCTGAGGTGAGCTTACATTACCCCTTGATCCATGCTGGGTGGAAGAAAAATGTGAATGACACAATCACAAACTAATGGATGAAGCCTGGTTGGAAACCACTATAAGTAAATATGTTATAATACTTTTAGTAAAATCAAAAGGTCTTGGCTAACACGAACGTAAAAAATTGCCATTGGTCTGCATTGACTGCTAGCCTCACTTTTGAGAAAGCAAGCAAGAAAACAGGGAAGAAAGAAAGGAAGGAAGGAAAAAAGGAACAAAGGCAGTCAAAACAGAAGGAAGGGGTGGAGGCAAAAAGGAAGGAGGGCAGTAGGCAAAAAGGAAGAATGAAAAAATAAAGAAGGCAAAAAGAAAGTAAGAAAAAAGGCAAAATAAGGTAAGGAAGAAAAAGAGAGAAGACAAGAAAGCAAAAAAGAGCAAAAGGAAAGCAAGGCAAGATGACAAAACGAAAGCAGGACCGAAAAAAACAAGGAAAGAAGGCAAGCAAGGGACCAAAGGCTAGAAAGAAAAAAGGAAGAAAAAAGGCAAAAGAAGGAAAGATGATAATAAACAAATAAAGAAGGAAATAAGGCAGAAAGATAGTAAGAAGGATAGAAAGGAAAAAGTAAAGAAGGCAAAAATAAAGAAGCAAAAAAGAAAGACAAAGGGAGAGAAAAGGGACAGGAAGCAAAAAAGAAGGAAAGAAAGAATGGAAAAAAGAAAGTAGGACAAAGCAAAAGTGTTCTGCAAATAAGACATGATAAAGTTTGGCTTTTTTCCTGGTCAAAGTTTATTAAAGAACCATTGGTGAAACCAAATCCAGGAAGATAATATGGTATACTGTGAAACTGTAGCAGTCCACTCCAGAAGGAAGTTACATCCGCTTTGGAAGGAGACAGAAACGGATAAAGCTGAAACATGGCCTGCGGTCACTTCAAATGTGTTCTCTTATCACATCAAGCAACACGCGTTCTAACAGGAACCCCATAAACTACCTTGTTTGCGGATGTGCCTATTGTGAAAGAGCAAAATGCAGTCACTTAGAGTGACGTCAGCAAGAAGCTTAAGTAGGCTGACCCATTGTCCCACGCTGTATGCTGTATGCTGTAGTGGGTGGAAGCAAAATCAGAATGACACATCAACAGTCCAGTTGATGAAGAGGGTTGACTGAAAGCCTCTTTAATTAAGTGTAATATACATCTTATTTTAGTAAAATCCAAAGGCCTTGGCTAATGTCAAACCTAAAAAGGAGGTGCCCTTGAGGATCTGAAACCTCCCCCTGAATTCTTCTTTTCCTTCAAGCATCTCAGAAAGACCTGCTGGCATCTGTTTGCACCTTTGCAAGGAAACATCGATCTTCCAGTACAACAGAGGCACTTGTTGCTAGGCCCAGCCATTCACCCTAGTAGAATCTGTTTACATTTATGTTGAGGCTTTGCTTGTAACTACAATTGAGTCAAAGAGGTTCTGTGGTGAAAAAAAGCTTTCTGTCAAGTGTCATTGGTAACTTATTTAATTAGAGCATTTACTGACTTTAAATTGTAACCTGAGTGTATACATGAAAAAGTTAATTTACTTGCTGACAACATCTGGGTGCATCCTGCGGGTCCATAAATGAAATACTGGCAGTACCTAATCTTTCATCCCACTCAATAAATGGGCCATAGTAGTACCCATTATATATATATTGCTTCAAAGCTGAGCGTCTGTAGAAGAAAGAACCACATTAAAAGTATGTCCTGATTTAGAGCATTATTAGCCGTTCCATCCTGTTTGGGACTTTTTCTGCGCTGTGCTTACTCTGTATGTCTGCTTGTTATTACACCATGCTTTTGCTTAAGTTGTGTTAGGTCTGCCTGTTCATTCCGGGGTCAGCATGCAACGCAAATCTTTACGGTGAAACGGCTTGTAGACATAATTTAAATGACAATTCCGAACGTGTGATATTTGAATGCTTTGAGTTAGAATGTAGGATACATTTGTTTGGCTTAATATGGACATACTATTTTTTCTGCATTTTCCAGGTTCGCCATCATGTGTGGTTATTTGTCCGAATATGAAAGTGTACAAAATAAAATCAAGAATGGCTATCTCTTCAAGGTACTGTACATTTTAACTTGAATGCTTATTTAATTGCTGTTATTGTCAGGTTCTACATGTGTAGGGTACTGGCAGTGTCAATGATTTGTCCTCTGTACAGCTTGCTCGCCCATTTCATTCCTTTCCACTAAATGGCAATGACTACAACCTGTGCAGTGGTCTAATTTTTAACAGTCTTTCACAAGGAAATAAGTTGCCTTTTTAGATTTGAATATAGGTCACCACCCTGACTTTCCTGTGTTTCTTATGAGCTGCCATTGCTTGGAGAGGCTGTCGGCAAGCCTATGGGATTACATTGTCGTCTTTGTGCTTCAATTAGCTATTGGTTCTGGCACTTCATGTAACTGTTGACTGCACATGTGACATGATCAGTAGGGTGCAATTGAGAGCCACTGTTTGTTCTGAAGTTTGCTCCCTATGACAAGCTGACGTTTTAGCTGGTGATTTGTGACTGTTATAAGAACACACCATTATTACCTAGTTTTTGATTTTCCATCTATTTTTCGTCTTTGCAGCCCCAACAACATGTTGGTTTTAGTGCTGTTTTTTTCACAAAGTATAGACATGAGCAGATATAGGCTATGCTAATGATGCATCTGCAAATCGGATAGTTCTTTAATGCTAAAGCCAAGACAGATGTATTAGCTTAGCAAATGCTTGTTTTAAGTAGGTAGGGAATGTTACGTTTTCAAGGTTCTGCTCCAATTAAATGGAATATCACAAGCAGAGTATCAACTTCTAGTCACCTGCTTGAAGTGCCGCTCTCAGATAACTGCAGTCTCCCAGTATAGCCCAATGTTGTGGATGAGAGTATGTCTTTGGAAATACTCTGCAGCATACCGGGGACATACTAAAGAGGTACCTGGCATCACACAGGACTCCGCATAACTTAAATAGGGATAATATGGTTCAAGCCATCCTGCTGTCTGACCAGCCATCATAGAGTTTGAGAGCAATTACCTGACACTCTTTTCATTCAGATCATTTTGAGAGGTGTCCGGTATTGAGAAGGGGGAATGGAAATTAAAGGAAATACCTGTTTTAGGGTGCCCTTAGATTTATAATTGCCTCACAAATGTACTTCTATAGGGTACACTTGGGGAATAGGCCTTCCTTTTGTTCCCCTTTTATGGGTTTTCATACTTATGTTTGTTTTGGAAAGTGCAAAAGTGTCTTCTCTGTGTCTGTGAAAAACAAAGTGATGAGTGAAATGCTTAATTTTATCCAATCCACTATCAATAATTATGGGCCGCATTCCAGTTGGTCTGCACCTGCATACCTTTTCTGAACTATAGAAACTGTTTTCCTGATTTCTCTCCAGTATACGGCCTAACAGAAGGTTCTCTAGACCTTATAGTGTCAAGGACTTAGTCTACCACCATGACACAGAGAACCTGATGGAATGCAATCCCCCCGAGAACTCACTGAGCATTGCATGAGTGACGTGTATATTAGGTTACCAATCAGTCCTGTGAGATACACAGGAATAATTAGCAGAACCACAAACCCTCTTTCATCATGAATAGACACAATAAAGAATACTACGAAACTTGAAATACATTTTCAAGATGTATTAAAAGCATATTTCCATCCTAGTTCACACAGTATAAATAGTAGTTAGAATAAAAATAAACAAGATGGCGGTAACAATACTTATCCATAGGCAGTACAACAAAAAATACTGTACCATTATGATGGTATTTTATGGTGTCTCTGCATCAGTATATCCAACCCCTCCAATCCCTTGATTAAATAAGTAAAGGCTAGCACCAAAAAGGGCCTACTCCACATTCTTAGTTAGTCTGCACCCTCATACCTTTTCTGAACAATAGAAACAGTGTTCTATAAAGAAACAGCTGTCCTTCTCTCTGCTTCTCATCGTCTAGATCCTCGAGCAGGCAGATAAACTGGTCAGAGGTCTAAAATGCCTTTTATGTAGCCTTCAGCAAGATAAGGTGTTTAAAGCTACTGGGAAACACTCGGAGTTGAATCCATTGATCAAAGTTCCTCTCTATCTAATATAGGCTTATCAAAGGAGTAGTGTTAAGCATTTGTTGTACATACACACAGGCAATAAATGAGGAACACACACTCAGAGACAATTCCAGGCCAATAGGTTTTGTTATAGAAAAATATATTTTCTTAGTTTATTTTAAGAACCACAGGTTCAAATTCTACATGTAATATCTCATTTGAAAGGTATTGGAGGTAGGTGGCAGGGGCATTCTTTAAACCAAAGGGCATAACAGTAAACTGATAATGCCCATCAGATGTGGAGTATGCTGTCTTTTCTTTTGCTCCAGGTGCCATTTTGATTTGCCAGTACCCTGCAGTTAAGTCAAAGGTACTTAAGAATTTGGCAGCACCTAATTTGTCTATCAGTTCATCAGCTCTAGGAATGGGATGGGCATCTGTCTTGGTGACAGAATTGAGTCCTCTGTAGTCCACACAAAACCTCATCTCTCTCTTTCCATCTTTGGTGTGAGGTTTGGGGACTAAGACCACTGGGCTAGCCCAGGGGCTGTCAGAGTGCTCAATTACTCCCAATTCCAGCATCTTGTGGACTTCCACCATGATGCTTTCCTTAACTTGGTCAGACTGTCTGAAAATTTTGTTTTTGACAGGCATGCTGTCTCCTGTGTCCACATCATGGGTACACAGGTGTGTCTGACCAGGGGTTAGGGAAAAGAGCTCAGCAAACTGCTGCAGGACCTTCCTACAGTCAGATTACTGTTGGCTAGAGAGGGTGTCTGAATAGATCACTCCATCCACTGAGCCATCTTTAGGGTTTGATGAGAGGAGATCAGGGAGAGGTTCACTCTCAGCTTCCTGATCCTCATCTGTTACCATCAACATATTCACATCAGCCCTGTCATGGAAGAGCTTGAGGCGGTTCACATGGATCACCCTCTTGGGGCTCCTGCTAGTGCCTAGGTCCACCAGGTAGGTGACCTGACTCTTCTTCTCTAGCACTGGGTAAGGGCCACTCCATCTGTCCTGGAGTGCCCTGGGAGCCACAGGCTCCAGAACCCAGACTTTCTGCCCTGGTTGAAATTCAACCAGTGCAGCCTTTTGGTCATACCAAAACTTCTGGAGCTGTTGGCTGGCCTCAAGGTTTTTACTTGCCTTTTCCATGTACTCTGCCATCCTTGAGCGAAGGCCAAGTACATAGTCCACTATGTCTTGTTTAGGCTCATGAAGAGGTCTCTCCCAGCCTTCTTTCACAAGAGCTAGTGGTCCCCTTACAGGGTGGCCAAACAGAAGTTCAAAGGGTGAGAACCCTACTCCCTTCTGAGGCACCTCTCTGTAAGCGAAAAGCAGACATGGCAAGAGGACATCCCATCTCCTTTTGAGTTTTTCTGGGAGCCCCATGTTCATGCCCTTTAATGTCTTGTTGAATCTCTCAACAAGGCCATTAGTTTGTGGATGATAGGGTGTAGTGAATTTATAAGTCACTCCACACTCATTCCACATGTGTTTCAGGTATGCTGACATGAAGTTGGTACCTCTGTCAGACACCACCTCCTTAGGGAAGCCCACTCTGGTAAAGATACCAATGAGGGCCTTGGCTACAGCAGGGGCAGTAGTCGACCTAAGGGGAATAGCTTCAGGATACCTAGTAGCATGATCCACTACTACTAGTATGTACATATTTCCTGAGGCTGTGGGAGGTTCAAGTGGACCCACTATGTCCACACCCACCCTTTCAAAGGGGACCCCCACCACTGGAAGTGGAATGAGGGGGGCCTTTGGATGTCCACCTGTCTTACCACTGGCTTGACAGGTGGTACAGGAGACACAAAACTCCTTAATTTTTTGGGACATGTTGGGCCAGTAGAAGTGGTTGACTAGTCTCTTCTACGTCTTGGTTTGTCCCAAATGCCCAGCAAGGGGAATATCATGGGCTAAGGTCAGTATGAACTCTCAGAACGCCTGAGGCACTACCACTCTCCTAGTGGCACCAGGTTTGGGATCTCTTGCCTCAGTGTACAGGAGCCCATCTTCCCAATAGACCCTATGTGTTCCAGTTTTCTTGCCATTGGACTCTTCAGCAGCTTGCTGCCTAAAGCCTTCAAGAGAGGGACAGGTTTCTTGCCCCTTACACAACTGCTCCCTTGAGGGTCCCCCTGGGCCTAAGAGCTCAACCTGATAAGGTTCTAACTCAATAGGCTCAGTCCCCTCAGAGGGCAGAACTTCTTCCTGAGAAGAGAGGTTCTCTTTTTGTTGTTGTGTTGCAGCTGGTTTCCCAGCTGGCTTTCCTTTCCTCTAGGTAGGCTGGGCCCTTTTTCCAGACTCCAGCTCTACTTTTTCACCCTGAGCCTTGCACTGTGCCCTTGTCTTGACACACACCAGTTCAGGGATACCCAGCATGGCTGCATGGGTTTTCAGTTCTACCTCAGCCCATGCTGAGGACTCCAGGTCATTTCCAAGCAAACAGTCTACTGGGATATTTGAGGAGACCACCACCTGTTTCAGGCCATTGACCCCTCCCCACTCTAAAGTTACCATAGCCATGGGATGTACTTTAGTCTGATTGTCAGCGTTGGTGACTGGATAAGTTTGTCCAGCCAGGTATTGACCAGGGGAAACCAGTTTCTCTGTCACCATAGTGACACTGGCACCTGTATCCCTCAGGCCTTCTACACTTGTCCCATTAATTAAGAGCTGCTGCCTGTATTTTTGCATGTTAAGAGGCCAGGCAGCCAGTGTGGCTAAATCCACCCCACCCTCAGAGACTAATGTAGCTTCAGTGTGACACCTGATTTGCTCTGGGCACACTGTTGATCCCACTTGGAGACTAGCCATTCCAGTGTTAGCTGGAGTGGAGTTAGAAGTGGTAGTTTTCTTGGGACAGGCCTTGTCTCCAGTTTGGTGTCCAGGCTGATTACAGCTACGACACCAGGCCTTTTTGGGATCAAAGTTTTTACCCTTGTACCCAAAATTGTTTTGTGAAGAGGCTCTGGGCCCACCCTCCTGTGCAGGTTTTTGGGGGCCTGAAGAAGACTCTTTACTATTTTTGTTTTTGGATGTCTCAACACTCTTCCCCTGGGGAGGCTTTGTGACCACTTTCTTTTGGTCACCCCCTGTGGAAGTCTTGGTCACCCTAGTCTTGACCCAATGGTCCGCCTTCTTTCCCAACTCTTGGGGAGAAATTGGTCCTAGGTCTACCAGATGCTGATGCAGTTTATCATTTGAACAATTACTTAACAGGTGTTCTTTCACAAATAAATTGTACAGCCCATCATAATTATTAACACCACTGCCTTGAATCCAACCATCCAGTGTTTTCACTGAGTAGTCCACAAAATCAACCCAGGTCTGGCTCGAGGTTTTTTGAGCCCCCCTGAATCTAATTCTATACTCCTCAGTGGAGAATCCAAAGCCCTCAATCAGGGTTCCTTTCATGAGGTCATAAGATTCTGCATCTTTTCCAGAGAGTGTGAGGAGTCTATCCCTACACTTTCCAGTGAACATTTCCCAAAGGAGAGCACCCCAGTGAGATTTGTTCACTTTTCTGGTTACACAAGCCCTCTCAAAAGCTGTGAACCATTTGGTGATGTCATCACCATCTTCATATTTAGTTACAATCCCTTTAGGGATTTTCAACATGTCAGGAGAATCTCTGACCCTAGTTATGTTGCTGCCACCATTGATGGGTCCTAGGCCCATCTCTTGTCTTTCCCTTTCTATGGCTAGGATCTGTCTTTCCAAAGCCAATCTTTTGGCCATCCTGGCTAACTGGATGTCCTCTTCACTGGAGTTATCCTCAGTGATTTCAGAGATGTTGGTCCCTCCTGTGAGGGAAGCAGCATCTCTGACTACTATATTTGGAGACAGGGCTGGAGTGGCCCTGTTCTCCCTAGTTAAGACTGGTAGGTGGGAATTTTCCTCCAAGTCACTATCTTCATCCTCTGTGTTGCCATCCTCAGAGGGGTTGGCCTTTTCAAACTCTGCCAAAAGCTCCTGGAGCTGTAGTTTGGAAGGTCTGGGGCCCATTGTTATTTTCTTTATTTTGCAGGGTGACCTTAGCTCCCTCATCTTAAGATGGAGGTAAGGTGTGAGGTCGAGTTCCTCCACATTCATCTCTGCACTAGACATTATGCTTCTAAAAGTTGGAACACTTTTTAAGAATCTAAAACTAGTTCTAGGTTCTAATTCAAACTTTCACAAAACTTTTAAACTCTAAAAGGAATGCTAAACAGGGACTAACACAAGGCCCTAGCAGGACTTTTAAGAATTTAGAAAAATAGTTCAAATTGCAAAAATCAATTTCTAATGACAATTTTTTGAATTTTGTTGTGTGATCAGGTATTGGCTGAGTAGTCCAGCAAATGCAAAGTCTTGTACCCCACCGCTGATCCACCAATGTAGGAAGTTGGCTCTGTATGCACTATTTCAAAGTAAGGAATAGTATGCACAGAGTCCAGGGGTTCCCCTTAGAGGTAAGATAGTGGCAAAAAGAGATAATACTAATGCTCTTTTTTGTGGTAGTGTGGTCGAGCAGTAGGCTTATCAAAGGAGTAGTGTTAAGCATTTGTTGTACATACACACAGGCAATAAATGAGGAACACACACTCAGAGACAATTCCAGGCCAATAGGTTTTGTTATAGAAAAATATATTTTCTTAGTTTATTTTAAGAACCACAGGTTCAAATTCTACATGTAATATCTCATTTGAAAGGTATTGCAGGTAAGTACTTTAGGAACTTTGAATAATCACAATAGCATATATACTTTTTACACAAAACACATATAGCTATTTCAAAAGTGGACACAGTGCAATTTTCAACAGTTCCTGGGGGAGGTAAAGTAATGTTAGTTCTTGCAGGTAAGTAAACCACCTACGGGGTTCAAATTGGGGTCCAAGGTAGTCCACCGTTGGGGGTTCAGAGCAACCCCAAAGTCACCACACCAGCAGCTCAGGGCCGGTCAGGTGCAGAGTTCAAAGTGGTGTCCAAAACAAATAGGCTTCAATGGAGAAGGGGGTGCCCCGGTTCCAGTCTGCCAGCAGGTAAGTACCCGCGTCTTCGGAGGGCAGACCAGGGGGGTTTTGTAGGGCTCCGGGGGGGACACAAGTCAGCACAGAAAGTGCACCCTCAGCGGCACTGGGGCGGCCGGGTGCAGTGTGCAAACACGCGTCGGGTTTTCAATAGGTTTCAATGGGAGACCAAGGGGTCTCTTCAGCGATGCAGGCAGGCAAGGGGGGGGCTCCTCGGGGTAGCCACCACCTGGGAAAGGGAGAGGGCCTCCTGGGGGTCACTCCTGCACTGGAGTTCCGATCCTTCAGGTCCTGGGGGCTGTGGGTGCAGGGTCTTTTCCAGGCGTGGGGATTTCAGAGTCAGGCAGTCGCGGTCAGGGGGAGCCTCGGGATTCCCTCTGCAGGCGTCGCTGTGTGGGCTCAGGGGGGACAACTTTGGTTACTCACAGTCTCGGAGTCACCGGAGGTTCCTCCCTGAGGTGTTGTTTCTCCACCAGTCGAGTCGGGGTCGCCGGGTGCAGTGTTGCAAGTCTCACGCTTCTTGCGGGGATTGCAGGGGTCTTTAAATCTGCTCCTCTGGAAACAAAGTTGCAGTCTTTGTTGAACAGGACTGCTGTTCTCGGGAGTTTCTTGGTCTTTTGGAAGCAGGGCAGTCCTCTGAGGATTCAGAGGTCGCTGATCCTGGGGAAAGCGTCGCTGGAGCAGTTTTCTTCTGAAGGAGGGAGACAGGCTGGTAGGGCTGGGGCCAAAGCAGTTGGTGTCTCCGTCTTCTCTGCAGGGGTTTTTCAGCTCAGCAGTCCTCTTCTTCGTAAGTTGCAGGAATCTAAATTCTTAGGTTCAGGGGAGCCCTTAAATACTAAATTTAAGGGCGTGTTTAGGTCTGGGGGGTTAGTAGCCAATGGCTACTAGCCCTGAGGGTGGCAACACCCTCGTTGTGCCTCATCCCAAGGGGAGGGGGTCACATTCCTATCCCTATTGGGGGGATCCTCCATCTGCAAGATGGAGGATTCCTAAAAGTCAGAGTCACTTCAGCTCAGGTTGCCTTAGGGGCTGTCCTGACTGGCCAGTGACTCCTCCTTGTTTTTCTCATTATCTCCTCCGGCCTTGCCGCCAAAAGTGGGGCCGTGGCCGGAGGGGGCGGGCAACTCCACTAGCTGGAATGCCCTGTGGCGCTGGAACAAAGGGGGTGAGCCTTTGAGGCTCACCGCCAGGTGTTACAGCTCCTGCAAGGGGGAGGTGATAGCATCTCCACCCAGTGCAGGCTTTGTTACTAGCCACAGAGTGACAAAGGCACTCTCCCCATGTGGCCAGCAACATGTCTTGAGTGTGGCAGGCTGCTAAAACCAGTCAGCCTACACAGGTAGTTGGTTAAGGTTTCAGGGGGCACCTCTAAGGTGCCCTCTGGGGTGTATTTCACAATAAAATGTACACTGGCATCAGTGTGCATTTATTGTGCTGAGAAGTTTGATACCAAACTTCCCAGTTTTCAGTGTAGCCATTATGGTGCTGTGGAGTTCGTGTTTGACAGACTCCCAGACCATATACTCTTATGGCTACCCTGCACTTACAATGTCTAAGGTTTTGCTTAGACACTGTAGGGGCACAGTGCTCATGCACTGGTGGCCTCACCTATGGTATAGTGCACCCTGCCTTAGGGCTGTAAGGCCTGCTAGAGGGGTGACTTATCTATACTGCATAGGCAGGGTGAGGTTGGCATGGCACCCTGAGGGGAGTGCCATGTCGACTTACTCCATTTTTGTCCTCACCAGCACACACAAGCTGGCAAGCAGTGTGTCTGTGCTGAGTGAGGGGTCCCCAGGGTGGCATAAGATATGCTGCAGCCCTTAGAGACCTTCCCTGACATCAGGGCCCTTGGTACCAGTTACAAGGGACTTACCTGGATGCCAGGGTGTGCCAATTGTGTAAACAAAAGTACAGGTTAGGGAAAGAACACTGGTGCTGGGGCCTGGTTAGCAGGCCTCAGCACACTTTCAATTCAAAACATAGCATCAGCAAAGGCAAAAAGTCAGGGGGTAACCATGACAGGAACTGATAATGATGTGTCACTCGCCTTATACCTCTTTATAGTCTGTGAAACTGCTTTGTGTTGAAAAACAATAATTCAGATATCAAGATATACATTCTGTGAACCCTTAGTCATTATGTATTTAAACCAATAAGTGGAAAAGCCTTTCAAGTCATGCTAAAACGTGAATAGATTGAAGCAAGTTGAACAATCATGTTTCCTGAAACAAATATTTAACACCATTGATAATTTGCATATAAAATATTCACCTATATACATGAAAGTATACCATTTAAAAAGGGGATACCTAAAATATAAATTTCAGCATATTATTTATGGGTCCCAGGTCATATGAGCAGTTCCATCAATGTGAAATTCTAAGCACATACTGCAGCATGTCCTTGCTCAGATGCGTGATGCTTCAAGGAAACACTATTTTTGAAATATTTGCTCCAACATAAGAACAATAAATAAGCACCTTTGTTATCCATTTTGAGGGAAGTCAACGAATCTGTGCCGGATGCCCAAGCTTGTCATCCCTTGCACCCCTAAAGCCAGGACCAAGTCTCATCAAGGAATATGTGGTCAATAATTAGCGTAGGCAGGGCACATTGATGTTGCATCGTCATTGAAAGATAAACACGTATCACTGTGTAGAACATATGCAAGTCAATATATGGTTTGCAGGGCATATTTTCATATGTAGATCACATGCACGCATCTCAGATGTTTAGGATCATATTTTGTTCTTATTGGTGCCATGAAAAGGCTACCTATCGTTTTTAGGCTATATTAAAGCAATAAACCAGACATTGTCCCAAAAGGAAATCTGAAAGAGTGGTTAAGCTTTTTCACCTACCATATGTCACATTCTTGTTTTCAGGGTACTTGGGTCCATTTTAAAACAAAATGAACACTTGCTTGGTGCACAAGTAAAATAAACGTTCCACCTTGACTGCTATACTTCTTGGGTGCAGACTGTCGGAGAAATGAGAGATGGCTTTGCATTGCAGCTATAAATGCCTCTCAGACGTCCCACCTAAATCCGTTTAGAAATGGTTATTGCTCTTTCAAACCTAGTCTTTCAGAATGCAAGCATCTGACAAAATATGAGCCTAATTTATGTCCAGCCGGTAAACAGTGTGAAAGGGCTTGGCCCAACACTTGCGCTCTTCTCATAATTCTTTGGTTGGGCCAAAGCCCCACATATAATCTGGCACGTTTGGACCAAGGAGAAAGGTGTTCGTTGATAACTTGTCTTTTCTTGCATTTGCTCTGAGGGGGAGGTGCTACAAATGGCAGTATTGGGCCTTTACCTTGGCATAGAGCATACTCAGAGGGTAAATAACCATTGAATACCTTCTGTCCTTGCCCAGAAATAACATGCTAAATTACTTAATGAATCTGTTTTTAAAGCATCAACCAACAGATTTTACAATAGTTGATAGTTGTGCTGGAGTGGGTAAATCTTGTCCTACTATGTGTGGTTAGAACACTCCATGTTTAGGTCGAGTGTGCAAGCACTCTGGCCTGTTGTAATCTATCTGTGGGCTTTTAGCCACGCCTACCGCACGCCCATCACTATCACTTGTTCATGGGCCTGCCTTTCAAAAAACCTTTGTTATCATTGGTAAATGCTTTACGTTTGTCCCTCCCTGGGGAGGTTTTGTCACCGCCTTGGATAATTGCACTTTTGCTGATACGTTTGACTGCAAGCGAACTTCTTTTTCCTTTTGTGTCTCTCTTTCACGCTCACGACGGCCGTGGCAATTTGAATTGGCTTTCTTATGTCAACTGCTTTACTTTTCATGTTCGATCTATGTGGCAAGAAAAGTCCAGTTAGGAATTTACTATGCTAATAGCTCTAACTTGAGCAAACGTGAGACCCATTGCATTGCAAATACTTGTTATTATTATGCTTTCATTTAAGTGATCCAGAGACTGCGGATGAGCTTGACTTTAAATACTACACTGTGAAAATAATGTTTTCTGTAATCTCTTTGAAGGTAACCAGAGAATGCTGATATGTGCTGAGCAGTGTTTATTTTCTCAGAATACTTTTGGCAGTCTCTGAGAGCTAGGTGCCAGGAACCTTAGTGTATTTTGGCACCGGATCATTTGCAGGCGCTAACATGAGAATACGGGCTATTACTGCAGACGAAAGTACGATACGATTGAGCAGAATTAAAAAATGGGAGATTCACTGCAGTCTGGTCATTCACTACAAAATACATAAGACGGCATACGCGTGAACATGCAAACGAGACGAGGAGTAAATGAGAGGTATTGAGCGTTAGAAGCATGGAGAAAATGTAAAGGGGCGTGAATGTAGACATATTAATAAGATCTGATTCAAGAACAAGAGTGAGCATGTTGAAGGAGCCCTTGCTTGCTCTGATGGCAACCAAATGCATTCATATAAGGCAGACGTACACCAAGATCTGTGTAGGCACTGGCTATGACATCATGGCTGGTTCCCTGCATAGGACAGTAGGGCTCAGGCTATGCGTGGCAGAGTCCAAAAGATCTGAACGTGAGAAACATTACTTTCTATTTCTTTGTAGAAGTTAAACAGGATTATTATGGCACTTCACCGATGTAAAGCAAATATGCAGAACCACAGTGAGGCATGCAACACCCAAGAATAATGATTGATATCCATTCCGATTCCTTAGGTAAAGGTGTACTGTCAAAGCTACTTTGATGTGCTGTTTTGGATTAGACCGCCCCATTTTTTAATAAATTCAGGTTTGTGGATGATGATCCTTCCTCATGGTTGCCATCTCTGGGGGCCCTGATAAAGTTCTCCATGTGGCCTTTGCCATTGAGGTCTTCATGGAGGCCATACAGCTTCAGTGCTATGGGTTCTCAAGCTATCCTTTGGTTCCAAGCAGCACTTTGGTGCTAGCATTCTCTTCCACACTGAGTTCATCAAGTCTGTGTACGCCTCATATTGTATTTGTTGTTTCTTAACTTGGCACCCACGCAGTTGTTCAGATGTGACAGGATTTTGAGTAATTGGTGAGTAGAAATCAGGGCAGTTTAATATGGAGCCGAAAATCATTGCAACGTACAGGCAGAGGACAGTGGATAATATGAAGTCTGGTGCTAGGCTAAAGGGCGGCCTGGTGGCATTGGAGGGCGTGGAACCTTGTGCATGCAGTGTTATTCCTCAGTACCTCTTGTACCTTATTACATCGGGAGACCACTGCTTTTGTGATGCCAGCCTTTGGCTTCATGTTGGCTAATAAGGTTGGGGCACTTTGGCCAGGAGTCTTTTGACAGGCTGAGTGCTTGCAGCTTATGCATAGCTTTGAGGTCTCCTTGCTTTGTGACGGATAAACATTGCAGGGGTTTCCTTGTTGCAGTAGTATGACCCCAGTGCCTCAAGCCTAAAATTTTACAGATGGTGAAGCTTTATTCCTTTAGCAGTTTGGCAGATATCTTAAGGAGAATTCCCTACACATGTTTTTACTGTAATCAAGACGAACACTCAACGGATAAAGCTGAAATCTTGCTGTGGCAGTCACAGAGGAATACTCCCAGCGTTGGGCTGGCATGTTGGGCATTTTGTCACAACTACATGAGCCATCATGAGAGGACCAGTGTATGGCTCTTTGTTTTTGGTCCTCTCACAGTCCACGGAATCACAAAAAATGGCTCACTCACTGGTCCTTCCAAGCTGACCAGGTTTGATAGTGCCAAACTGCCCAATAGTCCAATCCAACACTGAACACTCCAGAAAACACCAAAAGTTTAATCTGTTACACAATTGAGATATTTTTGTGGGATGTGAGTCGTACTTATCAGACCTTTAGTGTGAGTGGTGAAGGAGCAGTTTAACTGGGCAGTCAATAGGTCTGGAGGAGAAAGATCCTCTGCATGTAGGCGTAGGTTCTCCATCTTTGGCGGTCTTAGGCACATCCAGTCGAAGCTCTAGGGGTAATATCAGCATCCACTACCCTGTCGTAATTTGAAAGATTGTGTGCGTTATTCACTTACGTCTGGTTTATGAGTTTGTAGCTGCCACTGAGGAGTGCCAGAGGGTCCTGTACAGATATAAAAGCACATGTCCCTGACAGTAAATAGAGTGAATAACAATGTATTTTGGGAGACTGGCTTGCTAGATCATAAATTGTCAGTGATTGTTCTGTGTTTCTGGGTTGATAGAATTGTTGGGTCTTCTGCCAGCAAAGAAACCCTGCTATGAGCTCAAATCCTTTGCACGGTGCCTGCATTTTTCGAGACGGTTACGAACTGGGATAGTTCAGCTAATCCCAGGAGACCCTGGTTGACTCTGCAGCTTCAGTCAGGGACCTGAAATGGCAGGTGGAATCAGGCATGCCAGGAGTTTTTAAAGGGGGGTTCTTCCATACGACTGGCACCTGTTTCGCAGTTTGTCTAGTTCTATTGTTATCTATATAGCTGCTTCAACATCTTGAAAGGGTCTTTGGACCATCATGCAATGCTGTGAACACAGAAAGCGGTGTTGCCAGTGACCCTGGCTTGACATTTGAGAGCACAGAGGTATGGCACTGGTGAGTCTGATGTGTATCCATATTATGAACTTTATTTTTCTCATTAAATTATGTGTCGACCTGAGAGATGATTATGACAGTAACCGACCTGCCACAAAATACATAAGGGTTTCACACAACTCATATTGTATTTTACCTTTAAAATAACACCTGCAAATACTTGAAAAACACTGCATGACCCGTGGAGAAGCTCAAACTCAGCAACAATTTTAACTTCTTATGTTTTCTGGTCTCAGCAAAATTCTGTTACAAGGGAAATTAAGTGATGTACACAGTCTAAGGACTACTGGGTAAATTCAGCACAATTATTTTTTTTAGAAACCAAATAATGCTCAGCCCCAATTCTGCACAAATTTGTATTCTACTCGCTTTCCTAACAATATTTAACAATATTTAGATTATTAACTTTTGATTTATTTGGAAAATAGTGTTCGTGCAGGAAGCCCATGGCACCTTGAGTTAAAAATAACCACAGTGTAATATTGTCATCTTGTTAACTATATCCTTTCCACTATAGTAGAGGGATCTGCTGCTGTCGTGGTTTCGCTTGGCGCTGTGCTTATTAACAAAGGCTTAAGGTTCAGTTTGTGATCACAGCACAAATAAATATGGCTATGCTTCCAATGGGGTGATGAAGGAAAGACTGTTGTCATGTGTCTGGCGCTCTGGTTCAAATCCTATGTGTCAAGAACATAGAGAATTATTTAATGATTAAATGCCTTTAGTGACATTTTTCTTTGACATTGTTTCCTCTTTCAGGTAATCAGAAAAGAAGGCAGACATTTGCAAATAGAGTATGATTCAGAAGATGTTTATTTAGAGTAAACTTAATTATCAAATCAACAGGTTTTGAGGTCATCAGTAGTTTACTTTTCTCCAGATAATATAAACTACTAGCTTACCAGCAACAAAGTCACAAAGATGGAAAAATAGGAGTAAATGCTGGTATATAAGGTGTGGATAGCCGAAAATGGTTCTACTGGATTCGTCAAACTAACTACAGGGACGGTTTGTAAGGAAGGTGGATGAGTGGCTCATACAGTATCCATTTTACAAATCCCCACCCTTGCTGGATATTCCTCATGTCTCATCCATTACTTGTTATTGCATTCCTCACTCCTCATCCATGATGCCTCATACATCATTCCTGATCACCCAGTCCCCAGCCACCTCTTCTCATCCCTCATCCTTCACTTATCCTTTAGTCCTTATTTCTCATTTACTCTTCCTCACCCCTCGCCTCTTATTTCAGCCGTAACTCACCCCTCACTCATCATCCCTCAGACCTCATCCTCCACTTCTTACCTATCATCTGTCGTTCCTCAGTTATTTCTACTCACTCATCACCCCTCTTTCTTTTTTGTTTTCATGCCTCAGTACACAGCATATCTCGCCTCTTGCCCACCACTTCTGACCCAATGCTTCTCCTCCCTCAGTCCTCTTTCGTCATTAATCATCCCTCACTTGTCATTTTTACTGATCCCTCCGTCCAGTCCTCATCCATGATTCCTCGCTTCCCAGTGAATATTTTGCTGCATATTCTAAAGGAAGAAGGCACTGAATTAGAGAAACAGAGTTGAAGGAGAGCTATTCACATTTAAGGAAAAAAGTATTTTGCAGGTGAGAAAGTTTCGGCTACAACTAATTTGTCGCATTAGGTTTTGTACATTAACGATGTGCAAATAGTCATCAACTTGTAGGAGGTTACATTTTTAGAGGTTTGAAAATTAACCACATAACTCTGATCAAATAAATCTAGTAAATGTGTTAAAGAAATTGAAATTGGTAAAAAGGTAATCACAATAAAATTAGTTATAACATTTGAAAGGATAAGGCAAAGCAAAAAACCTGGCTGTCTTATACGTGAAAGTGCTTTGTCATTGATTGACAGGTTTGTGGATGGGCGAGTAGATAAACGTGAGCCAAAGTTGGATGGCTGAGTCAGTTAATGGATAAAGGAATGAGTAGCTGACGTCATGAATAATTAAAAAATGAGAAAGATCGTGAATAGCTGGATGGAAGGGCCGGTGCATGGATGAATTGTTAAATAAATGAATGTATGTATGTATGGGTGGCTGGAAGAATGGGTATATGTGTACTTGAATCAATGTGTGTATGAGTGCCTGTGTGGCCGTGTATGAGTGCCTGGGTGGCTGTCTTACAATCCTAAGGCCTCATTCATCAGTCGAAATAATGTTATAAAAATGCTCAAAAATATCACAATCATGCCAGGGCAAGCATTACATCAAGGGTGGGCACCATTGTGCTGTGTATACAGAATCTCAAGAACTATCATCCTAATGCCAGTGCACACATTACACAGTAGTGAGCACCTTTTGCCAAGAAGTGGGAAAAGTATGCAAAGCATCACCACCATTAGCATTTTAATAGGCACTCGATCATTCAGTAGTCCTTCATGCATGTTTGGATATACACTATCATTCTTTAATCCTCAGTGCATGTTTAGACTTCCCCATTACTCGGTAATATTTACTGCATGTTAATATTTGTCCCAGCACTCAGTCATCCTTAGTGCATGTTACAGTTTGCAGATATACCCAATAATATTGATAACACATTCAGATGTGCACTCAGAAATTCTAAATGTCTTGTATTAGTTGCATCATGTCTTAGAAGCCTTGGCTTTGTGGCCACATTTGCACCCTCGCTCATTAATCCTTTGTGCATGCTCGATTTGTATCATCTCTCATTAATACTAGTGCGTTTTATATTCAGTAATACCCCCTGTATTCTGATACTTGCACCAACTCTCAGAAATTTTAAAACATGCCAAGATTTGCACTGCCAGTCATTAATCCTTGGTGTGTGTTCATATTTGTCCCACCTTTTAGTAAGCTTGAATTCACGTTCAGATTTGTACAGTAAGTCATTAATTATTGCTTACATTTGTAACATCACGTAGTAATCCTTAGTTCATGTTTAGGTATCTTCACCTCTTGCGGATTCTCGGTACGTACCCAGATTTACACCATCACTCAGTAATTTTCAGTGCATGCTGATATTTAAAAGCGCACTCATATATCTAGACTCTATACCCAGAGTTGGATCATCACCATTTTGCTTTGAACAAGTTGACCATGGCTTTTCGTTTCGTGAAGACCTTCCAATGAAGAGCTCAGAAGTTGGTGGAGGGTAGTACTACAAATAGATGTCATTGGCTTTGTGTATTAAGGAGTACATAAGCCACCTCCTTCCCATATATAGTCCAATAGTTAAAAGAAGTGTGCACCACACATCATCAGCTCCACATGGTGCCTGCAGATGCTCCTATGTGCCATGCCTTCTCCCCAGGTTCAGTGTTGGTTTGAAGGATGCTACTTTCCTAGTTGTGAACTTGTTCAACACCATACGTATCCATGCACTCATCCAAGAAGAGTGACCTGGACAAGCTGTAGTGAGTGGGGGTTATGGATCACATCTGCCTTTAGTACTGCAGTCTTTTCCGATGAGGGAAACTCCTTGCAGTCACTACTGATGCAAAGAGTCTGTGGAGCCAGGCACAAGTTTTCTAGTGCTGTTCCTACTGAATGTTCAGTAATTGTCCTACCAACTGCCAAAGCCAGTGGCTTCGGCTGATCCTCAGTTTGATGTCCATCTTGGAACAGTAATGGAACACATGTAGCTTATCACCTTTAATATGATAATTGTACTTTAAAGTTTTTGGGAAAGGTTAGATATATTTTATGTTCTTTATAGCTTTACTTTTAAGGTGATAGATACACTGGGGACATTACTGCCTGTGCAGTGTGTTATACATGTGAACTTATAGAGAATGCTTGATCCCAGCCTGGTTTGGCCCACTCTGTAACCAACCAATCCATAATGGCAGCCATACTGACTGATCCAAAATGTGGATAACATTTGTAACCAGTAAAGGTTTAGGGGAGCTCTTTAAAAGGCTCTTTCTCTTTCCATTGAAATGCAATTAATTTATAAGTTCTGTCCACTTGCTAAAACTGTCTTTGTCGGACAGAAAAAACTAAATTTGACAAGGATCATGGACGTTCATTCTTTAAAATGCATAGGTAGCATGAGTGGTATCCTAGGACTGACCCCCTTGTTCTGCTTTAATCCCTCTTCAGTTTCCAGTTTGTTTTAGGGGGGCTAAGGGATGCGAACCACATAAATTAAACATGGCCTCATCAGTACTGTTTGATTACTGATATTGCTACTGCTTTCATTACCTCTTAGACCAGGAGTAGAAAAGGGCACCTACTACACCAGACTAGCCGTATGGGACCTTGGGTGCTTTACTTTACTCATGAAAACCACAAAAACATATTTAACTATTTTTGTCTAAAATTAGATTATCTGATAGAGACTTCTAGTTGCAGATTCCTTACCTTTGAATTTCCACAGGCGTCAGATTGGATCTGGAGATTTTTCGTCGAGCTGTACCGCTATGCACCGTCAGGTGGCGTCGGTCGATTCGGTAGGTGTCGGTGGCGTCGTGTTTGTCGTGATGACGTCGCAGTCGTCGTATAAAGATGCTACCATGGCGTGCTGACGTCAGTTCTTTTCTTTCCGCGCCAGCCTACGCGCAGATCCGGAGAGAGCTACCTCAGTCATTTTTTGACTACGACAACACCTTTGTCCAATTCTTTTTGATGAGGTAGTGGATGCTTCACGGGTTGTCCCGCAAGACCAGTTTTAAGCCCTGCGACTCCTGTCACCCGAATGATGTCGGTGACAGATCCACACCTCGTGTGTCTTTGGTGCCTGGAGCGCGATCACGACCCGAAGTCGAATTCCGAGTGTCGGGCCATGAACCCGAAAGCTTTGAGGGAGCGGTCCCTAAAGCTCATGGCGGCCTGACACTTGACTTCGCCGCACTCACGGTCTCTCTCGAGACCGGCCGCAGAGTCACCACCACTCTTCGTCCTCAAAATCATCAGGACATTCGGGTCATAAGAAGAAGAAGGCGAAAAAGGACAAGCGTTCTTCGACTTAACCCCATCGCTCGGATGATGCGGTGCAGGAAAAGCGTTGATGCTCTAGGCCTCCATCCTTGGAGCCTTCCTCTGGTTCGGCCCGTGCTTCCATGCCTCGCCGGGAGCCGGAGCCATCCCTGCCCAGATCAAAGAATGTTATGAGGGAATGAGCCTCATTTTCGGGCAGACCGAGCCACCTTCACTGCCCTCTGGACAAGGTGAGTTTGTGGGGGTGCCCCCTCAGGTTCGAAGTAGTCGGCTTCGGCCACAGCTCCTCCGGATCCAATCACGAATCCATCCCGACACCAGTCGTGCCACAGCGACCTTCCCCGGCGTCGGGTCAGGCGTCGATGCTCCCAACGTGAGTTGGGCCCACAATCGACGTCGACCCTATTCTCATACCCGACGTCCCAGAGCCAGAACGACGTCACTCGACGCCGATTCCATTCTCTATGAGCTCTCCTGGGCCCAAGGTTGATCCAGACCCTTATGCTTATGGGTATGGATACGGGAGAGTTTGGAGAGGATGCTAGACCCCCAAATGGACTGGGTGCAGGATTTGAATGATGGTCTAGACACCAAAATTCCTCACCCAACACTCCATGCCTGAGAGCCTTGTCATCCAGGCTTCCTCTTCATCTGACGCAGTCCCTGCCACACCCCCAGGTAGGGAATCAAAGAGACTGGACAACTTGTGGAAGAAGTTCTTTTCTTCCAACAGTCTAGCGTGAACACCGCATGCCTTTTGGGCTGCTGCTCCCATACTCTCTGGGATACGGTTGTGCAAGTGCTGCCTAGAGTTCTGGAGGAGGCCCGGACTATCCTTTCCCAAGCCCTAACAGATGGGAAGGATGCAGCGAAGTTCATGATTCGTTGTGGACTGGATATGACCGACTTACTGGGCAGATTGGTTGCATCGATGTGGAATTGAGACACCACGCCTGGCTAGAACATCTGGCTTCTCAGGGGATGTCCAGCAATCCTTGATGGACATGCCCTTTGATGGCACATGTCTCTTCGGAGACAAGGCGGAGTCGGCGCTCGAGCGCTTTAAGTATTCCTGAGCCACGGCCCGGTCTCTTGGAGTCACACCCACTCCTAGACCCCAGTAGTCTGCCTTTCGCCCGTTTCGTGGCTACGGAAGGGGCACTCAATCGCATCCTTTCCCCCTGGCCATCCACCCTTGCATGCTGTTCAGCCGCGGACGCAGGATCCCACGCCCCCCGGGGTCAGGGAGCCAGCAGGTCACCCAGTCCACCCCAGCCCCCGCTTCAGCCTCCAAACCTTCCTAGTCTGCGGGTACACCATGTACCAGTTGGCGGCAGGATTCACCGTCACCTGCCCCAATGGCAATCCATTACCTCGGACAGGTGGGTCCTCCAGATTGTCCGAAGGAGCTACTCCTTCCCTTTCGAGACACCTCCTCCAGCCATGCCACCTTCATAGAATCGAATATCAGAGGATCATATGGCGCTTCTCCGCGAGGAAGTCCAAGCCCTTTTGGCCAAAGGAGCAATAGAGAGGGTTCCGTTACCAGAAGTAGGTCATGGTTGCTATTCCCGCTACTTTCTGGTGCCGAAAAAGGACAAGGGTCTTCATCCTATATTAGATCTTCGGTGCATCAACTTATCTTCAAAAAGGAGAAGTTCAAAATGTTGACATTGGCTCAGGTTCTATCTGCCCTGGTTCCCAGAGACTGGATGGTAGCGTTGGGCTTGCAAGACGCATACTTCCACATTCCCGTTGTGCCGGCCCACAGATGTTACCTACGATGCCTGGTAGGTCACAAGCGTTTTCAGTTTACAGTGCTTCCTTTTGGCCTTACACGTGCCCCTCGGGTGTTCACAAAAGTGATGGTAGTGGTGGCAGCTCATCTGCGTAGGTTAAGGGTCCCAGTCTTCCCCTACCTCAACGATTGGCTGTTGAAGGCAAACCTGCCCCAGACAGTCATCTCCCACCTCCAGACTATGGCGAACCTTTTGCATTTGCTGGGGTTCACCATCAACATGCCGAAGTCAAACCCGACTCCTTCTCAGATGCTCCTTTTCATCGGAGCTGTTCTGGATACACTGCAGTTTTGGGCATATCCTCCCGAAAAGCGAGTCCAGTATATTCGGGCTATGATACCAACGTTTCAGCTTCTGTCCTGGATTTCAGTGAGAATGACTCCAAGCCTGCTGGGCCTCATGGCCTCCTGCATCCTGCTGGTTCAAACGGCCAGATGGCATATGCGGGCTTTGCAATGGGACCTGAAGTTCCAGTGGGCGCAGCATCAGGGGAATCTCTTCGACAAAGTCCAGATCTTGGAAGGAACTGCGAGACACCTGCAGTGGTGGTTAACGAATCAGGATTGGGTCAAAGGCAGATCCCTCTCCTTTAACCAACCAGATCTTACATTCGTGACAGATGCGTCACTCCTGGTTTGGGGCGACCACATGGGGGAGGTGGAGATCAGAGGCCACTGGTCTCTGGCGGAAACCGGGCTCCATATCAATCATCTGGAGCTCAAAGCGATTCGACTAGCATTAAAAGCATTCCTTCCCTCTCTCAGGGGGAAAGCAGTGCAAGTGTTCACAGACAACACCACTGCCATGTGGTACTGCAACAAACAAGGCAGAGTGGGGTCGTGGACCCTTTGTTAAGAGGCTCTTAGCCTCTGGACCTCGATGGAACATCAGGGCATTTCCCTGGTGGTTCAACATCTGGCGGGCTCCTTGAATGCCAGAGGAGACAAACTCAGCCGACGATGTGTGGTCGATCACGAATAGCATCTCCATCTGGAGGTGGTACAAGGTCTTTTCCTTCAGTGGGAAGAACCTTGGTTCGACTTGTTCGCCTCCGTAGAGAACGCGCAATGTCAGCTGTTTTTTGCGTGTTGGAGTTTCCAAGGCGGCACTCGCTCAGCAACGCCTTTCGTAGTTAATGGAATTCAGGCCTCCTGTATGCCTTTTTTCCCCATACCACTTCTGCCCAGAGTTCCGAAGAAGATCAGACAAGACCGGGCCCAATTTATGCTGGTGGCTCCGGACTGGGCACAAAGAGTCTGGTATCCTGAGCTGTTGAGCATGGCCATAGCTCCTCCGATCAGACTGCATCTTCAGGAGGATCTTCTGTTGCAGCAGCAGGGGAGGGTCCTCCTTCCGAACCTGTCCATCCTCCACCTCCTTGCGTGGAGATAGAGCCCCGACAGTTGACTTCCTTTGACCTGCTACCTGAAGTCTGTAATGTTATCTTGGGAGCCAGGCATCCCTCAACCAAAACGGTATACCCCTGTCGTTGAAAGAAATTTGTGGCATGGTGTATCGACAAATCTGTTGATCCTCTATCTGCTCTTCTTTCTCAAGTCCTCCTCTTTATTCTTTCCCTTGCCCAGTAGGGTTCCACCCTGGGCACCCTTAAGAGATATCCTTCTGCTATCTCTGCTTTCTTTTTTTTTTTATATTGTTTTTTATTTGCAGTTTAACAGAGACATAACATATCCAGATAGACTTTACATGAAAATCTCTTTGCAGTGTCTCCATACCAGAAACACATATATAAAACATCCCCAACCCTCACCCCCCCCCCCAAATCCCCATACAGCACCCCTCAGCACGTTGAACAGTCCCAGAGCTCAGTTCTTTTAGAACCCTCGTTTGTCTCTGCGGTCTTTCCTGTTGGGGTGCGCAAAGGAGTATCTCCCTCATCCCCCATGAATCCATAATCGCCTGTCAACTATATCTCCAGGGAATAGTACGTCATCCAAGCTCCCCATATCTTTTGGAACGTCCACGGGCATCCTCTATTCGTGTATGTCGTTTTTTCCCCCATCATGAATCCGTCCATTCCCCTCCTCCATACCCCCATCGAAGGGCACTTCTCTGAGCCCCATAGGCGGGCTATTTTTTGCTACCATCAACCCCAGTCCGCACAGTGTAAGCTTTCTCCATGGCAAGTCTATATCATTAGGTATTCCTAGTAGAATGTACTTGGGATCTAGGGGGATCTGCACCGCCAGCTCTCCCATCACCTTACTCCAAAACTCCTTGATCTTGGGGCATTCCCACAAAACGTGAAAAAAGGATCCGACATTACCACAACCTCTAATGCAGTCCGGGTGTCTCGCCCTCACCATCAAATGTAGTCTTTGTGAGTCGTAGTATACTGTACGTAATTTATTTTAATTGTATTAGCCTGAGTCGTGCCCTAATCGCCACATCTCTGGTTAACATCAGTGCCTCCTCCCAGTCTATGTCTTCCATCATTCCCAGTTCTGACTCCCATTTATTACGCAGGTTTACCAGTGTATTTGGCATGTTATTGTTTATGGTCTTATATATTACGGATGTCGCTTTAGCGATTATCTCACCCATTAGTAGTCGGCCCTCTAAAGGGGCGCACTCTGGTACTCCTTCTCCCGGGAGTCCCTCTGCCTTCCATGCATGTCTCAGGCGAGTGTAGTGGAAATGCTGTGTGCTGTTCCGTGCATATTCCATTTGAATGGACTCAAAGGGCATAATGTCACCATTCTCCATCACGTCCCCAACTTTTGAAATGCCAATCCGGTCCTAGCACTCGAAACCCTCCAATTTCTCAATTTCCCACAGCCAGCCCCCCTCCCATTGTGGGGTTTCTTTAGTGGGACGTCTATGCCACCCCATCATCTTATGAGCTCCAAGCATTCAAGGCCACCTGTGTAGCAGGAGTAAGATGTCTGATCCTGTTTCCCTCATACAAGAATTGCCTACACGACCTCCCTGCCCACTGTAGCTGCTCCAGGCAGAAGGAGGGGTGATCCTCCGATGCGAATAACCAGTCGTTAATATTGACGAGTTGTGCCGCCCAATAGTATGCCTCTATATCCGGTAAGGACAATCCCCCTGCGTATTGATTGCGTTGCAGCGTTTTAAAAGCTATTCGTGGATGTTTCCCCTCCCTTAGGAAGACCCGCTTGTCCCGTTCTATGGCCCTGAACAGGCTTGGGGGGAACTGATAGTATGTGTTTTGTAAAACATACAGGAGCTTTGGTAAAGGAATCATTTTAATCATTGCCATCCTTCCCATCAGTGTAAGAGGTAGTATTTTCCATCTGTCGAAGTCCGTCTTGCATTCCTTCAACACCCTCCCCAGGTTACGACCATGGCATCTGTCCGCTATCTCTGCTTTCTTGAGGTTACCAGATCAGCCTTCCTTATTTAAATCTCCTATTGTTAGGAAGTTTATTAAAGGCCTCACACATCTCTTTCCTCCTATCCCATTCATCATGCTCCAATGGGATCTAACCCTGGTATTAACATACCTTATGTGTACCCCGTTTGAGCCGTTTCACAACTGGCCTTTACGGCTCTTAACCATCAAGACTGTCTTTTTAGTTGCCATTACCTCTGCCCGTAGAGTAAGTGAGCTCCAGGCTCTGTCATCTAAGCCACCTTTCGTGGCCATACATCCTGACAAAGGGGAACTGGGCACAAGGGCTTCTTTCCTACCTAAACTGACACCCTTCCATGTAGGACAGTCCATCACCTTGCCTACCTTTTATGCACCCCCACATCCCTCTCATGAAGAGGAGAGACTCCACCGCCTGGACCCAAAAGAGTATTGGCATTCTGCCTTGATCGTAAATAAGACTTCCAGGGGACAATCAACTCTTTGTGGGATATGTGGGTGCAAAGAAGGGGAAGGCGGTGCAGAAGAGGACCATTTCACGATGGGTGCTGTTATGCATCGAAATGTGCTACGCTCTGGCTATGAAGCAACCTCCTGAAGGTTTGTGTGCTCACTCCACAAGAGCTACTGCTGCTACCCCAGCGCTAGCATGGGACATTCCAGTCGTGGACATCTGTCAGGTAGCAGCGTGGGCATCTCTGCACACTTTTACCAAACACTACTGCCTGGACAGTCAGGTCAGAAGGGACAGCTACTTTTGCCATTCAGTCCTGCAGGACTTCTTGGTATGATCTTGGTTCGCAGCCCACCACTGGGGATGGTATTGCTGAGGTATCTATTCAAAGGTAAGGAATCTGCAACTAGAAGTCTCTAACAGATGTCCAAGTTACTTACCTTCGGTAACGATATATCTGGTAGAGACATATTTTAGTTGAAGATTCCTTACCGACCTGACAGGAACTTCCCCTTAAGGTCCCTAGTTTTGGGTCACCACTCTGTGTTCTTCATGGCTCCGTGCAACTGTTGTGGAAAGTCGTGAAAAGAAACTGACGTCAGCGAGCCGGGGTGGCGCCTATATTCGACGTCATCACCGTGAATACGTAGCCCACGGAGTCGACCGACGCCACCTGACGGTGCGCAGAGGTACTGCTCGAAGAACAAAATCTCCGGATCCAGTCTGACGCCTGGGGAAATTTAAAGGTAAGGAATCTGCAACTAGAATATGTCTCTACCAGATATCGTTACCGAAGGTAAGTAACTTGTACAATACATACCTCTTTGAAAGATAGATTGAACAAAGTCTGGGTGATGAAAGGAGGAAAATGAAAGGGCAGGAGGACAGTAACATTAGGGCTACCAGTGCCCTTGACAAGGGCAAAATTATCAGACACATTTAATGCTCCAATTGGTGAGGTGGCCATGGGTGTTGACTGTCCAGATTCAGTATCTGTGTGCATTGATTCAGTGGGGCAACAGTCTGGGTCCTTATATGTGTGCACTCTGATGCATGGGAGTTGGGGGGGGAGTATAAGCATAAACAACTTAGAGATAGTGGAGCATTACCCAGGGGAGAGGGGAAGAGGAGGTTTGCCAGCCACAAGAAAGTGAATATGGCTTAGGGCTTCAGGCACAGGAGTGTCCCCTCTTGATGTTGGATGTGTCAGCAGCTGGAAATTGAATTAGTTAGAATTAAAGGTACTGTGAGGCACCCAAAATGTCCAGAAGGGATGTAGAGGCTGGAGCAGAATGGCTTGCTCCAGAGTAGTGGCACAAGAGTAGCACAGTGACAGGGTGGGGTTAGGCAGCTCTCCAGAGGTATAGGATGCTATTGGAATGGAGAACTATATAGGGCTGATAAAGGGAAAAAAAGCTGGAAAAATAGACAGGTTGAAAACAAAGAGAACTTCACCTATGAGGGGTAAAAAGTGAACAAAGTTGTGCTGGTGGTAACCCTCAAGCTTCATGAGAGTTCTGATGGCAGGAAACGTTTGTGTAGTGTTCCCCTAAGTATGTATTCTCACCAGTTTACTTGCTTCCCTTTTAGGATACAAAACATCTGCTTTCTCCTTGTCCTTCGCTGCCTTGTCTCGTCCAAAACAGAGGCAACTAAGTGACCAAAATGTTTGCTTTAGGTCTAGCTATAAATCTGATGCTTTGATTGTATCCTCTACCAGGTACGTCTATTTTAAGATGGTCAGCAAATGTGTTTCACTTAGTTGCATTTTGCCCCTAAAGTTAGAGCTTTTTGTGGTATGCTACTTGACAGATACATGCCATGTATCCTTATGCTGGGTGTTGGATGACAGGTACATAAAATAGCTGTGACGCGTTAGTTGTCCAGTGGAACTGTGTGGCTGTATCGTCTGTTTGTCTGCTTGCCACTTTTACACTGGTGACGAGGACAGTCTAAGGGGCCTCTTGCATTGGAGAAGAATGAAGTATAGGGCTGTAAACCTGCAAATGACAGTGCATGCACTGAACCTTCATTTCTAACGCTGTCATCAGAAAGCTACAAAGCTAGCAGTATCTCACAGCCACGTTGCGGTATACGTCAGTCACTCAGCTTAACACCCGCATGGTCTCACATGCTGGGCGGAATAGCCCACTCCCTCCATACCCTCAACATTCTTAGCAACACAAGCAGCAGCAGTGGTAACTGTGGGGGCAGCCAGTGGCCTTTAAAGGTCAGCTATGTTGTCTCCTACACTGACGACTGATATGGCTGAAAGCTGGTCACAAAACATTAATATTTTACTGACTAAACAAAGGTAGTGGTAACCCATTTGTAAGTGTGAAATGATCCCCAAGGAAGCCCTTTCCCTCTGTGAATGTTGACAAAAACATTTTTCAAGAGTCAACGGTGGTCCGAATCGCACAATAGGATCCTCTGCTATTGTAAGATGTACCAAACCCAAATTGCAACTTAGTAACATGTTACCTAATTGTAAGTTGTTTATGACTACATACTGAATTAGTATTTGAAAGGGAAGTGTGTATGGCATCTCTTTCAAACACCAGTTTGGAATGGGATGTATTAATTTTGCAACGAAATCCAGTCACAAGACATTCATATTTTACAGACTACACAGAGGCAGTGGTGACCGATTTGTAAATGGGAAGGGATCCCTATTGTGCCTCTTCCCCTTTGTGAATGTTGATAAAAACTTTGTGTTTGAAAAAAGATTGCTTTATTTAAAAGCAGTCACAGACATGATGATCTGCTGACTGCAGTCGGCCATCATCCCTGTGATGTCAGTGAGTTATAGCAGGTTGTGATTTATTTATATAACATTCAAACCAACTTATTAGTACAGAGGTAGGTTCGCAAAGTACAACACTGGTCATAAAAATACTGGCCACAAATTACAATCAGGATTTTATTACCAGTGGTTAGTAATCTGGCCCCTCTTCTTTAGTAAGGGTGTAGGAGTTTTAAAGGGAAAGCCATCAAGAGGTTTTTCCCCTTTCAGTGTTGCTTGTATCGCTACTAAAATGTCTGCATTGATCTTAGTTTGAGATCGAGTTATAGCAGCCACCTTAGAGGTTTGCACTATTGTCTTTGCAGCCAAGTCTGCTGCACAGTTCTCTTAATCACAAATGTCTTCACTTTTATGGGCCATGTTGTGCTGTACGTAGACCAAAATAAGTTTATCCTGTAGAACAGCTACTTTCCCCAAAGTTGTTTACTTTTTATTGACTTCCTTTTTGAATCTCTGAATCTGTTCATTTGTTAATGATGTAATTCTATATTATCTATATTATGCTTTGCCCACAGAATGTTAAATAAGACACAATAAGTTTAGAAACTGGCACATACGCTTTCTGAAGAGCAGATAACAGGGCATGTATTTCTGCGAGCTATGCAGTGGAATCACCCAAAACATTAGTGTGTGCGTCATTATCCTCAACAAGTCTCAGCACTGCAGCACAATCTGTGGAGCATTTCTGTTTAGTGCCAACCACAGGCTGTGCAGAGCCATCTGTGTGGAACATGTTATTTTACTATTCGTAAAATATTTAGGGTTTGTGGAATATTTCACTTGTATTTCAAAATTTCATGCATATTTTATCCAACATATTTTAACTACATAGTCCATTCCTAGATAGTATTGGATTACCAAACGATTGAATATCGTTTCTGATTTTGCCTAAGTTGGGAGCCACAATAATTAATAATGGCCACAGTTTTGATAAATCTTCCAAAAAACCTATACCTATTTCTTCGTGGCAAACATAATTAGACCGGCTTGAAGGCACAGATGACATTCTTTTGGCGAACAAATTCTCTACTCTTTGTAAATTTGTAACATTTGGGCACCCCCAAATTCTGACCCCATATGTTGCCACAACTATACATTGTTTTATCAGTTTTACCCCCTTTTGTGAGGCAAATCTGAATAACAACTCAATTGAGCTCATAAATTGCATTACCCTAATGCTCTGAATCTGTTTCCAGTTCAATGCAGGGTCTAAACGTATACCCACATACGTAAATGGTGTTACCTTTTGAAGCCAGAATTCATTAATATAGTGCACTCTGTTTTTCGTAGTCTTAGAACTGTATACCATCACAATTGTTTTTGTTAGTTCACAGATCCATTGTTTCATGACTGGATCACAGGCATCCAGAAGTTTTCCATTCTAGCCATGAGCATTGCATCATCAGCATATAATAGTGCTCGAATTAATCGTTTTCCAGTCTCTGGTGCTTTGCAACAGCATTGCATCGACAAGAAGCACTTATCTAAATTGTTTATATATAATGGGAATAAGAATGGTGCCAGTACATACATCGTTTGTACTCCTCACCAAATGTTGATGGGAATTTTCCATTCAACCTATCTCTAATACTCGCTATTGCATTTGCATAAAGGGTTTGTAAAAAATATTTATATTTACAATGTCCATGGAAGTCATGAAAGTCCTCAATTTGGAACGAGAGTACAACTAAATGTAGAACTTAAATTCATGTATGCTGATTGGCGTCCCTTGTTTTTTAACTGTGTATTTGTTTACCAGTAATTAATAGGTCGGATATTGTTCTATTATCCCTATGCCCCTCCGGGAACCATGTTGTATGTCTGACAGAATAGAATTATCCTGTGCCCAAGTTTCTAGCTTCTCGTCACAACTCTTCCAATTATATTAACTGTGGAATCCAGTAAAAAGATGGGACCTTAACATTTGTGGTTGTCTCTACAAGCATTTTTAAATAAAAACGAGCAAAATAATTGAGGGTGAGTCTGACAAAGTGAGACATTATTGATGACATTTGGCCGGGTAGGTGCTCTCATAATCAATGTTTTGTTTGAAGAAATCCATAGGTACTCCATCCGAACCCAAATTCTTCAACCTGAACCTTTTCCTTCTTGCCCCAATAATTTCATCCACCACTAAACTCAGCGTGGAAGAACAGGTTCTCCCTCTAACAGATTCCTCATTATTAATAATCTTCCAGAATGCACACTTTTCTTTCTTAACTCTTGCATCCTGCAAGTTATCCCAAGCTTGCTGTCTTTTTCCTAATTTTCTCTCTTAAAGCAGCCTTGCAGTACAATTTACAAGCTCTTACAGATTCCAAATTTCAGGGCTTGCGCTTTTAAGCCGCAATCAGATTTTTATGAGCATGTGAACTACTACTGTCAAACCACTGTTTTAATTTTTGTCCTTATCTTTAGTTGGAACAGTCAGAAAATCTTTAATAGTCAGACACAAAGAGTTATATGCTTTCATTATAGTAGCCAGGCTGGTGTATCATATAGACAGCCTAAAATGTCATCCAATCTCATACTAAATACCCGTTTAAGCCAAAAGGCCAGGATTACCCCACTCCCATTTAAGTAGCACATCTTTATTGTTATTGGCTTCCCTAGGTACGATTCATTGAATAAGGTGGTTAAGTGGGTTGTGGTAACTGAAACTAGTTCCGGTGCCATAAAGTTAGTAACCAAATGACCAATTCCACTGGATAAAATACTGAAATCAATCATGCTATAATATTTTCTGTCATTATAGGTTGGTGCTATAATATGATGGCTTAAACAAGAAACTAACATTGTATTTCATTAAAAGATTGTTCAGTGCATCGCCTTGTGGATCATGACTTAAGTGTTGTATTTCTTCATGGTTTGGACCTTGTAATAAGCAAACAGAGCTAGCAGATGCCTGACAGAGAAGAGCATTGAAATCTCCAGCCCATAGAACCAAGGCATCGCAATGGGCAATCTCATGCCAAGACTGCAAGGATTTCCTCAAGTTGTATATATAGGTTCTACATTGTGTTTATTATATGCCTTACTATAGAAATTTATCACTGGAATGTTGTGACAACCTCTTTCCTTTATCAACTAGAAGTTGAGTGAACCCAGACTCGTCCATACTAGTTTGTATGTTTATAACACAGAAATCAATGCTTAATTTGTAAATAAAAACGTGCAGGTGCTCAAAGCCCTCCTGTTAAACACGCAGCTGCTGTAGTTAAATGTGCGAACACGGAATACTGAGGCAGCTAATCCTGAAGCCATCTCGGGCCTCTTCAGTCCATTTACAGCCCCTTCAGCTCACTCTTGCAGCTTTCTGCTTTCTCTCTTTGTTACGCTTTTTCGTTTTTCTCTTCTTCCGTCTTTCCCAAATGTGTCTTTTGCTCGCAGTAAATGCTTGAGGGAGAAAATTAAGCTCCGGCCCTCAAAAATAAGTGCTGGTGCTCTGCAACGGATGCAACCAGCACAAATTAAGCACTGACAGAATTCAGAATCAACAACCCCTCCTACACTCGAATTGACCTGACCTGGACCTGATTGCAAGAGTGAAGTGAGAAATGTAGCCATCAATGGGTGTCAAGTGGTCATGTTTCTTGTAAATAGATAAGTTTGTTTTGCTTAATAGGGTCAATCTGATCAGGATCGTTCAGCTGTTTTAAGCCCAGTGATATTCCATGGTATAAAACCAGTCCCAGCCTCCCTATCATTTCCCCCATGTTACTTGTGATGTCACCTACAGTCCCTGCTTCAGGGAAACTAGATGTAAGGTGTGGGGTAAGTGGTATTTTCATTTGAAATTTATCAGAAGAAGTTTGTTCCTCATAAATTATATCTTTATTGAATCAATCTGTTTGTCCAAATGGCTGCAGTGGTTAAAATCTATAATGGGTTGTAACCGAAAAGAATTATGAACGTTGTGGGCCAATCAATCCTGCGTATTATTTAACTGGAAAACTCAAAGCATTTGGCTCTAATGACCATGATACACCGAACTGGTTTATCAGTCATTTCTGTACCTAAGGGTGCTAACTCCCAGGGGTTCCATTGCCTGACAAAACCTACTTAATGCATTTGAATTGACTGTAAAAGCCAGAAAGAGTGCAACCTAATAGTTCTAGTATGGTCTAACACATAATTTATATATTGTACTTTAGGTGATGGTCACACAAAATGTCCAAATGCATCCATCTGATACTAAGAAAGGCCTTACAAGAACAAGTATTTTCAGTCTTATGTCACCCCAACAAATGAGTTTCATTCATAGCATGGGACTTCATTGGCGAAAAAGATTTTTTAAATATTTTTCCTTCGTAGCAATGATTCAAGATGAACCATATTGATTATGCCCAGGGCGTCATTCCTGTATTAGAATTTGAACATTTATTTCTGTATGCCCATATCTGCATATATTACGCAGTTTATTTCTTTGTTTCATAATCTATGCAGATACAGGCATACGGAAATGAATGCTCAAACTGGAAGTTTTCTGCATTATATTTGTCTGACTAGCTACAGCTGGGCTAATTCCCCCCTGCTCTTTAGTAATTCCGCCCAGTACAACTATGCTAACTTGCCCAACAACGTCAGTTTGGCCATGCTGAGGCCCCTTATGATCGAAATCAAAAGTTAATGTACTCTTAATTATAATTGATCCCTGTGACATAGGCAACTCAGACAGGATCACCAAACGTTTTTCCAACTCGGCCAGTTTAGGCAGGTAACCCTTTTCTTAAAATAGTTCTCCAAAGTCATTCAATTAGTCTCCACATTCTTTAAATTTGAAGAACCTGCTGATATTCGTTCTGAAGTATGAATGACATTCGTAGGTACCACCTTAGACTCTAAAAGGGAAAGAAGGGTATTAGAGGCTTTTTTAGTTTGTTTTGACATGTTGCTCTATTAATTTTTTTTTTTTTTTTTTTGCAGGGGTGATCTTGAAACTCCGATTGTCTGTGACAATTCAGTGTCTTTTTGTATTGTCAGTAGAAACATAGCAATTTCCACAGAACCTTCAGGCCTCTTATTTCTTCCTTGCTTTGAACCTGAGCTGGGGTTAGATACTGCTGCAATTTCAATGGTCGCTCCAAAGGAAGCCCGCTTGTTATAGCTTCTAGGTGTTTTACCTTAACGATTTTACTGCCTATTACACCCAGAGCTTTTGAGAAGAAATTCACAATTGAAGATGAGATAGTTGGCCCCTTATCAGATTAGCTGCCAGTCATTGTTTTTTTTTCTTTTAACCATTGCCGTCCTTTGCTCCGAAGAGCTTCTGCGAATGCCAAGGAGCTAAGAGGGGCTGCCCAGCGGAGCTTCCCCAGGGCTCTGAAAGGCCCACCCCTCGCCTGTTCTGTGCTTTCATAGCACTACTGCTGCAGTGAGTGAGGACTCCTCTTCTTGCCTTCTCCACCTTCCCACAATGCAGTCTGAATGCTGGAGTCCATAGATAAGATATACGCCCTCACAGTATTGCGCTATAGCGCTTTCATAGAGATCCTGCTGTGGTGAGCGAGGGCCTCTCCTCTTCCTCCCTTCTCATCCTTTCCCAATTGCAGGCTGGATGATGGATTCCTTAGATAAGTTAAACTGCCCTCAAAAGTATGTGCTGAAACGTTTTTAAAGAGCTACTACTGCGGTGAATGAAGGCCACTCCTCCTCCTGCCTCCTCCTTCCTGCAATGCAGCTCGGATGTTGGAGTCCGTAGTTAAGATAAGTGTCCCACATTTCACTACCATATCCTTCTTGGGAGCCTGGGGAATTATTGCCACTTTTGCTGCACTGTCCAGAAGCACTACTTCATGAGTCCTATTTCGCAGAAGTGTCCATAGCAGCTGCTTTCTTTTTCCTAGAGTGAGTATTTGGGTCTGACCTTTTCTCTTCCTGTTTTCTACTAACTTCATCTTCACCTCCTTGTAGGAGGCTGGGCTGGTTTGTAGTGGGTACCTATGGTACTTACCAGGTCCAGTTATCCCTTATTAGTGAAATGTAGGCAATGTCTAGAATCAAGGCTCTCTAGAGGAAGCTGTAGCTAAGCAGCCAAAGCTTATCTAGGAGACATGCAAAGCTCATGCAATACCACTGTAGTCACACAGTACTCACACACATGAAAGAAAATACTCACTGTTACAAAAGTAAAGGTACTTTATTTTAGTGACACAAATGCAAAAATACCATAGAGACTATACTCCCTAAGAAGGTAAGTAATGCACAAATTATATACACTAGTATGCAAAAAGAGAAGGAAAAACAGTTAGAAAATAGTGCAATTAGTGAATCATAATAGTTAGAAATGGGCCTATGGGGAACACAAACCATATACTAAGAAAGTGGAATGTGAATGGCGGTTTTCGACCTAGGCAAGTGTAGTGTGTAGAGGGGCACAGGGAGTATTAGAAAACACCAAATGTAAGTACTAGAACCCACCCCAGTGCCCAGGAAAGCAGGAGTAAAACACAGTAACTTTCCCAGAACACATAGAAACTTGAGAAAGAAGATTATGTGAGAACCAGAAGAGACTGTAAGAAACCAACAGTGGATTCCTGGACCTGAAGACCTGTGGAAGAAGGGGACCAAGTCCAACAAGCACAGAAGAGTCCAGGGAGAACAGGAGCCCCTGCTAACCCAGATGAAGTTACAAAAGAAGAACCACTGGTGAAGAAGAACAGTCAGTACTGCACCCAAGAAGACGGATTCAGGTTCCTGGTTGGTGCAAGTAATGTCCCACGCCAGATTGAGGATTGCAGTCTGGTTTGCATTGCTGGAGTCCGCCAACAAGCCTTGGCACGTGCAAAGCTTACGGTTAGCAGAAAATGGTGCTGCCCAGGACCAGAAAGGACCAGGTGAGTTCTACCCAGGAGGAGGAGCATGTGGGGGCTCTTAGCAACTCAGAGAGCCCACAGGGCAGCGCTCACAGGAGTTCAACAGCACAGGGACAAAGGAGGTGAAAAAGGAGGCCCACGCAGCACTACAACAAAGGCTCCCACACTGCCGGTGAACCGCTCAGAAAGATGTGTGTCGCAGGATAGAGTGCTGGGGGCTGGAGCTGCACGGTGCATGAAGAACTTCCTGGAAAGATGTCAACAAGCCTTGGCAACTGCAAAACATGTGGTGCACGGGGGTACTGTCTTGCGTGGGAAGGCAAGCTCTTACCTTCACCAAAGTTGGACAGTAGGACATCAGGACCATCTGGACCACTTCAGTCCTCCACCTGTGATGCAGCATCCACACAACTCAGCAGGAGAGGGGATCCACACAGCCGGTCTTCGTTTCACTAAGTTCCTACCGAAGCAGGGGACAGACTCCTTTACCCCAAGGGAGATTCCTTCGTTCTTCTGGTGCAGGCTGAAGACAGGCTATCCTCTGAGGATGCATGAACAGAAAACAATTGCAGTTGCTGGTAGCAGCTGAAGATACAATGTTGCAGAAGTAATCTTTGCTTCTGTGTTGCAGACGTTGAAGTGGAGTATGCCGAGGATTCCTGCTGGAGTCTTGCTATCCGAATCTGAAGAACCACCCAAGAGAGAGACCCTAAATATCCCTGAAAGGGGGTTTGGTTAGCTAAACAGGTAAGCACCTATCAGGGGAGGGCTCGGACATCACCTGCTAGCACCGGCTGCTTAGATGCTTCTAGAGTTCCCTGCCAACTTGGAATCCAAGATGGCAAAACCCAGGGACCCTCTGGAGGAGCTCTGAGCACCACCTCTGGTGTGGTGATGGACAAGGGAGTGGTCACTCCCCTTTCCTTTGTCCAGTTTCGCGCTAGAGCAGGGACTGGGGGTTCCTGAACCGGTGTAGACTAGATTATGCAAGGAGGGCACCAAATGAGCCCTTCAAAGCATTTCCAGTGGCTTGGGGAGGCTACCCCATCCAAGCATGTAACACCTATTTCCAATGGGAGAGGGTGTAACACCCCTCTCCCAAAGGAAATCCTTTGTTCTGCCCTCTAAGGATAGAGCTTTTCAAGCAACAGGAGGGCAGAAACCTGTCTGAGAGGTGGCAGCAGCTGGGGCTGCCTGGAAGACCTCAGAAGGCTGTAATGGCAATACTTGGGTACCTCTAAAGAGCCCCCAGAGTGCATGAAATCATACAACCAATGCTTGCAAAAGCCTTGGGGTATGATTCCAACATGTTTGATACCAAACATGCCTATGTTCGGAGTTACCATTATGTAGCTGGACATAGGTAGTGACCTATGTCCAGTACAGGCGTAAAATGGCATCCCGCACTCCAAAAGTCCGGGAAAATGGTCCTGGAGGTCGTGGACACACCTCTGCTAGTGCAGGGGTGCCCTCACACACAGGTATTCTGCACCCTGTCCTCAGGGCTGGAGGGCCTGCTATAGGTGTGACTTATAAGTGACCTGGTGCAGTATAAATGGCAGTGAAAGGATGCATGCACTTTTTCACGCAGGCTGCAATGGCAGTCCTGCAGAAGCCTTTGCATGGGCTCCCTATGGGTGGCAAAAGATATGCTGCAGCCCATAGGGATCCCCTAGAACCCCAATGCCCTGGGAACTTAAGTACCATATACTAGGGACTTATAAGGGGGCTCCAGTATGCCAATTGTGGGTGAAGTACTGTGTTAACAGTATACAATAACCATAATTTAAGGGAGACAGCATAACTGCCGGGGTAGTGGTTAGCAGGATCCCAGTAGACACAGTCAAACAGGCCAAAAGTGGGGGCAACCAGGCTAGAAAGAGGCTACTTTCCTACACTCCAGATTTACTTTTTTGCTTAATATACCCATCTTTTCTGCAATACTCTGTGGGTCCACTCCATTCTGCCCTTTTACTGTCCACAGAGTTGTGAAAAGAACAGGTAAGGCTGCTATCAGTATGCTGCTAATACCTGGCTTCGGAATTTTATCATAGTATCTCAAATTACCACCCCTGATGGATTCCTGTAATGAGATCCAAAACTTCTTTTTTGTTTTCTGCTTCTTTTTCGTCTCTGGTGCGGACTTTTCTTTACCTGAACGCTCATTCCCATATTTTGCTCTGAGGTGTGGTTTTATAGCCCATGAGCCTAAGCTAAAATGGCCCCCAGAAGTCTGAACTTAGTAAATCATTTTTGGAAGTTACCTTTCACAATTGTGACGGGGAACTGCTACCAACCACTGGCATAAGGCCAGATCGGCGGCTTCCCCCAAAAAATTAGTGAGAACTATGAAGAGACTTGACTGTCCTGAAAATAACCCACTATTTTATACCTTAATCAAAAGCAGGTTCATCCCCTTGCTTAATTTATATTTGTTTTTGCACCCCTGGAAGCACCGCTAATGAGGATCTTCTATACAAAGTAGTGTAAGCACTCCCAAATATCATTACCCACGTTGTACACTCTTCCACAGGTAGTACTATACCAAATAAAAAACAGATAGGCCCTCATTACAGCATTGGTGGTCTTCTTTTTCCAAGACCGCCGTGCCACGGGTGCCGGAAGACCGCCAGTGGGTTATGGGTTATACCCGTTATGGGTACAGCGGGACTTCTGCCACAAACAGGGCGGAAATCCGGCAGTGGCCATGCTGGCGGGCGGGGCGCCTTGGCAGTGCTATCACCTGCACCGCCCCGCCAGTAGGACACCGCCCTCCATATTCTGGGCCATTATATGGCCTGGCAGTATCCTGCTGTCGAACACTGCTGGCAGTAGCTGCGTCCCTTCCCGTTCACTGCTGGACGGCCTCCCGGGAGCAGGTAAGGTGATCCTCTGACAGGGGAGGGTGGGGCGGGTTGTGCGTGTGTGTGGGATGTCTGTGTGTGTGTGTGTTAGTGTGTGAGTGCTTGTGTGAATGCGTGTGTGTGTGTTGTGGTGTTTGCATGGTTGTATGGGTGTGAGTGAATGCGTGTAAGAATGGTGAACTGAGTGCGTGTCTGCATGGCAGTGTGAATGTATGAACGAATGTGTGTGTGTGTATGTCTGGAGGAATGCTTGTATGAATGCGTGTATGCCAGTGTGTGTATGAATGCGTTTATGGATGAGTGTTAGTAAATGGGTGCATGTGTGGTGCGTGTGGGTGTCTGTGTGCGTGTATGGTGGGTTGGGGGGCTGTGTGAATAAATCGGTGGGGGTGGGGGGGCTGGGTGATTGTATCAGAGAGGGTGGATGGGGTGTATTTGAATGTCATGGGTAGGGTGGTTAGTGTGTGTATGGGGTGGACGGGGGCTGAGTTTGGAGGGAGGGGTCTGGGGGTGTCAGGTGAGTGTTGAGGGGTTGGGGAGCCGCCTACCGGTGACAGGGAAGGAATTCCCTGTCATCGATAGGGCCTACCGCCATGATTTGCGTGGCGTTGCTAACACCACGGAAAACATGGTGGTAGGCTGGCTCAGAATGCCAGGGGTGGTACTCTGTCGGCCACCGGGCTGGGAATTCACATCCCCCGCCCGGCGGCTCATACCGCCATGGCGGTATGAATGGTAAATTGGCAGGTTGGCTGCAGCCACCCTGCCAATCTCAGAAATTTGGCGGTATACACCACCAGCCTGGCAGCGATGATACCGCCACACCCACCCTGGCAGTAAAACTACCGCCCGTGTCATAATGAGTTCCATAGTTGTAATTCCACGCCTCATCTAAAACTTCATATGAGAATAAACTGCGTCTAACTGGTTGATTTTGCCAGCAGTCCTGAATGGAATTTTATATCTTTGTCCATGGTAGAATTTAAAAATATGTGTACTAATTCCTGCATCGTGGGAAGCACCTGTTGTGCAGGACCAGGAAGGAAAGCTCCCATTGCATTAGATTGCAGGATGTACTTTCAAAGTTGTCTCTACATGGCTACTTTCTGAGTTAGTGAGTGCCTTATGTCTACAATTGGCAGATTTGCTACATCAGATTATGGTGTTTACCCAGCCTTTATTGGACATTGTTGGACCTGTCCTTTTTTGCAGGTTATCTCCAAACCTTTTGCCTTCCTCCTCCTACATTTCTGTCTCTGTGTGTGTTGGCATTGGGACTCTGGGCACTTTACCACTGTTGAGCAGTGCTAAAGTGCAAGTGCTCTCTCCTTTAAACTTGGTATGATTGGCTTGCACCTGTTTGGCACATTTAATTTGCCTATTAGTCCCTTCTATAGTGGTATACCATATAATCAGGGCCTGTAAATTAAATGCTACGAGCTACTGTGGGTGGCACAACAGAGGTAGCCTTTCAAACATGCCTCAAGCCTGCCACACAGTTTACTGCCACATTGACTTGGCAAGCCTGAAACTCACCTTTTTCTGCATATAGGTCACCCCTGAGGTAGGCCGTACTGAACCCTATGGGCAGGGTGCTGTTCAGGTAAAAGGTAGGAGCTGTGCCTTCATTGTGTGGCATGTCCTAGTAGCGACAAACAGCCTATTTGGTTTCTCACTGCTGTGAGGCTTAGAGTTGGGAATTCCCTTAAATGTACTTACATGTTAATTTCTGATCTGTGAGGAATAGTGTGGGCATGTTTGGGATGTTAGTGAGGAATCCTGCTTATTGATGTAGGTGGATTTCTTTTTTATTACTATTGTGGAAATGCCACTTTTATAAAGTGGGCATTTCAAGGTGCTTATGACTCTTGTGCTTTGCATCCTGACTCCAGTCCACGTCTAGGGTAGAGTGACAACTGGGCTTTGCGCATACTTTCCAGACAGGCTTCACACAAGGAGGGTGGAGGCGTAACAGGAATACATCTGCACACTGAATGGTCTTCCTGGGTTGGGAGATAGGGAGACAGGGCACACTTATATTTGTGTAGGCTATTTCCTGCCCTCACACAAAGGGTTTCTTTACCCCTTACTGATGTCTGCTAGGGCTCGGGTTAAAAGGGGGTGTTTTGCACTTCTAAAGTTCTTTTAAAGTGACCCCTAGATCAAAGACATTTTGAGTATAAGTACAGGGGTTGTACCTCTTGATGGTAGACACTGGGTGGACTTGTAAGCAGATGCTGCTGGCTCTACAGACTGCACACTGCCAGAAAGAACCGCCATTGGACTGACCTGTTTGTGGTGCTGACCTATGGACTGTTGGGCCACCAGAAGTACTGTCCCTTTGCCTCATGGACCCTGCTATGCTGGCCTGCTTCTGGTTTTTTGCTTCTGTGCTCCCCACTTGTTCTCCAGAGATTGGGTGGTGTGTCCCCCTCCCGGTTCTGCTACGAATGGAACTTTACCGACTGTGTTCTCCCATCCAGGCCATTAGCATGGATTGATCGCTTTAATGTGCCTGGGAGCAGTGTGTGGAGGTGTGATCAGTGCATGCTGAGCACTGTATCTAGGTGAGGCCCTACTTCTTCACGAAGAAGGGATCCTCTGTCTTCATACCATGCTGCCTATCCAGCGAGAGAGAGAGGGCCATTGCGGTAGAGAGTGGAATCCCAGGATAAATAGACAGAGAACCCCTCTGGTGTCACAGCTGCATCTGGAAATGCTCTTCGGGCCTGATGATTCCCTCGCCGGCCCGCCTGGTAGCATGGAGGGGAGGACCTGGTGATATGAACAATATTTTTTATATTTTTACATAATAGTGTGTTGCGTCTCTGTTATGGTGTATTTATTGTGTCACTGGAGTGGTGTGTTGTGCAAACGCTTTACACATTGCCTCTGGGATATGCCTGACTGCTGTGGTCAAGCTACCCAGGGGGTGAGCAGGGGTTATCCTGGGTGTGAAGCTCCCTTACCCTGACTAGGGAGAGGTGGGTTCTGCCTGGTTCAGGTGCATACCCTAGCCAACCGGAAACCCCGTTTATAACAGACATCTAGCCCTGTCATTACTAAAGAATCAATTTTAATGTTTTGAGCTACATGCGGTAATTGCCCATCAAACCTTGCTTGATGTTTCTGCTATCCTAACGAGACTCCAAAGTCCATTATGTTCAATATGTGTGAAAGTTCCCAATATTGGGATCAATCCAGATCCAGAGTCCATAGTGACAGCCTCTTTCATCCAGTATTGAAGTTTGGAACAAGGATATGCATTTCCACTGTTTGAAATTATAACAAGGGTATTTACCCTGGTCAAGATGCAACATGCAGAGGTGGTAGTCAAGTATGGTATCCAGTTCTGATGGAGTTTTCTTGTGATTCACCAGTTCAACTTCCTTGTTACCAGAATGTTCTGTAAGATGTGCAGAGGACTCCTCACCTAATGGTGGAAAAGGGAGCTATTTCCCATGGCATTAAGAATTACAGGGACAGATGAAACTTCCCAAGATTATAGGAACAACCTGAAAAGCTCATCTGGAAATCTTGGTCAGAGAATACAATTGCGATAGAGATTAGTTTGAAAACAATTGGTTTATTGGTGTGTACGAAGGAGTTTGGATCACGTGGGGTCTGAGCTTGTTCATAATTGATTTTTGTATCAGAAGTAGCCCCAGAATGATTGTCTTAAAGGTCGATAAATACCTTTTCCTCTGCTATTCCAGCAAGACACATTCCTCTTGATTTGTCCCCAGTGGGAGCACACAATTTCTGATGGATACAACTACCTGTGGATTCCTCACCTAATGAATTCTCCCATGGCGCCAGCATTCGACGGAAATCTTCTTCCTAGCTTCTGCACGTCGACGAGGACGTCACAATAGCCCACGCGACGGCGTCCAACGTCATACAGGCAATAAGAGGTCCTCGCCGACGTGCCGACGTCAGTTCCCTTTTTTCCGTGCATTCGAAACGGTTATCTTCGAGGGAGCTACTGTTGCTTTCGAAGTTACAGTGTATTTTTCTGCTGCGTGAATTTTTCTCTGATGTTATTATGTCTCAGAGGAAGTCCGGTTTCAAGCCCTGTCGGGAGTGTGGGGGCAAGATGTCTGTTACTGACCCTCATTCCGAATTTTATGGTGCTTAAGCTCCGACCACGACGTCGCAACATGTGATTCATGTCAACACATGAATCCGAAAGCCCTAAAAGAACGAGAGGCTAAACTCTTCATGGCGAAGTCAAAAAGGAAGGAGAAGAAGCATCATAGGAAGTCCTCCTCGCCGAGGTCTCATCGGCGTCATCGAGACTCCCAGCGCCGTAGGGAGTCACGGCGCCATTCCAGCAAGGAGTCTCGTTCGAGGTCGCCTTCGGCTCGGCGTCGTAAGACTTGGGAGGCCAGTCCCACAGTCACACCACATCCGTCGACGCCGTTGCCTTCTCCGGCTTCACCGACTTCGCCTGGACAGTCTTCTTCAGTTGTTGAAGTGACGCAGCCTCAGGTGTTCTCTCCGGCGTCGCAGACGTCGAGGCTGGCGTCGGGGTCGCCTTCGATCCAGGCACCCCAGTATCCGGCTGGTCCTTCGGGGCCGTTGGCGTTCACCTTGGGTGCTCCGGCGCCACTACGGCCGGCACCCTTTATGCCCGTTCTCCCTTTAGGGTATGTGGGCTCGGTGCCGGTGTCTACTCCGGTGTCCGCTCCGGTGGCTCCAGAGATTTCGGCCCCGGAGGTTTCCATCCCGTCGACTTCGGGGTTTCGGCCAGTGACTCCGACAGGACCATCGGAGACTCCAGGGCGCGCCTCTCTTCGTCCGGCTCCTACCTCGGCGCCGAAGCTGCCTGTGGCGCCGGACATGGCGTCGGATGGATCCGGAGATTGCCGCCGATCCTCTACTTCGGCGGATGCCTTGTCGACGCCGCGTATCGAAGAAAGGCTGCATTCTAGAAGACGTGCTCTCCGTCTTTTGGAGGAGCAAGAATACCAACGAGTCTTGGAGGAAGGAGAGATTGAGGAGTCTGGCGAGCTTCATGGTCTGGACACAGCCAGTGGGCTGGATACTTCTCCTGAGTGGGACCTGTCATCTCAAGGGGAGTATACGGAAGAGGCAGCTACCTTTCACGCTGTGGTAAGAAAGGCAGCTAACTTTCTGGAACTGCCTTTGCCGGTGGCGGAGGCGAAACAGAATTTGTTGACTGAGGTTCTACATCCGGCCTCTACTGCAGCGGAGCCTCTTTTGCCATTCAATGAGGCTTTGCTTGATCCGGTGTTGGAGGTGTGGAAGAAGCCAGTATCTTCCCCGGCTGTTCATAGGGCTGTGGCCAGGAGGTATCGGGCTGCGCCATCTGACCCTGGCTTTCTGTCCAGACACCCCACGCCGGAGAGCTTGGTGGTCCAGGCCTCCTGTTCTTCTAGATCTGCGCCTGGATCTTTTCCGACGGTGCCGGGGGACAGAGACTCCAAGAAGTTGGATTCACAATCTAAGAAAATATTCTCGTCCTGTAGCATGGCATTGAAGTCCACCAACGCGACTTGTATCTTGGGGAGGTACATCTATGCTCTTATGGACGACATAACATCTTTACATACAGAGCTTCCCCAAGGACTTTTGAACATTGTTTCGGATGCCCAGGCTGCCGCAACCCAGATTATCCAATCTGGGTTGGATACAACTGACTCAGTGGCTAGGGCGATGGGCACGGCTGTGGTGGCAAGGAGGCAGGCTTGGCTCCGCAACTCAGGGTTCTCTGCGGACGTGCAGTCGACCCTGTTGGACCTCCCGTTTGATGGGGACAAACTGTTTGGAGCCAAAGCGGATTCGGCCTTGGAAAGGTTTAAAGAAAGCAGGGCCACAGCCAAGTCATTAGGACTGCAAGCCCCTTCTTCTGCCTCCTCCAGATTTTTTAGGAGGTTTCGTGGATTTGGACGTGGCTCTTCCTCCTCTTCCTTTCGGGGGAGATTCCAGCAACCTGCCTCTTCTCTCACCTTTAGATCAATTAGAGGGAGGGTTAGGGTCCGCACCAGGGGAGCCTCTCAGCAGCACTCTGCCTCTTCCTCGTCCTCTGGAGGGGTGCAGCAGGGGAAGCAGCCTTAGGCTTCCACCAATCCCCACTCACTCCTCTCCTGTAGGGGGAAGGTTACAGCATTTTCTTCACAAGTGGCAGACTATAACATCGGACACTTGGGTTATCAGCGTTGTGGGGAAAGGCTACACCCTTCCCTTTCGGGAGTTTCCGCCCCCCATCCCGCCCCGCCCATCTTATTGTTCAAAAGAACACCTCCTGTTGCTACAACAGGAAGTTCAAGTCCTCCTATTAAAGGGCGCGGTGGAGTTGGTCCCAGAGCAGGAAAGGGGTCGAGGTTGTTACTCGAGTTACTTCCTGATTCCCAAAAAGGATGGTCGGTTGAGGCCAGTCCTGGACCTGAGGATCTTGAATTGGTTCCTCAAACAGGAAAAGTTCAAGATGCTGACCCTAGCTCAGGTGCTTTTGGCGTTGAACAATGGAGATTGGATGGTGTCTGTCGACTTGCAGGATGCTTATTTTCATATCCCGATACTCAAGTCGCACAGGAGGTATCTCCGGTTTGTGGTGGGGTCGCAGCACTATCAGTTTGCGGTCCTCCCGTTCGGTCTTACTTCAGCACCCCGAGTCTTCACAAAGGTGATGTCAGTGGTTGCGGCAGAGCTCAGAAGGAAGGGGATAGCAGTATTCCCTTACTTGGACGACTGGTTGATCAAAGCCAAGTCCCCGGAGCTTGTGTCGTATCATCTGCAGTCAACAACCCAGTTGTTGTTCGACCTGGGCTTTTCGGTGAACGTGCCCAAATCTCACCTAGAGCCCTTTCAACGCCTCCTGTTCAAAGGAGCAGTGCTGGATACAACATTGAATCGAGCCTTTCCTCTGCCTCAGCGGATTCAAGATATTCAGGAGTTGGTTCCAATGTTTCGAAATGGAGCGGTCGTTCCAGTCCTCAAGGTCCTTCGTCTGCTCGGTCTGTTTGCCTCCTGCATACTGTTGGTCACGCATGCTCGCTGGCACATGAGGCTCTTCAGTGGTGCCTCCGAAGGCAGTGGTCTCAACACAAAGGAGATCTCGAAGGTTCTGTCGAAATCTCCGGAGATGCTGCTGCGGACTTGAAGTGGTGGATTGCGGGCAACAATCTTTCACAAGGAAAGCCGTTGACGCAGTCACCACCAGTGACCACGGTCATAACGGATGCTTCCACTCTAGGGTGGGGAGCTCATCTGAGAGATCTGGAGATCAAAGGGCTTTGGTCTCCAGAGGAACAGATTTTTCATATCAATCTGTTGGAGTTGCGGGCTGTACGTCTGCCTCTCAAGGCCTTCCTCCCATCCCTTCGCGGTCAGTCGGTTCAGGTCCTAACGGACAATACTACTGCGATGTGGTATATAAACAAACAGGGTGGAGTAGGGTCGTACCTTCTCTGCAGAGAAGCTCTTCGACTATGGTCCTGGGCAAAGGACCATCAGATTTGCTTGGTAGTGAATCATCTGGCCGGAGTCTTGAATGTACGTGCGGACAGTCTCAGTCGCCATTTCTCGGCCAACCACGAGTGGCGTCTCCATACAGATCAAGTTCGTTTGATCTTCCAGATGTGGGGGTTTCCTCAGATAGATCTGTTTGCCACTCGGGAGAACGCGCATTGTCCGTTATACTGCAGTCTCCAGTATCCGATGCAGGGGGCTTTGGGGGACGCGTTTCAGAGAAGCTGGTGCGACCAGTTGCTTTACGCGTTTCCCCCCATACCCTTGATTCCTCGAGTATTGAGGAAAATTCGCCAAGACCGGGCCCTAGTAATTTTAATAGCTCCGGATTGGCCAAGGAGGGTGTGGTATTCCGATCTTCTCCAACTCTCAATGTGCCCTCCGCTCCGTCTCCCTCTCAGGGCAGACCTCCTCTCGCAGTCGCAGGGGCAGGTTTTACACCCCAACCTCCAGAGCCTGCACCTTCATGCCTGGAGATTGAACGGGGCAACCTGAGTTCCTTCTCTCTCCCACCTGATGTAGTGGATGTTATCTTAGCGGCCAGGCGACACTTCACTAAAACTATCTACGCTAATAGGTGGTCTAAATTTGTGGTATGGTGTGGAGAGAGACAGATTGATCCATTACGTGCTCATTTGTCAGATGTTTTATCTTTTGCTTTGTCTTTAGCGCAGAAAGGTTGTGCAGTGGCTACGATTAAGGGTTACTTGTCTGCCTTGTCAGCCTTCATTTGTCTTCCAGACCAACCATTGCTGTTTAAATCCCCTATTGTTCTTAGATTCTTGAAGGGTCTTCTAAATAAATATCCTCCAAAACCATTCGTTATGCCTCAATGGGATTTGTCCTTGGTCCTGACTTTCCTTATGGGGTCCCCTTTTGAGCCTATGCATTCTTGCCCCTTAAGGTACTTAGTTATTAAAACAGTCTTCCTGGTGGCCATAACATCTGCAAGGAGAGTGAGTGAGTTGCAGGCTTTATCAGTAAAACCCCCTTTTACAACTTTTTATGCGGATAAGGTGGTGTTGAGGACCAAGGCTGCTTTCCTTCCGAAGGTTGTTTCACCCTTCCATTTGGCCCAGACAATCACTTTGTCCACGTTCTATCCTCCGCCTCATCCTTCAAAGGAAGAAGAGAGACTTCACCGCTTGGACCCAAAGAGGGCGTTAAGCTTCTACATTGACAGAACGAAGGATTTCAGGCTGGAGGATCAGCTGTTTATCGGATACGTGGGCAAGAGGAGAGGAAAGGCAGTCCACAAGAGAACACTCTCCAGGTGGGTTGTTCTTTGCATTAAAATCTGTTACTCTTTAGCAAAGAAGGATCCTCCTGATGGTATTAGAGCTCATTCCACCAGGGCTAAGTCGGCCACTTCGGCTTTGGCTAGGGGTGTTCCTGTGGTCGACATCTGCAAGGCCGCAACTTGGTCGTCCCTTCACACTTTTGCGAAGCTCTACTGCTTGGACTCTGAGGTCAGAAGGGACGGCCATTTTGCACGGTCAGTGCTGCAGGATTTCTTGGTTTGACCATTTAGGCACCCACCACTGGGCGTGGTACTGCTTTGGGACTCTATTCATTAGGTGAGGAATCAACAGGTAGTTGTATCCATCAGAAGAACGAGTTACTTACCTTTGGTAACGACTTTTCTGGTGGATACATTAGCTACCTGTGGATTCCTCACGGTCCCACCCGCCTCCCCGTTGCCTCTTTGGTCTCACCAAGTAATCCTTGAGTGTGCTCCTCTTGGTCTTTAGGACTGCAATAGATTTTGTATATATGGATACTTGTATATGTATATTTTCATATTTGGTATATATAAATGTTTTGTTTTTAAAAAAAAAAAAGAGGAAAGAGAGTTATATTAAATCTATAGCCATTTTATTACAATGTTGTGTACTTTGCATTGCTATGAGATGTTGCTTTGATCTTTCATTGCAAAGGGTTACTGTTCTCATGCACGTAAAAAATGTTGGTACTGACGTCGGCACGTCGGCGAGGACCTCTTATTGCCTGTATGACATCAGACGGCGTCGCGTGGGCTATTGTGACGTCCTCGTCGACGTGCAGAAGCTAGGAAGAAGATTTCCATCGAATGCTGGCGCCATGGGAGTATTCATTAGGTGAGGAAACCACAGGTAGCTAATGTATCCACCAGAAAAGTTGTTACCGAAGGTAAGTAACTCGTTTGTTTACAAAATTGTTAAGAGTGCACCTGGATATCTCTGCCCTTGGAATAGATATATTGCAGGATGGGATGTAAATGGGGTGTTGAACCTATTTTTATCCTTGCAGCAGTATGAGTATTTAAGAAAGAAGTATGTTTCTGAGTTTTGCCAGATTAATTAAATTATAACTCACACATTCAACCTAAAATAACTTAACCTTACTTACATGATGTTTTACTGTCAAACTTCCAATTCTCATGCATCCAATATCTGTGACACAAATCTTACAGAGCAGCTATTATATGTACTTATCTGAGTGAGCAGAAGCAAAAAAGAAGGTAGATGGCTGGGTGTTCTAGCGTTTTATTATGATGGAACATTTGTTTGTGTTCCATGTGCTTTAAACGGGTTGCTGTGAGTAGTGGCAATGAAGGAGTTTTCAAAAATGTTAGCCTCCGTTCTTGCCATAACATTCCTATCCAGCTGTCAGAGACAACAAAAAGCTATGTGTGGTTGAATACATAAAAGCATTTGAAAATATGACAGAGTAGTTTCTGCTTCTTTGGGATCTCATCTCCCATTATAGATGGGTAAGTGCGATGGCTAGCTCAGGAACCACGTATTGATGTGAATATGTTTGGCGCTCTTTGAAGTTTGGGTGGTATGGCGGCAAAGGCATTTAATAGTAAGATTAATAGATATAATAAGCGCAGCATACTTGTCATCAGATTACACCTCTAAGAGGTTTTATTTCAAACTAGTGGTGGACTTGGCCTTGCTAGTAATAAGTATGCTTGAACTGCCATAATCGTCTCTGGTCCTGACATAGAATATAAAATTTCCTAGCTATCTTGAAGGAAACTTTTAGTTCTATTAAGGACATGTGTGGATTAATACACCCTAGGTTTTCTAGAATAATCAGATTCCCATCCTTAACAATATGACCTGGTACTGCTGAGGCCTCCCTCCCCAGTCCTGCAGTCAGCCCTCCCTCACCGTTCCCCTGTTGCACATTAAGGCAAAAATACACACATCTTTGGGTTAAACCCCCGGTCATATTTTTTTTTGATAAACAAAAAACATTTAATGTAAAATCACTCATCATTCCATTATTATACAAAGTAACCCCTAGTATTTACATCTTTATTTACATCGGTAGATGTCTAGCCTTAACAGAGTTGCTAATACGTCCAGTTACCTAACACTATCTAAACATCTCCCTGTGTATTACAATTCAGTGTCTGTGAATGAGATCATGACTGGTCCCAGTGGTGTGTCCTGGTCTCGGATCCAACTGCAATAACCCCTCCTGGGGCACTCTTTGTGCAGGGGGGCAGCAGGATTCCTACCTAGGGCAACCTATCCACCCCACAGTCCTCCCTCCAAGGGCCCATGTTAGCTTTGTGCCCACTACGCGTGCCCGGGTGGTTGGCCATAAGGACCAGATGCCAGGGATAACTTGCCACCCCGTGCCCCGGGATATTCGATTCGATCCCCTACCAGCACCCCGTGGAGGGCCCAGTGACATAGCTGTCATGCTTAGGTGAGAAAAAAAAGCCAAATTGCCCCACCAACCATGATCTCACCCTGCCACAGGCCAACATACTTACCCTACTCTCCCCCCACACTCCCCCACCCCCCATCATGTCCCTATGGTGGACGGTGTAACAACCAGGCCAACAGGTTCTCAAGGAACATCTTGCTGCCAATCATTGACAGGTGCACCCCATCCAGTAAGAAGAAGCAATTTTACTTTATGTAACCATGGGGTATGGTCACCAGCCTGAGCAGTCTGATCAGCTTACCAGTCTTATTGTTTTTCCATTTCACCGACTTCTTCAGGAAACTGACCAACTCGCCACCCCTCCACTGCAGCCTGGGGATGATATTTGACCAAGCAAGCACCACCTGATGAAACCTCTTAGGTTGCCAACCGATCCCAGAAATCATGATAATGCCAGGGGGCATGTACCTTCTGGGGCATCATTGTCTCCAGCACAGACCTCAGCTCTGCAACATGCAACAACCGTAAAATGCGAGGCAGTACCCCGCCTGCTGCGCCCGAGAAACTCATCAGATTCAGCTCCCCTGCTCGCCGCCTGTAGGAATGGCCGACGATCCAAACATCTGTGATCCCATTCGCCCCTGTGTGAATCGGGGCCACCAGGACTTCCGACTGATCAGTCAACTCTTCACACACAGCACCTGCATTGGGAGAAAGAAAAGAGTAGGAGAAAAAAACAGGGATCAATCAGAGCAGTTACACCATATGCAATCTCACATAGTGCTTGTAACCGTTAGATGACCACCTGCTGATCCTTTGCACTGCAGCACCTGAGAGCCCCATGGCTACAGCTGCAGTGGCCACCCTAATTCTAAAGGAGTGAGTTCCAAACTCTGAGGAGTCCAATCCAGCTGCCCCAGGGCACCTTTCAGTATACTGGAGAACTGGTACCTGGTCAGGGGAGTGCCATCAGTGTGGAGCAGTATGGGGCCCCCAACATCCTGGGGTGGATGCGCCATGAACACCTCCAAGTTATGAACTAAACAGCACTTATTAATGGGGGCCCTGTGCAACAGGATACCGTCACCCCTACTTATCTGGCCCACCTTGGAGCGGAGGATGTTAATCGGCAGAGACCAAGCCCCATCTAGCCTCCGAATATCCACCAGCTGAAGAATGTCCAGCCCCCATCTCCCCGTGTTCTTATTCTTGGCCACCAGCTCACTCAGCCTGAGAGCTCCATAAAAGGCAAGGGTAAATGCCTTTACCCCCGGAGAGCTACATATGTCTCTCAGAGATTCCAGAATTGCGGCCAATGTAACCACATCAGTGGGGCACCTAGAATCCAATCTGGTCCATTCAATTCGCTGCAAATCCCTCAAGGGCCTCTTCACCAAGAAGGACTTGGTCCCATCAGTGTGCCCCAGCTTTTGTGTGAAAAAGGATATTGATGTGGTGTGTCACCTGGTGCAAGCAACCAACTGGCCCTCGCCCCTATGCACCCCCAGGAATACCATGACGGAGGACAAGGCAAACCAATCTGTGGTCCCTGTGCACCCCAAGATTTCAGAATAAGGTCTAAAGGCCCTCGCGTAGGCCCACCTGGTCCTGGGTGCTAAACTGTCTACCGCAAGGTCTGGTAATCTTGGGCACCAAGCTGCCACAGATGATCTGGGAAAGGCATAGGGAACTCCATTGCTCCTGAATGTTGGAACATGAAATTCTGCATCTTAAAAAAAGACAGAGCATTAGCAGTATTGTTCAGTACACCAGGCACATATTTGGCTTTGAAGAGGACATTCAGTTTCAAACGCAGGAGTACAATTTCTTTCAGAACCCTCAGAATCACCTGACATTTCGTGGCGGGCTTATTGATGCAGTCCACCACTGTCATATTATCAGACCAGAACACCACAGACTAATTGTGAAACTGCTGAGGCCAGACAGACAGTGCCACAAGGTTTAGAAACCGCTCCAAAAAAAAAACAATGTTAGCCACCACCCCAGACTGCACACATTCCTTTGGCCACAGCTGCGCACACCATGTTGTCCCAAAAATGGTGCCAAACCCTACGCTACAGGCTGCATCAGTAAAGAGACCAAGTTCCTCATTGGTCCTGCGATGCCCTGGCCACAAAACCATTCCATTAAAGTCACGCAGGACTGGCTCCCAGATTCTCATATCCTGCTTGGCCTCGCTGGACAGCCTGGTGTGATGATGCCTTACCTTCAGCCCTGACATTGCTTGGGCAGTGGATTGAGTGAAGGGGCGCTTCATGGGAATGACCCACAATGCGAAATTTTGTCCTACCAAAACCTGCAACTGGTGTAATGTGACCTTCTTGGCCCTAAGGCATGCCTGAAGGGCTTAATAAAAGGCGTTGGCCTTCTCCAGAGGGAGCCTGGACACCGCTTCCACAGAATCCCACTCAATTCCCAAAAACTCAGTCGTGGTGTAGGCCCCAGTGTCCTGCCCTGCGCGAGAGGAATCCCAAACTCCCCCATCAGTTCATGAAAAATCCCCAAAGCCACTTGGTACCAGGTGGGCCCAGGAAGAGAAAATCATCTATGTAGTGCCACGCGCATTGGTCTCCAGACTTCCTCCTAAAGACCCACTTGAGGAACATGCTAAACATCTCGAAGTAAGAACAAGACATGGAGCATCCCATAGGCATACACTTATCAAAGTATAAGACTCCCTCAAATTGAAAGCCTAGGAGATGAAAATGCTGAGGATGGACAGGAAAAACCGGAAAGCCGATTCAATATCAGACTTCACCAAAAGAGCCCCAGGTCCTAACTCCTGCAGCTTATTGATCGCCTGATCAAGGAAAGCTTGTTTCACTGAGCATAAAGCCCCATCAATAGCCTCATTAACTGAGTGACGCTTGGGCAGGGAAAGGTTATGTATCAGTCTGAACTCTCCTGAACCACCCCCAGGGGGAGAAAAAACATCTGTCAAGTGGGGCTAGGTTGAAGGAGCCCGCCACCGACCAAGAGTTAGCTCTTTTTGGATCTTTGCCCTGGCAACCCCAGGTTGGATCTGAGAGATGACTGATTATTACAGTAAGGGGAGCCCACATAACCTTCTGCTTGAATCCTGCAACCCTCCTTAAAACCCTAATGCTGTGCATGTGCCACTGAATAGTTAGTGAAAATATTGAGCCAGGGAACCATTGCGGTCAAGTTAACTGGAGAGGGAGCTTTGCAGAGATCAAATGATCATGCTTGCTTCTTGGTGCCCTTCTCTTTGGACTTTTTATAACATTTGAATTCTGGAAGGGATGCCAATCCACAGAACAAACAACAATGCCTTAATCTGCAGCTTGCCGGAGGTCGGTACAGGTCTGCCGGTTGAAATCCAAATGAGCCCCCTTTTTTCTCCCCCTCCCCACGCCGGGCTACTAGCAGACCCCATCCCAGCCCGAAATGGCTGGTTACTGGTAGCGTAGGCCGGTTCATAAAACGCAGCAAAGTAATGATGTCAGTCTGGTCCCATCCCGGGGTGGGCCTATTAGCTTTGATCCTCCTAAACTCTTAATCTTTCCAGGCTGTCCCCATCATACACGTCAGGAGCACTCACAATCCTGTTTTGAAAATATGCTAACTGAACCCCCAGATCATTGAAACGTTCTTCCAAAATGGCCTGATAAGTTGAGAAACCTCTAACTCAACTCACCAGAGTTTCTTAAACTTTTTCTTGTAAGTCCATTGGCCACAGTCCCTAGAGTGTAAACATTCTTTACAACGCTTGGCCTCCCCCCTTTCAGACTTATCAACTAGCAAACCAAAAACGTCCACATATGCACCCTTCCATGTCTTCTCCTTTACCTCCATTGACACATGCAAACCTAACTGCTCATGCTCCGAGTGAATGTCGTCCAAACCCACAGCTGGTAAAGAGGGCCCAGCACCTGAAACCACCGCTCCCTGTGCGGGGGGAAGACGTCATTGTTGCTGCAGGTCCACCGAGCATGCTGCTGTTCAAAGAGGTACTAGACGCAGCAGGCTTTGGCGTGTTGGTCGCACAGAAACCACCCCGCCTGCTGTGTCTGACTCCTTGTCGCAGTAGCAGTAGCGGTGGAGGGGGGGGGTGCCACATTATGCCCTGCAGTGGGCCCAGGCTTAGTCGAGCACCCCTGTGACCCTCAACTGCCCTTTGCACTACCTAGGTGGGCAACTAAACACCTCACCTTCTACAAAACATCAGTTCCTGCTAAAGCCCTGCCCCACAAGGGGGCAGACCGCGTACCAACCTCTGAGAGCCACTTCAACACAGTTGCTAAATTATCCCCCAAATCTGACTGTGCGGGGCACCACATGGATGTCATCCAGATAGTCATACACCCACCAACATTGTGCACAATGCCACTAGCTGCCACTGGGCCTGTAACTGCCGCAGCTTTGTCCTGTACTGCCGCCTGGCTGGAATTATCTGTAGCTGGGGTCAGACTACTGGCGCAGATACCATGGAAGGCCCCATTAGTGCTGTAGCATTGAACTGTACAGTGGGCTCGATTGAATTAACCGAAGCTGGGGTTAGACCCATCGGTGCCACTACCAGAGGGCTACTTCCCTGAACACTCACTTACCCGGGTCAACTGCTGACTGACCCTGTGAGCCCTTTTTACATTTACCCTGCCCACAGGCCCTCTGCGGGACTGGGGAAATACCTCCTTGTGATTTCAAAGATACGATCACCTGATCCATAGTATCCAGCCTTAGCATTAAAGCCTCTAGCAATGCCTCAATTCAAAAGTGTTTGGCACTGCCACAGAACTTCTCTGACATGATGCTCACAATCCAAATACAGTCCTCACCAAACAAAAAAGGAGGTGGGGATTAACTGGCATCAATTAACCTCTTAACAATAAATGCAAGCTACCTGCAAAACTGGAAATAATAACTGCCCTGTATAAATGAAAACCCCCACCAATGTAAGGCACAACTGCCAGCCTCTGAGCCCAGTTAGGCAACAACTTCACCGAATACCCCATCAAATTCACCAAAACAAAGCCATAAGAAGAACACTCACACTGGTCTCAGGCAACCAAGGACAAGAAATGCCACCTGTGCCCCATTAATCTGCCCTTAATAAATGCCCTCAAAACTGGGAACACTAAACAGTCCAGTATAAATTAAAAATAAACACAATACAGGACACAACTGCCAGCTTCTGGGCCCAACTGACCAACAACTTCACCAACTCCCAATATAAATACCAAAAAACAAAGCCAAAAAACACACGCTGGAAGAAATGCCACCTAGCACAATTAATCTATCCCCCCAAAAATAAATGCCCCCCTCGCTTGCAGCACCAGAGCCCCCACCGGAGCCGCCACCGAGTAAACTCGGGTCAGGTGAGCAGAAATGCTCCAGCCCATGCGGCACCCATCAGGAGACAGCTGGCCTGCTGAAGCTTGTCCAGAAAATGCAGAGCACGAAGAGGAGTGAAAAATACAGAAGGCAATGCATACAAAATGATTCAAAGCATGTGGTGCGTGTCAGGGCAGCAGTGTCTTCCTCTGGTGGCAAGCGGGTGAGAAAGGCCTGTTTGCCACCCTGTGGCCCATTTTAAGGCTGGGACCGATGTGCGTGCAATGTTCGCACGACCCAGAAGCACTAGAAGTGCTTCCAGAGTCACACTGGCAACAGGACCTATCACTGTGCCCCTTGTTGTGGGTTGCACCTCTGCCCCCAACCAAGCACCAGGCCCAGGGCCACCGGTCATATGTGTGGCTGTCCCCGACGATGGGGAGCCTGGAGCAGGAATATCGGGATAAATGAGGGTAACATGGCTAGCCTGAGATGGGATTCATTTACAGTTAATGTAATTTGTTTCAGTGTAAAATGTGTACTGCCTAACTGAGAGCTGAACGTGATTTTTCAAACTTAGAGGGAAAAATAGGTGGTAAGGATGGTAACATTCTTATTTAAGCAAATATCTGAAGAATTAGATAAAAGTATGTATTCAGCTTTTGTCGTTCAAAGAAAGAGGGGGCAAGGAAGTTGCAGAGCCTCTTGAAAAGAGAGCTGAGCTGTCATTTTATGTATCCCGAGATTCTATTAGAAAAGTAGTTTGGTTGTAATGATGTATTCTAAAGGAGTGCTGTCGGAGAATAAAGTGGAAGAACTTATAGCAGATTTCTTTCCAATGTGTCCAATAGAATTAAAACATTCCTTTACGATAATTAGGAAATTTTATATTGTTGAGTGGGGGCGTGGGTAGTGGAATTACAACATTGTAAGTGCAGGATCAGTGGAGGTAGCCCTTGTTTAACCTTATTAATGATACATTGTGTTTGCCTTTCAGGAGCATTTAGACAAAGCAATTGAGCTGAAGCCCCATGATCCATTTTTATACTACTTGCTTGGGCGCTGGTGCTATGCGGTAAGCTGATGTTTTCCTCCAGATGTTTCTGTTGGGTCCCCAAAGAGTAATTTGTATCTTGAAATGCTCTATAAAGTTTTACAAGAATTGTTTTTACCATTTTACAGATGTTTATCTGTCATCACATTACAATACTCACACTGATTTTGCTTTTTCTTTGTATTTTATGCATTTCTTGACATGTTTTTGTAATTTTTACAAATCACATTGGACTGGTTTATAAAAATATATTTGAATTTATAGAAAATCTGTACCTGTGTGGTGTAACCATACATGTGAATGCATGTTTCTATCTGTAGATATATATATATATATATATATATACATATATATATATATATACACATATATATATATATAGTTACATGTCTTAATCCTTTGATTGCACAAATATTTCATAGTTGCCTATTATTCACTGAAAAAAATAAATAGTTAAAGTGACGTTATAGTTAGGTATAGTTAAAGGATCCTAGCTTGTGTTAAAAAAAAAACTGAAATTCACAGTAAAAAGCAAAGATTAAAGAGAAGTCATAATTAAGTGTTGAATTAGGATACAAACTAATGTTTAAAAACCTCAAAAAACAATGAAATTTACAAGTTATAGTTTACAGAGCTAACTATAATTTACACGCCCTATGCAGTAAATATGAACTCACATATTACATCACTTCTGACCTATTAAATAACATCATTGATGACAACACCTGTCCCTGCCCTCAACCGAAGGGTGCACAACCCGCATTCTCTTTTCTCTTTTTGAAATTATTTTTTGTGTACTATGTTCTCCTGCGTTACCCACCACACAATTTTCACCCCATTGTACTGTGCTACTGTACAAGCTTCCTCTGTGAAGCTTAAACATTACTTGGTACAATGGGGTGGAAGCTTTTATATCGACTCCTATGGTACTCAAACTGTACCTCATGCTACGGACACGCTGAGTACTGCTATACTGGCAACCTGATTTTTAATTGTTTATTTTAATTTTGGATGTGCCCTCTGGGTCGCCCCCACTCTCCCACCCAAGGAACTGAACACCAGGTTGTGTCTGCCCTGCCCGCATATACCCTTTTATGATTTTTTTTTTAGGCACAGTGACTTCTATAATGGCATCAGCAAATTTTTGCTCAGAGTTGCAGCCCGCCAATCATATTGCTCAGTACCACAGTACTGGTACTGAAATAGACAATAGAAGAAAAAACTCCCTTGGCCAATCAAAAGGCAATTTCTACTTACAATTTTAAGCACCACAGGATTAACCGTCCAGATACAACTAACGTATTTTTCTTTTTAAATACTATTTTCTCAAATACTCTTCAATGGATTTACACCAAATAACAAACAGAATACTTTCTGAATAAAGTCCTAACCTTTTGCCAAATTTGGTCTAATTTCTAATTCTGTTTTTTATGTATGAGAGGGCATCGTTCCCTATGGAAACTAACAGGGAAAATCAACATTTTGCTCCTCCCTCTTTTTTCTTGGCTACCGCTTGACGGACATTCGAGCTGACATGAGACATTACCTCGGTCATTTTTTCATAGGATTCGTGACAGTTTCAAACAAGGATGCATGACTTATGTTCGACATCGGCAGATCTGCTGAGGTCCTGTTGTGTGATATTTCCACAAATTAACTAAATATTTTAAAATATTTTTCAATTATACATTAGCTGAATTCTTTATGCTACCTGGTGGGGCACGTTTCTATCAGGAGTATATGGATGTCCTAGTTTGTGGCTTGGTTCTGAGGAAGACCCCAATTGGATGTGTTTAGTAACCTGTGTGCACCACAGGCGTCATAAAGTTGATGCTTTAGAAGATACAGCTTGTACTACATACACCTTGCTGGGAAGAAGTGAATTACAGTGACCCAGCAAACATACGGTTTAATCAAGTGAAACATAGCCAAGCTTGGCAAATACTTGATTGTTGACTTTTCAAAAAATGGTTTTGACTGCACAAATACTTTGTCAGTTTTTGCATAAGAACATCCTCTTAGAACTCAAATTTACTGTCACAGTAAAGAAATGTGAATGTGTTGGATAATAAATATCATCTACTCTTTTTGAAAGAAACAATGAGCCTTATGTCCATCAATTGATGGACAATAATTTATGTAGAAAGGAGGATCAGTGTGCAATCTCTATGCATAATGTTCAAACAACGTTGAAGGAATTACAAAAGAACAACCTGTGGCTATACTGATTACTTACCAGGTTCTGGAAACACAGGGTTTCCCCTCTATATATTGCATTCCCGCTTGGTGGATCAGTGCCAATATTTCCATGAATGAGCTGAAGTGGATGAATGCTTTACTGGAAAGTTTAGAGCTGATTTGTGAAACAGTGCCAACATTATTAGTGAAACAAAAACAGCTTTTCCCTTACAAACTCTGTCCTAACCATCAGTACACAGTGGCGGTATATATATTGAAAAAAAAATGTTGAAGTAGTGTTATGGTTGGCTTTATGTTTAAAAAAACCTCTGTAGTTCACCTAAAAGCCATATTGAAATTGCAAGTACAGTTTTGAATTAAAACTGAAAAACCACTGAAATTCTCATGTTACTAATTTTACCATGATAGCAAGGAAGAGCAATCCAGGACTTATTCGGAAAAGTGATCTGGACTACAGACTCAATATTCAGAGAACCAGGGAACCATGGAATTTGACCTAATAAATCATTGCCCAGCCTGTATTCTCTCTTGAAGAAAATGTGTTTTATTTTACACAGACAATAAAATACTATAACGAGAAATATGGCAGTGCTAATCTTTAACTGTATGTAGACAATGTATGACAATGAACTTAGAATAATATGGCATTCTTCATTCAGGGGTGTGGAATTCCTATAGCCCGACGCCCAGGACAGCAGGTTTTCATGTTTATTTTGCCGGCCCCTGCAGCACAAACCCTTTGGTTGCCAGTTACAGTAAAACATTATAGATCAGGAAAGGGCATTATCTGCAGTTAATGTAAAATTCGTGTTCGTATTATAATGTTGTACGATTCATAGGGTGAGCACTCTTAGAAAATGTTAAAGCTTGGACTGCACCACTGACAGTGGTTACAGTATAAAAATGTGTGCTCACATTTGCTAAATTTAACAATATGAGTCTATGTATAATGCTCTCACCATACTCTGGTTTGATGCAAATAGTTGCAGAAGCTTGAAAGTAAGATTGGTGATTCTTTGCTGTCAAATAAAATGTTCAAAAAATGCAACTAGGAAAAAAACGCTCTGCTAAACTGCTGTAAAATGTGGGTATCACTTCTTTGAAGCATCATTCGGTAAAATCTGTTGATTCATGCTAATATTTCCAAACAAGTATTCACAAGGGAAATGTCAGTGCAACCAGTTCCAACAAGATTATCGGAAACATGAAAATAAACAAGCATTGGCAAAGCCAATAGGTTTGACATTGGTGGTCAACCTTTTGATTTTGTCAATGTGTGCCTTGTTTTGACATGTTTTTTTTGTAAAATGTTGTTGTGGGAGCTGTCGAGCCCTCTTCATCATAACAAACATTGACAAAAAGCAAAAATATTTTTGGTCTCAAAAAGCACACCTTGCCAAAATAGTTCAGGTCACTGAACAAAACTACTTTATGTGCCAATATACTCTTTGTGAAAGAGTAGAATGCTGTCAGTCACAGTGAAGCCAGCTGATAAATCGAGAATCAAAGAGATAGAATTTTAATAAAAACCAAGGGTCTTGGATAACCAATGAGAGGCCCAATTCTTAAAGAAAACCACAAAAGTGAACACCTAGTTTGTGTCCTTTCATTGGTGTAGATTTACGGCTTTCATGAATTCATAAGAATTTACAAAAGGAGGACAGGATATCGAACTCCTAGAAAATGTTTGTGAACTGCATTTAGCACAAGCAAATATGCATGTGTACATTTGCTTATGTGACAATCTGTTCAGCGTTTACAAGTTCACTTACCCTCCAACCACTTTTTCCCAGCTGTGGAAAAAGTTTCACTTCTGCCCTTGTCAGAAGTAAATTTCCAACATTTCTTTGTATGGGAAAATATTACAGAAGAGCTGGTGAAAACCCCTAAAAAATAAAAGTTAGTAGGTTTACACAGACTCAAAAGGACATTCCAACCCCAGAATTATTGCTGGGAAATCCAGCCTCAGGATGTAGATCATCTGAAAGGTGCCCAAATAAAGGAATTGCTAGTTTTCAAACCCTACAGTAGTGTCGCTCAATGTAAATTTACATTAAAACACAAGAGGTGTCTGGAACAACAGGAAACGGTTTGTTTAATTAAACATTACGGCCGGGAGAGCACGTATAGCATTGGGGTCTGAGGACTGTCTCTTGTAGTACATTGAATTGAAGCATGTATTATACATTTCTCTGGATACAATAAAGTCATAAAAACATTCCTACAGTTGACAAGGAATCATAAATACAATTCCGGATAGGGAATGCAGGTGGGCCTTGATTTAGCGTGGACACTATGTGGGCCATCACGTATGTGTCCAGATGTCCTGCCTGAGTGGCCCGTGGTCACTGCTTGTGCTGTGTTCTGACTGGCTAAGTGTACCTAACTTTATGTGGCATCTAACTTTATGGTGTTTTGGGAATGCACACATCCCTCTGGCCATGTACACTTTATTGGGGCCAAGCTCCGGGGACCTTTGTAGTGTTGCTGCCTTTCTGTGGGATCTGATCTAAGTTTCCCTGTGCACTAGTCTGTCAGCTAAGTGTTACCCCACCTGTAACCTGTCAATCATTAACCTTCAAGCCTGGGTGGCACAGCCTGCCTGATCATGTACCTACGTGCTGGGGTTGATGGAGAGTTCTTGATGGGGGAATCTAATAGTGGTGATGCAACTTTGTTTGTGTATGAAAATCTACTGTTTGTGTATGAAAATTTCTTTTTTTCATGCGCATCATCAACTAATCCAATACCAGCAATAGTATGAGCCCTGGCATAATCAGAGAGGCTATTATGAGAGCTTTATATAATGTGATTGCTGTCATAATTTGTCGCTGCACCACAAGGCACAAAAGGGGCAAGTGTTTTTTTTTTTTTTTTTAACAGGACTAGTAGATTTTTGAAGTGGTCAGTAGACATTTGATAAAATTCCACATACCTGTTTATTTAACACTGACCTTGAGGTTTGTCCATAAACTCTGTCAGTGTGCCCTCTCTGGAGAATACCAGGTTATTGTGGGTAGGAAATCGGGTCTTAACTTTCCCATTTGTGCCACTGTGGTCTAGCAGAGAGACCGTGCTGGAGCCAGGCACAGGTGCAGTCAAGTTCAACATCTACCATGGACCTAATGATAACTTTCTAAATAAAGGGCCCAGCCAACCTGGAAGTCAGTTTAAAGGAGACACTTCACCAACAGGTAAGGCTGGAGTCAGTAATATTATTAGCATTTTAGCATTGACTCCTTGAGCCTCAGCTCTAGGATACCTCTGGAGAGTGTTAGTAGTGAATGCGGGGATGTGGTGGGCAAAGGTCCTAACACAAAGGCAGTTGCATAAAAAGACACTTGAACGTGGAGGCTTTAAATGAAAATAAACAAAGGGTAAACCTTTCTTATAGTTGAGAAAAATGTATTTATTTTGTTTATACAAACTGAACTTAAAATACATAAACATTAGAAAATCGTCTTTTATAGTTACACTTTTAAAATTTATAATTTAAGCATCATCCATACATTTATATAACTTTATTCTTTATCTACAAACCAAACTTAAACTAAACAAAAATGAAAATTTCTAAACTTACACCTGTAATTTATAAGTTACGCAGCATCTTCAAATTATTATAGCTGATACACCTCCATACACAGAGTATTCAACTTGGTAGCCACACTGCATTAACTGTAACTCACCACTCTACCACGCACTGTTTTCTAAATAAAGATATGATTTGCAATGTCATTACTCTTATTCTAGATCATATTATTTTAAATGGTATAACTGATATGATATAAAATGTATAAGCATTTCATTGAGAATGTCCGGGTGGCATTCAGTTGAGTTTTGTACAATGGAGTGTTCGAGAGTTGAGTGGCGTGTAGTGGAGTAAGGTACAGTGTAGTGGAATAGTGTAGAATGGAGTGGTCTAGAGCAGTGCTTAATTTGTGCTTGTTGTTTTTAGTGCTGAGCACCGGCACTTATTTTTGAGGGCCGGGGCCTATTCTTCTGCGTCAAGCATTTGCTGCGAGCAAAAGACACATGGGCAAGACGGTTGAAGGGAAAAACGAAAAAGCGTCACAAAGGGAGAAAGTAGAACGCTGCAAGAGTGAGCTAAGGGGTAGAGGGTGGCTGTAAATGGACTGAAGAGGCCCTAGTTGGCTTCAGGATTAGGCTGCCTCAGTATTCCGTGTTCACACATTTAATTGCAGCAGTTGTGTGTTTAAGAGGAGTGCTTTGGGCACAGGCACCTTTTTATTTACAAAGTAAGCACTGGTCTAGAGTAGATTGGCATACAGTGGAATAGTGTACACTGGAGTGGGGTAGAGTGGAGTGATGAGGAGTGGAGTGGCGTAGAGTGGAATAACATACATTGGAGTGACATACAGATGAGTGGTGTAGAGTGAAGTGAGGTACAGTGGAGTGTTGCGCAACACCTCCAACTTATTATAACTAGTGCACCTCCATACATAGCGGCCGCACTACATTAACTATCTCACCACTGTACCATGCATTGTGTTCTCACAAAAGATATAATTTGCGATTTCATAGCTCGTATTGAAAATACTGTTATTTTAGATGGTATGAGTGATATGATATACAAGGATATAAGCACTGCATGGCAAAGGCATGAGATATAAGTTATATAGTGTGGCTACCGAGTTGAATACACTGTGTATGGAGGTGTGCCAGTTATAATAATTTGAAGGTGTGCATAAATTATAAATTAAAAGTATATGTTTCGAAATCAAAATGTTTTTCTACTAAGGTTTTGTTTGTGGCTTAACAATAAATAATGTTATATAAATTTAAAGGTGGTGCATCATTTATACATTTAAGGTATAATTTTAAATGAAGAATTTCTAATGTTTGTATATTTTAAGTTTGGTTTTGTATAAAAAGAATAAATACAATTTTCCTAACTATAAAAAAAGATTTAGCCTTTGGCTTTTTCATTAAATGTCAATGTTTTCTTATTTTTAATAAAATATTTTTTAAAATTGAAGAGTGGAGTGTTAAGTGGAATGTGATACAGAAGAGAAGAATCTTGTAAAGTGCACTTTTGTCGAGTAAAGTGGAATGTGGTTCAGTTGGGGTGGCATGCAGTGGAATAGCGTACAGTAGAGTCTTGTGGAGTGGTGGAGAGTGGAGTGTTGGACACTGCAGTGCAAGGCACTGGATTGTGGTAGAGTGGATTAGCGTAGAGTGGAGTGGCATATAGTAGAATAGCCTACAGTTGGAGTGGCAAAGGGTACAGTGGCATAGAGTGTAGTTTGGTAGAGTGTAATTAGGTAGAGGGGAGTAGCATAGAGTACAGTGAATAGCATTTTGTGGAGAGGTGTAGAATAGAATAACAGAGTGTACTGGAGAGAGTGGAGTTGCAAACAGTGGAATAGCATAAAGTGGAGTATCATAGAATCATAGAGGGGGCTAGCGCGGAGTGCGGATGTTTGGACTGGAGTGGCATAGAGTGCAAGGGCGTACAGTGGAATGCTGTATATTACAGTGGCATACAATTAAACAAACCTAGACTCGCAAGACCCCAACAACTACAGACCAATCACAAATGGACCTTTCCTGGGCAAATTGATAGAAAGAGCAGCATTCGCCCAGATGTCACAATTCATTGAAGGCAGTTCTATTCTTTCAGACTTCCAAACTGGATTCCGCCCAGGAAGAAGCACTGAATCAGCACTCATAGCAATCTGGGATGATCTTAAAAACACAGTCGACCGAAATGGAGTTGCTGCACTACTTCTCTTGGACCTCTCAGCTGCCTTTGATACGGTTGACCATGACACCCTAATTCAAAGACTCCACGAAGCCGGCATACAAGGGATTTCTCTCGACTGGATTACTTCCTATCTTCAAAAAAGAGCTAATATCATCCACTCGCCCCCCCCTCTTGTCCGAACCTTACCTCACAAAAGCAGGGGTCCCCCAAGGATCAATCATCTCACCTTTGCTTTTCAACATCTACATGATATCTTTACCAGAACTGATCAATGATTTCCATCTCACATGCTACAACTATGCAGATGACACACAAATACTACTTAAATTAGAATGCCCCAAAAACATTGAAAACTCAGAAATCTTCAGTTGCCTCAGAGCCGTTGATCAGTGGATGACCTGGAGCCATCTCAAACTAAATACCTCCAATACAGAAATACTCATATGTGGTGAATGGAAAAATTATGACCCTCTGTGTGTCTGGCCTGACGATCTAGGACCACCTCCTCAATTATCCAAGGAAGTTAAAAACCTAGGAATCACCATGGATTCCAAGTTAACTATGAATGCCCAAGTGGACAAATGAGCATGAACAAGCTTCATCACCTTGAAGACTTTACAACGCATTTTCCCCCACCTCGGATTTACACACAAGGTGCAAGTAATATCTTGCTTGTACTATCCAAACTGGATTATGCCAATGGCCTCTACAATGGATGATCTCTATCTATTATGAAAAAACTACAACGTATCCAGAATTCCACAGCCAGGCTACTATTGCATGTAAAGCCGCAAGCCCACATAATCCCCGCCTTGAGAGCACTACACTGGTTACCCGTTGCCAGGAGATGCACTTTCAAGCTGCTTTGTATCACCCACAAAGCTATACATGGAACAGGACCGCTTTTTATCAGACACAAAATAACCAAATACATCCAACAAAGAAACCTCCGCTCAAGATTGGCACCCCGCCTTAGAACACCACCATACAAGAACAAGACTATAGGTCGTACATCCTTCTCCGTTCTAGCAGCCAAACTATGGAATTCATTACCCCCAACTATAAGAGCCACAGCTAACTTCCTTGTCTTCAGAAAACTACTCAAGAGTTGTCTCTTTCCTTCATAACCACCACTTGAACAACTATGGACTGCATATGCCTATTTTGATAAATATTTTTTCAGATTATGTGTATATTTCTAGTTATGTATAGTTCTTTAGAAAATATGTATTGCTACTATGTCATAACAATAAAATACACACACTCTTTAAACCTGTTTGACTAAGTATATTTTACCCATGGTTCTAATTATGTATTGTATGTGCATATATGTGTGTGTGTTCATGTGTGTTTGTATGTGTGTGTGTGTGTATATATATATATATATATACATATATATATATATGTATATGTTTCTGTGCTTGGCACGTTCGTGGGTCATTGCATGGCTCCTGGGTGGGTTGTTATACTAGATATCTATGAATCCCTGCTCTCATCTTATCACACTTATCTACCCATCATCATATGTCATGTCTCTATCAAACTATCCTCCTTTCTCACTCTGACTCATCCCAAATCCTTTCTACTACTTACATCTCCTAAATAACTCTCCCTAAGCTCTTCCCTCCGCTTCCACATCTAACTCACCAAACCTCACTGTACTACTGTGACCTCCCACACAACCCTACTAAATTCTCCCGCATTTATCACACCCTGCTACTATGCTCTCCCTAACCCTTCCACAGACTCTTCCCTCCTCCATCCCCCTTTACTCATCCCGAGCCTTTGGGTTGAGTAAATGAAGGATATACTCCCAATTAACACTTCTGGATTTCTTTCCTCCTCCACCCCTCCATTACTCCAGTCAATCTAAATAACAAACTTGCATATCTGCGGCTCAAATTAACTCATAATAATACTAAAACTGTACTCATTATTTTCAGATACTAATCCATCACTAATTCTTGTTGGGTTCCAGAGTAGCGTGCTACTCACCGAAAAGCGCTTTGAAGCCTCGTCAGGGGTAGTAAGCGCTATATAAATACGATTACAATACAATACAATACAATACAGTGGAGTGGCTAAGAGTGGAGTAAAATATAGTGAAGTTGCATGCTGTGGAATTATGTAAAGTGGATGGGAATACAGCATAGTGGTGTGCAGTGTCATATAGTGGAATGGCATACAGAAGAGTGTTCTAGAGTTGACTGTCATAGAGTGGAGTGAGGTACTACAGTGTTATGGCATACAGTGGAATAGCGTACAGTTAAGTGGAATAGTGTGCACTGGGGTTGGGTTGGGTGGAGTCGTGTAGAGTGGAATTTCATACAGTGGAATGGCTTACAGTAAAGTACCATACAATAGATTAGAGTGAGGTACAGTGTAGTGGTGTACAGTGGAATAACATGGATTGGAGTGGTGTTTAGTGGAGTGGCATAAATGGAGTATTGTAGAATGGAATACTGTAGAGTGGAGTGTTGTAGAGTGGAGCAGGCTAGAGTGGAGTGGTGTAGACTAGAGTGGCAAACAGTGGAATGGTGTAGAGTTGAACAACATTAAGTGTTTTAGTTGTGTACAGTGGAGTGGCATATACTGGAATAGCGTACAGTAGTGTGGTACAGGGTAGAGTGGATACAGGGTAGAGTGGATTGGCGTTGAGTTGCATACAGTGGAGTGGGGTAGAATGTAGTGATGTACAGTGTAATAGCATACAGTGGATTGTCGTATAGTGGAGTGGTGTAGAGTGCAGTGGCGTAGAGTGGATTGGCATACAGTAGAGGTGCGTAGAGTGGAGTGGTGGACAGTCATACAGCTGAGCAATATAAAGTGGTAGAGCATACAAATGAGTGGGGTACAGTTCAGTGGCATACACTGAAGTGTGTTAGAGTGGAGTGCCTCACAATGGAATAGCATTGAGTGGCAAACAGTGGATTGATATGAAGTTGAGTGCCTTACAGTGGAGTGCTGTGGAGTGGACTAGCATTGAGTGGAGTGAGGTACAGTGGTGTGGCATATTTTGAGTGGCATACAGTAGAACAGCATACAGTGGAGTGGCATAGAGCAGAGAAGCGAAGAGTGTAATAGCATAGAGTGGAGTGGTGTGGTGTACAGTGGAGTAGAATAGAGTACAGTGACTTAGAGTTGAATGAGGTACACTCTAGTGGCGTACAGTGGAATAGCGAGACTGGAGTGGTGTAGAGTGGAATGTTGTAGGGTGGAATACCGTAGAGTGGAGGGGGATACAGTGTAGTTGGGTAGAATGCAGTAGCGTACAGTATAATAACATGCTGTGGAGTGGCTCAGAGTTGAGTGACATTGAGTGGGGTAGCATAACGTGTACTAGCGTAAAGTGAAGTGGTATACAACGCAGTAGTGTGGAATGGAATAACATTGAGTGTTACTGGCGTACAGTGTAGTCTGGTGGAGTGGCATATTGTGCAATAGTGTAGAGTGGAGTGCCCTGCGGCAAACCACCAGCAAGCAGGGAGCTGCTTTAAATAGCTCCCTCCTTATAGAAGCAATGATTTAATCTCTTTCCCTGCACACATTTTTTGCATACAGGGAAAGAGATGAAAACTCTGCTTTCAGCAAGCAGGACCTGTTTCACAGGTGCTGCCAAGCAAAACCAGCTACCTCCCAAGGGTGGGCACCTTGTGAGGTAGCAGGAGCCGGCCCTGCTTCCTTGTTTGAAATTTTGCCCGAAGTAGGTGGTGGTCCCCGGGGCCAGGGGACCGCGAAAGACCCCCTTCTTATATCTTTTTGTAGCCCTTGGGAGTTGGCGGTCCCTGTGGCGGTTCATAGGACCCCCTCGATTATTTATTCTGTATGTTGCCTCAGGAGTTAGTGGACCCCGGGACGCCATGGCCCCAGAGCCAGGGGGGTCATCAGGACCCCCCCCAATTAAATGTATATGTTGCCCTGGGGAGGAGGGGAGAATAGGTGCCCCGGGGCACAGGGGCTGCAGTCCCTTTGCATACTATAGTAATATGGCGCCTGGGAGGTCGTGGTCACAAGGGCCTGAGCTGGTGGTCACCAGTGCCTGGGGTGGTCTGCAGGGCCCCCTCATTATATATATAATTAATAAGCCACAGGGCTGTGATGGTCCCCTGAGGGGGTGGGGGGTGCATGGCCCCTGCATATTTTTAGGATATAGGCCTGGGGAGATGGTGGTCCTTAGAGCTTCTTTGAGTCCTAAGATGAGTGGCCCCATGCGCTCACCTCCTATTTTGCCTGCAATGCCCCCGGGACCTGGCTTCTTTTTTTTATTTTTATTGTGACAACATTTGTGAATATAAGCGATTTTTGCCATGACTTAAAAAAAAAAAATGTTTTTTAGCACTGGCTATGGAGGGCTGCAAAACAGTATTCTGCCCTCTTTTTTTTCACTTTTTTTCTTAGACTCTGCTGAAGCGGAGTCTCAAAATGGCTGCCAACACTTCCTGGCTGAAGTGTTGGCAGCCAATCAGATCTCTGCACGAGATCTGGAGGATTTGCGAAGCCTTTGCACCTCTAGATACACACATTTGTTTTTCCTTTAATTTCTCTTAAACTACTGAATGGATCTAGTAAGCTAGCCTTCTGCCAAATTTGGTGTAATTACGTCCAGTGGTTCAGGCTGTACTCATGTTCAAGACTTCTATGGGAATAAACATGGGAAGTGCACTTTTTTTGACCCACCCCTTTTTCTCGGCCCCTGCTTGATGGATCACCCCGACACTTCCCATGCACAACAAGATTCTTGGGCACACTTTTTTGGGAAACTTTTGTGAAGATTCGTCAAACAGTGCCAAAGATATAGGCAGCAAAAAAAAAAATGTTTCTATGGAAACTAGGTCCTAAATATAACTACCAACTGCCAGTAGATAAAAAAAAAAAGAATATATATATATATATATATATATATATATATATATATATATATAGTGGCAGTCGTCACTAGGTTGTTATAGTTAGGACTGTGTTTCCATAGAAAAAGAGATTCTTGACTTGCCTATATCTTTGGCACCGTTTGAAGAATCTTCACAAACTTTTCCCAAAAAAAGGTTTTGCGGTGATTCTTGTTGCGCCTGTTAATTCCCATAGGACCTTTAGACACGTCTACAGCCGAATCACACCAAATTTGGCAGAAGGCTAGCTTTCAGTATGCAGATCGATTTTTTGCTTATTTGGTGTAAATTGGTTCAAAGTCTTTGAGAAATGTAGGGAAATCCAAATTTGTATATCTCTTGCCGCAAAGTAGTAGCGAAAAAAGACGAGCTTGTGCAGGGAAATGCAGAGCTCTGATTGGCTACCATCACTTCAAAGCAGGAAGTGTTGACAACCATTTTGGGACTCAGCTTCAGAAAAAAAAAAAAAAAAAAAAGGGGCCAGGGCAGGGATATCCTGACCCCTCAGCTCTGGTGGTGAGGTCCCAGAGGGGACCCACCCCGAGCAAAAAAGCATTTTTTTAAAAAAAACATTTGCCACAAAATTGCAATATTTGCGAATTTGCAAAAAACATTTTTAAAAACAAGTGCGGGCTCCCGCACTACTTTTTTGATGAGCCCTCGGGTGTACCAGGTTCCAGGGGTATTGCTAATGGCCCCCACCCCCCCACAGCCCTGGGGACCACCACCTCCCCAGGGCTTTATTTTATTGACTCGCAGGAGGCCATGCGGCCCCACCGCAGCCCTGGGACCACCACCTCCCTGAGGCGCATATTGTATTCTCTGTGGAGGCACCCCGAGACATAGCTTTGAAGCTACAGCAAACACTCTGGTTTCTGACAGCGGGACCTGTCAAGCAGTCCCATTGTCAGACACCAGAGTTTTCATCTCTGTTCCCTGCACACAGGTATGTGTGCAGGGAACAGAGATAAAAGCTTTCCTTCAGCAAGCAGGGAGCTGCTGTTAAAAGCTTCCCCTGTGGTCCCAGATAGCCCATAAATGGTTAAAAAAAAAAAAAATACCAAAAAAAGAATAGCTCAGTGTAAGGGTCATGGACCTTCACAATGAGCATTGAGGGTTCTAGTCCAACCGGATTAGTTTCCGTCCTTTTAATTTTTAAGTAGAAATGTTTAAGGCTCATCTAAAAGATGATCTTATTATTTTTAAATGACAAATACATTTTCTTTTAAAATTGTGCAGAAATCTCATTTTAAGTATATCATACATCAAATCCTAAAGAACGGTCTCCCTCTCACTCTCCTTCTCTCTCTCTTTTTCAAATTCTTTCTCCCACCCACACACCCCTCAGACACTCACACACTCACTCAAAGACCCACTGAGAAACTCATGCACCCACTCACAGACCCAGTGAGTCCCTTGTGCACCCTGTCACAGCTCCAGTCAGACCTTCACACACCCACTCAGACAGTTACACACACACACTCACTGACCCACTCAGACTGTCATACACCCCCAGGAACCCATTCACAGACCAGAGGACACATTGACGCACCCACTAAAAAAAACTGACTCATACACTCCCACACCCAGACAGCCACTCTCACAGGCACTCTTACCCCCAGGTACACCCTGTCACACCTATTCTGACACCCAGAGAGGCCGCAGCCAACTCCCGCCGTGCACGGACAAAGGACTGTACGCATTGTGGGGTTGGGTGGTTATGGGGGTTGGCCGCAGCATCTTGCTGCAGGCCAGGTCTTGTAGGCAACCTCTGATGCACACAGGTGAAGGCGTTGTATGGTGCAAGGTTGGCTGCTTATAGGGGGTTGGCCAGTGGTCAACCACCGCCGTGCACGACCAAAGCCCAGGTGGGGCAGTGGTTGGATTAACGTATAGTAATGAAAATTACTATACGTAAAATAAAGGTTAAAGTGACGTTATAGTTAGGAAATAGAATTTAAAAAAACATAGAAATTGACTGAAAAAAACAAAGGTTACTTGGACTTTATAGTTAAGTTCTGAATTTAGTCATATAAAACCATAGAAATTCAGCAGTTACATTTAGAGTTCTTTCAAGTAACTATAACTGGTGCCCTAAGGTAACTATAACTCTTATCCCCGCCATGCACAGTTTTTCTTCAGTAGTTTGACTGCTAATGTATCATTTATATTTTTAAGGACTTTATAGAAGTTGTCATGAGTGCTATAATATATGGGATAATTAGCGGTACCTGGCGAGGGCGAAAGTTACAGTTACCTTAGGCAGGAGTTATAGTTACTTGAAAGAACTCTATAACTGCTAAATTTCTGTGGTTTTATACGAGTAAATTCTGAACCTAACGATAACATCCCTGTAACCTTTGATTTTTTTGTGTGAAATAAATATATATATATATATATATATATATATATATATACACACGTATTTTTTAAATTAGGGCAATTAGGATAGTATTTGTAGATCTGCTTAGTTATTTTGTTTTATTGGAAACATAAATCTCTGCATGGGAGAGCGCCTCATGCAGAACGGCTTTCGGATGTACTGACTAACTCCTCACAGAAATGTAGCAGCCATTTAGGAATTTTACAAGTGCCTCATGTCCAGGGAGAGGACAGAAAGCAGCTGCGTTGGGAATACTGCCAGCGCCCTGAAGACCCGACACTCACTCATTTTCCTTTCCTCCTTCCTACTTGGCCTTGGCCACCATTCGGTGCAATCCCTCTGCAACTGTGATTCACCTGTAGTGTGGGAGCTATTTATATTTTAGGGCATTGTGCTTTAAGTGAAAGATTTAAAGCAGCACATCTGGAAAAGGAGTCGTCGTGCTTCTAACCAGACAGATTTCAGGGTCTGGCATGGTACTTTAAATGTCACTTAGAAATAGTAACACTTTATTCCAACGCCCAATACCCATGAAAAGGAGTCGTGCGTTTCCGATCCAAGACCGCAGTTGACAACTATGACGCAGAGCACATGCTTATATGTTGTCTATCTGGTCAAAAAATGCTGTTAAATTGTTACTTTATGTAGCATTTATATAGCGCTTTATACGCGATTGGAGTGTGCCGAAGTTCTTTATTGGATGGCTAGCGCACTGCGCGGTGGAGGAGTGTCTGTTTGGCAGAGCGTTGTTGCCATCCAACATGGAAACAGTTTTGATGTTGTGTGAGTGACCCCAGAGGTGCTCGTGTATTGTCTTGGGATGTAGCCCCTAGCAGTGCGAGGGAGGAGGTATGGGAGGTAGATGTGCAAATTACAGTTAGCTGGCAGTTTCAATCTATCATGGCAGCCCTCGGTTATATATTGTTGTTTACTCGCCTCGGAAACAGCAGTGTTGGCTATCTCGACGCACCTGCAGGTCCAAACTTTCAAAATAAAGGATGCTGTGCAATCATGGCATTGTTTGATCATTGGGGAGGGGGGAGGAATGTAGTTTGTGTAAGAATTGGTATGAAATTGGCATTGTATTGTAGCCGTGTTGATAACACCCACACTTGTCACACTACAGAGCTGGAATTACTGAGAATTTACATATCATGTTACGCGTTGTACCGACATACATGCATGAAAACAGACTTTGACACATTTTATATAGTGGATAACAGTTGTCCGCTTTATTAATGTGGACAAGCGTGCGACTGCCCAATGTTATGAGATATTTGGGCCTGAGGCCACATCACTGACAGTAAACTTTGTACTTATGATAATAAGATATTCATATTGTTCATTTGATACATTTCAGTTTTGATTTTTCCAGATTACAGTGAGTGACTAATGGGCCTTCAAGTCCTGGCCTCCATTTGTCCTGCCTCCTTTTGCCCTCCGATTTTTAGGCAGTCCCACCTTTGATTTTGGAGGGGCTCACTCCAACAGAGTTTGTTTTACCATGTTTGTGTTGTTTCAGGGGGAAGCTTCCAGTTCTTTGCATTAGGCCCAACTCACTACCTGGCGTATCCTATGCCCTGCCATCTGAAGTGGCGGGTCTGGGCTGCGTCTGCCGTGTTCCGCTTACTCCCCTTACTTGGCCACCTTACACCCTGCCATAAGGCATCCCCAGGTGTGTGGTTTTTGCTCACACACCCCCTTACTAGGTGTATCTTCCAATCAATTCTTTGGTAAAACCTTGTTAACTTCCGCCCTTTTTGTCCATCTGGCATCGCGACTGAATGCCTTTTCGTTGGGGTGGGAGGGTGGTATATCCTTCCTGCAGCAGTGTAGCAAGCGCGTTGTCCTGGTCTCGACTTGAGCGTCGTTCGGGCAACGCGCTTTAAATCCCATTCCTTCGCCCCCTGCCCCTCCCATACTTTGATTCCATTGGGGGGTTTGAACCACAGCAAACCCCCCCCAATTGGTCACTCCAAGCTGACCAGTCCTACCTGTTGGCCTCCACAGGGGTAGGGGTGCATTGGCACCTACTTGGTGCGCGCCCTCCCAAAAACCGGTTTAACCGGTCCCTTCCGGGGCAAGGCGGCCGTTAAGGCACCGGCCCTCTATGCCCCCTATGGGGGCGGCCTATGCACTAACACCCGCACTTGTCACACTACAGAGCTGGCATTACTGAGAAGTTACATATGTTACGCGTTGTACCGACATACATGCATGAAAACAGACTTTGACACATTTTATATAGTGGATAACAGTTGGCCGCTTTATTAATGTGGACAAGGGTGCGACTTCCCAATGTTAAGATATATTGTGGCCTGAGGCCACATCACTGACTATAAACTTTGTACTTATGATAATAAGATATTCATATTGTTCATTTGATACATTTCAGTTTAGATTTTTCCAAATTACAGTGAGTGACTGGTGGGCCTTCAAGTCCTGGCCTCCATTTGTTCTGCCTCCTTTTGCCCTTCGATTTTTAGGCAGTCCCACCTTTGATTTTGGAGGGGCTCACTCCAAGAGAGTTTGTTTTACCATATTTGTGTTGTTTCAGGGGGTAGCTTCAATTTCTTTGCATAAGGCCCAACTCGCTACCTGGCGTATCCTATGCCCTGCCATCCGAAGTGGCGGTTCTGGTCTGCGAGTGTCATGTTCCGCTTACTCCCCTTACTTGGCCAGCTTACACCCTGCCGTAAGGCATCCCCAGGTGTGTGGTTTTTGCTCGCACACCCCCTTACTAGGTGTGTCTTCCAATCAATTCTTTGGTAAAACCTTGTTAACTTCCGCCACGCAGCCAGAAAGGCTAACGTCTCCTGGTTGCTCCCCCTTTTTTTTTTTTTTTTTTTTTTTGGTAGCCCATTGCTGCTGCCAGGTTGGACCAGAAGATGTTCATCCCTTCTGATGACAAATGCACGCCATCTGGCGCATAGAGCTCAGGTCACCTGTGGTGGATTAACCCATGGCTGATGCTTTCCAGCCCATTGAATTTACAGTACTTGGCGACTGCGATGTTCAGTTTCCTCCTGGAGTTATCTATTGCTATGTCTGATGTTGCCCCACGCCATGTGATTCTGGGGATTATTTCTGACCATATGATGGTAGTTTTCCCATGTAGCCTAGTAAAGCTCCATAGCGCCTCCCTGATGTTGTTCAGGAGTACCTTTCTTCCTAGTGTTGTCAAATCGTTCCCCCCCAGGTGCATGATTATGGTATCCGGTTGTCTTTGAGTATTCTTCACTATGTTTTGTATGGTCGGTTAGAGCTGTGACCATTTCATACCCGGGACTTCATCTGATTACAACCGCTTGTCTTCCTCTTGTGCCGGGTTTCTTGTTTTGTTTCCACCATGTTTGTAGCCTGGATATGAATGAGTAGCCTATAGTCCATATGAGCTTGGTGGTTGCACCTGCCACTGTAATGACAAGATACCATCATAGAAGATGTGGGCGAATGTACCATTTATAAGCTTTGGAACGCCATCTGCCAACCGCTTTGACTGCGTCTGCATCTAACCCCAAACTGGCGGCTGTTGTGGCTGCCCCAATGTGAAATGAATGAGCACTAAATTCAGATGGGAGCAAGCCCCCCTTCCCTATAGCTTTCTGCATGACTGCAGTAAATTGGAATCTGCTCAGGTGGTCCCCATTGGCATGTCTGAACAGGGGGCCTGGTCCCACGGGGCATACCTCTACATAATCTCTTATGCTGCACACTGGGCAGTACTTCGCCTGCTCTATGCATTTTAGCACAATGTCAGTGCCCTTGCCCAGTTGGTCAGTCTTGGATCGTCTTAGTGTGAGGCGCACCCCATCAGAATCTAGATGGCAGTCCTCTATTTGCAGACAACTGTTGCCCCCAGAGTTCCTGGCTGCTGCGACTATCTCGCTCACTCTGAATGCCCCAAAGAAGGCTGTGACGAATGCTGCTCGAAAAACTAGTAGCTCATACCGGTTGTCTGCAATAGTTTGAAGTGAATCTATTAACCGAGTCAGTTTGTTAAAATATATGGGGTGTCTTGTGTCTCTTTTTGGCCCTTCGATGCGTTTCCAGCCTTTCATTGCCGTCTTGATGTAGCGAGAGGCAGTAGGGTCTGTGCCCATTTGTAGTTTTGAATAATGGGCCACTGCTGTCAGGTGTGCTTGGGCCCAGGACTTTGATTTTCTCTGCTTGAAAGCCCACATAATGAAATGTTCTGCTGCTGTTCTGGTGGCTGCTGGGTCGTTTAATGACTCCAGACCCCCTATGTCCATGAGTACTTTGGCGTACTTAGTATATCTACGTTGTGTTTCAGTTGTAAATGCGTTCTGTACTAGTATGGACAGGTCTGCTCCGCTAGGTCCCATAGCTCTGGTTGGAAAAGGTGTCATCTTGTTGCTTGCTTCCGGCGCGAGACTCTTGAATCTGTCCATCTGGGAACGAGAAAGGGCGTCCGCCCGTGAGTTCTTTGTGCCCTGGACATGACTGGCCCTGATGTCAAGATTGCTTTTAGGCTGGATGAGTACCAGGCGCCTTAGCAGCCTCAATGTGTTGGGGCATGAGGCGGACCCTCTGTTTATGGCCATGACCACCCCTAGGTTATCAGACCACAAAGTTATTTTTAGGTTTTGTAACTGTGCTGTACAGATAGTCAGGGCCACCACGATGGGGAATAGTTCCAAAACGGGATATTTTTGGTGATCCCTGATTCATGCCACTTTGGCGGCCATTTGCCTGCGCACCATTCCCTACCTAAAATGGCCCTAAAACCGCAGCCCCCTGCGGCATCCATGTAGAGCGAGATCTCACTGGCAGACAACCAACCATCTCTCCAGATGAGTCGGCCATTGAATTCTTTTAGAAAGGAGTACCACATGGCGAGGTCTCTTTTGACCCCTCCGCCTAATCTCACATGGTGATGCTTTTCCGCAACCCTGCTGTCAGCCTGCTTAGCTGCCTGGCGAAAACCCTGCCTGCTGGGATCACCCTTGTTGCAAAATTAAGTTTGCCCACCATGCTCTGCAATTCCCCGAGGGTTGCCTTCTGCTTACTTAACAGGCACTTGATGTCTGCCCTCAGGTCCATCACTTTTTCGGCTGGTAATCTGGAGGTTCCGGCAACTGAGTCTAACTCTATGCCTAGGAATGTTAATGACGTGGTAGGGCCTACTGTCTTTTCATCTGCTAGGGGAACCCCCAACTCTTCCGTCAATAACTGGAAAGCTTTTAATAGGCTGGCACATGACCCATCATCAGCCCTCCCTATGAATAGAAAATCGTCTAGATAGTGCATCTTCCCCCCAACGGGATGCTTCTTGTTAATATTTTATTGATTGGGGACTTGGCCAGTTTCACGTTCAATTGGTTGGTCATGGGGTACATTGTGGGGGTGGATCTACTGTTTTTTCTTATTGTCTTTTCTATCTGACTTGTGCTCGTGTTTTCTACATGCTGACACTGGGTGTTCGCCCCAACATGAGGAGCAAGAGTGTCTAAATTTACAATTCTGCCCCCAGGTGCACTCGTCCATCTCGAACTTCCAGCATATGGCATGCGGTCCCTTGTTGCCCTCTGCTTTGCCACTGTGCCAGGGCTTGTGCCTAAATGGTGTTTTGTATTTGTCCTGCCTCCCCTTGAGATGTGTGTTCCGAAAGGACTGGTCCCCTTTTCCTGCCCATGAGCTAACCTCTTTTGCTACCATCATTTTGTGTATGTAGCTAGAGACATCCTCTTGGTTCCACTCCATCTCTGGGTGTGCATGCATTTTTAATCTGAAGCTCTTGTCATACTCTAGCCAGGCGTCCCCCGGGAATTGGCAAAGTGCTCCATGTATTTTGGACTCGTAAAGCCAGAGGTCGGCGGCGCAGTGTGGAAATTTCTCCACTATGACACAGGCCATAATTCTAAAAGCATCTAACCAGTTTTCAAAGTTCCTCTCCTTTCTTGCTCTCTTCCTCTCCCTTCTGTCATCATCTTTTTTATCACAAACCGTAAGGTCTAAACCTTCTAACTGGATTTCTAGCAGTGTAAAGATGTCTATAAATTCTTTTCTCTAAAAGACGTCTGCAAGACGAGCGTGCGCGGTGCTTGCTGCCAGTCCCGGTGGTCTTTGCCGACTGCAGTCGCTGCGGGTCGCGTCGCTTATACCCAGCGGTCCCCCGCAGGCAGTGAAATACCGTGGTGTGGTGATCCTCGTGGTGAGTCGCCTCCCAGGCGAGCGTGCGCGGTGCTTGCTGCCGGTTCCAATTCACTGCGGGGGCGGTCCTCCCGCCGGCAGTTCATGCACTGTATGTTCCTGGTTAGCCCTTCCGGTGAGCCTTTGGCTGCGGGGTCCCCCGCAGCATGTGGAGCGGCATGTTGATCCCTCACGGCCTGGCTTTGGAAGGGGGTAGTGAACGACGAGGGGAGGACGGGACCCTCCGGCGACCTCCTGGAATGGTATATCCTTCCTGCAGCAGTGCAGCGAGCATGTTGTCCTGGTCTCGACTTGAGCGTCGTTCGGGCCACGCGCTTTAAATCCCATTCCTTTGCCCCCTGCTCCCCCCCATACTTTGATTCCATTGGGGGGTTTGAACCACAGCAAACCCCCCCAATTGGTCACTCCAAGCTGACCAGTCCTACCTGTTGGCCTCCACAGGGGTGGGGGTGCGTTGGCACCTACTTGGTGCGCGCCCTCCCAAAACCCGGTTTAACCGGTCCCTTCTGGGCCAAGGCGGCCGTTAAGGAGCCAGCCTTCTATGCCCCCTACGGGGGCGGCCTATGCACTCACAGTGATTACAAACCCAAAGACGCCCCAATCCTAATGGCCTTTGGCATGTTTGAGGAGTATCAGCATGTCACAATTGCGAGGAGCTGTTCTTTAGAAGGAGGAGCCATCAGTGATTGAAGTAACTTCTAAGAGATACTTTACCTGCTGTGTGGCTGCATGCATTCCAATCAGATACTGTAAGGCAAGGAAAGGGTTAAATGATTAATTTACAGTTGCAAAAAGTGGATTTTCAGACCTTATTTGAACCGTTTTACCGAAAATGTGTAATTCGAGTGGGGGCCTGCCCACTATTTACTGTATTTTCCATCATTTTGTGTGATTCTTGTAAGTATTGGTTCTGAATTATAGTAACCCACAGTATTTAAACACACAAAGGTGACTCGGAATATAAACAAGCAAATAAAACATGCAAAGAAAAACCATTGGCAAAGAAAAACATTGGCCCACCGGCGCTGGCACTGAAATGCACTTCTATTAGATGGATGGGCTTATGCGACGAAGCAAGTGCCGTCACTTACAGAGCAAGAGAGACAACTCCTGAAGTGGGCGGATCAATTGCTCTCTGTTGTATGCTGTCGTGGGGGGAAGCTAAATCTGAACAAAACTTGAACAGGCCAATGAATGAAGATGGCTGACCCAATTCTCTCTGTCTGTATCTGTGCTTTCTTTTTTATTACAAGAGACAGTAAGACAGCTGAAGCTGACATAAAATGAAACATTGAGCCTTTAATATACGGTCTTGAAACAACCACGGCCTCAGGGATGATTTTTTTAACTAGGATGACCGTCTAAGTTGTAGCATCGTGAAATATTTACTACAAAGGTGATGCCAAAAGTTGTGGTCTTGGATAAGCAACAGTTGTGCTCCTGTCCAAGTAACAACAACAAAAATGTTCTGCTATACTAATGCAAATGATCTTTACTTCTCCCAAGTGTGGCCAAAATCACAAGAGTGGCTACTTTTAAGGTAACAAAACAAATCAACCCTTTTTATGTAGCCTCACTACCCCTGCGTAAGCCAATGATACTCCTAGATGGTTTTCAGTCTCTTGACCTCTCTTGTCTAGTCCCTCGTCACCCCTCACTCCCCTTTTCTTGGAGACCTCCACAGGACAATTGTTCTGGTTCAGTTCACCTTATTACATATATTATTTTGTATGATATCCATGGGCGTCAATTCACCAAAATGCCAGGGGTAGGGGAAGTGGCATTACACACCATGCCATTTGACCTTTTCTTTGCCTCGCACACACATGCTTACACATACACACATATTCACACACTCTCTTTCACACACTCTCTCCCGCAAGCATGAATAGAACATACATTTAAAAGCACTTTTTACTTACCTTTGCTGCCAGATAGGGTCATATCCCAGCTGATTCTACTCCATTTTTTAATCATACAAATAGTGAATAATGTTATTCACTATTTGGATAGTAAAAATGACATAAAACAAGAAAGTGGGTCCCAAACCATGAGTACGAGCTGTCCTTGTGTTCCAGGCACTCATTTTGCAACCTTCGAGGCCAGGTGTCGCAAAGGAAGTGCCAGGGGTTGCAAGGGGCAAGCCAGGGGTCGCAGCTGAGACCCCCAAAGTACGTCCATGATGTTATTATGTATATGTGTAATTCGGACAGTGCACAGATGCCATTTAGGATCTCGGACTGAACCACATATGTCCTCAATTTTACTGCTTGCAGTTGTAACTAGCAAGATCGAGCAGATGGTGTGTGAAACAATGTGCGGTCCATCTGGTCGCAGCGTGTGTTTGCCACAGGAGTCTTAGGAACATTATTTTGATGAGCAGCCATTTGTTCTCACAAGTAGACTGGTGAGATGCCAGAGAGGAAGTTCCCATTGCGTTCTGAGAAGACTCTTGACAGAGCCTGGTTCTGAATTAAGATCATAACGGTAATCAAATTAGTGAGCCAGACACAGATGCTGCCTGGAGCAATTCATTTTATTGACTAAACTGTTTTATGTTGTAATCAATCTAATGTCTTCTGACATATTTAATTATTGTTTGCGAAATACAACTCACATAGAGAAAATGACTAAATGAAAATAAGCTCATGGAGTACTGTTTAGGTCACCTACAGACTGCTTTAGCTGTCTGGTGAGAGCTATTTTCTTCACAACACACACCAATCACATACAACTTACACAGTCATGTCGAGAGTGGGGCTTTTGGACAGCCCCTTCAGCCATTGGTTATTTCGGATGACTCTAACCATTGGCTAACGGGCCTGGATTTTGCTGTTTATGGCTGGAAACAGCCTACAATAGTAACTCTCCTCATTGTGGTACATACACACCGCCGCTCTGCTGCTTCCCCACACTCACATACACAAATGGTTTTGCTGCTCCTGGGCGTAGGAGGAAGGTGCCGAATGCTGTCACTGTAGAACACTCCTGCTCCTTCTGATCTTTATTCGTTACCAAATCATTGTCGGATTGAAGCACACGAGCTGCTGGGATATTTAGTACTAAATTAGCATGAACGGAAACTGCCATGCTCATTTATCATCCCACATTTTTGTAGCTCTTGCGCTTTACTCTGATCTCTCAATGATTTGGTCAGGAGTAAACAGAAGGCGCTGCATGTAGTGTTGCCACCTGCCCATATTTTACCTGAAATGAAACCACCAATTAATTATGAGCAAGTACCAGTAATAAAAGAGTGGCCACGGGCAGTGTTTTGTTTAAACTTTGACCATTATAAAATATTCCTTATGAAATTGACTGTGACTAGGGAGAGCTCATGCAAGACCCAGAGACAGAAGGATACACAGAAAAGGGAAGTGTTAGAACTGGGATTTCTTGTTGTCACAGGGTGCACACTGTACAAGCAGGAACCACAGTCCTAGTCAGGATAAGTCAGATACACACTAAAAGGTAAACTGTGCTCATTCTTTGGTAGCTTGACACAGATCAGTCAGGCTTATCTATAGAGGCAGTGTTTAGAATATTTGTGTAACAGGCACACACACACACACACACACACACACACACACACACAGTAACACAATGAAAACACCACAAAAGACTCCTCTTATGTTTACAAAATAAGATTATTATTTTATAAATAATTCAAGACCTTTAAGACCTAAATCTAATTAGTCGAAGTTGTGATATGAATTTTTGAAGAATTCGTTTAAATTAGCGCTTAGAACCAAGTAGTGTTTTAGGGGTTGCGTTGTGCTGGACCAGGGCAAAGTCAAAGTTCGAGCTTACCTCCATGGAGCACAGGCCAACTACTGTCCCCACGCACACCCTGGTGAACAAAGTACATATCCTGGTTGCAACAGCGAGGTGCATGATGAAATGCGTCGATCAAGCCCTTGCGGGAATGGTGATGCGTCAGTCTGTCCCACGCAGTGAAGGCGATGCATCAGTACCGAAGACAAGTGCTGGAACCAAGATGCATTGGTTCCGAAGTGTGATGTTCTGGGTTTCTCCATGCAGTGGAGGAAAACAGCAATCTCTGTAGACCGCTGCAGCAGCGATGCATGGTTCCGATGCGTCGGGTTCTCAAGGCGAGGTGTCGGTTCTGAGAAAGATGTGCCGATTCTGCTCCCACCACCGGGTCAGTGGGCCGGTTCTGCTGCATTTCCCTGATGCAACTATCTGGGCCCACTTCCAGTAAACCAGGCACAAGAGCAGGGGGAGAGACCTTGATATCCCTGAGTCTCAAGCAACAGTAGGCAAGCCAACAAGCCCTTGCAGCACACTTAAGATAGAAGGCAGAATCCAGCTCTCCTTCAGCAGAGTCAAAGGTCAGGAGGTAGCAGGGCAACACAAGAGAAAAGCCAGCCTTCCAGGTCCAGCAATGAGTCCTTTAAACAGCACAGCAGTTTTTCTGACAGAGTCCAGTTACAGGTCCAGAAGTGTGTGATTTGGTAGAGACCCAGTACTTCTACCCAAAAGTGCCTTGGAAGTGTGGGTGACTTCAAAGAAGAGTCTTTGAAGTGCACAAGTATCCTTTTTTCTTTGTCTTGCCTCCAGACTATGAGGGGGGGGGGTAATCAACCTTTTGTGTGGGGACAGGCATTGCCTATTCAGGTGTGTAATCCCCCCTCCTGCCCTTCCTGCCTAGGAAGAGCCATCAAAATGCAGATGAATGTAGATGAGCACTCAGACAAACCTAACCTTCCTGTCTAGAGGGAATGCACAAAGTGCAGCTGTCACCCACCCCAGACATGTATTGGAGACAGGTTGGGGTAAAGGCACACAGAGCTGTAGGAGCAGAGAAATGCCCACTTTCTATAAGTGGCATTTCTAAAATAGTAATGATAAATCCAAGTTTACCAGTACAGTAAAGAGGATTTATGATTAGTATGATTAGTGACATGAAACATGACACAGCTACTCCTTCTCAATCAGAAATTACAGTTTAAAAGCATATTAAGGCATTCCCAATGTTAACCAATGAGAGGGGTGGGCCTCACAGTAGTGAAAAACAACTTTAGAAGTTTTTCACTCCCAGGACATGTAAAATGTAAAAGTGCATGTCCTACATTTTAGTTACATATCACCCTGCCCTATGGTCTACCTAGGGCCTAACTTAGGGGAGACTTATATGTAATAAACGGGGAGTTTTAAAGCTTGGCAAGAGGTTTTAAATGCTAAGTCGAAGTGGCAGTCAAGCTGCACACACATGCGCTTTGCTGTGGCAATCTTGAGACATGTTCAAGGAGCTTCTTAAGTGGGTGGCACAATCAGTGCTTCAGACCCACTAGTAGCATTTAATTTGCAGGCCATGAGTATATGGTATACCACTTTACGATGATTGTGCGTACACCACTGTTACCATGTTTAGGGGTGAAGCACATGCACTTTAGCACTGGTCAGCAGTGGTAAAGTGCTCAGAGTCCTAAGGCCAACAAAAAGAATCAGCAAAAATATGAGGTAACCAGGCAAAAAGTTTGTGGGAAGACCATTCTAAGGCAGACAGGTCAAACAGGAAGTAAACAAAAATCTGGGCAAAAGGGAGACAATGGCACTTTAACAAAGGGCTAAAGACACAGGACATCGTCAACAGTTATTATAAGAAAGACACATGAGGAGGCACTGATATGAGAAGATGAGCAAAGGAATGAAAACAGAGAGGCATTCACAGAAGAAGGGTTGGACATTTGAAGACATTGACTGAAAGTCATGTACATTGCGGGCATTAACATTTGAAGTGCTGGACATAGTAAGATGCAGATACCTTGAAACGTGAACACAGAGAAATACAGCAACCAAAATACACAGACATGAGGCTGTTAAGGATGATATGGAAGTGACAAAACTCAGACAAAAGGATAGAGTGAAATGTGGAGAAAGGGATGTGGGGAGACAGGGAAGCTGGGAGACAAGGACACAGGGAGACACAGTAAAACATACACATGTGGAAACAGGTAAACTCGGATATGAGAAGCCTAGGGTGTGAGGAAACAGACAGATGGTGCAGCAGACAGATATGAACAACAACTGACGGCAGATGGCAACCGTAACCCACACTGTGTGAAGAGCTCTGTGTCCAGCCCAACACATATCCTTAAAACAGCATGCCCATCCATCCCTGAAACAAGTGCGACCCACTGCCCGACCGCCATCTGAGATGGAACGATTTTACCAGGGGTAGCGGCATGCCTGGAGCGTTGCTGTACAGACAGAGCAGTGGACACGCGGTACTGACCAGCAAGGTGGGCCTACTGTATGGCATGAAAGGCAGCAGCCCGGCCACTGAGCAGGTGCCACCTGCAGGGTGATTATGTGGGGGTGTCCAGCCCTCTGCCTCTGCATTGTGTGAAAGCACCATGGTCTCCGATGCAGGTTCCCATGCTGCTGGGGAATGCACCCGGCGCTGAACTGAGGGGACGGAGTGAGGCGAGCCGCAACCTTCCTCGGTCACACGGCTCCGACGACATCTACCTGCCTATGCTGAGATGGTGGGAGCTTGGCTGGTCACACTTTCCCTGCATGTCCTGTAAGGTTGTGCTGTGCTGTCTGTGTGGCCACATACAGGGCATTCCGGAGATACTCCTGGAAACATTTTGTGTAGGCGGTGTGAGGTAGATTTGATGCAAGTAGTTAAATTGCATACATTTTAGACGGGCACTGTGCTAAACTCGCTTCACCCTCTCCAAGACCATGGTCCACTGTTTAGTGGTCAATTCCATGCCTAGGCAGTTGTCCTGTTCGGGCTTGCTCCGGGTTAAAAAGTCTTTGCATCCCCCCCATAATGCTACATATATCAACAAAATCGTCCGTCAGCCTAGTCTGTGCATTAAGAGGCACTGTAAGCCCATGTGTAGTGGCACCTCGGCTTGTCATGTTGCTGAGATGTCTCCGATCGCTGCAACAGTCGTATTATATGCAAGAAGAAGGCCCGCTCCAACTCGTAAATTTCCTGCAGCCCCTGAAAAGAGAGCTGAGTGCCATCACTGTATAGGTCACCCAGTTGGAGGAGGCCAGCCTCACGGCAAGGTGAAAAATTGTGGGCTCCCTGTAGATTTTTCAAGCTTGGCATGCTCCAAAGAGACAGTTGTGCCGCATGCAGTGTTGGTGTGTGTCCGGGTTGCATATAACGGAGCCAGACAAGATTGGCCACAGGTGTGAGTCTACCGAGTCCCCTGATTGGCCCTCCCGGGGAAAGCAGACATTCCATCACATCTGTGCCCTTCAGGTCTGCCTGAATCACTCTGCGGTCCGCAGTTCCATTCCCCGCCAGCCAGCTCATAGGCCACTGCAGTTGAGCTGCTGCAAAATACAGCTTCTGGTCTGGGGCTCATGTAAAGCATGGGGCAATGAAGCATGGAGATGAAGACCCATTTCTGGGAAAGACTGCAAACCAGTTCAGACTCTAGGCTTTTCAGAGTCCTAAAAAAGGATCTGGTCGGTATCACTGGCAAAGAGATAAAGAAATGTAAGACCCTTAGGAAGAAACAGCATCTTTTCTACTGTCGCCCTGCCCATGGGTGAAAGGTGTAGTTGAGTCCAGAAGTGCCTGGACTGGTGGATTGAAGCCAGGGCCTTACCATAATTGCCAGCTAGTAAGTCCCTGTCTTTGTCATAAATGTTCACACCGAGGTAGCGAAAGATTTCAAAGCACCAGGGGAGGCGCCTATTGTCCGGGCACTTCCCGATGTTTAGGCTCAATCCAGCGCAAAGAGAAGATATAGGACTTACCCCAATTTACTTTGAGGAACATATATCAACAGTGATTGATGTCCAGTTACCACAGGGCCACTCTTCCATCTTTTAGGGATCACAAAGTGCACCAAACACACTAAACACTAAAGCTGGTTGATCTAGCCCAAGCTGGTTGATCTAGCGCTAGTTCTTTTTAAGCCCTTGATCGCCATGGCACGGAAGGTGCCTCACCCGATCATGATCAAGTGCTGGCTTCAGGTAACCCACAAATGGGCCTTAGCAGAGGCAGGCACCATGATGCACGATTTGGGATACCTATGTTCTCAAATTGTTTGACAGCCTGAATCTGCTCACCCTTTAGGCTGACCAGATTACACTACTGGGCTACCCATTTACTCACACACATTCTTTCCCCACACATCAAGAGACCCTGTACACACCATAGTGAACTCCTTAACAGTTAGTCCCTCCACCCTTCTTCCACCAGACTGTCTGCTTACAAACCTACATATCCTTTACATGTTTGCTATGCTCCTCCCACTTATGTTTCTGCAATCCCAGTTAGCTGCCCAATGCAGCGCCAGTCAGAGGGTTCACGAGTTACTGTTTTACTTTCTCGTGTTGCACAGGTTGGCACTCTTCCAAAAAATAGGGTGCACTGTGTTGCTTTGGATCATCATCCTATAATCTGTTTCCTACACCCTTCTCCCTCCTCCATATTGTTGTAAGATCTGCTCTTGAATATTGTCGATGTAAACATGCTGGGATGTGCATGTCCGTCCACCTAATAAACAGATTTATCATTGTATCTTGTACATCCTGTGGAGATAGTTGATAACATGTTAATAAAAAATGTAAACAAAAAAATGAACAACAAGTGACACAGAAAGTGCAGGAAAACGCAGAGTGGCCTGGAGATCTCTCCATCAAGCTGTTTGGTACTCTAGTCAGCCTCAAGGTTCACATATATACAGTTGCTACACAGATCTACTCGACAGACACCCTTTAAGCAGACATCCAGTGCCTCAAACACTGCCTACAGATCATCCATATCTGGATGTCCAGCTCCCATCTGAGCCTCAACCTATACATGCTGAATTTCTGTTATTTGCCTACAACAATAAGCAAGAAATAACGCAAACCTACTACAAGCACTTTTATGTATCTTCTTAATCTGGGCTTAGCCCAGGTCTGGCTGGTTGCAGAATATAAAATAGGGTAATACCTGTTACTTTTTGATTTCTGACAGCACTTACTGATCTGTTTGGACTCTGCTCCTGTTAGCTGTACTCTCTTTTGTTGCTCAAGGAAAGCCTGTTTTGCCTGCTGAAGTCTGCAAGAGCCTCTGCTTTCCACCTTTGTTTTTTCTATCTTCTGCTCTGTCTTGTTCTCTTCGCCCCTTTCACGTATCTCCTGGGTGATCCTGCATGCCCTCCTTCACCACTTATTGTCTCTGCTCCCCTTTTTTGCTCTGGTTTTCCTCTCTGCAGTCTCCTTTTTTACTGTTTACTGCTATGTGTTCTCTCTCTCCTCTCCCTGTACTATCAGCCAGTGAGCCCACACTTCCACATCCTCCCTCTCCCTGACCATTTACTGGCTCTTCTCTGCTTTCTTTGGTCTGCTTTCCTTCTTTGCAGCCTCTGCTTGTTTCTGTCTTCCGCTGTGTGATTTCGCTCCTCTTTCTCTCTGCTTACCCCAGATTATCTTGAATGCTTTGATTTCCCATTCCCCCATGCTCTTTCTGCAACCTTGCCTATCCCCTCACACGCCCTGAAGACTAGCTGTGTCGGCTTATCAGCACCATAGCTGTGTACTCTTCTGATTACAACCAAAGAGCTCTTAGGACACCTGCAGAATTAAAACAGAAGGAAGCGATATCAGCTTTAGATTATCTTTTTGACATATTTTGCCTCTGTTAACTGTAAAAATGTGTGAATTGTGTGCATTTCCCCTAACTAACCCTTTTAACCCCTCTTTATGATTACTTCCTCCAACCAGAGACTCTCCTTTCTCCAGCGTATGATCTTTCATGTATTCTTGTGCGTCAATCGTTCCTTGTCATCAGGCTAGGATTCCCTGGTAATGGTAAATAGAAGTAAACAGTGCTAAAATACCCATAGTCCTCAAGAACAGGTGTGTATTTGGTAGCATACTCACCTGATTTTAAGCAATTCAAACTTCATCCTTTGAGGCAGTAGAGGCCACCATCGCTCACATTTCTACTGCATGTCATGTGAGAGGGAGTCCCCAAGGAGAGCTCTGCTCTAACCACTCATTGACCTAATCTTTTTGCCATTTTGGTCTACTCTGGAGCTAAACCTGTCCTACCTTACATTTCGAGAAATCCCTTTTTAAGTCGCCTTCCTGTGGACAGAAAAAGAACTATACTTAAGATCCACATGACCAATGTATTTACTGTCTTTATCCAGTGCATGTCCTGTCATCAGAAGAAGATTCAGTGAAAAGTACTGCACCAACTACTTCGACGAAAACAGTGCAGAAAAGGAAACATATAGAGTTTTCAAAATTGAAATTAAGCCTTCAGTCATCTCCTCACAGGATAAATTTGAAGTTTCCTTTGTAAAACACTTCAGAAAAGATGAACCCCAACTGGTGCTAAAATCTAGGCCTATGTTGTCCTTTCCCATCTGCCATACTCAAGATTGAAGAAATACTATTGTTGTTGACAGTGTTTCCATTAACAACCGTGGGACAAACCTTGTCAGCTGCCATGAGGAGATCATTGTCGATGACCCTGTTGACAATGACTGCAGTATCTACAAAGAAACCATCAGCAGCAATGTTCCCATTGATAACCATGGACTAGTCTTGTTGGCTACCATGAGGAGAACACTGGCAGTGACAACAGCACAGTCAGCGACAAACCCATCGTAGGTTACCACTTTCCCGGTGACCCTTTTCCACTGGCTACATGACATTGATGACACTAAGATTGATCACATCGACAACGACAAATCAAGAAGCACTGCTGACAACACCTTTGCCAATGGATTCTTCTACACATGCTACCTTTTCACCCATTATGGTGACTGCAAAGCTGCCTACCTAGATTCTGGATTATGAATTAGAGGCACACCTCAGTGACCAAGACACATCACAAACTGCCTACAGTCCACTCAGTTGGATTTGTGTTACGCCCTGAAGTTTGAGGACAAAGCTTTAGGTGAAGAGGAAAATTATAATGTAATATTAACCCTAGACCCTTGTAGTTAACAACCCTCTTTGCTATTATGGACCTCATCATTGTGCCAGACAACCAGAGGTCATTGAGAGGTCAGTCACATTTTTGTCAAATTTGAAAACAAATTATGGAACCTTTGCAAAGGTTACCTCCTTTATAACCTAGAGGACAACCTATGCCTGCCCCTCCCTTGGTACCTCCTATACTACTCTACCTCCACCCCTTACTCCTCATCCTCCAAATTCCCCGCAGTGGAAATGACCCCAGAGCTGCCCAGTAACCACTGGTCCTGCCAACTCCTAAAGACATGGGGTATCAAAACTCATCAGATCCTGTGTACTCAGCTATGGAGGAATGTGAACTGCCAGAGGAAGAAGACGAGGTGATCCAGAATGTAGTGACTACATCTTACCCAGGGAAAGCAATAAATTGCTCACCCAACCAGATTCCCCTCCATACGACTTAGCCCTGGTTTCATACTCTAATGGAGAGAGCGGCTAAAAAGTTCAATCTCCCGATGCCTTCAGTGGTGCAGCAATGCTTTCTTGATTATTTAAGAAATAGCCATGCAGATCCACACTATCATACTGCTACCGGACTACATCTGGTCTATAGGCCTAAAATTAATAAGGACGCCAGCTATGCTTTATCCTGTGGTTTCTAGCCTGGAGAAGAAGTACAGGGCTCTGGATCCAGCCCTGCCTGCATTTTGGGTTACCAACATCAGAGGACCAACACACATTCAAGAATCCGAGCACAGCATCATCATTTCCTCCAAGGAGAGACTGCCAACAAATTGATAATTTATGCTGGAGATTTAGTTCAATGGCGGCAACATTGATCAAAGGTGCAAATGCTTTACCAATATTAGACTGATATGATCACTATGGCCCTCATTACAACCCTGTCCGTCGGTGATAAAGCGGCGGTAATACCGCCAACAGACCGGCGGTAAAAAAAAATGGAATCATGACCATGGCGGAAACCGTCAACACAGACAGCCACTTTAACACTCCGACCGCCACAGCTGTAGAAACAAACACTGCAGCTGTAACCGCCAACAGCTAGGCGAAAGACAATGTACCGCCCACAGTATTACAAGGCACCAATCCGCCAGCTTTTCCGGGGTGGTACCAACGCCATCAAAGCACGGCAGAAACAGTCTCTGGAACGGAAGTCACTCACCTCACGACACCTAATGAGGAACCAGGACGCCATGGAGCCCGAGTTACAGGTCTTGCCCATGTTGGTTTACCTCCTCATCTACCAGGAACATCAAAGACGGCGGCGACGACAGCAGTAAGTACTAGCACACAGGGGAGTGGGGGAGGAAAAAGAGAGTGACACACACATGCAACACCCCCACCCTCACCCACAACACCATACACACAAACACTTGCAACAACATTACATTTACATCCCGTCACCCACTGGAAGAACGCAAGGACCAAATGAAATGAGTTTAACAAGTGTAATAATCGAACATTCAGATAGGCCAAGATAACTTTAAATCATCAGTATATTCAAATATTTACAGCAAATACACAAGTCCGTATACTGTCCCATTAAATGTCCGTGGGCCAGTGGGCCCAAAAAGCATGAGCAAAGCCCACACATGACACCTGCCTCAAAACGGAGAGAACACTGCAGGGGCATCAGGTAAAAAAAAAACACAGGCACCTCAGGAGGAAGGGGTGGGGGCACCTCAGCCGGATGATGGGACGACACCACTGCTCCTCGAGGGGGCTCCATGCCCACTGCTTGGTCCTGGGGAGTACAAAGCCACAGTCTCTCAAGTGGGTGGTTTGCCCACTGCTTGGTCCTGGGGAGTACAAAGCCACAGTCTTTCAAGTGGGTGGTTTGCCCACTGCTTGGTCCTGGGGAGTACAAAGCCACAGTCTCTAAAGTGAGTGGTTTGCCCACTGCTTGGTCCTGGGGAGTACAAAGCCACAGTCTCTCTAGCGGATGCTGTTGTCCACTGGTTCTGGAGGGGGCATGGTGCCCCGAGTGCTTCATCCTGCCAAGGACTGAGTGAGTGGATGCTGTTCTCCACTGGTTCTGGAGGAGGCATGGTGCCCAGTGATGCTGCACCAGCGGTGTAGCAGTTCCCATTCCCTCACGTGGGAGTCTGAGCCACGAGATTTACCGGTAACAGGTAGTATGATACTCCATGAAGGCAGAGCCACACTCCTCCTTGCGACGACTAAGACTGCAAACTGCTGGTAGTGCCAGTGCTGGTGGTGGTGCCTCATGTAGTGTGTGCAGGGTCCAGGACGGCTCCTGCAGCCTTGGAAGCCTGCCCACTGGGGATGCTGCTGATTTCCGCTGTAGTGGCACTGGCTGGGCACGTCGCGGGGCAGGTGGCGGTGGTTGCGGCGGAGATGCTGCCGGTGGTGCAGGTGTCTGCACTTGTGGAGGGAGACACCAGGCCGTCTCCTGCAGCCTCTGAAGGGTGCCCACTGGGGATGATGCTGGTGACTGTAGTAGAGGCAGCAGATTTGCAGGTGGCAGTGCAGATGATGGTGCAGGTGGTGGGCGTTGCGGCGGTGCCCACCGCCGTACAGGTTGCTGGTCTGTCTTGCAAAAGGGGTGACACCAGTCCCTCACCCAGAGGCTCCGTGCCCTGAGCTGACTTCCCTTTGCTCTTGTGTCCCTTCCCCACCTTGGAAGTCGCTGCTGGGACCTTGGCACTGTCCTCTTTGGTTCTGGAAGAGGCCTTGCTGGGTGGTTGGTGCGCCTTTTCTCTTTGGCATGCTGGCCCCTTCTTTACCTTGGCAGGTGGTGGTCCTTGGCTACAGTAGGTGGCACACTGGCAGCCCTGATGGGTGCTCCCTTCGATGTTCCCAGACTTGCAAGGACCACACTGGATGAGGTTTTGGTGGCTGAGGTCCTGGGCTGGGATCTAGACTTCCTGGCCCCAGGGGAAGGACGGGGGGGGGAAGGTGTAGGGAAGAGGTCAATGGTAGCTAGGAAAAGTTTTTTAGACACACTAGGACAGGAAGATGGAGGGGGTTTGGGAGTGGAGGAAGAGGTAGTGGTTGTAGGAGGTGTACGTCTGCTGAGTTTGGGTGAACGTGCATGGGCTGGAGGCTGTTGTGAGGTGGATGGCTGTTGAGTGGGTGTGTGCCGGCGTTTGTGTACTTTGGGAGGAGGGCTCACAGACACACTGGAAGAAGACACAGGGGACGTGTGCATGGTAGTGGGGTGGTGGTTGCACGTGAGTGGTGTGTGGTGTTGGGTGTGCTGGTGATGGAGGTAATGGCTGAGGATGTAGTGCATGCAGGTGTGAATGGAGACGAGACTGGGAGGAAGGTGGAGGATGTGGAGGAGGGGGACACAGTGGAGGCTGTGGATGTTGTTGTGTCTGCATGGGTATGGTGCTTGTGTGAGTGCCTGTGGGATGTGTGGTGCTTATGTTTGCTGGAGCCACTTTTGTGTGTTGATGTGTGTGCATGCTGGTCTGATGGTGTGCTTGGGATAGGGTGAGTTAGAGGGGATTGGGTTGGGTAGTGGAGGTTGGAGGGAGGAGGCTGGACAAAGGGACAATGGCTGCCATCAGTGCTGAGGCCAGAGCCTGAAATGCTCTCTGTTGGGCTGCCACGCCAGAATGAATGCTCTCCAGGTATGCATTTGTTTGCTGCAAATGCCTCTCGACACCCTGGATGGCATTCAAAATGGTTGACTGCCCAACAGTGAGGGATCTCAGGAGGTCAATAGCCTCCTCACTGAGGGCAGCAGGGCTGACTGGCGCAGGGCCTGAGGTGCCTGGGGTGAAGGAGAAGCCCACCCTCCTGGGTGAGCAGGCACAGGAAACACGCTGCTGGGAGGGTGGTGCTGGTAGGGGGTGTGGCGGCTGTACCTGTTGTTGCGGTGGGCATAGATGTGCCTGCCACAGAAAGGGAGCTCCCATCAGAGGAGGAGTCGCTGTCGCTGGTGTCTCCTCCTGTCCCCGTCGTGGAGCTCCCCTCGCCCTCCTTCCCACTGGTGCCTTCAGACTCCGTACATTCACCCTCCTGGGCCATGTGGGTTGCAGTTCTCTCCTGCTCCGGTGCCACTGCTCCTCCGCCAGATGATGCTAATGCACACAAGGACAGGGTGACAACACAAAAAGGGGGGAAAGACAGAGGAGACACATGGTCAATGACAGCAACACCACTACCATTGGCGGACACAACACCCAGGGAGCAGCCCTATGCACTAGGCCATGCATTAACAGTTCTTAGGAAAATCACCTGCCCATGGGGGAATATGCCTAACCCCATTTGCTGAACACCTGGAACCCACAGGAGCCTGACTAGTTGTAGATGGCCACTACCACTATTGGGGTTGGAGTGCCACAGAGCCTGCCTAACAAGGGACCTACCCTAGCAAGTTCCCCCGGCCTAGGAGAACCCACAGCCCCCATCCCCCATCCCCCATCCAGACACCTCGTAAAGCGTGCAGAGTCAGCTGAATGAGACTGTACTCACCACCTTGTGGCTGCTGTGATGCCCTCAAGCGCCCATCCAACTCCGGATATACCACCGCCAGGATCCCGAACATCAGGGGGGTCATGGTGCGACGGGCACCCCTTCCACGTTGGGAGGCCATCACCAGCTGGGCCTCCGCCGTCTTCTTGCTCCAGCGGTGCAGGTCCTCCCATCTCTTGCAGCAGTGGGTCCTCCATCTATGATAGACCCCCAGGGTCCGCACTTCCTTGGCGATGTAACGCCAAATACCCTTCTTCTGGTGGGCGCTGACCTAGAGGAAAGGTACAGGGGGAAAGGACATTGCTCACCCGCCCGGTTCTTCTTACTCATTGGCCACAACTTCCCACCTATGCCCTGAAACACATACACTGACCATCCTCACATGCAGGCCACAGCCCCCTCCCCACATGTATCTTCGATCCAGGCCACTCCATACATTAAAGTCCCATCCATCATGCTCACAGTGTACTCACCTGTTTGTCTGGAGGACTGTAGAGTAGCGTGTACTGGGGGAGTACCCCATCCACCAATTTGTCCAACTCCTCTGCGGTGAAGGCAGGGGACCTTTCCCCAGACACTGTAGCCATTGTCGCTTCCAGACACAGGTCACAGCAGCACTTGCAATGTAGGTCCTCTCCTGTTGAAGGTCAGTTATCAAGTGAGTGAACAGATAGAAAATGGCGGTCACGTCTACGGCGGTGCGTACCTTCACCGCCGGCGTACATCGTCATTGGCTCCTGGTACCCATATGGCCCAATGATAACCAATGCTGAATTGCGCAGCGGTCTTCAACCGCCTACCACGACGCTGCACAACGCCAGCGCAGTTACCTCATTTCCCCTTGTCCCTCATTCCAGGTCAGGCAGCCGCCAATTCAGGGGGGCACCTGGCATGGCACCTAACTGCATCACAGTACATTTGGGCAGGAATACGGACAGACAACACCACACACCAATTAAATCACAATAGTGCAAAACACTCTTGTGCAACCTATGTGGTATATGACCCTCTGCTCACCATTCTCCTCCATAGGGCACATCCGCAGGGGCAGATGATGAGATGGCGTCATCCTCCGGTGTACAGACCCCTGGTGGACCTGTCGACAATGGAAGACAGACACATCATTATCACCTACAGACTTGATCGTGCCACAATCGGTTGGAGCCTGACCTGATGTCAGCTATCCGCTACCCCACAGGAATCCTTCCTCTAGTGCAGGTCCTGTCAGTGCTCCATTTCCTGGCCAGTGGTTCCTTTCAAACAACAGTGGCCATGGCATCAGGGATGTCTCAGCCAATGTTCCCCAACATGTTGACCAGAGTGTTGTCTGCCCTGCTGAAACACATGCACAGCTACATCGTTTTCCCCCAGGTGGAGGATTTGCCCACAGTGAAAGGTGACTTGTATGCCCTGGGACATATCCCCAACATCATTTGTGCCATTGATGGTACACATGTGGCATTTGTCCCACCCTGCAGGAATGAACAGGTGTACAGAAACCGTAAAAGCTACCATTCAATGAATGTGCAGATGGTTTGTTTGGCAGACCAGTTCATCTCATCTGAATGCCAAGTATCCTGGCTCTGTGCATGACGCTTACATTTTGAGGAATAGCAGCATCCCTTATGTGATGGGCCAACTCCAGAGGCACAGTGTTTGGCTAATAGGTGAGCCCAAGGTCCCCACACAGTATGAATAGGTGTCTGGGTATGGGAGAGTCCCTAAGGGTTTGTGTATGTGTAACAGATACCCCTCGATATTTGTAGGTGACTCTGGTTACCCCAACCTGTCATGGCTACTGACCCCAGTGAGGAATCCCAGGACAAGGGCAGAGGAACGCTACAATGAGGCACATGGGCGAACTAGGAGGATTATAGAGTGGACTTTCGGCCTCCTGAATGCCAGATTCCTGTGCCTCAATCTAACAGGTGGCTCCCTATACTACTCACCGAAGAAGGTGTGCCAGATAATCGTCGCATGCTGTATGTTGCACAACCGGGCTTTGCGACGCCAGGTGCCTTTTCTGCAGGAAGATGGGCCTGATGTTGGTCTAGTGGCAGCTGTGGAGCCTGTGGACAGTGAAGAAGAGGAGGCAGAAGAAGAAGATATTGACAACCGAAACAACATCATCATGCAATACTTCCAGTGAGACACAGGTAAGAGACTGGCATTGCTGCTCTCATATCAGACTACTGTAGGACATTGCTTAAGTCTGCCTTTTTACTTCTGTGTATGGACCCTGACAGTTGACTTTGGCTTTCCTTTTCACAGATCTGGGTACCACATCCCTCCTTCTGCTATGTTCACTGCTGCCCAACAACTCTCGTACTTTGGTATGTGCAAATGAACATTGACATTGATATTTGTCAGAGAGGTTGTAATAACACATTTCTGAAAGTACAGACTGACACCAGATTGTTTTGTGATTCAAGGGTGTTTATTTCAGTGCTAATAAGTGGAGGGGGATGTGCAATGGGCTGAGGGGGTGGTGGAGGAATATCCATGGTAGAGTCCAGTCTCTTTGTATCATAGGTGCATGGTCCAAGGGGGAATTGGAAGAGGAGCAACAGCAGTTCAAGGTGGTCAGGGTGACATAGTTGGACAGAAGGGTGACAATCAGGAGAATCTTATTTTCTGGCGGGGGTCTTGGCAAAGTTCTCTGTCTTGTGCCTGGATCGCAGGGACCGTTTGATGGGGTGGTTCTCCTTCTGCAGGGGGTGGGGTGCTGGTGGCCTGTTGGTCCTGTGGCGGGACCTCCTGTCCACTAGCCCCGGCGGACGTGGAGGGCTGTTCATCGTTCGGGCTAGTGTCAGGGGATCGTTGGTGTGCCACTGTCTCCCTCATGGTGTTGGCCATATCTGCCAGCACCCCTGCAGTGGTGACCAGGGTGGTGTTAATGGACTTCAAGTCCTTCCTGATACCCAGGTACTGTTCCTCCTGCAGCCAATGGGTCTCCTGAAACTTGGCCAGTACCGTGCCCATGGTCTCCTGGGAATGGTGGTATGCTCCCATGATGTTGGAGAGTGCCTTGTGGAGAGTGGGTTCCCTGGGCCTGTCCTCCCCCTGTCGCACAGCAGTCCTCCCAGCTTCCCTGTTGTCCTGTGCCTCTGTCCCCTGAACCGTGTGCCCACTGCCACTGACCCCAGGTCCCTGATCGTCCTGTGTTAGTGAGTTTGCCTGTGATCCCTGTAGTGGTGGACACACTGCTGATTGACGTGTCCTGTGGACAGTGGTGTGGGCCCAAGGGGTGGGTGCTGTGGTGGTGTTTCCTGAGGGGGGAGGTTCACTGGTGGTTTGGGATTGTGGCAGGGGAACCGACTGTCCAGAGGTCCCTGATGGGCCGGGCTGGTCATCTTGATCCAGGCATGCAGAGCTGCTGTTGTCACTGTGGGCCTCTTCTGTGGGGGGCTGGATATGGCTGGCCCCTCCTGTCCGGTGACGTTGGGTAGGGGTCCTGTTGGGGTGTAAATGCATAGTTATTGTATCTGTGTGTGCCATCTTATGCAATGGGCGAGTTTCCCTCTACTCCTGTGCTTGCATTATTGCCTTGGCCCTTGTATGAGTGGTGATTTTGTGGGCTGTGTGTCTCTCTCTACTGGACATGCTTTGGTGATGGGTGTCCATGCAGGTCTGTAATGCGTGTCCATGCACTGGTGTTACATGCAGGGCTTGGTATAGGGATGTGTGGGTGGTGATAGTGGGGTATCTGTGAGGTGGTGGAGTGATGGGAGTGAGGGTAAGGGTAGGGTATGTGATGGCATGCAGGTAGGGTGGGGGATATAATAGTAAAGATTTGACTTACCTGAGTCCAGTCCTCCTGCTACTCCTGCGAGGCCCTCAGGATGCATGATCGCCAAGAAGTGCTCCTCCCATATTGTTAGTTGTGGGGGAGGAGCTGGGGGTCCACCGCTAGTCCTCTGTATGGCTACCTGGTGTCTGGATACCACGGAACGCACCTTCCCCCGTAGGCCGTTCCACCTCTTCCTGATGTCATCCCGTGTTCTTGGGTGCTGTCCCACTGCATTGACAATGTCGACAATTCTCCGCCATAGCTCCATCTTCCTTGCAATGGATGTCTGCTGCACCTGTGATCCGAATAGCTGTGGCTCTACCCAGGTGATTTTCTCCGTGACCCTGAGCTCCTCCTCAGAAAACCTGGGGTGTCTTTGAGGTGCCATGATATGGTGTGGGTGATGTGTGAGGCGATGTTTGTTGTGATGTGTGATGTGATGTGTTGGGGTGTGTTCTTTGAGGTGCGTGGATGTTGTATGAGTGATGGTGTTGTGTGCCTCTGGATGCTGGTGTTGTCTTTGCTATTCTCTCTCTGCTTCTTCCAAAATTTCCATTGTAAGGGGTTGTGGGCAATGTGGGTGTGTGTTTTATATTGGTGTGGGTGTAGTATGTGTATGTGTGTCAGGTGTGTGTATTTGGAATTGTCCAATGTGGTTGTGTTTTGTAAATGTGTGTGTATTTTGAGCGCAGCGATGTGTACCACCAGTGGATTACCGCGGTTGAATGACCGCTGCATTGATTCGTGGGTCATGATACTGTGGGCGTATTCCTGTTGGCGTGACAGTGTAGGTTTTGCTATCGCCAGTTTAGCACTGACCTTTGGTGTGGCGGACATGTGTGGGTGTCTGTATTGTGGCGGATTTCTAGATGTGGGTCATAATACCTGTAGCTGATTTCCGCCGTGGCAATGGTATGTTGCCGGCCGTCAGCACGGCGGTAAGCGGGATTTACCACCAGGGTTGTAATGAGGGCCTTTGTGTCAATGTCACACCATGTCATCCTGGACAGCATCCTCTACTGGCCTGGTTCACCCCGGGCCACTGGCACATGTGTCTCTTGATAGCCTCCTCCACAAGCCTGGCTCATCTTCTGTCAGTACTGGAAACCCTTCTGCTTTTGGGTCAGTATTCATCTCACAAACATCTCACAACGTGGCTGCAGTCCTATGCAATTTTTAGTCAGCCAGCCTCAAGACCATGTAATTTTAACGACAACTCATCCGCCACAGAAGCCAGTCTACGGAGCACCACCTGGTGACCAACTCAAGTAACTCCCCCGAAGCCATTTTGTCCTACAATGAGACCAACCCCCCTGACCAAAACGATGACCAGGGGAGGGAAATGGTCATATCAAACCCGAATTGGGGAGCCCCCGCCATCGTTTAGAGGGTATTGGGGACACCCTCTCTGTGGCCGTCAAACCCCGAAAGTCTATCTGTGAGCCAGGAAAAATCAGCCTGGGAGGGATTCGATCTCTTACAGCTCAGGCCCAACAAGCTCCACAAGTCATATCCCAGTGCAGAAGAATCACAAGCGAGGTTATATGTTGAAACCACGAGTGCTTCAAGCACCCATGGCTCAACCACGAGTTCGGAACAGCGAAGTATCACTAATGCCTTTACCACGAATGCCTTTACAACGATTTTTCGTTGTAAAGGCATTCCTGGTAAAGGCATTGGTGATCAGCATGCACGGTTCCAGCATGCTTCCCTCCTAGCCCCCTCCCCTAAAAATTACTGCGACCGCCCCACCCCCACAATCACCCCACCCCCAAAATTACCATAACCCCAACCCCAACCCCCTCACCTAAAACCTAAATCACCCCAACCTACCACTTAAACCTAAACCCTCCCCCCTCCCCCCTCTAAACCTTAATCACCCCAAGCCCCCCATCCCACCCCCAAAAAGTAAAAATACCCTGAGTCCCCACCCCCGCCCCTAAAACCTAAATCATCTCAACCCCCAACCCACCCCTAAAACCTAAACCCTGACCCTCCCCTACTCCCTAAACCCTAATCACCCCGAGCCCCCAACCCACGCCCAAAAAAACAGCCCCAGTCTCAGCCCAATTTACCTCCTCCTTCACTGCGTCGACTCCCTTCTTCTGTGCCTTAACCACGCATGCACGTGGTTCACACATGCGTGGTTAAGGCACGAAAACCAGGAAGTCGTGGAAAACGAAACCGTTGTTTCACTTTCGTTTTACACGACTTTGTGGTTTAGGAGTCGTTGTTCCGGGTGTTTCCCCACAAGGGATTCCCTCGCCAGACAGAGTCCGCCGACATCATCTACAGAAAGGTAGCAAAAAGCAGGTCCACAGGGCCACTTGACAATAACACTGAAGGGAGGATGAAAGTCACGGCGCAAACAATCCAAAATAAGGGTCGCCATGTGTAACCCTGTTCCACCCAAAAATACGCTCTCTTGGGAATTAAGACATCTTAAACCTTGGAGATATACTCAGACTGCTAAGGCTGATCCCCGCCTTATCTGAAGTCTCTTCAGCTGCGATTGAGTCAGTGGAATCCACCAATCCGGTGCCAGGGCAGGTTAGTGAATCATCCAAAGTCACCTGGAGATCCTCTGAAAATGGCTCAGAAGTCACCAACGAAAGTAAACACTTCAAGGACTGGGGGGTTATATTGAAAGCCTTCTCTGAGTCGGGTTACCCACACCCCCTGAAGCTGTCCAAGGAAACACAGGCAGAGAAGCAGCAGCTGCCACCCAAGACATACTTGGTCTTCAGGAATGCCAAAAGGGCCTGCTCAGTGATCCCGCTGAAGGACCTAGGCCTGCACCTATATTCAATCGAAACAACCCAGCGTGGGGTGGGGATCATCCGAGGGACAAATGGAGAGCACATGGTATGTCAGTAAATGGCTGGCAGTGAGCTAGTCTTGTGGAGGAGAATGCCCAGGAGCACACCATGTGTTAGTGGAACTGGATGAAAAAAAAAATGCTTGTTTTTGGCAAACCCAAATAGTTCATCAGACAAGTATGTACAAATACTAAAATATTTTAAGGTTTAATATGAGAAAACAAGTGTTTCCTGCAATGAAATATGGGATTTTCTCACACAGAAATCAGTAATTTTTTACATTAATGTTAGACAGACAGTTGGAGATACATTACATTCATTTACAGTTGACAATAAAAATATTACATTCTCACACATTGGGCTTCATATTGTAATTTGCCAGTCCATAAGTCACCGGGGAAACACACCACGGCCAACCTGCGAACCCCTGAAGTTATACCATTCCTCATTCACCCCAAAGCAGGAGAGGCCCACACCACAGGCCTTACTCACTGCTGCGGCCCAGAGACTTACAGTGCCTTCATCCTGCCTGACAGATTCCCCATAATCAGTTCTATGATGGAATCACGCATACTTGAACCATGCATGCCTTAAGAACGCAGTCTCAACAACGATCCCGTCTTTACCATGAACTTCATTGTAAGAGCATGTTTGGTAAAGGAACATGCATGGTAAATTGTCCCCTGCCTTCCCCCTTATACCTAATACCGTACTCTGTAATCCACCCCTTCCCAGCCCTTAAAACTGCCCGCACTGTCCTAAAAACTACCCCAACCCCCCCACCCCTGAACCCTAAAACCTACCCCACCCTGTCCTAAAAACTACAACGCCCTCACTCTGAACCCTAAAACTCACCCCGCCGTGTCCTAAAAGCTACCCCAACCCCTGCCCTGAACTCTAAAACCTACCTCGCCCTGCCCTAAAAACTACCAGACTTCCGCGATGAACCCTAAAACCTACCCCACCCTGTCCTAAAAATCGGACTGACCTCACACCCTGAACCCTAAAACCCACCCCGCCCTGTCCTAAAAACTACCCAAACTCCGTAAACCTACCCCACCCTGTCCTACAAACTACCCAACCCCCCCACCCAGAACCCTAAAACCTGCTCTGCCCTGTCGTAAAAACAACCCCAACCGTAGCCTGTCCTACAAATTACCCCCACCCCCCATAACCTGGCCCCAGCCCCACTTACCTCTCTCTCATTTGCTGTCTTCCCCTTCCTGCTCCGCCCAGACAGCTAGATCGCTCTTTCTGCCTTCTTCAAGCATTTGCGTAGTAAAGGCATGCATGCTAAAGGCATGTATGCTAAACAGATACAGGTGGTAATGGTAGTGTGGTAAATGCATTTTGTTGTATTGACCGCATTCTAAGTGATGTTTCCCCTAATAATCCATCCATGTTTTCAGAGAAGCCAAATCCAAACCCTCTGATCACCTGCAGTCCTCATTGGAGTGCTGATGAGAGGTTGGTTGTTGACAATAATAGTTTGTCATCGTTTCTCTGGCCTCTTAAGCACTGCTGCTGCTTCCTGTGCACTGCCACTGAGAGAAAGAGTTTCTGCGTTGCTTGAATATGGAAGCAAGCGATTGAGCAATGTACTCTCGCCTGACATGCCCCCTGTCTGGGCAATTCTGGGCACTAAGTGAAAGTACTGTGCGTGTGAGCGCATACTACAGCAAATACAGCTCCAGACACTCATTGGAGTTTATAGAAACCACCTGTGTGCCTGCCAAAAAACACCATCATCTTGACTTGAGGGAGGTGAAACTGGAAATTATCCTCCTCCTCAAGGTAGCAATAGAGACGGTCCTGAGATCCCAGAGGAACCAGGGATTTTACTCCAGATTCTTATTAAGAAAAAAACTGGACAATGCAGGTCTAGTACAGACCTCAGACAACTAAACAAGTTACTGAAATATAGTCTTTTGCAGGCTTATACTCCCAGAAGTACTCCTGCTGATCCAGGAAAACGTTTACCTGTCCTTCCTGAATCTGCAAGCTACATATTTCCATGTTGCTATACATTTGAAGCACAGGGAATACCTCTGCTTTTAAGTAGTGGGGCAGTACTATCAACTCAAGGCTTAGTGAGATATTTATCAAATGTCTAGCAACAGTTGTTGTGTTCCTCAGACGAGAGGATTACCAGGTTTACCTGTACTTGGAAAACTGGTTCATCAAGGTTCCATCAATAGAAGAGGCACAGGATTATAGGACCGCGTATTCACTCTGTTCCACAGACTTGGGCTAACACTAAACACCAACAAGTCCTTCACAAAGCTTTCACTTTGGGGCAGAGATAGTTGACACGCAATGAGGGAAAACTTCCCCTCTGCAGAAAGACCAATAAAGCTTCGTTCCATGGCAAGGGCTTTCTCCTGGAAGCAGTCGTCACAGTCTGGCTGTACACATCTTGGCGGGGCCTCATGTCATTATACATAGGTCTTATACCCTATTGCAGGCTCCCTATGAGTTCTGCCCAGTAAGAACTGAACAGCTAATTGGAAGCAAGCTCACGGTACGTGGGACAGTAGGGTTTAATTTACAAAATTCTGGTAACAAGCACTTTTATGATGCCAATTTCCTACGAATCTCAATGCAGGGCTTCCTTTCCACCCATTTTCAGCATGATGCTCATAACAGATGCATCTGTGGAGGGCTGAGGGAGCTCACATGGAGGAAATGGTGGCCAAAGGTCTATGGTCAGATGTGGAAAATCAGCTCCATATCAGTGTCCTTGAGCTCAGGACTTTAAGACTACTCCTTCCATGTAGGTCAAGCGATCCTCATCAGAACAGACGACACCACATCAATGTTTTACATTGCCAAACAGAGGAGAACATGGTTCCGACCTGTGTTAAAAAGGAGGCGCAGATGATTTGTGCCCGGGCCATTTTCCAACATATTAACATCGCCGTGGAGCACCTACCTGGATTTTGAAACCACTGGGCAGACAAACTCAACCGAACACTATCCAGCTTTCATGAATGGGAGCTTCACCAAGATCAAATGAACTACCTCTTCCACAAATGGCGTTGCCCCACAATGGGCTTATTTGCCACCAAGAACAACAAGAAATGCTAGTGTTACGCCAACAGGTTTTGGCAACCATGGTCAGGGGTAGTACCTTTTCAATCAAATTGTTCAGAGTCTTTGTGTATGCCTTTCTGCCATTTCCCCTGGTCCACTGTAAAGCAAAGAGAGGACATTGTTCCCTGATTCTCATTGCTCCAGTCTGAAACTATCTGTACGCTCATCAATACCACTGAAGATAGATTCTTATGACCTCCCGGGGCACAACAGAGAAATTAAGCATTCAAAACCTTTTTTTGTGGAGCCTGACAGCATGGCACCTAACAACCTGGAGTTTGGTTATCTAGATCTCACAGCAAACTGCAGAAACATCCTGGCAGAAGCTGGGGCAGCAGCTACCACAATTACTTACAACACCAAATGTAAGCATTTTTGTGCCTGGTGAAGAACTATGGGGATTCCACTGAGTGACGATTTAGGTGGAAACCAAGAGCGGCCTTGGATATAAACTTCAGATTGGTCCGTAAGATGATCTTGACGTTAGTAAAACAGAGAAAGAGATATTTCACTGTAAATACATACATTTCACCGAAACTGCCTGCCGATGCAACGGACAGGAGGCCATGCCTTCCATGAAATAAACTTTAGATGTGCTCAGTGGATCGACTCAAAAGGCGGCATCATGAGCTAGCTTAGGATGATATTAATCTCCTAGGCTAGTGATAGGTACCGTACAGCAGGAAATACTCAGATGCGCCCCTTCATAAATTGTTTTATTGTTCTGTTTGTGAAAAAAGTAGTTGAAATATCTTCTTTTCAACCATGAGATTGCGATCAGATGAACTCGTACTGACAAGTCCCTCTTGGCTAGGTTCAGCAAGTATGGAATTTATATCCAAGGTCGCACTTGATTTCCAACTAAATGAGTCTGTCATTCTATGGTCCTGTTTCCCAAAGTCCACTAAGTCAGCAGAATAGTCAATGCACTCACTTGATGTCCACAAGTGCAGCAAGTTTTACATGGACAAAAAGAAAGACATTTGATCTTCTAACAGTTTGTATTTTTCAGCCACCCAAGAATAGGTGGATTTGTGTCTAAACTGTGAATAGCTTGTTGGTTATCGGCCTGCATCAACTTCTGCTACTACAAAGCGAAGCATCCAATGCAGGGTGAGTGAGGGCACATTCTACCAGGAGCGTGGCAATGACTGTACCTTTCTACACTAGTGCGTGTCTGCAAGACATCTGCTGTGCAGCTACCTGGAGGAGCAGACACACGTTCAGCAAATACGACTGTCATGTGAACGCAGAACCTGTCTCACCAGTGGGAGAGGCTATCCTCTACAACCTCTTTCATTGAAGAGGAGTGTGATTGCTGCTTTATTTTATTTATTATGATTGTAATGTACTGCTAGCTATTCTGATTCTAGAATATGAATACATGAAAAATCCAATGCTGGAGAAGAAATTAGTAACTTATTTGTAACACTAGTTCTCCAGAGTTGCTATCTTACCTACATTCACATGTGGACCTTCTTCCTCCTTGGTCAGAGACTCATTTATTATATACTCTACTCACACTTTGTGGTATGAAATCTGAGATATGGTATCCTTTAAGAGGAGTAGGAGAGCTAGCCCTTCTACCTCGTTGACTAAAGTTCAGATCGCTTCAGATGCAGTTGGAAGTACTAGTTAAGAAACGGTGTTGAGGTCTATGGCCATTTTAACACTGTATACTACTATTTCAGATTGCCTTGGATTCCTAGTGTGTCAATGGAAAATGATTCAAGCAGGCAAATACATGAAATATACCAATGCCCAAGAACTGGTATTACAGGTAAGTAACTTATTTCCCTTTTCAAACCTCTCTGTTGTAGTTTTTGTCCTTTTTTAGGCCTCCCTGTTATAGTCTCCCAGGTGTCTCTCTCACAGCCTATGTTTTCACAGTTTCTTCATTTAATACACCCGTTGGTCTCTTTTTTGTGTGTTTGTTGCGCCCCTCACAGCTCCCTTAGCAATTCCCTAATGGCTTTTCCCATCAAATATATTTTATATCAATGGTGCCCACATTTCACACTTTCCCCAGAGGCCTCACGGAAGAGGGCAAGTTGCTATAGGCCTTCTCTCTGCTTGAAACCCAGACTTCTGCTTTTTATATTCTTGAATCATGGTTCTAGAGTGCACATGTATGAGCTATTACCCTTTCTTGATTAGTTGTAAGAAAGCTGCCTCTCTGGATCCTTCTGCTTTTCCAGTTCTAGTAAGCTTTATATTTCATCAGATGAAAGGACCTCTAAAGTGGTTGTCATATTTTAGTTACATTAATCCAGGCCTTGTTTGATAAGTCCTATGAGCAACCTTATCTAAAATGCCAAAAAAATAATATACTCCTGAGCACTATTAATTTTGAAGTAAATCAATTATGTCCAGTATGGAGTTGTGACATTTCAATGTCTCTTTATTTCGTCCACAGACGTTTTTCCACTTCTTCTTTCCTTAAAAAGTCTCAGGTACAATGTTCACACTCTTAAAACAGCTTCTTCGTAACTGTTTTTAAGCCACTGACTTCTTCAGGGCTTGTATAATTAGAAAGTCTCCACTCTCTTGAATTTCTAGTCAAAATAACATATGGAACATCAAATATACCCAAGGTTATAAGTACTCTTCGTTACGTGTGGGCTTAAGACGTCGAGATCTCGATTACCAAATACTGAAGAGTCCATACGTTATTTTGGCTAGAAAGTGGGGACTTTCTCATTATACAGGCTCTGAAGTAGTCCGTGGCTTAAACGCCTTTACAATGAAACACTTATTGGCTCTTTAAAGAGTGTGATCATTGTACCTCTGACTTTATAAGGAAAGAGGTGGAGAAGCTTCGCTGAATGAAATAGACTCATTGAATTGCCATGACTCTTTATTGGACATACTTGGTTTACTTTAAACTCTGGAGTATATTATTTTTTGATTTTAACCCTTCTTTTGGGTTATGTATTAGGTTGTGTTTTTTTATTGGGTTGTTTTTGCAGCCGACCCTTTCCTTTGAGCACCATTGAATGACTAAGGGCCTGATTTACAGTAGTGGAAGGGGTGGCGCAGGGGGGAGGCGGACTAAAAATTAATTTTTTTTTTTTTTAAATAAACACTTACCTTGCTCACTGCCACCATACTGCTCCATCCGCCTCTCTGCTGCAGGCACAGGCTCCCAGCCTGCCCTGTGGCCAATCCTGATGCTGCTCAAAGAAGCGTCAGGATTGGCTGGGAGCGCCCAGCCAGGGCATTCCCAGGCAGACTGGGAGCCTGTGCATGCTCTCTCCAGCCCAGCAGCTGTGTTGCTGGGCTGGGGAGACCCTACTGCGCATGTGTGTTTGGCCGGCCCGAGACAGACTGCCAAACACACATGCTCTCTGAGGGGGAGTGTTGTGCACTTTCCCTCACTGCTGGTCACCCTGTGGCCTCGCCCCTGTACAAGAAAAGGATAATAAACATTGTGGATAATAAACATTGATTATTATCCTTTTCTTGTAAAGGTTTTGCAGCTGCTGCTGGTGCTGGCGAGGGGGCAATACTCCTCCATCCTGTGGAGGAGCCGCCCCTGCTGATTTAGATCCTGGCAGAGGGGAATACTCTGTTACAAACATGACGGATATCCCATCCGCCGTATTATGATCCCCTTATTTCCTATGGGGATCGTAATATTGCGGATGGGATATTGTGATGTAGTCATTCATCTGCCAAGATCTAAATCAGATCTAAATCAGGCCCTACGTATAAGGACATATTCCTGGATCACTCTTGGGAGAGTGCCCATTTTGCCTGGCTGTCAATTTGTTGTTGTTCTGATCTAAAATGTCTGTTGCTGGTATAAAGGCTCTCATAATCCCTTGTCTTTATAAATATAACTGCTGCCTTTTACTTCTATGCTTCATCAGCTCAAATTGCCTTGACAAACATGCCTACTACCTTTTATTAACTTTGCCTCTGGTTCCCACCATTTCCCAAGATGGCTTTTCCTGTGATCATGTCTTACTAGGCTTTGCTCACATTACTACAGGCCTCACAGCATTTTTAAAACAGGCTATGACCGCCTTAACTCTTTCTGTCACTACAAGAGTAGTGGAACATTCCAGGCAGTGTTTGCTGTAAAACCTTCTGGTATGAGGGTCTGTCTTGTCCCACAGATCCATGTCTGTTACTGTGGTCCGTCGCTCTCTCTTCGGTGGGAAAGCCCTGGAGTGACTGCTGCAGTCTGCCACCCGCAAATGTGGGTCTCCACACTGCATCAAATTGAATATAAATTAATGTGGGATCAGAGGGTATGCTTACTGAAGAAATGTAAACAACTACGATGTGTACATTTAAAAAATAGATTGCAAGTTAGGAAGTGACAATTTCTAGCCCTAATGTTTAAGGAAATTTTGACCAAAAATGAATGTTGTTGCTTTTTTTATTTCTCACATTAGGATATTTGAGATTGTAATGGTTGCTATGCTGTAGAGCCATCTCTTTAAAAAGTAAGTTTAGCCAAGTTCATTAGAAAGGTGCTCATGGCTTATTGAGACATTTGCCTATCTGGCAAGTTAGTTCCCCAACAATTACTGTGGCATCTTCTGCAACTCCTGGCATTCTGAGACGTGTAGTTTTTCTTTTAACATTATAAATATGGGCTTTAAGCAGTGTTATTGTTACATGATATGAAGCCATTTCGAAACCATACAAGTTGGTGCAGGAAGCTTTGGTCCTCCTTCGTGCCTCAGCCTTTCAGTTAGAAGTCCAGTGTTGTGAGTTATCAGAGGAATCTGTAGCAAGCACATGTTTCTCACTATAGCTGTACGATAAAGTCCATTCTGAGGCATGCGCCTTGTGTCTGGGTTTCAGGGTTTCAATATATGTAGAAAAAATGACATGGCGAGCCAGAATATAGTTGTATTATGTAGGTGGTGGTAGAACATGGTTGTTGCTGCTGCCTCTTTTTCTGTGCATTATCTCTGTGTTGATGGTGACACATAATTGTAGTTTCTGTCCAGGAGGCTGTTAGAAGAGCACAGGCTGAGTCGTGCAGCAGCGAAGTCAGTGTGGTGGAATAAACTATGGAGTATGAGAACAGCAGTCACCATAGTTATGGGGCTGGCTTGCTTTCTGAATCCTACTGTTCAGAGGGATGTATAGGAGAAGATGGGGAAAGATGGGTTTGGGGTGAGTCTCACAGGCATAGAAGAGGGTTGCAGGGAAGGAGTAAAGGGGACACTGAATGAGTAGACGAAGGGAGAGAGAGCTAGCAGACATCACTTGCCAAACCTCTGCATAGCTGCAGTGACAACAGTGTGCTTAAGCTTTAAATGAATGACTAAGGTTTACTGAGCGGGCTGGAAATACTTTCACTTCTTCCGATCTGTGGTGGAAAAAGTGCAGGTATCTTGGAAGACTAGGTGGGGACGAATGCTGGCTACTCTAAAAGAAGCGACGCGCACACCCTGAGGACAGGCAGTGGACAAGCATTGTTAATGTTGCAAGCAGTATCAGTGGAAATCACTGTTGAAACCTGTCATTGACACATTATATAAATGTCATATAGTAAATATCAAGGCTTATTATTTAAATAAATAATTTTTATTTTTTACTTAGCTTTTTGGCACTGAAAGGTGCTTTCCTGAAAAAAAAATTACCTTACAATGGTGCACATTATAGAGCATCTACGTGCTTATTTACATCACACCTCAGATAAGCATTTGGATGCAGTGCAGAATGGCTTCCTCGTTCACCAGTTAGTCCCTACCACGTGTTGAAAACGATGCTTGCTTTGGAATGGAAAGCTCTCTAGAAGACTGATCTCACTCAAAACTCACCTTCTGAATATTATTCACGAGACGTGTAGAAAAGTCGTAAAGCTGGGAAGCCAGTCATAAATATCCACATATTATTTCACAACCACTTTTGTAGCCTCAAATGCATTTAATTTTGTAGTAATAATGCCTTTAATATCAGCGGTAAATTCATTGTTGGAAGATAACAGTTTAGTCTTTATTTAAATTTTTTTCGCCTTCTGTGATTTATTCTTTTATCCTAAGTGGCGGTTTCTACGAATAATCAAGGTTTCTGCGTATTGTAAACTGCCTTCCCTTCATTAGAAAAAGAACAGGCCATCTTTTAATTACTGAATAAGTTTTTTTTAATGCTAAACTGGGGAGATGAAAGCCACTCACTGTCAGCCACTTGTTCCTGCAGTGTGAGTTGAGCCAGATCGCTCTAAAAACGTTTAGATTCTCATCGCTAAAATTAACGAGCACCAAATATTACATCAGTTCCATTGCTAGATAAAATTAATACTGCTCTCGTTTCACAATCACAAATGGTGTAGATCCTATTCAGAAGGCAATCTGTGACGTGAGGGTACACACTTTTGCAGAAAGATTTAAAGAATTAATCGCTTTCTTGAGTAGATTTGTCACGGATGTCTAGCCGCCAGTTCACAATTCTAAGAAACGAAGATATAAGATATTCTTCAAATACAAACAGAATAATTATACTTTATAGGGCACATTTCGGAACAAATACATCATGTCTGCATTTAAAAGGTGAGCTCCTTTGCATCGAGGCCAAAATCCCAACCCTTTGTCAAATAAATGAATATTCCAAGAAGGGAAAATGTTAGCGTATCTTGGCTTATCCATCAGAACCGACACTATGAACTGTGGAAATCGCACCAGAAATGCATTCAGTACCTTGTAAAAAAAATACTGAGCCAAGCAGTAGCAGTCTATTTTTTTCCTGAAATTATTCACACATTACCACCAGCTACCTTTAAAGCAAATGCCCTCTGGCCCGCTGCGCCTTAACATTGAAGCATGACGTTTTTGTTTAATCGTGTTTCTTAGCTTTGCGCTAACTCGGTTTTATTTTGAGGATTTATGCAACCCATACATGGCCTGAATAGCATCAGCGTCCCTTACAAATAAAAAAATAAAACCTATACAGTCGCCGTGAATAGGCACAAACTGTTAACAAAACAAGGTTAAATAAAGTAAGGATATAAGTATACATTATAGGCTAGGGGTACAAAAGGATGGTAGCAGTTGACATATACATACATATTAAGAAAATAAGAGCAACCTTTGACAGAAATACAGCAGTTGGGCCGAAGGTAAAATAATGCAAGGGTAGCCACCACATATTGCATAGAAAGAAACAATATAGTATTTCTCAAATGTATATACAAGCAGAGTAAATACGTAGCAAGCTTCTGATATTACTGTGAGATAGGTTTACATAGCCAAGAAAATAATTAATATATTTATATAATGTGTCAATGACAGGTTTTAACAGTGACTTCCACTGATACTGCTTGCAAATTAAAAACTGTGGACTGGCCCAACAGTGCTGAAGTCACTTAATTTCAGGTGGATGTGCACTGATGATCATGTAAAATACTCTCACTCACAGGACAATAGAGCCAATGACTGAAGTGGGACGAGTAAGTGCCCGCCCTACATGCTAGTCAATAGACAGAGACAAACCAGGTATTCAAATTGCGAGTTGGGTTTTGAGCATAAGAAAGCAGGGTTCACAGAGGACTCATACCAGCTAAATTGACACCTATCAAATGATAAAATAAATGGCGAAGAGAAAAAAAGATGGCCTTGTGCAGTCTAAAGATCTGGCAAAAGCTGATTATATTCATCATAGTTTTCTTGTGGCAACAATCGAAACCTAAGTACAATGGTGACTTGAAGCCCCGTCCTAGTAAACAAGCAATTGTTACGAGTTAATGAGATTCCTATGGGAGCATAGCCTGATTACCCGTGATATATGCTTTCATGGGTGGAAACAGACTGTGAATAACAAGTTGCCCGCACGAGGGACTTGTCCAAGATAGCGACCAGAGTGGTTGCAGCATGCTCAGCTCCTCATGATGGCTGGGTTGCATCCTTCAAAATCTGCATGCCGCCCTCCCTACAGAGTGCAACAGCTTCCCCGGTGATGCTGTGGTTGTGGAGCAAATAGACTCCATTGTGTGGTACCTGTGGGTCGGGTGACATCGTCCAGGGGTTTGCCTTTCCTTGGCAGCCAACTGCACTGAGGCTGTCCAGGCTGCCATTTGGCTTGAGCACTGGGCCATGACCTGCGGCATGCAGCGGCTGAAGAACTGAGGCGGCAAGACAGTGCCCTAGACACCCGCTGCGGCCCGTCAGTGATTGGGCTGCTGGAAAGGAACGGTGCAAGGAGTGGGCCCTGGCCAGCAACTGTGTGCTGTGAGGCTGGGGCTGCTGAAGTTGACCCAAGCGGGTCTGATGGACTGGAGAGAGCTAGGGCAATTTGTGGGGTGTGGGCCCCGAGCCACTGCAGTGCAGGAGTCTGCGTTCTGCACGGCCGCAAAGCTTGATGAGAGCGAAGTGGATGCAGCCTTGCCTCCTGCAGCCTGATCCTGGAGGGCTGAACAGTAACCCTGTTCCGTTTGCTCCACTCTGCCCCACCAAGGTTGAAAGGTGAGGAATGGAGCTTCATGACGGCTGTGTAGTGCCTGTCTTTCCCTCTTTTCATTGGTGCCTCCCCCCCCCCTTTGGTGCATTGGACCTGTACTGCACGGGGCTGAGAGGAGGCCAGAGTGAGGGGTGGTGATCAGGCCCAATTTGTGCATACCTTCTGGCACAGGCTGCATGTGAGGCATGACTCTGTGTGGTGTTGCACAGCTGGAACTGATGAGATCCTCAAATGTTTGCCCAGCAGTTGCCCCGCAGAGGGGCGCTCTTGATCTGCACCTGAACTGGACCTGCTTGACAACTGGCGTTGACCCTATGTAGAGACCTCTGGAGTGTGGCTGCATCAGACTAGGGTGCCCTAGGCGGGTACACATTGTCCTTTGCCCTCAGTACTTGTGACATGCTGCATTGTCAATCCTCACTTCGATGCAGCCTATTTTGTAGGAGGTGCAATCACGGCTTCATCTTTTATTAACAGACGTGTCACAATTGCAGTCCTGAGCTGAAGACGTGGAAAGCCACTCAAGGCGCAACAATATTGATCTCCTGGGTTTTTCACAGCATTCTGAGGCCCCCAACATAGAACTGTTTATGGAGGGCTGGCTGGTGGACACAGTACTGGAGGGTCGCCTCCCCAGGTTCTTCTCCTTTGAAAGGATGCATCTCATCCTGGGGCAACCACCTACACCTGGGTCAACTTCCCGGCCAGTTATTCTCCTCTTAACCTGACTGCACAGTGGAAGTCCAACAGCATGCAACAGCATTTCCACCTACATGGAGGTAAAACGCCAGCTGCAACTGTTGGGCATGAAGTAATGTTTTGCTTTTCTCATCCAGATTGAGGGCGGTGGATGGTGACATGGCTCACCTATTTCAAACTTTCTAAGTAGACATTGGCTTGGCTACAGTAGATGATGGTTATACAACCTGTGGGGAAATGCAGAGTACCCATCGGAGGGGATGATCTAGGTGACCTGAGGGTTGGCCAACGTTGAAGCAGGCAGCAGAGGAGTGGGCACAGGCGGTGGCAGTGGTGCTCCAACATAGCTACAGCACTTTTGCTCATGTGGACTAGGACCAGGGGTCGGACTTGGGCATTGGCACGCATGCATCGGATGGCTCGCAGAGGATTAGGCGACCCTCACTCCCAGACTTGCAGACTGTTAGAAATTAGGTTTTTCGTTGGCAGGGGTATGCACCCTGTCCAAGCAGGAACCACATGTCTAGTCAGGGTAAGTCAGTTAAACCACAAATTAACTTGTCCTTACCCTCTGGTAGCTTTGCACAGAGCAGGCAGGCTTAAGTTAGGAGGCAATCTGTAAAGTATTTGTGCAACACTTAAAACAGTAAAACACTGAAAACAGCACACAAAAATAATCCACACCAGGTTAGAAAAAGAGAGCTTAATTTAATGATCAAAACAAGACCAAAGCGACAAAAATCCAATAGGTAGAAGTCGTTATGAATTTTTAAAGACTATCCACAAAAATAGTGCTTAGAAGCATGAAGTGCCAACTGGGTCTATCTAGGTGCGCTAGACCAGTTCAGATCTGAAAAGTCAAGCCCGACCACCACAGAGCACGGTTTGGATAGAGGGACCAACCTTGTCGTGCTGAAAATGTAGCTTTTAGATGGAGGATGTGTCGATGTCGGAGACCTGATGTGAGGAGCAGAGGAGGCAATGCGTTTGTTCTGATCCGCGCAGTCAGGATGTGCCGTTAGCGAACCCTTGGTGATGAAGGTGAAGTGCTGCGGTCGAGCCGCACAGCCAGCGATGCGTCTGTGCTCAGGTCGATGCGTTGACTCTGAGCCACTCAGTCTGCACTGCAATGTCCTCATTCACAGCAGCAGTGGTGATGTGTCAGCATTGAGGGAAGATGATGTGGTTCCCATCAGCACAGTGACAGCAATACATAGGTTTTTGTAGAAACAGCTGCAGAACCCACTTCCAAGGGCCCATGACTGGATTGGTACCACATGGCAGGACAGGACTCACTGTTAACTGAGTCTGTAGCAGATATTAGTAGTCTTGTAGTCTTTGATATCCCTGAGACTACGGAGCAGGAGGCAAGCTGCAAGCCCTTTAAGTGACTTTGGTTCTGGGAATTTAGAGATACAGGTTGAGTCCTTCTCAGGCAAGGAGGGCAGCAGGGCAGGCACAGCAAAGCCGAAATCCAGCAAAACTGAAGCAGAGTGACAGCCCCTTCAGCAGCACAGCAGTCCTTCTTCCTGGCAGAATGTCATCTAAACCAGATGTGTATTGATTTGATAGGGTCAGAAGACGAGTTCAGGGAGGCATTTGAAGTGCACAAAGGCCCTGCTGTTCCTGCCCTCCCTCCAGAGGCACTAAGGGGGTTATGCAGCCCTTTGTGGGGGTTCAGGACCAAGCCCATTCAGGTGTGTCAGCTCCTCCCTCCCTGGGCCTATCCTGCCCAGGATAGGCCATCAACATGCAGATGGACACTCAATCACACTTAAGCTCCCTTTGCATGTGGAGGGAATTAACAAGAGTCCTGCTGTCACCCACCAGCCATGTATTCAGAGACAGGCAGAATGCACTAGATGATTTAAAGTAAGAAAATGCTAAGTTTCTAAAAGTGGCTTTTCAGAATTAGTTTACAATGTGATTTCACCATAAGTTGTGATTTTAAATTGTGATTCCAGAGACACCAAACTTGGGGTCCCACCTTTTCCTGATTGGAAGTGACACTTATAAAATGTAATAAGCGATACCAATGGCTACCTATTGAAGAGATACCTTGCAGTAGTGAAAAACTAATGTAAGCGTTTTTCACTACCTGGACTTGTAAAACTTAACAGTGCATGTCACACTTTTTTAAATACACTGTACCCTGCCCATGGATCTGTCCGGGGCCTATCTTAGGGGTGACTTATATGTATTAAAAAGGAAGGTTTGGGCCTGACAAGTGGGTTAACTTGCCAGGTCAACATGACAGTTTAAAACTGCACACAGAGGCTCTGCAATGACAGGCCTGAGTCATATTTAAAGGGTTACTGACGTGGGTGGAACAATTGGTCATATGTAGTGCACTTTACTAGGATTTATAAGTAAATTAAATATGCTATTTGTGAATAAACCAATTGTATCATGTCCAGAGTCCTAAAGTAAGCAAAACAAAGTTAGCAACCAGGAGGTCAAAAGGCACAAAAGTTTAAGGGAAACCACAGCAAAGATGCCAGGTCTAACATAAACAATATCCTTTGAATCATGGTCAGTGGTGTACCTGATTCTCCTGACGGTTTGTTTTCCCTGGGGGTTTGAGTTTCTGACAATGGGGCTGTTTTGTGGTTGGGCCTTGAGTGGATGTGTAGCCGATTTGGATGTTCCTGGACCTTGCTAGTTACCAGGACAATGACACCCCTACACCCTGAAGAATACAAGACTACCTTCCTCATAAAGGTTTACCTTTTCATGTGTTTTCATCTGTTATATGGCATGAGATCTTTAATGTGACATGCCAGGGAGAGATTCATGGGGTTTTGTTTATTACCGTTTACTTTGTTCATAGTGCGAAATGCAGAGCTATACTTCCATACAGTCCCCTCTCTAGTAGCCTCAGGGTGCACACTCAGGCCTGGTCCTATTCAACCGTGCTGCTGAGGACACTGTGACTCCACTTGGCGGAGTGCTGGAGGGCTCCAGGTTCCTGCACTGGGGGGAGTGCTCCTTATTTACATAACAGTGCTTCCATATCTGACAACACAACCACACTGATACCCAGCTAAAGTATTTTGACACAGGACATACAGGGAATGTACAAAAATCAACTGGAGTGCACCCACACCATTCTCAGCCAATCAGATTTGTTTTAGAATGATAATGAGGCCTTCACTGGCTACTTTCAGTGGTTTATAAGTGTCACTGTTATACTGGTAGTCAATAGCGTCATCATTGGGTCTCTTCTCCATCAGGAGGTAAAACCTTTCTCATCTGAGGTGTGGTGGGGTTTGTGCAGAAGTAAGTTAACATTGCCTTAAGTCCCTGAGAACTCCCCTTTTTTTAAATATTATGTACAGGAACCTGGGCATACTCTGGGCGTGCAATATGCCTTTTCCATCCAATCAGTGAAAACTAACAAAGGGCCAAAATGTTTCAGCCTACATGCACCCTAAAGTTGATGGCTTTCATCAGGGCTAAATAGATTTCAGATCCCCATCGTGTTCAGTAGGTTACTATCCTGCAACTTTGAAGGGTACATTCACTCCATCAATTTGAGGTGTTGAGTTTCATCCCCTGCAAAGACATAATGGAGCAATAATTAGCATGCCTGCCGTTGCTTTCTACGTGGCGTTAAAAAGGTTTTGTGTATTGTTTTAGTTTTTTATCCATGATGTGGAAGAGACTTGTGATGGTTATATGGTGCCCCTAAATTATCATTGATAACCATTCTGTTGTGGCTATTTTAATCAATAACTGCTGTACCAGAACATTCAAAAGCGTCTTCTCGTGATAGTCATATAATCGCACTCGAAATAAGTATAAAAACTGGGAAAACAACTATTGGACTGAGAAATAGAACCTTCAAAGAGGCCTATTGTCGTTATTGGTTTTTAGAAAGGCTTAAATGGGACAGTGAAGTTAGTATTTTTTTGGTAGTTCATTATTTTAATTCCTTTGCAGGTATGGCAGAACAAAGCATGGCAGCATCACTTATTTTCTTACTGCTACCTGGGGAGCCTGCTATTTCTTGGAAGAGGTGGAAAATATATATTTTTTACATATATATTATGATCTTTCAGAGATTTCACTGGGAAAGGGCAGCCCATAAACTTATATGAGATGTCACTGCAAATGTTAGAAAAACATTTCACACACAAAGTAAGTACAGTTTTTGAGAGAGACAAAGTATTTTGTTGTGTGCAGGAACATGATGAGAACTTAATGACTCATGTTGCTGCGTTAAGAGGGTTAGCAGTGACTTCCAGAATTTGAATGATTCCTTAATCCGCGATCAAATTCTATGAAAAGAAAAGAAAAATTACTGTCCATTGGTCCTTCTCTTGAAGAATCCATACACATTGCAAGAAGTATGGAACACAATGATGTGTGGATGAAGGAGATAGAAATGGGGAAAACTATATAAAAAATTCAGAGAAACAGCAGTAGAGGTAAAAGTCATCAATTTAAAGAAACCCATTAAAATTGTCAGACCTAATAGTGTAAAATCTGATGAGAAAAGAAGCATAATGTGCTACAGATGTGGATGTCCAGGACACACTGTACCAAATTCTGTGTGTGGGGCATTAACCATGAAATGTAGATCTTGTGAGAAGAAAGGGCATCTAGGAAAAGTTTGTAGGTCAAAAGGGAAGGTTCAAAACACCAGTGTCAAAACAGTAGAAGATAATAGTGAAGTTAACCCCTTCGCTGCCAGGCCTTTTCCCCCTCCTGTGCCAGGCCTTTTTTTGGCTATTTAGGGCAGTTCACGCTTAGGCCCTCATAACTTTTTGTCCACATAAGCTAGCCAAGCCAAATTTGCGTCCTTTTTTTCCAACATCCTAGGGATTCTAGAGGTACCCAGAGTTTGTGAAAGAAATTAGCCAAAATACAGTGAAAATTTCGTTTTTTTCAAAAAAATGGGAAAAAGTGGCTGCAGAAGAAGGCTTGTGGTTTTTTCCCTGAAAATGGCATCAACAAAGGGTTTGCTGTGCTAAAATCACCAGCTTCCCAGCTTTCAGGAACAGGCAGACTTGAATCAGAAAACCAATTTTTCAACACAAATTTGGCATTTTACTGGGACATACCCCATTTTCATAATTTGTTGAGCTTTCAGTCAGTGACAGAAATGGGCGTGAAACCAATGCTGGATCCCAGAAACCTAAACATTTCTGAAAAGTAGACAAAATTCTGAATTCAGCAAGGGGTCATTTGTGTAGATCCTACAAGGGTTTCCTACAGAAAATAACAACTGAAAAAGAAAAATATTGAAATTGAGGTGAAAAAAACATCAATTTTTTTCTACGTTTTACTCTGTAAACCTTTGTATTTCCAAAATGGGCACAAGATAAGGTGTTGAGGAGCAGTGGTTATTTGCACATCTCTGAATTCCGGGGTGACCATACTAGCATGTGAATTACAGGGCATTTCTCAAATAGATGTCTTTTTTACACACCCTATTATATTTGGAAGGAAAAAATGTAGAGAAAGACAAGGGGCAATAACACTTGTTTTGCTAATCTATGTTCCCCCAAGTCTCCCGATAAAAATGATACCTCACTTGTGTGGGTAGGCCTAGCGCCCGCTACAGGAAATGACTCAAAACACAACGTGGACACATCACATTTTTTCAAAGAAAACAGTGCCTACCTGTGGATTTTGGCCTCTAGCTCAGCCGGTACCTGGGGAAATCTAGCAAACCAGCGCATTTTTGAAAACTAGAAGCCCAGGGGAATCCATGATGGGGTGACTTGTGGGGCTCTGACCAGGTTCTGTTACCCAGAATCCTTTGCAAACATCAAAATTTGGCCAAAAAAACACCTTTTCCTCTCATTTCGGTGACAGAAAGTTCTGGAATCTGAGAGGAGCCACAAATTTCCTTCCACCCAGCGTTCCCCCAAGTCTCTCGATAAAAATGGTACCTCACTTGTGTGGGTAGGCCTAGCGCCCACGAAAGGAAATGACCCAAAACACAACGTGGACACATCACATTTTTTCACAGAAAACAGAGGTGTTTTTTTCAAAGTGCCTACCTGTGGATTTTGGCCACTAGCTCAGCTGGCTCTGGGGGGGGGGGGCAGAAATGGCCTAAAATAAATTCGCCCCCCAACCGCCCCCCCCCCCCCCTCCCCAGAGCGACCCTTGACTACGGGGTCGCGCCCCCTGCGTGACATTGGCGCCAAAAAAAAATTCCCCGGTGCCTAGTGATTTCTGCCCCCTTGGTAGCAGATTGACCTAAAATCGGCCAATCTGCCCCCAAGGGGGGCAGAAATGGTCTTAATACAATTTGCCCCCCAGGGGAGCGACCCTTGCCTTGACAAATTATCCCTGGTGCCTAGAGGTTTCTGCCCCCCCGGGGGGGAGGTCGGCCTAATAATAGGCCGATCTGCCCTCAGGGGGGGCAGAAAAGGCCTTAAAAAAAATGCATCCCCTGGGAGCGACCCTTGCCCAAGGGGTCGCTCCCTTATGACAATTTAAAAAAAAAAAATCCCTGATGTCTAGTGGGCGTTTCAAAAGCCGGATTGCAAGCAATCCGGCTTTTGAAACGCTCGGAGAGACTTCAAAGGGAAGGAAATACATTTCCTTCCCTTTGAAGCCTCTCCGGGCCTCCCCCACGTGATCGAAAGAGAAATGCAAAGCATTTCTCTTTCGATCGTGATGGAAGCTGAGCTTCCAGCGCGATGGGGGAGGCTCTGTGATTGTCAGCGCGCGCTCGTGTGCTGACGTCAAGGGGGGTTGGAAGTGGAAGGGCATCCCCTTCCATCCCTGCCTTGGGGGGGTGGGTGGGGAGCACGGGGGGGAGCGCTACCGCTTCCCCCCAGTTCTCGGGTGTAGGACGAGGTCACCTTGTCCAAGGTACGGGAGAGGTTAAAGAATAGATAATATTGACTGTGCGCGAGATAAAGGATTCTATTCAGCAAAGCAGTGGCTGCATAAGTAACAGGAATTTGAAGAAAGAAAGTTCAGGTAAATTGAAGAAGACTCATTGTAATATCACATTGGAAACTGCATTGGTTAAGGTATTGGTAGATTCTGGATGTCTGTTTACTTTGATATCCAAGGAGACTTATGAAAATGTTTTAAAAACACAGATTTGGAGTTTACAAGTAGCTGATGTAAAAGCTGAAGTGATATATGGTGGAAAAAGAATAAATATCATAGGAATGCAATGGATGGATATTCTCTTTAAACATATTGGTGTGCACGGAAAAGTATATGTGACTGATGAAGGATCGAATCTTTTAGGGTCGTGTCCCCAGAAATATTTAAATATTGTGCTTCATCCCAATGCCAAGGAACCAGTCATGATTCATGAAACAACAAATGATAATAGTGTGGACAAGGTGAGATCCATACCATTCTTAATGAGAGAGACACTTCAACAAGAACTTAATAAATTGTTAGAAGGAAAAATAATAGAGCCGATCGAGTCTTCTGAATGGCCTGCACCAATAGTTGTAGCCTAAAAAGAATAAAACAAGATCTACCTTTGTATAGATTAGACGGATCTCAGTAAAAACATACGAGTGGACAGGCAACCCGTCATAGTCTGCTTTTGAAAAAGAGACATTAGCTTGTTGCTGGGGAGTAAGCCACTGTAAGCGCTACTTGTGGGGATTGCCTTTTGTGCTTTGGACTGACCGTAAACTGTTGCTAAATATTTTCAAATGTGGTCGAGGTTTGGAAGGGAGTTTGACACCTCGGATTTCTAGATGGTTGATGACTATTATGGATGTTAATGTTGTAATGGAATATGTGAGAGGAAAAAAATGTAGTGGCAGAGGATGTTTCACTCACATATAAGATTGAATCACAGACGTTCTCTATTGATGAAGAATTAGCCCTGACACAAGAAGAATGGAGGGATGCAATTGTTACAGATAAGGAATGTGAGGAATTGAAAAAACGTAGGTAGTGTTCAGCAGCAGACACCCGTCTTACATGAGAATTTGAGACAGTATTTGGAGGTAAAGAATGAATTGAGCATCCAGGGCGAAAAGATATTGAGACGCAACAGGATTGTTCCACCTAAGGTACAGATGACAAGGCTAATGAGGATTGTACATGAGGGACATCTGGGTAGGAATTTGCCGAAGATGAGGTTGAGAGTTCTTTTGGTGGCCAGGAATGGACAACGACATGGAGTAGGCAGTTTATTATTGTCAAGCCTGTAGCAATAGTGACAAGGTCAAAATAGTCAGATACCCACCCATAGGTTGCATGAAACTTCCCATTCGACCATGGGAAAAATTGGCTTTGGATTTTTTAGGTCCTGTGGAAAGACTAGGTAGAAGAGATAGTTTCATCGTACACTTGTTGGATTATCACAGTAAGTGGATTGTAGTCATGATCATGGAACAAATTACAATTAGCAATTTTATGGAATTTTTAAGATAAGTATTATTGGAGGAAGGAATACCAAAAGTCCTAGTTATGGATAATGGCGTGCAACTAGTGTCCACAGCCATAATGCATTTTCTTGCAAAATTAGGTATCAGACATGACAGAGTGGCATTGTTTCAGCCACAGGCTAATGGTTTGGTAAAAAGGGTGAATCGAATCATTATGGAGAACATTCAGTTGTCTTTGACAAATGGACTCATGTGAAGAGATGAGTTGAAAAAGATGATTTAGGCTCATAGAGTAACATTTCATTCAGTGACAGGTGTGTCCCCATTTATTGCTGTTAAAGGTAGGGAGCCAGCAACTAAAGAATCCCCCATGTGGTTATATAGGAAGGCATAGGTATCGGTGGATCGTGAATGCATGAAAGCGAGAGTGGCAGATTTGCAGAAGCATGACAACATGAGTTATAACTACAGAAAAGGAGTGAAGGACGTGCATGGAAAGTAATGGCTGAGTAGTGGTGAGGAAAACAGGTCATGTAAAGAAATGAGACAGCAAAATTTTCCAACCACAGAAGATAATCAAAGTAATGAATTCTGTTGTTAAATTGGATGATGGTAGAGAGTGGAATGTGAGAAATTTGTGTTAGGTAAAAACGCCAGAGAGCAGGGAATGAATATTTTATTCATCTCTATTTGCTAAACTGCTGTTCCCCCTGTTGTTTAATTTCATAAATGTAGTATTATTATCAAATTCAGCACAATCTATTGTTAAATGTGCATCTTAAGGAATCTTCATTCTAACTATATAAAATATGCAAATATGCAATGTTTTTATTTTTGGAAGTGTTAGTCTAGATTTCATAAATTTTGTTGAAAATGCTTAAAGGGGGAGATGTGTGGAGATGTACTTGAGGGTAGAATGCTGTGTGGGCATTGATGATTTAGAATGGGGTAGCAAGAAAATTTCTAAGAAAAACTGTTCGTAGAAGCAGAACGTGTGGGGTTACCACTGAAGGAGGATAGTTCTTGTCAATAAGGGATAAAGCTGATCATCCTGGAGTGTATAGTTACTACACTGAGAATGATGAGGGTGCACTCCCATTAATTTTTGTAGATACTTACCCAGGAAGCAGAGTGTACCTTAAGTTCTTGCTTCTTACCCCCCCTTTTGATTTTCCAAAGACATACAGGGTATCGCAAGCGCCATGCTATTTACACCTACCTTAAGCGCCACCATATTCAGATTGCATGCCTCCAAGAGACACACTTGACTGTGACGGAACCTACAAAACTGTGCAGGAGGTGGGGGTGCGGGTTTCAGATGTACAGCAATAGATATTCTGTGTACACCAGAAGCACACTTATATGACTGGTGCTGAGTGTCCCCATACAAGTGTCTGACAGCAAAGTAGACTCAGAGGGTTGCTATGTCATTGTTGAGGGGGCAACTGGATGGCAGCTCTTTGAGTATGTCCTTTTATGCGCCTTACACAGACCTGTCTAACTTTCTGGAGAGCATGACCCAGTTGTGGTTACATGATCCATTGACACTGTGCATATAGGGGGAGCAACTTCAATTGCATCTCGGATATGACCATGGATTGCTCAACACCGCTGCTACGCAGAGCCCCATGTGTGGCAACATTGCATTTCTTCCAGTGCTGGGTGCATAATATGCAGGTGTGAGACATGTGGCAGGCATATTCCTTGTATTTCCCAGTGCATCAACTGCTTATGAGACTAGACTTGTTCTCTGCACTAGTGCACTGCCAGAGAAGGTTATCGACATGGAATATTTGGCCTGCACTGTCTGACCATAACCTTCTCAAAATGACATTGCAGTGGGGCAGGTGTAGTGCCAAGATACCCATGTGGAGACTTCTGCCAGAGGCACTCCACTACACACCTTTCTGGGACACAGTTAGCACTCAAATTGTTGATTACTTTATGTATAATGAGGGGTGGACCTGGTCCACATGCACTGAAATGGACATGAGGCAGCTGGAAGCTGACTTGCCCGTCCATCCTGAAAGGGCTAGGGAGTTGGGTGCATTACTCCATAGGCCCAGAACTTCCATCCCTCCTGGGACTGCTGGACTACAGGGACTACATAACTAGGCAACATGATGATGGTGACATAGCTGGGAGGGTGTCAGTGTGCCTGTTGCTGGAGAGTGTACTGCACACCCCCATTGCAGTGATTACCCTTCCCAGTGGGGCTGAGGTCACATCACAGGCTACTATAAATGTAGTCTTCAGTGAATATTACACCACGTTATACTCACAGGCTCCCGCTCATCCTGCTGAATGACTGCTGACATTTCTCCAAGACATCCTGATACTGTTAGACCTGGCAGCTCTTGGCGTGGATTCCCTTTACTTTTTGCTTCTGACCTCCTGTGTTTGGACCCTGTGCTGTAATTCCTTTTGGGTGATTTTGATACTCTATGCACTTTACCACTGCTAACCAGTGCTAAAGTGCAAGTGCTCTCTGTCTAAATGTTGTTGTTGATTGGTTATCCCTGATTGGCAAATTTGATTTACTAGTAGGTCTCTACTAAAGTGCACTAGAGGTGCCCATGATCTGTAAATCAAATACTACCAGTGGGCCTGCAGCACTGATTGTGCCACCCATCTGAGTAGCCCTGTAAACATGTCTCAGACCTGCCACTGCAGTGTCTGTGCGTGCAGTCTTACACTGTCAATTCAACGTGGCACGTGTCCCCACTTGCCAGGCCCAAACATTCTTTTTTACTACATGTAAGTCACCCATAAGGTAGGCCCTAGGTAGCCACATGGGCAGGGTGCAGTGTATTTATTAGGTAGGACATGTACTGGTGTGTTTTACATGTCCTAATAGTGAAATACTGCCACATTAGGGTTTCACTATTGCAAGGCCTATCTCTCTCATAGGCTAACATAGGGATTGCCTTTAAATGTCTTTGAAGTGCAGTTTCCCATTGGGAGCAGATAGAGATGAGGAATTTGGGGTCTCTGAACTCACAATTTAAAATACATCTTTTGGTAAAGTTGGTGTTTGGATTGTCTGTTTGAAATTGCCACTTTTAGACAGTGGACATTTTCTTGCTTAACTATTCTGTGCCTCTGCCTGCTGGTGGAATCCATGTCTGGGTCAGACTGACAGTTGGGCTGTTTGTGGATTCCCTCTAGACACTGCCACAAAGGGAGCTGGGGAGTGTCCTTCATATCCTAATGAGTCTCCTTGGCTAGAGTGGGGAGGGAGGAGCTGACACCTGCACCTGAAAGGGTTGTGCCTGTTGTCACACAATGCAGTCTCCAACCTCCTGGTGTGTGTCTGAGGCCAGGCCTGGGCAATGCAGGATCTTGTAAACACCAGAGTATTTCCTTTGAAGTTTGCCTACTTCAAAGGCAGAAATTGATATGAGTAGTGGACAAAAAACCCCAGACTTTTAGATTACTTCTGGATCAAGAGGAACCTCTGCCAAAGAGAAGAGCTTGATGCTTGAAGAGGACTTGCCACTCTGTCCGGTGCTTTGCTGTGCTGGCCTGCTGCTTCTGCCTTTGAGGGAAAGGACTGGTCTTTGCTTTCTGCAATCCTGCTTGTGAAGTGTCTCCAAGGGCGTGGCTGAGCTTGCCTGTTAAGAAGTCTCAGGGACAGCAAATACTTCACCTACCAACCTCTGGGTCTACTTGCTGTGGATCCTAGCTCACCAAGTGGTGCCTACTCCAGTTTCTGGGCCCCTGGGAGTGAAAGCTTGTTGAAAAACAAGGAAATCCGGTGCACTGACTCCGTATGACTCCCAGACTGACGTGGCTGCTTGACCCCCCCGACGCCGCCTGCAACCAAAGCCGCGGTCCTCTCTAGAGTGCGAAGACCCCGCCAGACATCACAGGCCTGACGCTGCTGTCAGTAGTGCTGACGTCCTTTGACTTTGTGAGTCCCCAGTGCCTTGTCACCGAAGTCTGTGACACCCAACTTTGCTTGCACCTGCAGTCCTGTGGCGTGACCGGGACCCCGTGAGGTCGCCCCCACCGCGTCTTGACCTGCCAGAGCATAAGGAACCGATGCCGCATCACCTTCCCTGCTCCGCAGTAAAGAACAAACGCTGCATCGGATCCTGCGACACCTCTCCTCCTTGACTCCGTGCACTGGCGTGTTTCGTTTTTACCAAAGGCACTGTACCTGGGGGTCCATGTGACTCCATGACTGGCGCCCTTGGCGTCGAATTATTGGAAACAACACCATAATAACATCAAATTGAAGCATTTGTGTTTCTAAGCGCTATACTGAAGTTTAATCTTTAAAAATTCATAACTTTGCTTGTGTATGTTGGATTTTTGTCGTGATGGTCTTGTTTTACTCATAAGAATACTGGCTATTTTTCTTTAATGATTTTGTGGTGTTTTCACTGTGTTACTGTGTGTGTTTGTACAAATACATTACACATTGCCTCTGAGATAAGCCTGACTGCTTGAGCCACGCTACCAAGGGGGTGAGCAGGGGTTATCTGAGCTCTGTATCTCCCTTACCTTGACTAGAGTGAAGGTCCCTGCTTGGCCAGAGTGCAAGGTAACTGCCTATGAGAGACCAGATACCCTGCATAAATCCACTGCAACGCAGCGAGCTGGACAATCCACTTCGTATAGAGGAAATTCGGATGGCTGTAGTTCAGATAGAACTTAACAAAAAATGGGTACAGATGGGCTACCAATTGAATTCTATTCTGTTAATAGCACCCACATGCGTCCCAGACTGCTTTAGTTGTACGACGACGCAGGCAAATCTGCGTTGATGCCAGAGGCCCTCCGGTAGGCTTTGATTGTAATGCTCCCTAAACCTGTTTGTGAACCCCTGGATGTGAAATCGCATATGCTTCTCTCCCGCCTGAACTTGGACTATAAAATACTGTGGAAGGGCCTTGTGAATAGGTTGCTACTATTGATGGGGATCCTGGTCTAGTCAGACCAGAAAGGGTTCATCCCTGACAGAAGCACTTTTTTGAACATAGGGTGCCTGGTTAGTCTCATGGGCGATGTTAGCATCCTTCACTCTGATTTCTTGGCTGCGTCACTTGATATGGAAAGGGTGTTTGATACACTAGAGTGGTCCTTCCTCCTGACAGTCCTTGAGAAAATGGGCATCAGTCCAGGTTGCCCAGGTGGATTTCGGACCCTTTATAATCGGCCGTTTGCCAGAGTTAAGATGGGCAAGACCATATTGGATTGCTTCCCAATTCACAGGGGTACCCAGAAGGGCCACCCGCGGTACCCATTGTAATTTGCCCTGGCCATGGACCCCTTACGTGTTTATTTTGCACCTGGGGAGTTGAAAGGGGAATCAGTTGGTGGGTCATTGGCATGTAGTCTTGCTGTAGGCATACAACTACCTGGTTTGTTTAGTTGACGCAGCAGAGACACTGCCCCAGTGTGAGGTTCTGCTGGATGCATTTGGTAGGTTCTCAGGCCTTCATGTTAGAGGGGTCTGTCTTTTCCCCTTGAGGTTGATGCCCCCGCCTGGTGTTGGGAGGCCCCCTCGGTAGGCTTATTTGGCAGTTTGCTACGTTTATGTACCTAGGTGTATAGATATACCATGCAGAGTCTGACTTGCTTGAAGGTAACCTGGGCTAGGCATAAGCTTGATCCATAGCTCCATGCCGATTTGGACCTCTCTTCTCTCACCAGTGGGGCAGGTGGCGATAGCCAAGATAATATTCTTGCCTGGCTGCTATACAGTTTTACAGCATTACCAGTGGTCCTCCAGGATCCTGTTTTCAGACACTTCATAGCCTTCTTTCAGACCTTATCTGGGGTAGTGGAAGAGGGGTGGCGTTCGTGACGTATAATGCCCCATGTCAGAGGAGGGGCATGGGGCTCCCATTGCTGAGTTGTACTGAACAGCGGCACAGCTGCAATGGCCCATGAAATGGCTGAAGGTAGGCCATAACACCAAAAGGTATGCTGGGTGGCAAGTCTCTAATGACCTAACTTTTCCAGCCCACAACAAGGAGGGTGCTTGACACTGCACTGATGAAAAAGGCTAGGTCCTGTTGGCATTGGTATGTGCATGCTGGTGATGGTTCTTGTCCCTATGCCCCTCAGTTGGACTTGCAGACACTGCCTGAAGTCCCAGACTTGGCGAATTCGGTTGGGACCCAGATATGAAGCAATGCAGGAGTGTCACGAGTGGGGGACCTGTTTCTGTTTGGCAAGCTTTGGATATTTTCAAGATATGGTCAGCATGTACAGAATTCTGCATGGCCAGTTACTCACGTGCAATACACTTATGCACATTATGAGCAGAGCCAGTGGAACCATCCCCCTCCTTGCTGCTAGCAGGGCTACTGGCTCATGGCATGGGCAGTGGTAAAGACTCTGTATGGCTTCTTGCTGACACAGTCACACACTCCTGGCCACAAAGTGAAATGGGAGACTGACGATGGCCCAGACGTTTTGCCTATTTCAAGCAGGCATCACAGAATGCGCACTTAGCTTCACACAATTCAAGTATGTACATCAAACATGCCTCACCCCACATTGAGTAGACCGTAGCTTTGGGGAAGTGCTCAGGGATTGCCCACACTGCACGCAAGTGGATGTGGGGTTTTACCACATGGTGTGGGACTGCCCGGCGCTACGGCCGGTGTGGGGGCTAGTGATGACCACCACCTCAGAGATAGTGGATGTCAGATCCCGTGTATGCTTAAGCTCTGCTGGTTCTCATGACTTGGACAAAAATCAATCAATTGAAATGTAGATTTGTGTTTCTGGCGCTGGGACTGTTTAAGAGATGCATCACCATGGCCTGGAAGACCACTACACCCCAGAAGTTGCTTTATTTACACAGGATTTAAAGAAGTGGAATAGGGTGGAGGCTGATTCATTAACATTGCTTAGGTTGTTGGGAGGCCATAAACCTGTGGGACTAAAGTGCGATGTGTATGTTGAAACGTTTGTGGACAAGGACGATGTTAGACCACGTTAACTGCATGATGGACTTTTGTTGCTTCTGTTGTATAGTATTCCGCGGTAGAACTGGGTGGAAAGAGTGGTGGTGCACTGCTGGCGATGAAAGAGAGCAGAGGCATATTGGTGTTTTATACAGGACAGGATTATCTATTGTGTGGTTCTGCATGGTTGCGCAGTTGTATTGTTTAAAATTCAATAAAGCAATCTTAAAAAAAAAAAAAAGTGACTTAGACAATGGCTGGAGACGGCTGACCCAGCTTCCCTCTTTGAATGTATATGTATGTATTTTTCAGTATGTATTTAATTGCAAGAGCCTGGCAGACAGTTGAAGCTGTCAGACTAGACCTAAAAAGTACTTTAATACACACACCTAAACACTGTGATGAAAAATACATTATAAATATGTACAAACTTACAGTTACCTCAAAATATACAGGCCCATCTAAAAGGGTCTAGCAAATCTTCTACCCCACGTGTTTGTCTGAAGGAGTAACTATCACTGAAATCTTTGCCTACTACGGAATCTGTGATATTCCTTGTAATAAAAAAAATACCTGTGTACAATCTTTAATACACTGGATTGACAGTCCTCTTTTCACAGTTAAGCCTGACCTACAGTCTTTGCCATAACTTTCAATAATAAATCAATCTGACATAGCTTTCTCCAACTAACCAATCAGGTGTATTGCCCTTATCCCCACCAGTCCCACCAGCCCCATAACCAAATCAGGCGTACTAGATTGAGCATAAGCTACCCTCCAAGACAACCACAGGCATAATCTTAAAATTATAAATATGTTTAAAATTCAGTAAGCAAACCAATATGTAAACATTCCAGAAAGCGGCTAAAAAGGAATAGTGCAATTTCTTACGTCCAGGATTTGTTAGAGGGGGTTTCCAGTACCCTATCCGATGCCTAATATTGTAATTGGTATGATTTGAAATAAGAAAACAATCGTCTGCAGGCCTTAAACAGTGGAAAAACAATGCACCTTTAAATTTCTAGTAGCTTCAACATATGCTTTTCACTAAAGAGGTCTAGTACCTTTGTCGTAACTTTTGCTAATGAACAAATGAGGCTCATGGCATGTAATATGACATCATTGGCTTATCACCATATCTAACTCAGGCGTACTATACTTTTTGAGTGGAAGAACACAACGTCTTCCCTTTCAAATGCTGGAGTTAGGATATTCAACGTGTGGACAGGACCAACGTCCCCCTCTCAGTAGTGATTTCCGTAGCTCTTTTTCTGTTGCTTAAATAGGGTCTGGTCTCAAATCAGACATGAAAGGAATTATACTGTAACAATAGAAAAAGGAGCTGTTTAGGCAAAAAGAGAAGCTGGAGGCAAGCAACAACTTGTTTCCAGAAATGCAATACTCTGAAATTCTGATTATTGGTGTTTTTCTAGATTTCTGTTTTCCACCATTGGGATGATGTAACTAGTTTTTAGAAAGACGGTTGGAATTCGCTCAAATGGGATGAAGTTTGCTGGTATCATATCCTTTGATAGCTGGAATATTATGATAAAGCTGAACTTGATATACAGCAACAACATCAACCTGAATTGCTTTCTCTTATTAATGTGTACGGTCGATATGGAAAGACAAATGAGAATTCCGTTTTGAGAGATCTCAAAGGGGTGTAATACTAGATTGCTGCCGACCTATATGAGAGTTGCATCATCTTAGAATTGTATCTACACAGCTCATCCATTGGGTTTTCGGGAATGGGCAAAATAGGGGGCAAGCAGAGAAATTGCAAGAATGGAAGACTTTTTTCTGAAGAATAGAAAAAGGGTGGAACATCCACATGTTGAAATGTCTGAGACCTCTTGGATCAATATTTGCCAAAGTGTGGCTAAATCCTCTATCTGCACCCATTGTAAGGAGAGTAAGCACTGATAAGATAAGATAAGATAATGTTGAGATGGTATGTAACACTAGTAATTGAAAGGCCATGTTTGGCGGGTCTAGCACTTACTAGTGAGGATGTGGCGGCATGAGTGCTCATTGTGTTACGTAATTGTCTAATAACCTGTCTCGTATCTTCTAGACTAGAGATGAGGAAGAGAAAAATGTGCACCCTCTCTCATTCTTCACCAAGGCACTTATTTCTCAGTTGCTTTTTCGGCTGCAAGATTGACAAACTTTTACTGTATTGTCTAACTTTTCAGTTTAAAATACAGCTCTGTGTCTTTGGATGAGAAAAACTCGATTCTATTCATATTAATCAACTTCTGTTTATAACGTCCAATAAAGAAGTGAGATCTTTTAGATATTAAGGAACGTTCTTCTATATATTTATCAATATTTTCACCTGAGTAGGCTTGCCCTCTTCCACTGTACATTTCTTTCAGCTTCTCTGTCAAGTAGTATTTTGGCGTCAGCTGAAAATAAGGCATTTCATGGAAATATCTTCCCTCAGGAAATATATGACATAAGAATAAGTGCAATTATTTGTGAATTTTCGCACATCTCATTAAAAAGAAAACACTAAATTGCTGAAATGTTCATATTTGGGGTTCAGTTCAAACCTGATATCAGTATGACTGCCTAGGAGGCCAAATTGTTTGATTGGTCATTGCTACTAGAAGGGAGAACTAATCCAAGTCTTCAATCGCCCTACCACATAAAGCTATCAGGTCTATCTTCCCTGCACAAAGTCCGCCTGTGTGACACCAACAGCAGGTTTCGTTAAGGTGGTGCATATCGACCTTGAACTTTGTTCACTGCTGCTTTTCCAAGTACTTTTCAACACGTAGTGGCCCACCCGAATATGTAGAAGGTCTTCACTTGAATCTACCTGGACATATTCAACTGCCTGTTTAACACTTGTGCCTGGCTTTCCTTCAAATTTACTCTGAAAGATTACCTTTTAACTTTCAAATTATCTACACCACAACACCCATGAAACTTCCTGTCACACAGTTTAAGTTACAATGTAACCCATTCTCCATCGAAGCAATCTGAGTGGAGTGCCTATGAATTTGTATGAAATATGTGTGCTTCCATTTATGTTGTTCAGAATTTTACAATGTGGTTTATGGAAAAAATACCCGTGGTGTTCAAATATAAATTTTCAAGCCTTATTGTAAGAGTGTTAAGGTATGGTCTTTTTGTGGTTCTTTGAAACTCCCTTCCGTATACTAACAGGCATCACTTTGACTGCAGGCTGAGCCAGTGTAAAGTTGTGTTAGTGGGAGCACTGGGTATTCGGACAGGTCATATATTCTGCAGAACGTGCCTAGGGAAACTTCTGATCACTCAGATACACAATGGTTCTTCCTAATGCTGTTTCTGATTCTTTTTAGATGCTCTATTATTTATCTTTTTATCTTGTCTTCATTTCTCTTCTTTTGGCTTCACATATAATATTGAGAATGTTTTTATTTCATAACAGCTGTTTTGCTTCAAGTGAGCAATGCATTGTTTTTTCTTCTAATTTGCATCCATTGTGAATCCAACTGAGGAAAATACAATATTGGTTCTAGACTGATTGTCCAAACATACATATATTTCGATGCCATGGGCCTGGTATATTTTGTGCAACCCTCGCTCCAGTTTTTCACCTATACCTCTTCCCTCATACTACAATGCACTGTAGGGCAACACGTTCTTGCTGTGTTGAGCCCTCCCCAGCACAAGGTGCTGTAGTCAAGTGCCTTGGCATAGCAATGTCATTGTCTGACATAGGTCTTTATGTATATGGGGTATATGTGGGTGGAGCAGTGTCCTCAGGACAGCCGCAAACTCACGCTTCCCTGGGACAGCGTATTCAATGAAATACGGAGCATCTGCCTTAAAGTTGCTCCTTGTTTCTGTGTGCAAGCTGCACCCCACCTGCACTTTATAGAGGGATTAAAGATCCACTTACAGGCGAGTGCATTGAGTCACTGTACCTGCTTGCAGGGGAATGTGTGGGGTCCATGGTATAATATTTCCCCCTTCAAAAGAGCTGCTTCAGGGGAGACACTGACATTACGCCACCATTTTGTGGTGCACAGTCAGTGCACCTTCTTAATGACATATTTGCCTCTATGCCCGGATCCATAATATGGTAAAGGCCGAAGTGATAATGTTGGTGCTACATTTGCACCTGCGCCATCAGCATTTCAGAAGGGGCTCCACAAGCATCTGTGGGCCCTTCTGTAATACCGTAGTGCATTGGTGGCGCAAGGGCACTATCTGTAATACAGCCCCTGATATTACAAATAAAGATTTCTATTCAAATATTTTCAGCATGTGATTAAACAAAGTAATGTTTCACAGAAGGCACACAGTATGTTCATATGTCCTGAGGCGAATGCTCACTTTCATATGAAAGTGTCAGCAGAATATTCCTCTGCAGACCGGATTGTTGTTGTGAAGGAAGGTAAAACCCTGGCAAGAGCCCTCTGTTGCCTATGCTGAATCCCGCTCAGCACCATTCCCAGTATCTCCAGAGCACGATGAAGTCACGTTTGGCGCTGGATTTGATATTTGAGAAATACAGGTAGAATTGCTGTTTACGCAGTTATTCATTAGAAGTAACAGGTGTTGTTTTAGAGAGTTCCGAGTAGAGATCTTGCTAAAGATATTTAGCAACTGGTTATTCCAACAGAATCCCAGCTACTTCATCTGGCTAGGAAGGAAGGAAGAGGTTTTACCAGCGGTCGTTCTATCTTCCCAAGTGCTACTGCAGTTGTTTCATTATCCTGCCAGGGCAGTCTGAGACAATAGAGGAAAATGTATCACGATATTTTGAACCTACAAGAACTTAACCTGTCCTTTGTTTCTGTGTTCATTTATTTCTGGATTCTTTTTTTATTTGACATGGCATGCTACTGACATTTTGAGCAGAATGTCACGCTACCAGGATTACATTAAAGATCGCTAGCTTTTAAAATAAGTATTTGCAAAGCCAATTAGTCTGGTCATAGTCTTACCAATGCTTGTGTTCACAATGCAGAGGGCCATTTTTACCAATTAAGCATTTCAAAAGCATTCAAAGATGGCTGCCTGTGCGGGCACACACATGCATCTGCCATTTTTTGAATATGTTTGAAATGAATTAAAATTGCTTACCATTCCGAGGTTACTATTGTGTTGAAAGCATATCATCCATCTTGGAATGATTAAGAAGGATACAATATTTGGAAAAATACACCAAGTTGGCCACTACTCATGTACAGAAGCCATCTTGGAATAATTTGTTTTAAATGTGAGGCAAAAACTAATCCTAGATGGTCACTTGTGCGTGTGCATAAATGCAGAAGCATGAGTGGCCTTTTTGGAATGGATTTTGGCATAGATTATTATACTTTATTATAATTATACCATTTCAGGGTGGCTGGCATTCATTTTGGAACAGTAAAAAAATAGGATAGTATGTACAAGATGATGCACACATTAAGATGTGCAACTGAACTGATAGCAGTGTGCTTTGAGCTGCCAGGCCCTTGCAAAAAATACATGAATAACTGTTACAACTGTCAGCATTTGGTGCAGTCTTCCCCCAAATGTATGTTTGCCTTCTCCCCTTCTGCTAACTGAAATCTTTTTTGTTGGCCTTAGGACTCTGTGCACTTTACCACTGCTAACCAGTGCTACAGTGCTTTTGCTCGCTCCCCTAAACATGGTAAAATTTGCTGATACCCACTTGCCACAATGAATTTACTAATAGGTCCCTAGTAGACTGGTACTACATGTACTCAGGGCATGCATATTAAATGCTACTTAGTGGGTCTGCAGCACTTATTGTACGACCTATTTAAGTAGCGCTTCAAAATGTCTCAGGACTGCTATTGCAGCCAGTGTGCAGTTTTAAACTGCAGATTCAGCCTGGCTAAAAATAACCTTTTGCCAGGGCTAAGCCTTCTTTTTTGATACATATAGATCACCCATAAGGGAGGTGCAAGACAACCTTCAGGGCAGTATGCATTGTATTTAAAAATGTGGAGATGTACTTTTAAGTTTTATATATCTTGGTAGTGAAAAACTCTTACATTTGTTTTTCAGTACTACAAGGCCTACCTTCCCCATATTTAATAAGTGCTAACTTTGGATTGGGAGGAAGTAAAAACATTGTGTATGGTCGCAAAAGAATTGGAATGTAAAATTCTCTATAATGATAAAGATGGATTTTAAGTCACAATTCTGAAATGCCACTTTTAGAAAATTGGCATTTTCTTCTCCTTACCATTTTATACCCGCAGCGTGTGTCCTTGGTCACAGGTGTAAGTTGGCAGTTGGCCTTTTTGTATTCCTCCCAGACAATGTGACAGAAGCGGACTAGATGTTGGAAGGATGGGATGGAGCAGAGCTGCTCATCGCCCCATCAGGAAATTAGCCCTGCCTGCACCTGCCTGATTCCTGCTAGCCACTGCTGAGTGAGTTCCTGATCTCCAAGAGGTGCCTCCCCAAGTCTTGGATCCTTGGATGGCTTCAGCTGAGCTTCTCCTGTGAAATCTCTTACTTAAACCTTTAGAACTGCATACCTCCAGTTCTACTGACTGGAATTCTGATGTTTTTATCTCATTTTACTTATTAAAATATATCCTATTTTTTAAACTGGTTTGGGATCTTTCTTGTGTTGTTTTCACTTTCTTCTCTTTCTAAGTTCTGCAAAAACTCTACATATTGCCTCTAAGTTAAACCTAACTGCTTTAGTGCCAAGCTACCAGAGTGTTGAGCAGGGGTTAATTTAGTGATTTATGTGATTCAACCTGACCAAGACTACTGTGTTTGTTGCTTGAGAAGGGTTAACACCTCCATCAGCCAATAACTCAATTTCTTACCCTGGGGCTGCTGTCTCATCCAGACAGCATAAACTATCTTCCAATCTCATACTAAGTACCAGTATCAGCACAAAGGTAGGATTAATGTGCTCCCATTTAAGTACCAAACCTTTATTTTTATTGGCTTCCAAAGATGAGGTTTGTATATGCGGCAGAAAGAAGGCTTCCCCTGATTGTATAAGAAGGTTAAGTGGATTGTGTTCACTAAAACTGGTCCCAGTACCTTAAAGTTAATTACCAAATAGCCAATGTCACTGGATAAAATAATAAAATCAATTGTACCATTATGCTTTCTGCCATTGTAGGTCGATGCTATAGTAAGGAGACTTGAGCAAAAATCAAAACTAAATGGCAAATTGTATTTCTTTAAAATATTGTTCAGTGCATCACCTTGCGGATCTTGGCTAAAATGTAAAATGTCTTCATGGTTTGGACCTTGTAGCCCGCAGGTTGTGCCAGTAGATACCTCAGAGAGATGCACATTCAAATCTCAAGCCCATAGAAGTGAGTCATTGTCTTTGTCAGTCTTGTGCCAGGACTCTTGGGAATTTCCTTAAGTTCTACTTAGATTATAAATTTGGTTTATTAAATTCATTATTATAGAAATTTGTCACTAGAATTTTGTGACAACCTCTTCCCTTTAGGATTAACAACTGGGATTTGGGTGCGGTAGACGGGCCCACTATACTTTGTACAGTAATAAAACAGAAATCAGAATCAACAACCCTCCTTTGGCTTGATGAGAACTGGTCCTGATTGCAGGAGTGAAGTGAGAAATTTAACCATCAATATGATGTGCATCAAGTGTCTACATTTCTTGTAAACAGGTATGACTGTATTGCTTAATGACGTTAATCCATTTGAGATTGTTAAACTCATTTTTGAGCCCAGCGATATTCCATGATATAAGATTCAATGCATGTTGCTTGTGATATCAAGTGCATTCTCTGCTTCTGGAAAACTATCTGTAAGGTGGGAGGTAAGTGGTATTATCATTTGATCATGGCCACAAGAAGTAGGTTCCTCCTAAATTATATCCTTATTGAGTCAATCTATCTCTTTTAATGACTCCAGTGGTAAAAATCTGTTAAGATTTGTAACCGAATAAGAATGTGGTGGGCCAATCATGCCTGTTCATTCATTAGCTGAGATTGTGAATTCAGCTGACCTATAAAAGAACCCTAGGTGACAAGCCATAATCCTGCTGCGGAAAGAGGTAACATACTCAAGTCTCCTCAAGAGATGTCCTCCAAGCCTTGCACCCCAAAAATGTATTATTATACAGTCCCCTTTGCACAGTTTACATCCTCTGGCCACCCATGGTATTCTTCTTGTCATACTAATTTCATCATGCCAACCTGTGCAGCCAATGAGTGACTTTATTTTTGAGATAATAAGTATCCTCATTTGCAATGGGTGTAATGGAAGCACGTCCAGTGTTTCCCAAACTGTGGGGCGTGAGCCGATTTTTGGTGGGTCGCAAAAGTCCAAGCAATAAATAAAGATGCCTTTAAATTCTGTATTTTGCTGATGGATATATCTACCCGCAGATTCCTCTCCTTTTGAATATACCAGGATCTAGACTGGATCTGGAAATTTTTTTCCAGTAATGCTTCCAAACCGATAGGGGGCACCAGCTCCAAGTCTACTGATTGGATTTTTGTCGTTCTGATACCATTAAAAAAATAAAATAAATAAAGTCTGTTTTTCTAAATTGGTTTGGCCTTTTTCCTGTGTTGTGTTTTCACTTTATTACCGTTTGAATACTGCATAAATATCTTACACATTTCTACTAAGTTAAGCCTGGTCGCTTTTGTGCCAAGCTTCCATAGGGTTAAGCACCGGTTAATTCAGTGACTTTTTGTAGTTCCCCCTTACAGGGATTGTGGTTATTGTTTGAGAAGGGATCACACACTCCTCAACCAAAATACTCAGTTTCCCACAATGACAATAAACAATAACGTTGTCCTACAATCTCTGTCACTGAAGTGCTCTATATAATTTTGGGATGATCTTCTGCACAGGCAAATTGGAGTCACTCTCCATGAGAGGAGCAAATTGCTGAAGTTGGTTGACTCATTTCCTAATGATGTATTCTGTAGTGCGAGGAAACAAAATGTGAATAAATGTGATGAAGACCACTGGCCAAAAGCCCTTGTTTGATTATTATACATCATCAGTCTTTAATGGGTAGCCCAGGAGCCAGTGCCCATGAAAGTAGCGCCATGAAGAAGCACAGCATAGTACATAATTGAGAGGGTATAGCTATTTTGAAGATGGCAGTGTAATGCATCTGGGTAGCCTTGGAGTGGCTGTCAGCCAAACTAATGGTAGGGCCACACGCATACATGCAAACACACTCAGTGGCACCTTGCAGTACTACCATCATAACTGTCTCCACTCTCAGTGTTGCAACTTTTATGGAGATTACACACTTTCCAAACCCCATTCTCTCAATTGTACAGCACTGGTGAAAACTAGGACAAAAAACAAATGCCATCAATCGCCAGAGTGGATGGGGTCACTACAGTGTGGGACTGATTGAGACAAAGTGGAAGTATGTGGGAACCATGCGTTAGCAGGCCTGCAGTCAAGGCGAGCAGAGGCTGGCATGAGAGGGGCGATTGTAATGACCTCGTTTGCTTCAGGCAATGGAATATTGAGTGCATGATTAAGACAATTTTTCTTGAGCTAATGAGGATCCTCGCTGCATTTGTGTAATTTTATTCTTACAGAATGTTCTACTTGGAGAAAAAGTCTGCTTAAAGTTTACATACTTGTGAACTCAAGAAAATGTACAACTATCTAGCTTTTCTTGAATGCTCCATGAATCCTTTGTGAATATAATGATAGTCAATATTTTGAATATTTTGAAAAACTCTGAGGCAAAACCTGCGCTTCTGAAAATCGAGCCTTTGGCCGTCTCATTGTACTATGATTTCCGTATTTTTCACTATGGTTTCCTGTTACAATCGGCGCGACAGTCTGTGAGATGTACTTTGGAGGCAGATTTTTCTTGCCGAAGACCTATTTAACACAATTGGATTTCCCGCGTTTTTCACTTTGTCTTCAATTAGCATTCTACATTTTCTCTTCATTTCATCCTTAGGGGATGAAATGAAGGATTCATGGGCCACTGCACGCAGATATATTAAATAACGTTTTACTGGTGCATCTTCCTTTCTTTGGCTTCATTTTCTGCTGTTAGTGGAGCACACCTAGTTGTGGTTGCAATAACCTTTAAAAAACGATTTCTGGCAAGCCCTCTTATATACTGCCTCGTACATATACTTTATGTACTTCTTTCCGAGCAATTGTAGACATTTCCCACCAAAATCAATGTTTTAAGAAAGAGTGCTTTACTATCCTGTGCCCTTATCAGATGAGGTGATGCCAGAATCACATGGGAAATGATGCTTCTTTTTCGTTATGGAGAAGTAAGCGGCTACTGAGCCAAGGAAACTTAGTTCTCTTCTGCTGTTGCACAAAATACAATGTTCGCATGACTTATCAAGGGCTAGTCACGGACTTGATGTATCAGCCCCGTTGAGGAAACGTCGGGATTCCCCGGCTGGCTGATGACTCGGGGGCTGTTTTCAAATGAGTATTGAGCTGTGAAGAGTCTCGAGCTAGCTCATGTCCGGACTAGGCATTTAATTTAGTCCCAGAAACGCACCTGAGCCCACACTCCGACCTGTGTCTGCCACTCTCATTTAAGCAGCACCATTCCACAGTTAAATTGCTACTCCAGCCCAAAATACGAGCTACCATTGGAAGCATCGTGCCTCCACTGCAGTAGATACCTGTGTAGGAGCACCACTGTAAAGCAGCATACTGGCGGTTGGAGGCAGAAATCAAAGTTGGCACCAGCAAGTGCTGCAGTGTCGGTGCAGGACTGACCTTTTATTTGGGTCTGGGGTCCAGGGATGACAGTCAGGCCCTCAGAGCCCCATCCCAAGCACTGCTCCTGTTGTGCTCTTGTGTTCAGCTAGTATAGAACCTCACAAGACCGCACTGCCACTGGAGAGGATACCTGCCTGAGAGCTTCACCTGAGCAGAACATTCACACTATCCCAACCAACCCTAAAATCTGCCGTCCAACTACCTTTTTGTTTAAAGTTCCCTTACTCCTTTCTTATCCCACCCTCTTTTCTTTCCTCCACTTCCTCTCTCACTCTCGTCCTTTTCTTTCCCCCCACCTCTGCCCTCTTGTCTATCTTAGCTTCCGCCACAACTCTCCCTCCTGTGTCCGCATCTTCTCTTTAGCGCTCTCACTTCTGCTCTCTCACCATCAGCAACACCTCTCTATTCAGTACTTCTGTGGCCACATCACATTTCTTTTCGAAATCGCACTGCGATTCATTTGGAGCCTCCAATAGCTGCAAGTCGCAAGCAGAAACAAAATGTCTCTCTAGTGTGTGAACTCAGCTTTCCGACAAGGAGTGCTTCTGACATAGTTTTAAACTTCAATCTAAGTCCTCTTGCTGACCAGTGAATGGACTTTACTGCTGGGCCAGAGTGAATGACAACATTTCTATATGGTTATAATCACATAGTCACATGATCTTAAACCATGAAATGAAAAAGTCATGTGTTTTGAGTTCTTTGGTATGGAGAAAAACATTACTATTCAGGAAAAAACTGGGATCATCAAGGCTTATCAGGCCTTAATGAGCTACTTATTACAAATGGAAATCCTCTGATTCCAGTTGATCGTTGGTAGCTGCAAATCAGGAATCTGGAGAGAACCCCTAGCCAGTGCTCTCCAAATTCGGTTACCACGAATAAAAGTTGCAAAAATGCTTCTTAAAGTCGATTATGCCCGTCTTTCAAAAAATAATTCCCCCAAATCTTAAAAAGTAAACAAAAGAGGAATAGTATTCACATTCATACATTACTTAGGATTTCATGTTACTGGTACCTTTTTCAGCATTATGCCATCCTTTATCTCAGCCTGCTTATCCAGAAAAGTCATAAGAAACTTTTGAGGGAAATGAGAGTTATACATTTAGATTTAAGGCCCACAAGCCACTTTTTGGGTTTGACTGTTACAAAATCCTCCTTCTGCCATAGCCAGCATGAGCTCCTTCCATATGCCCTGGTAGTGCATGTGACATTGCTACTGGTCAAAAACAACACTAATTCCCCCTTCCAGGAGTCCTCAGGAGCTTTCCTGCGGCAGAAAGGGTATGTGTTCATTAAACCCCAGTGCCAGTTACTTGACTTCATCCCAGTTTCATATGCTGTACAAACAGGACCTGTCCCCAGCACAGTAATAGGTCTGCTGAGGATGAATTCAGCTTTTCCAAATTGTAAGTAGGATTGTATGTTTCTAATAAATCAGCTGTCCGGAACATAGTCTCTGAGCCAAAAAGCTCCCCAGTCAAGCTTCATACTGCGAGGAGCAACCACTGAGGCATTTCATACCAAGGGAATCTACACTGAAATTAGCACCAGCTGACAGCAATTTCAAAATATCTTACAGCTGATTGGAACTCCACCTGGAATTGCTTCCCACTTAGCAAGCAACGTTAATGAAACCCTGCTGTACAACCCTCCACCTTCTTCAGACAATGCAAATGTATTCTATGCTGACAGACAACACATTGAACTGTTTAACCATTCATGTGGACTCAGATGAATTTCCCTTTTCAGGGGAATCATAACTGATTTTGTTGTAGTTTCAATTGTAAAGATGAAGTATGGACATACTAAACAAGCATTTGCAATGCGATAGGTCTTCCATTTAGTTAGAGCTGTTGGCGTTGTAAATGCAGAATTGAACTTTTCATGCCTCGTAAATTGGTCAACCCTGCCTCATGATTTGGTCCTTTCCTAGCTTATAAATCCAGGGGCCCTTCATATAACCAAAGCACCTCCATGTACCTTTTTCCTCTATCTAGGGTGGGCTTGGCCGCATACAGCGTGTACACACATTCAAGGTACATATTTTTGATGAACCTCTTTGAGAAGCAGACGCCAGTCACACCACTAGGTAAGCAAGAAACCAATTGGTAGGAGGGCTGCTTTTCTCAACTTAAAGCACAGTCTCAACTCTTGGGGTTGTGTCCACAACTGCATTAACTTAAAAGACATACCACAATTAGGAAGCACCTTGAGCTGTTAAAATGTTTACTTTTGGTTTAAAACTCCCACTTCTCACCCCATTAAGCTTTTGGAATTAGAAATGTTTACGTAGTGGCTGTCTGAGAAGAAAGTTACAGGTTCAGAAATGAATTAAAGACATTCAGGCACTAAATAAAGACAAAGAAGCGTAAACGTCATAAGCTGCACAATGTGGCACTTGTCTCTGTGACGTGAAGCAGGCGGCTGCTGACAAGAGTGATTGGGTCTGTCAGGCGGCCTCTCCACAATGAGCAGAGGCAGTGGGACAGAAAGGGTGGTGTACTGGTAACTGTCTCGCCGGAAACCTCTTATTAACCGTTTATTACAATGACCCGGGGACTCATTCACAAAAGTGCCAAAAATGATAAAGGCAGACGGGACGGGGAAACAAGAGTGCTGCAGATCAATGTGCCTTTCTCCATGACTCACAGGGCTCAAGTAGCAAGGTTTCCACAGCAAATGAAAACATGATTAAGGAAGGACAGGAGTGGTCAGGTGGAGCGGTCTTTAAACAGTAAATTCTTTCTTAGCTCCTGAAACCTGAAGCAGGAGTTTACCTACAGCACACTGAAGATGGAAATCCCTAGGCCTTCCTGCCCCCACTGCAGCAAAACCGTCTCGGGAGATGAGAAGGCTAGTCACCCAAGGAGTTGCGCTGCCCCTCTCTGGGCTCGTCTGCCTGCCACATTTTGGTCGCAGTGCATATGTAGCTGAAGGGACAGCAGAGAGACACGGCATTTAATAACAGTCTGCTGCCGCCATCAGTGGAGGCGCATGTGCAGCTTGGTCTGCCATCCACCGTTCTTAAAAGACAAGCAAGACTGCTGTGGGAGAGAGGAGTGATTAACAGACTGCTGGCAGTGACGCAGAGTTGATTACATTTTAAGAACTTCACTTGAAGCACGGTGTCCGTGAAACAACATAACTGGTGCTCATGCAAAGCGATTCAAACTGCCATGTCTGTTATGGAGTACGAAAGGGAGAGACAAAAGACAAAAGTAATGCTCACACACTAAAGTTTATGGCCGATCGTGCAATAATACATGTAAGAGGGTCAGTCTGCAAGGCATAACAAAACAGCCTCAAGGCTGACAAACGTAAAGCATTTTCCAACAATATCAAGGGATTTTTGAAAGACAGGCCAAGGAACGAATTAAAGTGGTGGGTGTGGCTAAAGCCCACAGAATAGATTACAACAGCCCAACCTAAAAATGAACTTTAAGACCACAAAAATCCATCCCAATTATAATTTATAATCTCCTCACAAGAAGTATTTAAAACCACTGAGCACGTCTTTGTTATATTTTAGATATCAGTAGAAAAGGCAGTGCAGCTGGATAATAACGTGAGACATACACACGGTCTCATAATTGATACCGGATTTATTAGCTTGTGGGCACATCTCCTGTACAACCTCATCCTTCAAAAACCCTGGGGCTCCACAGAGATAAATGTCTCTTTAAGTGGTGCTCTTCTGCACAAAGTTGTCTTCTAAGCTGTAATCTAACACTACTATATAGAAACACCACAGAAGCCAGTAAGCATATTGCATGATACAGCCAGGAGAGAAGGCAATTAGAAACCCCAAACCTGTAGGGATGAATCTAGACATAGTCTTTGAGCCACAGTGGTGTAGCCTCTGGTCATTACAATCTATGTTGTCTATTGACAGTCTGTTGTGGACTTTTTTTGTCTGTTTACTGTAAGGTTCCCCTGGCAGTGGGAAATCCATGATTGTTTGGTTTCAAAATACCCAACATAATAATTAGTATTTACCCTGGCCAATAGATGTGTTATCTTGCATCAAATGTAGGCAATTGGGTCTTATACGTGTGCTCACTGCAAGATGACTGTTGTGGTAGAACTTAAAAAATACACAACACATTTGCTAGAAGTGTTTGTTTAAGGCTCTGCACAATTGCCAAAACAATTGTTTGGAGTGGATACACTGTATGATCATGTTTCACGCTGTGTGATCTCGTCTTAGTAAGTATGAATGCAATACCTGATTGCTTGGTCATTGTTACACTGCATTAATTCTTCCATCTGTGATACCGTCTTAGGAGGAAGGGTGTGAGCCCTTTTCAAAATAGGATAAGCAAGAAATGCTAAATACAGTTCTGGAGGCATACCTACACAAAATAGTTTATAATTTTCTGAACCCCATGATTTTCAATACTAGCGTCTCCCAGCTAGGCAGTACTTTGTACTTCCAGTCATCAAGGATTTATCAGCCAGGTACTGTGAGCAGTTGAGAAAGATGACATTGAAGGTAACTAAGCTGTCTTTAGGATACACTGGCCTCAAGACCAGGGTGATGTTTTGAATCTGTGGGTGTCTGAGTTGAGCTTGATATTTACACAGTGGTCAGCGTTTCTCTTAACTAACATACTTTTTGGGAGACCAACCGAAGGCTGTTTCGTTTATCCAGCCTTTCTTACGAGTGCCAGAACTAATAGGTCCATAGGTTAATTTTATGGATTTAATTTCAAAATATTGTCAATGTTAATATCAAGGTCTAATTAGCCGTTATGTGGGCAAATTACATGAGTTTGCGTAGGAGGCCAGAGTTGAGGAGATTTTCTCCTTCTGTGAACTATGTGAGGCAACATCCTTTGTGACTGTGGAGTTGCAAATGTTACGAAGATTTAGGTGATGCTAAACATACATTTCTCCATTACCACCATACATTCAGGAAGATAATTGATGTACCTTTAGTTTTGGGAATTGCCAACATACTAGTGAATTGGTTTTCCTATGTTTCTGATCAGTGCTTCGAGGGAAATCGAAGTATACAGAATGGCTGTGGATGAACTGCGGCCTTAGGGATCTCACAAATAACCAGCAAGAGTGAATTCCATGTTTTACTTTTTACTAAACAGTGAGAAGGAGGAAAACCTTTATTGTACTCTGCTATCAAAACATATTTGGGTTCTGTTGTTTGGTTATTGATCCATGCCATATTTTTGACTTTGTTGAGTACTGCTAGCATTCCAGGAGGTTAAGAAAACAATCTCTACATTTTTTCAAGATGCAAAGAATGTGGTCAGTTGTTTGTAGAATGGCTGTACTTCAGTTGTAGCTTGGTTGGAAGCCTAGTTTAAATTTAGGTAGGTGTTTGGTCTCCATGATAATGTTTGCTATTTTATATGGCTATGTATCTTTCCATTTTTGCAGTAAATGAAAGACTTGTGATTGAATGTTAGATTTTGAAATTAGAAAGATGGTGTAACTTTATTTTAGGACAATGACAATCTTTCTTACCTTCAGGTCAAATGTTCTATTGTTTCGATGCAGTTGGTGCCAATGGTCCAGGTCCGCAGTGCCAAATCCATTTCCTGGCAGAATAGAGACAGAACAGATTGAGACAATAACAGAACGTGAGCAGAAGGGAAAGGGTTGGTTGGTGAAAACTTGTGGGAAGAGACAAGCATCAGGGTTATGGAATTCCTGTCACCCTACGCCCTTAGGGTCAAGGGCAGGAAGGCTACTTATTTATTTATTTTGTCTACTGGACAAGTAGGACCCAATCTCTCCTTCATAAATCCTTTGGCTGCCAGTTTACAGCTTCACATTATAGATCTGTGAAAGAAAATTACCTGCCATGAAAGCAAAATTGTAGCCATGTGTATTAGTTGTTCACACAATAATATATGATTCATTAATGCAAATCCTTCACTATTAGAGTGAGTGCTCTAAAGAAATTCAGTGACCTGTGAGCTCAAAATCCATTAATTATTTCCAGTATAAAGATGTGCACACGTGTGTGCAAAATGTAACAAACTAAGGCTACTTATAATACTCTCGGAATGGTTCTCGATTATGCAAAAAAAATGTAAGTATAGCTGTAAGACTGATGATTGCCTGCCTTCAAAATGAAATGTACAGAAAATTTGCAACATACATTTTTTTTTGCTAAGCTATTGTACAACTTTCCGTACTATTTCTCTGAGCCATCATTTAATTTGGTTGATGCTTGGCAGTATTTAAAAAAAGATTTATAATGGAGATTCAGTGTAAAAACATTATGAGCACCATGAAAGTAAGTTTTGGATACAATTCTTAAGGAAAGTCACAAAATTACACCCTCAGGTGTAGTTCTTGGATTTGTTGCAGTTTTATGACTTGAATCATTTTACAAACGTACACAAAAGTATGCCTAGCTATCACACTGCTAGCAAACAATTGTGAATTGCATTTTTTCACGAGTAATAATTATACCTAGGTACATTTACTCATGCAAAAATCTGCTGAGCAATTACAAATGCACTTTCTAAGTCTCCCTTTTTACCACCTTGGAAAACGTTTTACTCCTGTCCTTGTCAGGGGTGAATTTCCATCCTTTTCCAGTGTAGAAGGAATAGGAGAGGAGTTGGTGTATACCTTCAAACATATAAGTGTTTGTCTGTGCACAGGCACACAGGACATTCTAAGCCTCGGAACTATTACTTCCTGACGACTTCTAGACCCTTTAAATAGGTTTGCTTAAAGGTAGCATAATTGAAGCTTTGCAAGAAGTCATACCCTGGTTGAATATGAGCCCTAGGCTAGTCAAATAGGCTACTGTCAGAATACTGATACAATGAGAATGCTATAGTCCCTTGAACAAGCAGGTATTTTATACAATTCTACATCACGGCACTCAGGAAGAAGTAGAGCAAGCCGTGAGTTGACTGTCGCAGGTAAATAGTGAGAGAGATTCGTACATAACTGTCATGGGGAGAGTGAAACGGGACACAAATTGAAACAGGTACAAACGATGAAGATTTATACTCTAATGGGGGAAAGGGAGGAGTAGAAACAGGAGTCATGTGGTTGTCACCGATATTTTAAAAAACACAAAATAGCTGCTATTTCTGGAAAGTGCGCCAAAAGTTTCCTGTGGAAGAAACTGCAAAAAGTATAGCCCAAAAGATAGAGGCGAAGTGGGCTAGCATAGGTTTCTGATCTCTTTTTTGAAACTGTTAATGTTGGATTTATGGTATTCAACCAACCTAGATTTTGAAGCTTTTATATAATTTTCCGAGTTATCAGACGGCATCAGTGACCTTCAACCAGAAGGTATTTTGTTTTGCAGTCTTAACCATGGAGGCTAGTATGTGCTTTCAGAGTAGGATCAGCGGCTTTGGGAAATTATTTTATAAGGTTGTATTTCTGATGTGTTGCAGATGTTCGTGATGGTTATTGTCAATGATGCGGCTACTTCAGATCTGGTTTTTTATGCTTTGTCTGCAGAGAATTCAAGAAATAACAGACATGTCTTGCCTAATTGTAAGATCACTTTGTTGAAGTGAAGTGTCAGTGGGTTTACTGTGTAACTCGGTGATGTCGAAAGGCGTTTTTCGACAGTTCTTTTCTGAGTATATTTAGGCCCTCTGGTAGTTGGCTTAAGCATGACTTATGTTTTTTTGTATTGCTTTCTCCTGGAGCAGAGGATCCATTTATTGTGCCAATACAAAAGGTTGTTTATTAGTCTGAATTAAATAGAGTAGTCCAGTTGAAGCACTAACCTCTTGCTGATAAATTAAGTGATCCCAGTATGTTGCTGTTGTTGTCATTATCTTTATTGAAGGCCACATATGGGAGTTGGGGCACTGCTTTTTAAAACTGCCTTTCACTATTCTTTCAGGCAGAAAATGTACATAACCACAGCAGTTCTCTTCATAGATCTTGCCAAGCTAGATTCATCAGTTTTCTCTACAGGCAAAAGTCATTCAATCTCTCCTGCTCCATATGACAAATAATGTTAGACGATTTGCAGTGTTTGAACTAATGCTAAGGGTAACAGCTTCAGCCTTTCTCACAACCAATAGTTAGTACCACAGAAGTACTGTTGGAATGACATATGGAATTGTGCACTAAGATTGCTACTTCTTGGAACTACTTACTGACTATTACATTACTGTCAATATGCTTCTGAAAAAATGCTTTAGAAACAGGAGGCTCATCATTTTGAAAAATGTTGTAAAGAACTGCCTTACCAAGATAGGCCTAGTTGAAGGCAGAATATAGGTCTAGTCATTTGTCTTAAAAAGGCCAATTCAACACGATTTTAAGAAAACATTTAGGCAAAGCTTTCTAAACTAACAAGACAAATTGACATGGAGATCAAATGAGGTGAGACCAGTTGCTGCTCATAAGAGGAGTCCTTGTGATCATGTTTCTTTCAAAGTCGTCTTCCTTGTCTATTGTCTGTTCAGAAAATAAAACAAGGAATGGGACAGTCAAGAAGACAAACTATGTAGAAGTCATGCACCAGGGTGTACCCATTGTAAAGTAAAGGTTGGAAGGATTCAAGAACATCTTTAACAAGAACATTGGAAGTCAAACTTTTGTAATGATCACATTACAATCAGTTACTCCAGAGGACAACAACTCATCAGTGCCGTGCTGACACCCATTCTGAACTCCCCCACCTCTTCCGCAACCTTCCCAGATGCTTGGAAACACACAACTGTTCTATTGCTGAAGGAACCCTCCACAGACCCTTCAACACTCACCAACTACAGATTGATCTCCATGGTACCGTTCCGGGCCGAGGCTTTAGATAAAATCATCAACTAATGCCTCACAATATACCTCAAAGACTACCAATTCCTCAACCCCACTCAGTTTGGTTTCAGACCCATCCACAGCACCGAAGTTGCCCTCATGGCCGCAATGGATGACATCCCAATGACATTGGGCAGAGGAGACATCACGGACTTCATCCGTCTGAACCTCTCCTCAACATTTGACACAGTCTCTGACCCTATCCTCATCCAGCATCTGAAAGACAGATCTGCTCCTTCCTGACTGGAAGCAGACACCCACCCACACCAGCCTCGCCAACAACCTCAGTACCATCAAAATTAGCACACTAGATATGACCGCCCACTGGAGATTTTTTAATGGTTCTCAATGAGTACCTGGAAAACCATGTACGCCCTTGTTACAAGGAAGCTGGACTATGAGAACACCCTCTATACCAAAATCAACATAAATCTTACCAGAAGCCTGCAGACCATTCAGAACCTGGCAGCCAGAAACACTCTCAACCTCCCACACTGCACTAACATCACACCAGAAGGACCTCCACTGGCTCCCCATACACATTCAAGCACAATTGAAACTCCTCACCCACACTTTCAAGGCATTATATAACACTGGCCCAGAATACCTCAACAATTGCACCTGCTTTCATAAACCACCCAGACTCCTTCTTGCACCCCCCCCCGCTTATAGGCAAAACCATATCTAATGGTTGAGCACTGTCCTATATCACTCTGTTACACAAAAAAGCCTCCTACTCACTTCTTGGATTCTGCAAGACACTGAAGACCTGACTTTTCGAGTAGTCCCTCTAGGGCGTAGGTTTGGCTAGACTCACACATGCTCAGTGCCAGGATACCCCTCTTGAGTGGTAGTGCACTCTACTAATCCGCATATATTAACTTAACATATTTTAGCTTCTTACTTGTCAAATATGTATCCTATTATTTGCCAGTGCGTCTCAGTGCAGCAAGTCTCTCTGATGCATTTGAGACACAGTACTTTCAATTTCTTCAGTCTCCGATCTGCTCGCAGGTGCCGGATTACATCTTTTGTAATTTTGTTGCATCTACCGCCGTTCTGAATGCTCTGAAAAGCTCATCTTTCTGATCACCAGCTTTAAAAGTTGAGGAAACAACCTTAGTGAGTCCACTGAAGTACGGACTTTAACATTTGTTAAAACCAATGTTGTTTTCCGTTGTACATTCGATTGAGCAAGAGACTACTATATAGGTTGGGTCGGATTGGTCTAATCTCTTTCTGTTACCAACCAATATTTGGACATTTAGGAGAAGGTAGCACTTCAGGTTTCAATTTGACCATAAAAAAGATGGATACTAAAGGATATCTGAAGAAAGACTGCATAAATGAAAGAGTAGCTAACTGTATTTCATTCTATGTTTCTATGTATATAACTTTACATTAGGCAAAACTGTGCTTTCTCAAACCAAATAACTCAAGAATGTCACTGGTTTGTACACACTTAAACATCCTAGACCAAAAGAGTTGTGTGCTAATCATAAGGATAAGTTTAACACATGTTTTCTTTCTCTTCAGCCTATCTTTTCTATTACACTATGTGCTCTTTCAATTACTTACGTATTTTTGAACCTGTTACACAATAGAACCCCATTTTGTATTTGAAAACGTCCCTTGGGTTAAGTTTGATTCAGAAAGATAACCCACATGTAGAGTACATATGTTGTTGGCTGTCATGCTGCCTGAACATACATGTGGTTGTTTATTTCAAAACAGGTTGCACAGTTGACTTGGATTGAGAGAAAAGTTGCTGCTACCTTGTTTGGAAATCCACCATCCGCGACAATCCAGGAGGCTCTACAGAATTTTATGAAGGTAAACCTCTTGCTTTCCTACTCTTTAAAGCAAGTTTAGTGTAGAATTAGTTTGTTTCACGTATTGTTCTCTGAAGTAGATTGAGTGTTCATTTAATTTCTATTACTCTTCTGTATTCATTGGGGACATTTTGCTACAATCGTGAACATAGAGGTAAAAACTTCACTCGCATTTGGATCCTGGTGGCATCATATGAAGTGACATCACACGATGATTTACTTAGATGATGTAACATTGAATACTTCATTTACAAACTTTATTGAAAATTTGATTGATACCCAGCACAAACATCCCGATCAATAGTCAATTTAGTTAAATACATAGTAGAAAGGCATCAACAGCAGTTGCAAAACGCACATATGTATGTGGAAATTGCTCCCTTTGAGTTCATGCTGAATATGTGGTAATCAATACTGTGTCAATAGTAAGGTGAACTGATGCATCTTTGATGAGGAATATCAAAAGTGCAATCTTTTTCCATAGGATTTGACTTTGTAAAGAGGGGTGTACATTAAAATCAGCCCAATCATGAAGTTCATCTCGACATATTGCAATTTCTTTAAAAAAAAATTACAACTTTTTAGCAAAGGTTTATCAAAAATACAGACCAAACCTGGGACATAAAGGCTCATTACAGTACATCAAAGCTGCTTCAGCTTGCGATACAGTTTCTCACAATATGTCGGACAGCTACACTTTAGAACAAACATTAAGCTCTCCCCCTAGTTATCAGCGTTGTGTGGCTTCAAAGGAGCGTATCTCACTGCCCATGAACCACAGCCTGGGTGGACATAGTTCAATGTGTATCTCTCTCTGTCCAGCCTAGTCGGTCCAAATGTTGTAGTACTTTTGTGGGCACCAATGGACCTGGTACACCAGGCACTCAATGCCCATACCGTAGTCCATACCCTTTGCCCATCTGTCCAGGGAGGGGGGGGGCTCTGCAAGCTTCTGCAGTATCCTGTTTTGTAATCAGCAGGCCCAGCCACAGCAGCACCCTTCAATATCTGTTTCCCCTCACAACATCCGCGATGTGCAGGAAAACCAGTCTTGGCTCCCTGGCTATCCTCCAACAAATCACCACCTCCAGAGTCTATAACACCCCCTACCAAAAATGTGAATAGTACCAAACGTTATGTATTAAGTACCCTTTGACACTGTTGCATCGCAGGCAACTCCCTGAGCTAATTAGCCCCATTCTGAATATCAGTGCTCTCTTGAAGTATTTACGGGGTAATAATTTAAGCTGTATGAAGCAGAACTGAGAGGCCTCCACTGCCTCCTAGGAGCGGCCTCTCTATAATCCTCGTCATTCAGGGACCCCAGGTCTCTAAACCACGCCACCCTCAGTTTTACTAGGTATCTGTCAGGTTGCAGATCAACGTCTGGTTGAGAACAGACACTTTGTGGGCTTTAATGTGTGTGAGTTAGACTTCTGCCTCCAGAGCTGAGTATTGCGGTATTTCAGCATCCAATGGTAAATATGGTTTGCACTACACAATCAATGGGTAAGTCTATATCACCCTCTAGAGCTTGGGCTGATTTATAAACAGAAAATGGCTCTAGCGGGATGGAGTCAATGTATACTCTGTTATACTTCCATAACGTATAGTTTGTTATTGAGAAAACAAAAATTAATTGATAGTGATCGCCAGCTTTTGAATATAAAAAACATTTTATATCTCTGAGGACATACATAGTTGTACAGAGTGCGGCCAGTCCCCTGTACGGAATGGCTTTTGAACTAAGTTAATAAGCACAGTTCTATACTCTGATTCCACAAAGACACAAAAATATGTGAATCATGAAAACAAATACACAACCAAACATATATAGTTTCAAACAAAAAAATATAGTATACTCAAGGTACAATCCTTGCAATTATTGCAAAAGTTAGATGGCCTTGTCCATTAGTTTGTGGAAAGAAAAAAGGGCAGTCTCTAGGTCAAATCGAAAAGACAACAGAAGAATAATGGATGGCCTGCTTAACAGAGACAAAATGATGTCCAAAAGTGTTTCTCAACAGTTAGAGCGAAGAGCAATAGTCTAATGATCTCATATTTTAGTTCAGGAATATTTATATTGCGTCCACCAAGGATATACAGGAATGTTGACGTGTTTCGGCCTTGTAACCTCTGGCCTCTTCAGGACTGTAGCAAGGGTATGCACCAAAACTTACAGAAAATACAAAGAAAGCGGTTTTAAGAGCAATAAACATATGTAGATTCAAAAAGTCATGAGTGGAAAAACGTGAGACAGAAAAGCATATATACCATAGAGTCACTGCAAAGTTAAAAGCTTCTCTTGTATCACTTCACCAAAAATGTGTGCATAAGTAATGCCATGACCGTTGAGACCAGGAGGTGTGGTGAGCACTTGTCATCAGAAAAGGGAAGATAATGTAGTCAGGAAAAAGGGGGGAAGGGGATCCTGAACCGCATCAGACGGATCCCGCAATATTGTGACTCTATTAAACAGCTCATGACTGTGTGAACTTGCTGGAGTAACATCCAGGTGCAGCTAGGAAAGGGTAGACAAACAACTTACCCCAACGCTTGTTCTAATGAATAAGGTAGTCTAAATAGTCGAAATGTTTCCCAGGTACACAGGGAAGCTCACTGCAAGAAAGTATATTTATGAGCTCCTTAAAAACTGAACCCCCGGGAATCAACACAAATAGTGAAGTGTACTTATAGTCACAGATCCTGTGTGGGCAGCCAGCTACTTGCTAGTCAGGCAGGTGGCAAAGTCACCATGCAACATATTGTTGTGGGTGCTAAAAGAGGGAAAATCCCAGAACGCTGGAGTGATCCTGAGTGCCCTGCCGCTTCAAAGTGAGGAAGATCGCTGATCGGGATCTTCTGCAAATGGTCAGGATGTCGGGACAAGGCGCACTGGTCTGGTAGCTGTATCTGAATGAAATGGGGATGCAGCTCAACATCGTTGCATATATGAGCTTCTGGGGGCGTGGAAAAACATAGCCATCAAAACAGAACTATCTCTCGGTCACCATCTTTAAGAGGACTGGGCTGCTCAAGACTACACACTAATGAAAAGTGTTCAACGAATGTGACGATCATTGTAAACATACTGGTAAAAGAGGTGTCTGCAATGAAGGGGTGAGGGGGAGAACAATTCAATGCAGAGCCCAAGTGCTGTTGGGCAGCTATTCGGCAGTATAATGTCAAAGGCACTAAGAAATGAGATCAAAATGGTCATGGCATTAGAGTGTCATCATATGCAGTGTCCACAAGCCTGAAAGGTATTTGATGTTAAAATCTCACAACAGTCCACATGATATTGTAATCAAATGGACCTTGAAACATGCACAGAGACTCTGAGACTTATGGGGTTTCCAAACCATGAATTATGGTGATCATAATAGATAACAATTAGTGAGCCAGAGTTAAACAGTAACAAGTATCCTCTCACTGTCAATCTCAACAGAAGGCAATTCCAGATTCGAAAATGATGCACCTATAGTGTCTATTTGTAGGAAAGTCCTCCTTTTTTTGCCTGATCACCCCCACACTATTTGGATAGGTACTGGTGGTTACTGACTCTTGGCTGTGCCCTGGGTACTGCTTACCAGTCCCAGGGCCAGTGCTCTGTGTAAAATGGATATGCAATTTAGGCTAATTATAATTGGCTAAGTTAACCTACCTATAAGTCCCTAGTATATGGTAGGGCATGTAGGTTTAGGGACCACAGCATAGGTGGTGCACACCTAGGTGCACTCCTGAGGTGCCCAGTGTCATTTTAAAAGCAAGCCTGCCTTGCTGGCTGCTTTTAAATTAAAGTTATATGCAAATTCGACTTTGGAATTAAAGGTACTTCCAAAGTCTTAAACTACCTTATTTTTACATATAAGTCACCCCTAAGGTGTGCCCTATGTGCCCCTAGGGCTGGGTGCCATGTAACTATAAGCAGGGACTTTATAAAAATAGATTTATAAGCCCTGGTGAGGTAAAAACAGCCAAATTTGTTTTTCCCTCATTGAAGTAAATGGCCTTCATAGGCTAGAATGGGCAGACTTTATTTTACATTTTAAAGTCTCCTTAAATGTTACATACCAAGAATTTGGTATCAAATTAATTGTTGTAATAAATCCCACAACTTCCAGTTGTTGGATTTAATATAACTTGTTCAGGTAAAAAGTTTAGACTTTACCTAAAAAGTTGCCAATTTCAGCTCTGCATTGTTTTTGCTGCTGTGCTCTGATTGGCCAGCCTGCAGCAGCTTCTGCCAGGCTGCCTTGATGAGGTGTGAAGTGGCCTGGCTTCACACAAAGGAATGTGCTTGGGGGAGAGAATCTCCCCTCAGCAGATGGTGAGGCAGGAAGGGGGAGGGCTGCCAAACTGGTCTTCAAAGGCAGAGAAGGACATCTGGAGCACCCAGCAACACCCCCACATCCTGCAACCCCAGACAACTAGGTGCCCCCTTGATTAGATTAGGAGAGGGCAGGAGAGGGGTGTGTTTATGATTTTTAGCCACACCAGTGGGTGGGCTCAGCCAGATGTAACCTCCAAAAATCAGATTCAGCCATGTTGGATTTTTAGAGACTCTTGCCTTTTGGGATGGATTTTTGCCACACTTCCCAGGAAGTGGTCATCACAGGGGGACGACCCTGTACCTGATTGGAGGACCAGGACCCCCCTGCTTTTCACCCAGGAGCAAGGATAAAACTGGCAGACCTGCCCCCACACCTTAGATCCCCGCCAACTTTCAAGAAGAAGGAACTTAAGGAGAAGAAGGACTGCCCTGCTGGACCCCTGGCCTGCACCTGGACCCTGCACTCAGAAGGACTGCACCAGCTGCACACTTGGGCTTCACCACAAGAAGGACTTTGCCTGGCTTCAACTGGTTCAAGGAGGGACTCCCTGTTTGCTACAGGTGAAAAATTGCTATCCAGTGTCCCCTGCACCAACTCCTAAAAAAAGAGACCAGTTGACCACTGCCCAGTGGCCAAAAAGGAGTTTGTGCCAGGTGCATTCTGGGAGTTGAAGTCCGCACCCCCCAAGGACCATCACAGAACTTCTGGACCCTTGGGGTGAGCTGTGGACCCCAAAAGAACCTTAAAAGAACATCTGGGTGAAGCCCCAGAAGTTTGGAAAAGATTTGAGAATTTTTGAAAAAAAGCTCCAGAGAGGGACCGACCCGCCGCGGAAATTCTAGCCGGCTTGCCTCAACCGCGACCCGGCCTGACTTCGTGGTTCGTCCCGGTAAAGAAAAACATCCGAAAAAGAGACTAAATCCGAACGTAAAAAGTTGACCGGGACCTCCCAGCCATCGTATCCGAGAAGGGCTCCACGGACGTCGGATCAAGATCCAGGTTTACCCCGGTCGAAGGATTTTCATCTCGAAAAAACGACTAAGTCCGAAGGTAGAAATCACCACCGAGGAAACCCACATCGCGTATCCTGACAAGGGCTCCAGGAGGTCGGATTCAACTGGCAGGTTCGTCCCGGTGAAGAAAAACTTCAAAATAAAGACTAAGTCAGAAGGTAACTTTTTAACCGAGGCCTCCCGCGACTTGTAGCCGAGCAGAGCTCCATCGCGGTCGGCCTGAAACTTTGACTTTGTCCCGGTCCTGGTGCAACCAGATGACCCGATTGGCGCTTTTTGTTTCTAAGCGCTAGAAAAATAATAATACTTTAAAAATTCATATCTCCGGTTCCCCTGAACCAATTTTATTCGTTTTTGTGTAATTTTAAAGATAAAAATATAATCTATTTTTATAAATTGGTTTTGGATTTTTAAACTGTTTCCTGTGTTTTATTTAATTACTGTTTTGTGATATTTGAATGCTTTACACACTGTCTCCTAAGTTAAGCCTTGACGCTCGTTGCCAAGCTACCAAGGGTTGAGCTGGGATTAATTTACTGAGACCTAACTGTACCTAGGTGGAGGTTAGTGGCTTGTTGCTAGGTGTAGGTACCTACCTGCCCTTACCAATAACCCATTTTCCAACACTATTGATGTATACTCATAGAGTTAACACCAAACACTGTGATCAAAGGAATTCATGGAAGTGCGCTCGTGAAAGAGATATTTATTATTGTATGGGGTACTCAAGTTCTAATTAAAGCTCAAAGTTCATCCTGCTTGTTCAACCCGAGTCCATGTATCTTGTATTTTTCTATTAATTTAGCTTGTTTTTAATAACTGGTCTGCAATAGAGCCACTTCCGGTGTCCTGTCTATCTACAAAAAATATGGACTATGAAACGTAATTCTCGGAAAGTTGCACTGTTTTCACAGTGTTCCACCAGTGGAGCACCTGCTGTTCTACAGCAGATCCTGGATCTGTATAGCAGGATTCTGTTTTTTACAGACTGGGTGGTCTGTCCTATGTAGTTTTTCCCACATGGGCAGCTTACATAGTAGACTACATTTTTGGTATTACAATTCGAGAATTTCCATTGTACATGCTTAGTTCAATTAATTGTCACTTCTTTAGAATTAGATGTAAACTTGCAGGCTGTGCACTGTCCACATTAGTATTGGGCAGCAACTTGGGGAAGTTTGAGTAGTCTGACCAAGTCTTGGGTTCTGTTGTGTGTGTGGCTCCTTACAGATGCTGTCGCAAACTTTTGCCCCATTTGAAAGAAAATAGCAGGCATGGAATTAGGAATGCTGCCAGGATCTTCATATTCCTTTTAATGAAATGTTTTATCTTATTTGCATTGATGGAACATGTAAGAACACATATCAGGGGGTTGTCTCATTCTTAACCTTAGGTGTTAAAAGACTCTCTCTCGGGTTGAACCAAGCACTCATGAGGGAGTTCTTCAGAAGGGTTTATTTGGGATAAGCGCAGGCAATGAGTCTTTCACTCAGGGTTTTTCCATTGCGAAATTAGTCTTCTTTTTTACTGTAGTTTCTGCAAAGGAGCAGAAATTGGACATATGGAAGGAGTAAATATGGTTAAAGCATGTTCCAAAGTTGAAGGTATCAAAAAAATTGGGTACGATGCATTTGATATTCCTCCTGCAGCTTTGTAAAGGACTTAATTAACTCTTTAACCACATCGTCATCCAAGAACAGCAGGACATTCTTCCTGTACAGGAAGATTCTGACACCAACTGTTGGAGACAGTTAAAAGCTACAGAACAGTGCATCCACCCTCACCCATGCCACCAGAGACTGTATCACTAAGGCAAAGAGTAAGGGTGAAAGTGGGCATGCCTGTTGGCTACCCCTCCCAATCTCAAACCACTGGGACACAGCGTTTTCAACCCATACCCTTGCCTCAAGGTGAGTGTATAATAGACATAGCTGATGAATTTGGGCCGAAAGTTTAAGCATGTTAGTAGTGTGAAGAGGTAGTCCCAATCCACTGAGTCAAACATATTTTGAAAATCCATAAGCGGAGCTTGATGACCCAGTAGTTTAGAACTCAACTATGGCATTGTTGACCCTTCTAATAGTATGTTGGGTGGCTTGTCGGGACATAAACCCAGATTGATTGGGATGAATTAGTTTTGCTATCACTCCCTCCCCCCCCCCAGCAGTCTATTTGCTAACACTTTGGCCCAACCCTTAGCCTTTATATTCAGCAGTGATATTGGTCTGTATTCCTTGCATTGTGTTCCCTGCAGACCCGGCTTTGGGATCGCAAATGTGTCCCATGCTCTAAGGTCTTTGGGCAGCCTACCCACCCTCAGGGCCTCAAGAAGCATCTGCAGCAGGTGTGGACTCACATGTGGCCACATGGGCATCCATAATTCCACTGGGAACTGATCTGTGCCTCGTTTATTTGCCCGATTGAAGCTGCGTGAGGATTTCACCCAACTCCTCAATCGTAACTTCAACCTCTAGAAGGTCCTTGTCAGGGGTCTAAACAGTTCACAGGGAGGTCTTCAATGAACTGTCACTGGTCTGTATGCTTCCCCTCTCAATCAGGACTATAGAGCTGTAGATACTAATCAGCGAAGGTGCACGCTATGTCCATGTTGTCAATGTATGCTCTGGGATTGCCTACATTGCATGGCATGCACAGCCAATGTAGAGCTTTACTGGCCTTATCCCCTCATTGGTTTATTCGGCTATGCATAGCCATCCATGCTTTCCGGGCTTCTTTTGTGTGTTCCTGTCTCAGAGGAGTCTGGTTGTGTAGGTAGTCTGCAGAATCGAGTCCTTTGCCGTGTCTATATATTTCTGTTCAATCTCGAGTATGCAGGACTCCAAATCAGTTATCTTTGTTGAGTCCATCCCCTCTGGCCTTTGTTACAACTGATAATCCCTCCCCTCAGGGTGGCATTCAGAGCCTCCCATATGACACCCTAATAGTGCAATGACCCCCAGTTTTCCTTCAGATACCTCTTCCCCATTTGTTGGCAGAACTCCCGAACTCCTTTTGGCAAACACCACCGACTAAGATGCCACCCCGTTGTCTAGCAATTGGGCCACCTAGCGAGACTAAGCAACACTGATCAGTGGTCGTATAATCCCCTTACCAAAATTTGGATGGTTAATACCCTGTGTCCCTTCTGCCTGGGGATGGTGAAATAGTTGACACCGGAGAATGATCTATGCACATTTGAAAACTAGGTATGACAGCTCTCCATCAGGTGGAGTGGCTGCTACATACCCATTAGCAAACATTTTTACAAAAAGGTGGCTAGAATTGTCAGGTGTGCTCCAGCTGTAGCCATGGTGGAAGAGCGGTCCAGAAGCTCTAGGAGAATTTGGCTTGGTATTGTTATAAACTCCAATGTTAAGGGAGGAGCACAGATTTGGTATATTGACTACACCTGCAGGGCTCAGGACACCGTAACATAGCGCCCCAATTAGTTGTGCCATACTCTAGTTTCAACGTGTTTCCAGACTAGGGTGGCAGCACCTCTCAATCCGTGATGGAAACCTGCATGGAACACCTGCACCAGGAAGGGGCAGTGGTTGCCCATTAAGTGTGTTTCCGGTATCATGAGTATGTCAGGGTTGAGTTTAAGTGCCTCCCCCACTACCGCCCCTCGCTTAATTTTGTCTAAAAGACTGTAACGTTCCATGAAAGGATGCTAATTCTAGATTTCAGTGGGAAGGGAGTTCTTGGTAGTGTGCTTGACAGTTTTATTGTGGGTTTCAAGATTTCTGATTTTTGCACGTATTCAATGATTGTATTTTCACCCCCAAGTTTAACTTGCACAAATAAGAATGTGAATCAGACCCTAAGCCTTTAGGACCCCAATGATATTGGTTCTAGTATTGATTCCTTACTTATCAACTAGTTCATCCAACCCATTAACATTTAGCCTCAGTGTCACTGATTCACTGATACTGAGGTTTAAATTTGCTAATTGATGTGATGGGTGACTATAAAGAGATTCTTGGCAAAAATCAATGGGATTCTTTGCTTCTGGCATAGGGCGCCCTGGCTCTCAAATGTTTAAACTTCAATATATTGCTTGCTTCTCCTTCATAAACTGTCTTTGTTACATGGGGTTGGGGTGTCTATCATTGTATTGTATTGTAATACCATTTATATAGAACTTGCTAACCCTGGCGAGACAAGCATTGAATCACTAAACATTGAAAAAGAGATTCTGCAACTGCTGGGTTTGATGTATCCTGATGTTAATCATCAAGTTTGGGTCACAGTATTACTTACAAAGCAAATTTGGGTCCATTTTGTACACCCAGTTTAGCATGGTACAAGATGGAGGGTGTGCCAGCTTCCACAGATAGTGGAAGCTCCCTGGCTGTAGGATGGAGATCCTTCACAGCTGAGGTGAGAATGGTTGTGACTGGGCTTCCTTTAGAAAATCCATGAATACTTTGTTAGCAAGGGGCTGCTGATTTGACTTTCTGAGGCATGCTGTTTGGTAAATGGTAGAGGTTATGGATGGGGTTGCAGAGTCTGTTTGCAAGGTGAAGAGGACTCTTTGGGTGACGCCCAGGTTTTTGCTTTTCTTGATTACACTTTCATTGTTGCTGCGGACAACCAAGCACAGACACCTTTCACCTCATTGTGTCTTTGTCGTTGGTGCTTCAGCCCAGAGACCACCATGCTGTAAGAAGCATCACTATGCAAAAGCTGACTCTAGAGAGTTGCATGGAAAGACATTTGAAAAGAGAACCACCCCAAACTGGTTCACAGCATAAGACAATGAATATACTTGCAAGGCAGTCCAATACAATTCTGTTTTATAATCAACAGGTTCCCTATGCCTCATTAAAATGTGTGGTTCACTTAAGTGTTTTGTAACCAACCTCACATGTACACATAGACTCCATAATATCAGACCTGATCTGTGACAAGAAATGAACTGCTTAAACAGAGATCCCTCAATGCAGCGCTAGTGACATGGCTGGGAGGTTTCCTCCAAGGCCATGGGTAACCCATACTATGCAGGTATTTCTGAAGCAAGCACACTTACAAATGGATATGCGTTTGGATCATGTGGCTGTAGTAGGCAGACAGAGGAAACCGTGAGGCTGGGGGAACATAGAATATGATGTGGCTCGCGCTAGTTAATAGTTAACTGCCTCCTCAGTGTATTGTCTGGTGTCTTGCTCTGAAATGTGGACGGGAATGATGGGACGTCCATTGGCTTAAGTGATAATGTCTAGGCAATATATAATTTTTTATTGCATTTTATTTTGATTCTTAGAATTGTTTGTGTGTGTGCCCTTTATTGTATTGAGATGAATGGTCATCAAAAAATGTTTTGATTTACTGACAGTATCTTGTTTCTGCATGTGCGTTCTTTGTTTAATTTTACCATACCAAATTTTGATAAGGAGACCTGGCAATGTACAAGCAAGAGAGAGGAGAGAAAGACTAAAGAGAGAGGGATACTCTATTTTCATCCAGCCCAGACATGTGTCCTGCAGAGTTCATACTTCAGTCAAGTGTGACTCAGGTTTTTCTGCATCATTAAGCATCTATGTAGTAGTGCAATAAGAGATACTGAGGAGAGTAAAGAGGACAGTGCAAATACTTCGGAGTTAATTTTGCAGGACACTTAGAGAGAACCTCAATTGATACTAGATCCAACACCTCACCAAAGTTCAGCTGAAGTGCCAAGGCCTGTGAGTACAGAGAGGTACTGCCCCAGAATGCAACATTCATAGTGCCAGTCAAGGTGTCATCAGAGGTGTTATCTCAGAATGTTTTAGGTGGGATACTAGTCCATCCAGACGTCTAAGGTTTAGTGGGATAGCTCTCTGTAAAATGTGGAGCTTTGTTTAACGTGTGCCGTGTTGGGCCATGGCACTTGTTTTTGCTGACCAGAACTTATTTTGTACTATTAGACTCTACCCAGAGCAAGAGAGAGAAAAGGGAAAAAGGAGGAGGAAGCTAAAGATTGAAAAAGAGTGACAAATGGAGAAAGCAGGGATGAAAAAGATGAGGAGATAGTGAGTGTATGGTGATATCATGATGCAGTAACCAGGAAATTTTAATCCTACAGGAACAAGGGTATTTTCCAAACTTCGCCAAACCTACAGTCAGCGCCACAAAATTACTGTGAAATTATGCAGTTGGAATGGGGAAAGGTGTATGGGGCAAGAGATTATGGGGCAAGAGATATAGAGACACAGAACATCACCTTGCGCCTTACCACATACTGGCGTTAATTTGCACTACTAAAGTGTTGACATCTAAAAAGTAAAGGATATCTTTACCACAGTTCGAACATTGGTATTTTAACTTGAAGTGTTACATGAGACATACCTATATTCCTGTTTTCAATTACAGTTTGAAACTTTCCTCTTCTTCTGAACTGGTATGCCAACTTCGTTTTAATACAGTAAATGAATACCCACCAGAATTACAATAAAGTTGTTTACCAGCAAGTATTATCTTCAGAATTAGGAAATAACTTTTCATGCTTTGTTTATAATCAAGATGACAAGATGATTCTGCCATGAAAACATGCTTTAGTATTGCGTGGTTTCCTGGTCATATATGTGTTAACCACATTATATGTCAGCATAGCATACAACAGTACTTCTATGCTACTGTACTCCTGTTTGCAATAGTTCAACTAGAGCTTCTATCCTAATGGTGACTCTTGAGAAACAAACAAGTGCTAGGAGTTCGTAACCCCTGTGTATGACTCCCTGTGAAATAAACAAGTACTATAGAGTTTGTTGCAAGATAAGTCTCTGGTTCCACATATCCTTGTTTACTTCACAGAAAAACAAATAAAAGGATTCCGACAAAGTCTTGGCTCCTTGTGACCCGGCAGGATAAGTGGATCCAGTTGGTCAAGACATGATGAGCCGACTTTGCAGTGTCGCAATCACACTGTGTGACGTCAGCGACGTGGCAGCGATGTCAAACTTGCGTTGCAGGCCACTGTCGTTGTGTGCAGCGAGGACCACAGAGCCAGAGCACACAGCGGTGTGGTGTCAGGCGGTGTGCCATTGGCCAGCGGCGTCTGTGCTGGAGTCGCTGAAGTCAGCCGGGAGTTGCTGAAGGCGGAAAACTAGCTAAAAGCTAGTAGGTGTAGTATTTGTTGGCCCTGAGACTTCAGAACAGGAGATAAGCTCAATCCAAGCCCTTGGAGAGCACTTTTGGGAAGGCAGTGTCCTTCCAGGAAAGTCAGAGGCCAGCAGGGCAGCAGGACAATAAGCAGAGCAGCAGTCCTTCTCAGCAAAATAGTCCAGATGAGTCCTTTGGGCAGCTAGGCAGTTCCTCTGTAAAGTGCGGGTGTAGATCCAGAAGTGTCTGATTTGGTGGGGTCAGAGACCCGGTTTATATACCCAAAAATGCCTTTGAAGTGGGGGAAACTTCAAAGAGTGGTTTTGAAGTGCCCAAGTTCCCCTTTCATCCCAGTCCTGTCTGCCAGGATCCCTGTGGGAGTTTATCAGTTGTTTGTCAGAGGCCACTGGCCTTTGAAGTGTAAGAGAGAGCCCCTCCACCCTTCCTGCCCAGGGAGTCCCATTCAGTATGCATATGTGACTGAGTGTCCTGTGTTTATGGCTATCTGGGTGGAATGCACAAGGGGAGCTGTCAACCAGCCCAGCCCAGACGTGGATTGGAGAAAGGATGTGAGGCACAGAGGCAGTAAGTGCAGATAAATGCCCACTTTCTAAAAGTGGCATTTCTAAAACAATAATTTTAAATTCAACGTCACCAGTAAGCAGGATTTTCTATTACTGTTCTGACAATACTAAATATGACAGGGCTACTACTTCCAGATCAGAATCTACCACTTAAAAGTTTGTGAGGGCAGTTCTAATACTAGTCCATGAGAGGAGCAAGCCTAACAGTAGTGGAAAACAAATGTGTGAGTTTTTCCCTACTAGGACATGTAAATCACATAAGTACAAGTCCTGCCTTTTACTTACATAGCACCCTGCCGTATGGGTTACCTAGGACCTACCTTATGGGTGATTTAAATGTAGAAAAGGGGAGTTTAAGGCTTGGCAAGTACTTTTAAATGCCAAGTCGAAGTGGCAGTGAAACTGCACACACAGGCCTTGTAATGCTAGGCCTGAGACATTATTAAGTGGCTACTTATGTGGGTTGCACAATCAGTGCTGTAAACCCATTAGTAGCATTTAATTTACAGGCCCTGGGCACATGTAGTGCACTTTACTAGGGACTTACAAAAAGGGTGTAAAGGGATTTTTATGGTAAGAGTGAAAGAGCAGGAGCTTGGAACACCGAAGATGTCAGCTATGTGTATGTATTCAAAAGCATTTTGCATTGCGTTTCCCAAATTTGAAAACACACACACACACGTACCCGTACATAACAAGCATTGGCAAAGCCAGTAGGCCTGGATGTAGTGTGCCAAAGCATATAAAACAATTTACACAATTTTTACATGCTGTGCGTGCACACATGCTGTTTATCACATTAAAGCCTGGCCTCTTGGCATTGCCAATCCTGAGGAAAATAAAGTGAAAAAAGGATTGCTTTCTGTATATAAGACATAAATGAGACACAAAGTAAATTAGGACAACAGCTGGAGTATTGGGTGTGTGTTTCACTTGTAAGATAGTACTCAAATATTCAAGTGGAAGCACTTTGTGGAAGGTGTTTTGATACGCCAAAAAGCCTGTAGAATGAGATGAAAGAGGAATATTTCTCTGGGTGCAACCAAAACTCACTGTGCATATTTTAAAATATTTAGTATCAATACTTCCCGAAACACAACTACTGTTAGACCAGAAAATGATAGTAGCGAGAGTATATTCAGGTTTAGGAAGCAGTCTCGAACACCCCTATGTTTAACAGGGGTGCCGAGGAAGAGGTTTCTCTGAAAAAACAATTGGGTGGAGAAGAAAGAAAACGAGCATATCTGATTTGCATATTCGCAGTACTTAACTTTTGTAAATTATCCACCTTGATTTCCATGAATAATTAACGGATTTTTGGTGCTTCATCGAAAAGGCAGAAATGCATGCAAATCTTGAGGTGTAACACATGAGATGTAGATTTACAAGTTTAAGAAAATATCTGTAATTCACCCTTTGCATCAACCTGTTTACTGGCCTTCTTAAATTTGCTAATAAACCGATACTTTAGAGCTCTTGCAAAAGATGACCACCAAGATTCATGTGTGTTGAATGAGGTACTGATGAAAGGGCACTGCGTGGTTTTCTGGAAATGAGTCTCTATTACGCCTTCCTAGTCACACTTCCATGCGAGAGTCAACGTTTAATATTTGCACGGCATGCTTCGCGTTTACACAAGTTCGACTTCCCGCGTTTTCAAAAATCCCTTAGTCACCATGAAACTTACACTACCTAAGCTTTAGTCAGAAATAAGAAAACACTGTTTTGAATCATTTTTCTTTGATTGTGGGTATGTATAAGGAAGTAGGCTGATCCGGTGATCTACCACTAACGCCTGTTGTTAAACGTAATGACCAGGGTAGTAAAATGGGAATAAAACTAGACCCGCAGAGTGTCATTGGGTGTGAAGTGTTGCAAACCTGAATTTAATGAACTGAGGTTAGGAAATGCTAGCATTAGGGTCATAGGAAATGTTTTGAACTCAGCAAGATCATAGGACCAGTAGAGGGTAGAGGGTGTGGGTTCCTGCCTGGCAGGCCTTTGAGCAATTTTGAAAGTTTCATAAAACTTCAGTTTTTTTCAGGTTTCCAAACTTCCTAACAGAAGCTTCCATCTTTATCAATGATGTATATACTCATACACATCATAGTTCTCTGTTCAGGAAATGTTCCTATTACTAACTAGAAAAAAGGGAGCCTCCATCAATATATCTTGCTTGTAAAATCCTTGGAAGCATGTAGGCTAGCACAAGTGACAAGTTTAGGATGTTTTTAGCAAATGCAGTTTGTCTTCACATTTACACACAACATCATAAAAGCTAAGATAACACTGATGGGACATTAATAGTCTTGCACAAACTAAACCCTTCATGCTTCAATTTTCATTCTCTGTATTTTCACACCAGTTATTGATTGAGGTGTCTACTGCTTCTTTCTTTTCAGGGTGCTCTCTTTTTTTTTTTACAATTAAGTCATATTACGTAATTCCTCGTACACATTAGCATATTTGTTTTATGTGCCAACAACACCTGTTCCTCACAAGGACCTCTGTGATCCTGTGGTGAGATCCTGCGGTGAGATCCTGCTGACTCTGGGATGCACCAAAGCCCTTGACAAATTATTATTGGCAGGTGTGGAACAAAGGAACGTCTTTAGTAAATGAGGAGACACTGATTTTTTTCCCTGTAGTACTGGAAAACAAGAGACAAGTGAGTGGAACATGGCATCGGGCATGTTACAGGAAACAGGCAAGACTCTCCACTTCCAATAAGAAACCTGCATTCTCTAAACATCAGGCATATTGCAGCCATTAAGGATAGCCCAGAGTTTTAATGGGATCATAAGTAGCTCTTTGGAGTGCCACACAATAGGTCTTATGACAATGTCGAAGTCTACAGTTGCTGTAAGGGTGTTCAGACTTTTCCAACTACCTTAAACTTGCCACCGCTTGGATCCGGGTGATCAAACCATGCCACTCTAACAGTTATGTGCCTCCCTTGTTGTGGAGTTGAACATATTGGATTTTAAATCCCTTTGACGGACAGTAAAGAGCATCTCTCCTCTCTGACTTCGAGTCTCCTTATTTGGTACCAAAAGTCTCTAGTCAACCCTCCTTCATATCCCTATTATAACATGCAAAAGAAGTGATATGGGTCTTCTACATTTTTGTAACCTCCTGTATCATCTTCAGCTGAGTTTTTGTCCTCCAAGACTAACCAGAATGCGTTCTTCATCTCCTTTGTCTTCAGTACTGGAGATGGACCTATGTTTTGGAGCCCTTATTTTCAGTTTGTTACTGACAATGAGAAGATAAACTACAAAAATGAAATTCATCGTCAATTAGTTTAGCAAAAAAGTGATGCCTTATAAAGCGCTCACATTGCTGCCACTGGAACTTCAAGTGGCAGCAGCACCCCTCACAGATTGGGCGAGGGCAGTCCAGGCGTCCCTTAGTACACTTATTGTAGTTCATTATATCATTTGACTAGATGGTCATACCCCTGATGAGGCCGTGAAGCACTCTAACATGAACTGTGGCTGGAAGTGTCTTGGATGTAGTACTATGTATATGGGAGGAGTTCGGTGAGATACGCGAGGTTCAAAGATGTGTTTCAATCATGAAGCTGTGACCCTCACTGTACATAAGAGTAAGATGTTGCAGAAAGTGGAAGAATAAGCTGAGTTGTGGCATCAAGTTTTTATTGTTAACACTTCCAAAGACGGCTTTTCATGTGGATTATGTGGGTATAGGTGTGATAATAGCCCTACACCTATTAAGCAAAGTTAAACAACCTGTGTCTTTGTCATGTGATAGTCGCTGAGTTCTGTGTGTATTCTGTCTGTAAACGGTAAGTGCCTATCTTCCTTGAAGGCACTCTTAGGCTTTCAGTCAAGAATTCCCATAATATATCCTATTTTTACTTGTCAAAGTGAATTGGCAAGTTACACTTTAAAGTTCTGTCTTGTTTGTTATCAAGACAATGGTATTGCAGTCCCACTGCATTAACTCAATTGCATCTCTTCATAATGGGCCATGGCATGAATAATAGTTAATTGTAATGAGGCAGGTTGCACCACTAAGGAACAAGGCTGGTATGCCTATCCCCTCCTTTTATTTATGATACATCTAGAGCACTAGGTGGAATTTAGCATGAGTTTATTTGTCTGAGACAGAATTGAGCTACTGGATACACTGTGCCCTTTGTATACATCTCTACACACACAACAACGCTTTCCACCTGGCAGCAGACCAACTGGGCTAAGTCAGACTTTGAGCTAATTTGCAAATGTTTCAAGAGTATCAGGCTACCGTGTCAACGCTGCAGACAATGGGGTAATTCTATGTTAGGCTGCATTACAGGATGTCCGTGAGTAATTGAAGAGTGCACGGTATTAAATCATGCTTGCGATACCTTGAAATGTACCTGTCAATCAGATACATAAATAAAGTACCGTCACTATGGACAGCTTGACAGTTTTGGGGTTAGGCCTGACTTTATTTAACAATCGTTGGAAGAATTAATTTTGTGAAAATGAATTCTCATCCAAAACATTTTTTTGTTTCAAAATACCCTATGTTTTTACAGGAAAGATTTCTTTACTCAGGCGAATAAATTGTTAGTAGTTTGTCTCTGATAAATACATGTAGTCGAAAGCAACCAAATCTCTATTTTATACCATAAGGATATCACAGAGTATTTTGCAGCATTTCGGATTCTTACACAATATCCAGATAACTACTTCCCTTATATCACAACTAGATTACGCAAAAGGCATATGCCATGGAGTGTCAGCTTCCGTTATGAGAATCCTCTAAAGAATCGAGAACGAAGCAACAAGAAAACTTCACTATAAAATCCTACAAGGCCTGGACTGTCCTGTGCTCTTTTTGTGAAAATATCCTGTTTCAAAATAATCTACATTCTTCACAGGTCAATTAATGGAAGAGTACTAATTTTCCTGCAAATTAAGTTTAAGCGATACACCTGTAATCTACGACCTTAATAATCATATCACTGTAAATGAAGAAAACGATTGGAGGCACGTATTTCTGTGTCCAAGGCACTAAGTTGTGGACCTTATGACAAGCAAGTATAGGAGTCAATGCTACAGAACTTGTATTTCAGAATTGCCGTGAGGGCATGGCTTTTTCCTATCCAGATCTGCTGAAAACAACTGACCAATATCACTCTGAAACCCAATAGGAAGATAGAAACCATGTTATGAAAAAATTAACATTGCCACTGTTGGTTAATTTGCAAATAAAACAATTTATAACGTTCTTAGGAATTGCTGCATCTAATGCAGCATCTTAATTTAGAGACGAAGTGAAGGCATAAGATGAGAAGACGGCCTGGCACCAGGTGCTATCACAGCCTATTTGTTACCCTGCCTATTATATAGATATTCTTGTAAATACAGATATACACAGCGCCTACCACAATATTGACAATTTTGCATAAGCCATAAGTGGGATAGTTCACCACATTTATTACTTTCATGGGTTTCTTTACAAAACGTCAAGGAAAACTGTTGTTGAAGTATAAATCCATGAGGAAAAATAAAATCATCCAAGTCAGACAAAACCACGTAAGTCCAGGAGGTACACCTGCTTTGCAGCAGGATGCTGCATTTTCAAGAGCATTCAGTAGATTGAAGGCATATTTGTGTGCGATCAGCACCTTGGCCTGCTAAGGTAATCACAGTTTATAGGGTGTATTTGAGGTTATGTTTAAAAAATATCCTTACATGTTATAGATAAGTTAAAAGTGATACATGTGCTTCAGATTTAAGGATAGGAGAAGAGAAAAATTCCACTTTGTGGAATCCATGATACGTCTCTAATTTAGATCAGGAAAGCAACAGTCAGAGAGTCATCCTGACTGATCTGCCTCGAAGAGGGTCAGTCCAGACGATATGTATTTTCTGAATGTATTGCTGAATACATTTCCTATTACCTTGCCGTCTGAAGGTCGATTCTCTGCTGGAAGCTGGGTGGGACCATTTGGTCTTGTATAATGCTTTTTGACTGATCTTAAGTTTTTTTAGATTCCTCTATTCAAAAGGATATCACACACTGCTGGAGCCTTGAAGAAATTAGGAATCTTCATGAGAGAGTATTTAAACAAAGATTGTTTTATGCACAAAAAGTAAGACTGATTTTTGATATTTATACACTCTTGGGAACATTACTGTATTTTATCTAGAGGATTAACTTTCTGTTCTGTGGGTTTTGAGTATGGGGTCCTCTAAGTGGACCTTACATCGCTACAATGAAAGCAGCCTACAACTATGTTCACGTCATTGCCCCTTCATTAGATGATGGCATCCTGAGATGCTTTGCACACCAAGAGAATGGTTCGTTGTTCAGATCCTCCCATCGGTTGAGACATGGCAAGTGGCCGTTACTATGTCTAGTCAGCTCGTCTCAACATACCATTGCACCGCAACAGTTGTCTTCATGGTTTGCACTGTTCTCTGACTCAGGGAGTTTATGCACATAATTAATATTTTATGCTGCTAGAAAAGGTCATATTTCTGATATTTCTTATGATGAACTCATACTTGGTTCAAAATGTAGATCTTGTAGATCAATATAAGTGTACTCTACTAGGGAAATTACAATCTCATCACTTCGAAATTCTGTTGTATATGGTTAAAGTCCTCCAAAAGCAAACACTGTCATTTTACACTCACATTGCAAAATACAGCATTCAGCACTTTATGATGTGTAGCCACAATCAACTTTAATGAGTATTTTTTAAGCATTTCACATTATTATGAAGCAATTACATACTTTATGAGTTGAGGTGCTGTTAAAGTAGAGCATATTTTAATATTTGATTTATACAAGGGAAAGGGATTTATTAAAGTTTAAGTGTTTTTGAGAATGTAATATATTCTCTATATATGCATGTATTTATGCCTCCCCACAGTGAATATAAATGTAGCCCAATAACATTTAATAGCGGTGCATGCTGTAGCTATGAGCAAAAGTTCCTATGGGAGTTTAAATGAGAAGGCGCTTCTTTTTTGACCCGCCCCCAGTATAAAAAACAAAGTGCGTGCATGCAATAAGATGCAAGGTCAGTTACATTTACTATGTCAAATCATGTCGACTTTATGGTGACATTTTTTTAATTTTGTTTGTGTTTTCCCCTAAAAATATATTTACCAGGTGGAAGAAATGCGGCCTTCCTATTCCAAATCCAATTATGTATATTTAGCAAAGGTAACTATAACACATTGTTCCTTCGGTGCACTTGATGTCGCTCATTACCGATGTGTTCAGTGACACACTTCAGTTGTCTTTTATATTTCCCACGTTTATTTCAGTGCTACAGAGACCTTGGACAGAATCACAAGGCGCTCAAGTTTTGTGACGCTGCATCAGCGATTGTATCGTTGACCAACGAGGTGGGTACCGAAATACATCTCTGTCTTCTCTGTTGTGTTGTACCGGAAGCCTTCCCCGCACACCGTTAACTGTATATTTCTTTTCCTGTCGTGAGTTAACTTTTGGACATTTAGAGACCAGCCGCTTTTTTCACACTAGCTTTTCTCGTGAGGCAGGCTAATCTTTAAGAGGCGGACTTTGAATGTACACATCAACAAAGGGCTGTTAGGTCTTTATAACTGCAATTTAATTTCCATTTTATTACCTTTGAAATGATAAAATAAACAGTTCCGCTACATTTTCCGCTTGATTATGTAGACATAGGTAGTTTATATGGGATATATCCTTTTTGCTTCTACAATATATTTTAATCAATATATAGCATTGTAAAGACAATGCGGATCATCACAATGCCGCATGGCGAACTTGAATCCGGATATTAGATGTGGACCTTTGTGTTCTTTTAGTAATTTACTGTGTCTCTTAAAGCTGAATAGTTAATAATGTTTACTGAATTTAAATGATGAATGTCGCTCGCTACTTCAGCTCACCATTCAAGGACAGTCTATGCAAGCCTTTGTCAGGTATTTGTAGGATACACATCTGTTTTATGTTTTTTTCGATAGTTCAGGGATCAGTTGCTTAGAATCTGTGGCCCTGTTCCAGGTGTTTTGCAAAATCACACTACAGTACTATAAATTGTTTAAGGAACAAAAAGGACATCCTCCCTGGAGCACTTGGGAAGAAAGTGCCCTGCATAGCTTGGTAAAGGTGAGCTGCCCTTCCCTTGCAAGTTTTCTGGATGGCACAAGGGGCCTTATTATGACTTCCACGGACAGAAAAGCCAGTCTGCTGAAGTCCTGACGGGTAGGTTGCCACCAGTGTGGCAGCCTCCCCGCTGGACCCATTTGGGAGTCATGGATTACGTCATGGAACACTTTGAGGGGAGAAGGTTTAGGGTGTTCCGGTTGGGAGACCTGAAGACTGGTTGTTATTACTGTTCCCAAAAAATCCTTTGAACTACCAAGCCTGACTCCAATTATCTGAATACTTGACACTTTTTATTTCAGCCTTGATGCCAGGTTGTTCTCCAAAGGTGGGCGAAGAAAATAATTTTGTCCAGACTTTTTCATCTTTATCCCTTAGCACATTTTACAGCACTTTGTGAAATATTGGCCCTCTCTCAAACTAAATGACCTTAACACACTCAAAGAACTCTGAAGCATTGGAGCAAAGTCCCCTGATATAACATTGGCTCTGAGGCCAATCTTAGCAGAAATCTAGAGTCTAGCACGGTTGTATGATGGAACCACTCATGCTGCAACCACGCATGTCTGAACAAAGCGGTTGGAACAACGACAACGTTGTTTCCACTCATGCCTTTACAATGATTTTCCGTGTAAAGGCATGCCTCATAAAGGCATGTGTGGGAACAGCATGCATAGTTGTCGCATGCCACCCCCACCTTAAAAACAGAAGTAACCCAACCCTTAAAAACTAACCTGATACCCCCACCCACTCTGAGCCCTAAAACCGACCTCACCCCAAAAATAAAACACAACCCCTTAAAACAAAATTACACCGACCCCCACACCCCGCCCCTAAAAACAGAAGTACCCTGACCCCCCACCTTTAAAAACTACCCAGATACCATCACCCACCCTGAGCCCTAAAACCGACCCCCACCTTCAAAAATAAAACTACCCAACCCCTAAAAATAAAATTCCCCGAACCTCCACCCCACCCCTAAAAGTCTGCCCCGCCTGCCCTGAATAAAAAATTACCCCAACCCACCACCCCGCTCCTAAAAACCCAACCCCAAACCACCCTAAATACAAAATTACCGTGACCCCCACCCCTAAAAACCTGCACCCAAATAAAAAATTACCTGGACCCCCCACCCCTAATAACCCACCCCCACCCACCTTAAGTACAAAATCCCCAACCTCCCCCACCCCTAAAAACCTGACCTGCCCTGAATACAAAACTACCCCCACCCCACCCCTAAAAACCCAACCCCCCCACCTGCCCTGAACACAAAATTACCCCAACACCCCACCCTGCCCATAAAAACTGACACCCCAGCCACCCTAAATACAAAATTACCCTGACCCCACCCCTAAAGACCCACCCCGCTCTAAATACAAAATTACCTTGACCTCCCACCCTAATAACTTGCCCCCGACCCGCACTAAATACAAAATTACCTCAACCCCCCTAAAAACCCAACTCCCCACCTGCCCTAAATACAAAATTACCCCTAACCCCACCCCTAAAAACCCAGCCCCCACCCGCCCTAAAAACATAATTACCCCAACTCCAAATACATAATTACCCTGACCCCCGCCCCTAAAAACTCAACCCCTGTCCCCCAAATACAAAATAACCCCGACCCCCCCCACCCCACTCCTAAAAACAAAATAACCCGACCACCCACCTCCGCTGCTCAAAACCATAGTAACGACCCGACCACCGCACACCTTAAAAAAACAAAACCTAACCCCATCACCCCCTGCCCCAACCCCTAAAAACTACCCCCAGCCCCTTCACCCCCTGCCCCAACCCCTAAAAACTACCCCCAGTCCCACTTACCTGACTGCGTCCTCTCCCAATGGATCTTCCTTTTTCTCTGCCTTAACTAAGCCTGTGCGTTGTTTAGCACATGTGTGATTAAGGAAGAGAAAAAGTCCTGCGTTGTTCAGGCAAGCACCGTTCCGCTTGCGTGAACAACGCAGGCGTGGTTCTGAGTGCGTTGTTCCCGATCTTTCCCGTCTAGCACTAATATAAATCTAATAACATTTAGAGTAGCATCACAGCCACAGAGGGCTCGCTGTGTCTTTTGTTTTAACTGAATTATATATTTACCTGTTTAACAAGTCCCTTTCCTTTTTCTAAGATAAACCGCTGTCAGGACATTGGTGTTATTGTGTGTTATTTCAAACTGAGCCTGAGCTTCTAACCTGCCTCCACAGTAAACCTTGACTGTGCATTCTCACAATCCTGATAAATTCAAGTACCTAAAAAAGGTTAGATAGCAATCCATTATAAGTGCATTAGTATTATGTACATGGGGCTTCTGTGGTAAACGGCAGAACCCATGCATGATACTGCTCAGTAGCTATTGAGTTCCTAAAGAAAGACCTCACAGGGTCTCTGAAACCACACTCAAACCAGAAATCTAGTGAACCATGACATACACCAAAGGCCATGTTTTGTTTATTTTTCTCTGTATATCACTCATTTGATGGTATTCATCGGTGATAGCACACAACTACATGCTATTAGTAAATATTCCCTTCTTTATGGCCAGGCCTGAATACAGGGCAGGCAGCTGTGCCTTTATCTGCTAGTCGCAACACATGAAAGGTTAACTGTGACCAAAATGTTTTTGCCTTAATTCCTTTCAAAAGACGTGACCTGATTAGCAAACTGCACTTTGGAATATATTTTGCAGTACTACAAAATGTACTACAAAGTGTTAGCTTTGCCCATACTAATATATTTGATTTATATTCATAGATTTTAATAGTAAATATGAAAGGGACACAATTGTGAGTGGGTGGGAAAAGAGGATGGTATTATAAAAGGGAGTTGAGGTGGGACAGCACCCACCTGCTCAAGAGTAAGCCAAACGTATTACTCTGGGGGTAGAAACATGTGACTTCCACTGTGATTATACACTAAGAGTTTGTGGGTATCGAAAATAGTTAATTTACTACAAAGTGTAAACTAATTCAAAACTATAATTTAGCTTTCTGAATCGAGCCCATTGATTTAAGCAATTCTCACTTCCAGACCTCTAATGTCAGTGGTTATTTCCCTGCTCATGTTCATGCCACCTCTTCATGGGAGACAGCTTAAACCAAATCTCCATGGAGTAATCAGGCAGTTCCTTCTCTTCCCTAGCCACAATAAGACACATTTCTGATAAGCATGTGCCATCTCCTATGTTCCTATCTAATTCAATGAGCCTTCTCAGACACGCAGGAAAGAGTTGCTTGGACATACATTTAGTCACTTTCCAGAGTGATGATATCTTAGTAGAAACTTGAATTGTAACTTGATTAACTTTGTCTAGAGAGCAATTTTCTAGGGATATCCAGCACCTCCCCCACAAGACACATCCTAATAAGCCGTGCTAACATAGTCTAATGTTTCAAAAAATCTTGGCATGTATCATGTAGGCACACTACATGAGTCTGCTCACATGCCAGGTACAGAGCCGATTTTTCTGAATGTGAAAAAAAATAAATTGTGCTCTGTACTGAGAATGCTTGTGCTCCCTCACTGTTCAAGTTAACACATGCCGTGCAGATAGAGCAGGACAGAACGGTGGAGTGGTGGTTCAATCCCAGCACTTTCTGTACAAATAACACTCATTATTTTTCACATCTGAGGAGTATTTTTTTCAAAACAGGTTTCAAATTGGAGACACTGCAATTACTTTTGTCTTTTTTTTTTTTACATGTTCAACTACTAAACGTGATTTCTTCCATACTTCTTCACGCTGAGGAAAACAGTAAAACACCCTGAAAGCGACAGGACTATACATTTGTGCTTACTGTGCCACAGGACTCGAGCTACACCTCTCTGAGGAGATGTAATTAGGCCAAAACTATTTGTTGGTTGCTTTTATACCCACTCAGAGGGCAGGTGGCGTAGCAGTTTGGACTCCTCTGTTCTTATTGAAGCCAGACCAGGGCTGATTTTCATATGGTACGTTCCTGTCTGAGGTGGCATGCTGGGCAAAAAAACAAATTGGCATGGGCTCCAAGCAATCACCAGATGCTGAGATTAATTCACATATTCCACCTCTCACTTTCTTGTTTTCCTTAGTGCAATTCTGTAAGCGCGGCAAGTATGCCCAGACACGCACGCGTCCTGTGCTCACTGTGCTAGAGAGCTCAAGATGTATGTCATAGATGAAGCTTAATTAGGCTGAAACCAATTTGGGGTTGCTTGTGTCCCTGTCTTGCCAGTTTTGACTGGGCTGTTTCTATTGCAGTAGAACTAAGGGTCATTTGCATATCGCTGTTTCCAGTCTGAGGTGGCGTGGGGTGCAAAAAAAGATTACTTAGTATGTGGCCCGAGTAATTACCAATGTTGAGATTAATTCTAGTATTCATGGAAGGTGACAACCTGATTCCCATCGGATGTCCGATGTCTGTTGAAGGAAGAGAACAAAAAAATTGATTGACTTAAACAGCCTTGGATTTCTCCCTGATTTCCCTGCCCTGCCAATTGCTCATACTGCAAACAGTTTTGAGTTTTCTCTTTCAAAGCAGGAGCTCAGATGTATCCAAAGTTATACCCTCCACAACCCCGCTCCTAAATTTGAAATAGATAACATAACTGTTAATTTCATACCCTCTGAGCTAAACATTAAGCTGTTGGTATAGCTATTGTTACAATGGTAGGGACAGAGGTCAGACTTGTGTAGTCCCCATCTCCAGTTAGGAGAGGGCCAATGGACAGCCGTTTAGCTTGACTTCAGCCTTATGCTGATCAGGCACTAAAAGAAGATCAAATTTAACGTATCCAACAAAGAGGACTTGTATAACCAATGTAGTGAGTCAAATGCCTTTTCTTCTTTAGGTCACTCGCAAAAGGTATGTCCTTGTTGTAAGTCACTCTTCCAACCATTTGTGTTGTGAATCTGTTGCTATAAAGCCAAAGTAGTCCAGATCGTCCATATTCAATGATATTGCCAGTAAATTCAGAAAAAAGCATTGGTCTTTAGATTGAAGTGTGGGATTTTTTTTAGACTCCCCACTTTTTGGATCACTGCTACTATAACTGGACAGTAATCTGTTTGTGAAAAGAATGCGCCTCGGAAAACACTCCACCTAAAACATTCATAAGTGAAAAACTACTTCTTCGCCCTCCGCCCTAAAAAACTAGATATTTATTCATTTTTAGAATCTCATTTTCCTTGCTCAAAAATTATCCCAGTTGTAAGGCCTTACACACACACACACACGCACACACACATACACACTCTATCTCTCTCTCTCTTGTTTTTCCCATGGACAAAGTGTTTTTTGTTTTGCTCATAATTTTGACGACTCTTCACAAAATGTCCAAAACTAGTACACCAGTTACTTCAGCTGCTGTTTGGGAAGGTTTGTGGAGATTTGTCTGGTGGGGGCCAAGAAAAAGGAGGTGTTCTCAAAACGCTTTCACTCCATGCAGTGTCTATGAGGATTTTGCAGTTTTTATACACAACTATAGCCTGGACTGCTAAAAAGAATTACACCACGTTTTGCAGAAAGCTAGATCTTGGCCCAGAAAGGGTCTTTTTTTTAAATTTGGTGTAAATCTGTTTAGTAGTTTTGGAGTTAATAAAGGAAAAAAATATAGATTTGTAGGCATGTGAATCCTCTGAGGATCCACATGCAGGGAATCTGTGGATCCTGAACCAAAAGCAAGGCCTGATTGGCTGGTTGCAACCTGAAAGGAAAGCTGCAGCCTCCATTTTGTTTGTCAGCTGTGTTCCCGGGGAGAAAACATAAAAAGAACACACAGAAGGGATCAAGATAAAGGTATCCTGAACCCATAGGACATGTGGAGAGGTCTCTGAGGACCCCCTCATTGGCCCAAAAAATTGTCCAATATATATATTTATTTTTTTGGCCAATCCGTGGATCCTCTGCTGCACTTAGCCGGCCCGCAGTGTAAGTTCCCGTAGGATCCAAGGATCCGAAGCCAAATCGAAAAAAAATACACCAACTCACACACCACACTCCAACTGCGCCCGCCCAAAGACCATACAAAGCAGGGGTTGGGTGCATGCTAGGGGGTGCGGGGGATTGGCTGCAGGTCATGGCCACAGGCCATGCGCAGCAGCCAGGGCTGTGCATGGTGGTGGTTATAATAACATGCTGTAATTATACATTACTTTATGTTAAAAGAAAACAAAGACATTTGCTGAAAAAACCTAAGGTCACATGGGCATTATAGTTAGGTTCACGTTTTACCCACACAAAACCATAGAAATTCAGCAGTTATAGTTATACTTCTTGTTATACTTATGTTAAGAAGCTATAGCACGTGCTGTTAGGCACAAGTTATAGTTTCTTCATATACTGACCAAGGGCGTAAAACAGGGTTGTGTTCTTCCTCCGTCTCTTTTTACTTTGTATATTAACGGTTTGGTTTCCCGTCTCAATACGTGTGAGAACTATGCTTCCCAAATAGCGAACATGAGGGTTCCGGCCCTCATGTTCGCAGATGACACTCACTTTTATCTAAGTCACCAATGGGAATCCAAAGAATCCTGGATGCGTTCAGCAGGTTCTGTGTTCAGAGGGGATTGGAAATCAATGTTAGTAAAATGAAATACATGGTTTTCAACACTTGCCACACCACATGTCCTAATCCCACTTTGAATGGAACCCCACTAGAACAGGTTCACTTCTTTGAATACTTGGGTATTACTCTTGATGAGAGGCTGGATTGGGTACATCATATTTCTAAATGAAGGCTTAAATTGGAGCAACATGTTGATGGGCTGTTGAAGGTCCAGCGGGGCTCCTTTTCTAAACCTGTCTCCCCGGTTGTCCAGTTGTACTCTTATCAGGCCTTGGGTGCGGCCCTTTACGGTGCTGAATTATGGGGGCATAGGTCTGTAAAATCCCTAAACA